>NC_138508.1:22682501-23421619 GCF_964252035.2 Podarcis erhardii | reverse complement strand
AGACGGATGCCAACAATTGCGGGAGGATGGAGTTGTAAGCAACTCCCAAGCACTTTCCCCCTCACATTCTATTAGGAGACGGAAATTTTGCTCACAGCAAGAAGTAGCCGCGCAAAGCCTGATCGTTTGCACATTAAGACAGTATACATTACAGTTCACTTCATCCCTTTCCCTGCGCATCAGAATTAGCTCACTCCAAGCGAGAGGCACAGTAGGATAATTTCAAATTCATTAATTTGGCAAATAAATTCAAAGTTGCCTTCTCCAACGGGCACGCCAGTAAGCAAACTCGTGCTGTGATCCAGGGAACACTGCCCCCCCTCCCATCCCAACTAACGCTTATAAAGATGCCGAGACCATTTAGTTGCAATTAGCCTGTTTCTAATTGCTTTATGCTGCTAGCGCATTTAAGAAACATGAAAACAGTCCCTGTGAAAATCCCAAGCTGCTTTCTACAATAGCGTCGAGTGTATTGTTTTCAGCTATGGAGCAGAAATGTGCAAGGTGAATAGCCATGGCTACATTTGTTTCATTATTACATTTATACCCTACTTTTCCTCCATGGTACTCGTCATTCTCCCTCCTCCTCTTAACATCACAATAGCCCTGTGAGGTAGAATTAGGCTGACAAATCATGACTGGCTTAAGGTCACTCAGCGAACTTCATAGTTGTGGAGATTTAAACCTCTGTAGTCCTTGTCCAAGGTTCTAGCTTCAACACCATATTAGCAAAAAAACAAAAACAAAACCCCGTATAAATGTAACTGGCATGTTTTCCTTTTTGTGGTGTATTCTGTATGAAGAATTTAAGGGTTGAAACTTCGCAGCTTTCCTAATTGTATGCTTTATTTGTTTTCTGATGTGGGAATGTTTTGCTGTGGATGAGGGAAGAGAGAGAAAACCTTCTGCTTTTATATTTTCTTACCACCTCAGGTCTCCCAGATATCTGTAACAAGCTTCTTGTGAAATGGTTGAAGATGGGCACATTAAGGAGAAACCTGATCAACTGACTATAAATCAGTATGAACCTGGACAGGGTATGTACACGTGTTGCACAAACATCTTTAACCTGACACAAAAGCCCCTTAATCAAAATGCCTTGGTAAATGCAGAAGTATTATTGGGACGTATGGGAGGTGTCAGTTCCTTGGGTATATGGGGCAAGCCTCCAAGGTCTCCAGTTGATACCCAGTTGAAACTGAAGACAGCAGTCTTACATCTTGTCAGGAACATTGAAAGCTGTCTTAATATTATCAAGTCTGTTGGTTCATTTGGCTGGGCATCGTTGACATTGATTGATATCAGCTTTTCAGAGTTTTAGGTAGGAGTTTTTTCCCCCAGCCCTTCTTAAAGATGGGGAAGAAATTGATCTTTGTGTGTGTTTTGTTTAGGCAAACCTATCTAGACATGTTACTGTTGGTGCAAATAAAAACATATACAGTGGTACCTCGGGTTACAGATGCTTTAACTGGTGTGCTTACAAACTCTGCCAAGGTCAGGTTTATGTGCTTTCCTGTACATCAGCCAGAAAGTTGCTCAGGTAGTAAAATTTAGCTGAGTTACAAAGTGGTAAAAGTTCCTGGTTTATTGGTATAGAACTCGAGAATGGCTGGTGAAAGCCATACGGTTGAGCTGGAGCAACCAGTTTAAAGCTCTTCACACACTGAATTTCTCAGGTAGACTGGGTACAACAATGGACTTGATTGCCTATTTCCTCCCAAGGTGAGAGGAAGTGACATAGCTAAGCCTAGCAGGACAGCTTACTCTCTGGCGTTAACCCCTTCATGCATTAATTGAACTTGAGCATGTTGGTTATATAAAGCTGGTTATCTTAGTTACATGTGAGTGATCTCTTTTTTAGCTACTGTAGATTGTAATAATCTTTCAAATCCCCCCTTTTTTATCAATAGTTTTAATGTATTATTATATATTTTTGTAAACTGCTTAGAGGTTCTCTTATAATCAAGCGGTATATTAATTTTGAGAGATATATGTAAGGGATTGAACCTGGGACCTTTTGTATGCAAAATGTGTACTTAACTGTGAAGCAGCTGGGAATAGCATGAATGTGGTTCCAACCAAATCCAATACAGTGGTACCTCGGGTTAAGTACTTAATTCGTTCGGAGGTCTGTTCTTAACCTGAAACTGTTCTTAACCTGAAGCACCACTTTAGCTAATGGGGCCTCCCACTGCCGCCGCGCCGCCAGAACACAATTTCTGTTCTCATCCTGAAGCAAAGGTAATATTTCTGGGTTAGCGGAGTCTGTAACCTGAAGCGTATGTAACCCGAGGTACCACTGTACTACATTTTGCATCCCTTAGATGGGGAAATAGTAAGAGGAGTGACAGTGGTGCTGTGTTGGTGCCAAATCTGCATTTGCCATAAATTCTAGTCCTAGCCTAAGGCACCCATAGCACTTGTAACAAGATTTCTTTTTTCTTTGGCTTTTGTTGTTGTTAAATTTGATTTATTACCTGTCATAAACTGGGCTGGACGGCTAGGAGTTATAGTCCAAAACTTCTGAAGGACGCTAGGTGGATTGAGACTGCTGTAGAGAATGAGGGAAGCTTCTTGGCCTACCAATGTACCAGAGTAAGACTGATGGTGAGGAAAAGTTGAAAAATAGATTCTCACATGTACTGAACCACGGCTTTGTTTCATGTTGCAGGAATCCCTCCTCACATAGATACACATTCTGCTTTTGAGGATGAAATCATAGCTCTAAGTTTAGGAGCTGAGGTAATTTATATATTTTTTTCTGGGTTTTTTGAGTAGAGTTGGGTTCCTCCCAGCCATTAGGGAGAATGAGGGGACTGCCTCAGGCAGCAGATGCTGAGGGATGGGGAGATGAGAGAAGTGTGTGTTTACTGTAGTTTTGCCCCACATCTGAACTGAGCTCAGTATGCAGTCTCCTTTGACAATACTGCCAACCTTCCTTGTAGTGCACTCATGCCTTAACTTGCTTGGGGTGAGGAACTAAGCTCTGTGCCCTATCCAAGTTTTCAGTGTTGATTTCAGAACAACACAAGTATTTCTATGTTCTGAGCGCTTGTAATTTCATGTTATGGGGGGGGGGAACCCTCCTGGTCTTAAAAATAAGTTGCCTAGAAGACTGAGACAGACTTGGCCACCTCTTTTCTTCACCCTGAAGCTATTTAGCTACACCTGTTGAATTTTTAAAAAATATGAGGTGAGGATTTCTTAGAAGCAGCTGTGCCGCCGGTGGAATTCTTGCAGGGAGCTTTGCCTGAAAATCCTTTGTGAATAAAAAATAATAATATTTAATCCCTCTATTTCATAGGTTATTTTTGAGATGTACTGGCCTTGAAGTACTTTTGTCTTTCTTGGTCCATCCTGATCCAGGAACTAATGGATGCTTCTTATCTTCCATTGTCGGCTATGAAAGCTGACATTGCTGTACAGAAGCCTTTTCTTAAGAAGAGACAACAAAAGCAGAGGCGGGGGGTTGAGCAGGAAGGACATCTGTGCATTTCCGAGATTGTGTTGTTCGTATGCTGCAGCTAAGCTCTTTAAAGCAGAGTGCTCTAAATGAAGTGGGTCTGTCGGCTGATTGCGTTTTGCTGAAACCTTTAACAGGGGGTTCAAAACATGGGAAGCAGCGACTCTTCGTTCATCTAGCCCATTATCTACACTGATCCTGTCTGCACTCTACAATACATTTAAAACAGTATCATCCCGTTTTAAACAGTCACGGATTCTATCAAGAGAATCCTGGGATGTGTAGTTTGTTAAGGGTGCTGAGAATTGTTGGGAGGCTCCTAATAATAATAATAATAATAATAATAATAATAATAATTTATTTGTACCCTGCACATCTGGCTGGGTTTCCCCAGCCACTCTGGGCGGCTTCCAACAAAGATTAAAAATACATTAAAATGTCACACATTAAAAACTTCCCTAAACAGGGCTGCCTTCAGGTGTCTTCTAAATGTCAGATAGTTGTTTATCTCTTTGACATCTGATGGGAGGGCGTTCCACAGGGCGGGCCCTCTGCCTGGTTCCCTGTAGCTTTGCTTCTCGCAGTGAGGGAACCTAGAGCCCTCACTGAGCTAGAATTTCCAGAATTCTCTGGGAAGAGGGATTGATTGTTAAAACTCACTCAGCATTGTAGCTCGTAACAACTTTCAAGATGCTCAATAAACTGAAGTTCCCAGGGTTCTTTGGGGGGGGGTAACCATGACTCCTTAAAGGGTTATGATACAGCTTTAGAGGTATATTGCAGATGAGGCCTAGGTTCTCAGGCAGAGACCTTTGCCATCACCTGACCCTTTCTTAACTGAAGATTAAGCCTGATGCACATGCATAGTTTGAGACTGCTTGGAAAGCATCCGGGAGAGGATGAGCATTAGAGAGGGTGTAAGGCAGAGGCCTTCAGTCCTGGCAACTGCTCTATAGGGGCAAGGCCTGCTGGGAAGTGTTGCTGAGTTGCATGCTGTTTCCTTGAATACAGAGTCAGCTTCACTGACAACAGAGCCCTGTGTCTTTCATGTTGACCCATGTCTGACTCCAAGCCCTGACAGGAGTGTTTCCTGCTTGAAACCCCAGATAGTGCCTTCTAGTCAGTGTAGACAATGCCAGTGGTCAGACTTTCTATGTTCCTATAACCGCTTGCAGACTTATTTAACAGCAGTTTTGATCACTTAAGAAAGGCAAAAGTTGGGAATTGGGCTTCGTAAACAGAGCTTGATGGGGGCAGTCTGCTTCTTCTGCCCAGTTCACATAGCAAGAATTTGGGGAAGTGGCAGAGACACATGCCAGCTGCTAAACTGAGGACGGCAGGACGGGTCTTTGTTTCACTGCTGAGATGCCCTTGTAAGTTCCACCCAAACGCAGCCATGTGTCCGGCAGTAAAGTATAAACAGAATTCATGGGTGGTTTTGTTTTTTTTAAAGAGAACGCCAGCATCCACATTCTTTGCCTGAAAAAGTAACTGTGAGAGATGAATCTCATCAACAAAATTCCCTAAAGCTCCTGCTCCGTCCAGGTCTTTGATGCCATTTTGTAACAGAATATTAATTCCCTGCTTTGGTGAAGGCTGCTGCAACAGCCCAGTCATTGCCTGATGGATCAGTTCCTGCTGTGGCAGCCTTTGCCTTTGGCAACATCCTTGTTCCTGGCGATTCTGTAATATGTTTTGTACATTGGTGCATTCGTTGTAAAACATCCGGCATAGAATGCTGTGTGGTTGTAAAGGTCTTTGTAGATTAGAAAGCTGTGTAACTGGTGATTAGTAGCAGCCGGAGTAGCAAATTAAGTAGTGAGCGGGTATGCGTGTTTACATCTTGGTCTCCTAGGTGCCAGAGGTGGAGTGGGTGCTGGCTTGGCATCAGATTTGCTCCAGCCGCCTTCCCTGAAGAAGGAGGTCCCTGTGCGATGGGGCAGGGGCCAGAGGAGAATCTGAGGCGGAGGGGCATTATTGGAAGGGAGGTAATGGGAGACAGTCCTGAGAGTTTGCCTGAGCCTTCTTTGGAGGGTAAAATCCCACCCCCCTAAACTGCTGTGGTCCTCCCTGGGATTAGACATTTCTAAAGGTTTGTAATCTGTAACGTCTACCAAGCTGGTTCCTCCAGGTCTAACTCCCTGAGCTACTCCTCCTCCTCCGAGTCTGACCACTCACATGACATTTCAGTGGGAACTCATGACAGTCACCTTCATTTGGGGTTCCCTTACTTGTTTCCATAATAGGATTCATCGTATTCATGAAATTTGTCCTGTGTATATCAAAATTACATCAAGGTTGCTGATACCACTCTCTTGTACATGGGTGGTTCCAGGGAGTGGGTGGCGCTGTGGTCTAAACTACTGAACCTTTTGGTCTTGCTGATCAGAAGGTCGGCAGTTCGAATCTGTGCGATGGGGTGAGCTCCCGTTGCTCGGTCCCAGCTCCTGCCAACCTAGCAGTTTGAAAGCATACCAGTGCAAGTAGATCAATAGCTACTGCCGCGGCGGAAAGGTAAACAGCGTTTCCATGCGCTCTGGTTTCTGTCATGGTGTCCCATTGCGCCAGAAGTGGTTTCGTCATGACCCGGAAACCCTTGGCCTGAAAGCAAGATGAGTGTTGCACCCCATAGTCACTTTTGACTGGACTTAACCATCCAGGGGTCCTTTACCTTTTTTATTTTTATTTTTACATGGGTGGTTCTGTTTTGGCTGCATAAACAACAACCCTAAATAGTTGAAGAAGAGGAAATGAGATAATAGTAATTATTATTAATCGGAACGTCACCGAACAATTGGATACATCCTTTGATTCATATTGTGATGTGCACATCCCTACCTGAAATTTTGTGTGACTAAGTCAACTGTAAGCAGATACTCTGTAGGAAACCATCTTAGCCCATCCTTTAAAATGTGTTTGCTCTGCTTGCAAAAAAAATAATCCCAGGCCTTCTTCATTTTGCAAGTAATTTATTACCCTTTTAAAAATCCTTCTGTTGCATCTTGCATTGAATTTGCATTCATAATTAAGAAAATCACGTAATAAAAACTGGGGAATGGATCATACTTCCCGAAAGGTAAAAAAAACACACCATGTACATAATGTCTAAAATTTCACTTGATTTTTCTGCAGTTCAGGTTTTTAACCAGACCTCCAACCATGAAGGCAAATGAGCACACTGAAGGTTTATTGCGGTTTATCGCATTACTGTGAAGTGGAGAAGTGCAATTATTCTCCTGTCGCAGACAGAAAACACTGTGGCTAAACACTTTTCGAGAACTCTGTAGAAAGGTAGGGTATTATAGCTAGGGTTGTGTAGGTGGTGATTATGAGACAACCAGAAAACATAATAAAAAGGGAGAATGCAGCATTAAGAAAAATCCACTTTAAACCAGTGGTTTTAAAGCTTCCTTTCTCAAGGAAGGCCTTTGCACATTGATTTATCTGCTGAGGAATCTGTCTACCTGTGGGTGTTTGTGTAGGAACCTCCCTCTGGCTTGTTCTAGGGGTGTAGAGTTCAGGGGGTTACTTACACATCACACACACACACACACACACACACACAAAATGCACCGGCAAAAATAGGTCAAAAGATATGGCAAAGATTAGCATATAATTTGCATATGCAACTTTATGTGTATAGAATAGAAACTTTAAATGGAAATTCAGTACATCTCATCATAGTGGGAAAGACTGTGACCAGGTAACCTGTGGTCCTGATGCTTGATGGGAAATTCCAAGACCTCTGTTTTCCTTTATGTTTCTTTATCCCTGTACTGGACTTGGACCAGGCAACCCTTCAGATAAGAGAACTGTCCTCTGTAAAGTAGGATACATGACCACTCTGGGCACAGTTCGTTTAAATGGGGTGCTGGCCAGGCCTGTTCAGGTTGATCACAGAGCAGTGATCAACCAGACTATGCTGGCTCTAGGATTTTGGGAACCCTCAGCCAAGATACACTCGGTCTATCCCCTTACCTGAGACAGGAGTGGCATGCAACCTGAGATTTCTCTCAGGTTGCCTTCGATGTTCTTGGTGCTCCAGGAAAAGGAACAATGGTGGAACTACAGTGGTACCTCGGGGTACATATGCTTCAGGTTACAGACTCCGCTAACCCAGAAATAGTGCTTCAGGTTAAGAACTTTGCTTCAGGATGAGAACAGAAATCGTGCTCCGGCGGCGTGGCGGCAGCGGGAGGCCCCATTGGCTAAAGTGGTACCTCAGGTTAAGAACAGTTTCAGGTTAAGTATGGACCTCCGGAACGAATTAAGTACTTAACCTGTATTGATCAGGGGGGCATTTTTCAGTCTTGGGTAATGACTAAAATAGTGGGATTTCTGGTCACAGAATACAGGTATCTTTAAGTTCCAAATTCAGATTCCTACCTAGAAATACTCAAATGATTGTAGCTATTCCTATGTGGAGCTAACACAATAAGTTGCTCGTGATAAATAAAATTGTGATCCTCATTTTCTTTCTGCACATCAGAGACTTGGGATTCCCCCGTTCCCAGGACGCTATAGTAATTTCTTTGCGTAGGATAGCTCAGTTGGTAGAGCATGAGACTCTTAATTTCAGGGTTGTGAGTTTGAGCCCCACATTGGGCATTGCCAGGGGTTAGGCTAGATGGCCCTTGTAGTCCCTTCCAACTCTACATTTCTATGATTCTACTGTCAAATTGTTCTGTCTTAAAGGTAGGTCCAGTCATGGCCAACTCTGGGGTTGTGGCGCTCATCTTGCTGGCCGAGGGAGCCGGCGTACAGCTTCCGGGTCATGTGGCCAGCATTACTAAGCCACTTCTGGCGAACCAGAGCAGTGCACGGAAATGCCATTTACCTTCCCGACGGAGTGGTACCTATTTATCTCCTTGCACTTTGATGTGCTTTCGAACTGCTAGGTTGGCAGGAGCAGGGACCGAGCAACGGGAGCTCACCCCGTCGTGGGGATTCGAACTGCTGACCTTCTGATCGGCAAGCCCTAGGCTCTGTGGTTTAACCCACAGTGCCACCTGCGTCCCTTGTTCTGTCTTACTGTCAGTTAAATAAGCAGCAGCCTCCTGATTTATGTGTTCCTGATAAAACAAATGCTTGTGTTGCAGCTCACTACCAATATGCTGCTTCCCCGAAGGAAATAACCTATTCGCTTGGAAAATGCAAAGAGGCAGACCTGCAAAATGGCCTTTTCTTAAGCTGCCTGGTTAGGTGTGACTGTTGTATTCATGGCTTCCGGATGGTGTCTCTAGAGATGCACAAACTGCCTCCTGCATGCCTGCCTTGCTGCGGAAGCATTGCTTCAACTCAGGCTCAGCTTCTGTCAAGCTCTAAACAGTTTTCATTGGCGTGAGCCTACGGAAAGAGTCGGGGTCCCATTTTGCAAACTGCCAAAGTAGATGTGACAGATGAAGCTGCATTTTGTAGAGCTAAGCATCCTTAGGGACGAGGCTCTAATTTTTTGTTTGTAAAAAGGTGTTTTCGAGAGGAATTGAACCCTTACCCCTCCTTGCCTTTCATTCTCTGCTCTGCACCATCACAGGTACTCCCGCCCCCAAACCCTTCTTTCAACCAAGCAAAATCCCCTCCCCAGACAGGGTCCCCATAGATAAGAATCTGCCTTGCATGCACAGCCACTAGACCACTTAGGAGCATGGGAAGCTGTCTCACAGCAGGCCAAACCGTTTGTCTGTCTAGCCTAGTTTTGTCTGTTCTTGCAAGAAGTGCCTCTCCAGGGTCCATGGCAGAGAAAGGTCTTTTTCATCCTCTGTTCCCTGCTTGAGACAAAAGCTTCCAACTTTGTGATTTTGTACAAAAGCTTCCAGCTTTGTGATTTTGTAATTCTGTACCAGTCTATCCCAGGGGGCTTCTCAAGGCTCCTTTCAGGGCTTTTCAGCAACTACGGTAGTTTCCACTGATGCAAAAGGCTCGGCGAGTGGCGAATGTGGCCTCACAATGAGAGCACACTTCAGCCCAGCATGTGGGTCCCTGTATACTCTCTCCCCTTTTTAAAAATAAAAATTAGACAGGCTATTCTGTTAAGACACTTGCCCTAGTTTATTTCTTTTGTCTCTGGCTTCTTTATATTCCCACATTTCTCTCAAAGACTCACCCTGCAAATCTTACATCCTGCTGTTGGTACTTCCATATAAATGTATATATATATATACCGTATATATTTATATATGTATGTATATGTATGTATGTATGTATTGCAAGGCTTCTGGAAAGGTATGGTTTCAGCTTTCATTCTGATTCTTCAAAAGGAACCCCACGCTGTAAAATTCCTCAGCTCATCAGCCTCACACACAAAAACATGGTGAAGCCTGTTTCTAAGTGAGCGTCTCTCTTAAAGCCAAAGTTAAAACTACAGGCAGCCAATGAGAAGGGTGGCACAGACTAGTATCTGTGTAATGAAAGAGTTGGGTATCTTCACCCAAAGAGACAAAAATATAATGTGTCTATTTATATATTTCATAAAATGTTGATTGTAAAACCCCCCCTCAAAGAACCATCGTTTTTAAAGCAGTTACTTTTGAAAGGTTCTGCTTTGATGGATACCTGCATGTTCAATGAGACACAGATACTTGTTCTTTGTAGGAAGCATACAAAGAACCAACTCATAGGGGCTGAGGTCTCTTTGTCCTCCCATAAAATATTTGAGGGGGCCACCCCTGCCCCCCGTTAATGGACATTGTCTTTCAAATGGTGTGAGGGTGCTGCATCATGTGACCAATTATGCGGGGGGGGGGCTTATCTGTGTCCCCCCCCCCAATTTTTTTATTCAAGTTGGCACTCTGGTAGAAGGATTCTCATTGTGTGTTTTGTACTATTATAAAAAAAAATCCTGAAAATTGCAGAGTGAGTTAAGCTCTTTTTTTTTTAATGCAAAGTTGCAGAATTACATTTCTGTTGACTTTGCCGCATCATTTTTCACTTTTTGCCGCAGGGCAATCAGAGCTACAGCAAAATCCAGAAAATGCTACTTCTGCTTAAATTGTGTCTCCATGGGGGAATCACTGTCCATCTTTCAAATGTCTTCAATTGTCCATTTACTGCAAGGCGAGAATGATTGGGAGCAGTATGCTTCTGAATTCCAGCTGCTGGAAACCTCAGGAGGAGAGAGTGTTGCTGCAAATTTAAGGTCTTGCTTGCGTGATCCTCCCCGTAGGCATCTAGTTGGTTACTGTGATAACAGGATGCTAGGATGGGCTGATCCAGCAGGGCCCTTATGTTCTTACTGTCTGTTATCAAGGCTCAGCCCTTCTGTACTTTTTCGCTAATCAATACAAGTACTTGTAAGATTGTAGTGAAATCCTATACACTTCGGCCAGAAATAAACGCCATTGAAGTCAGTGAATCAGATGGATGTCTCCTTCCCAAGGTACATAACCAGAGCAACTATTTCCAGATTAATTGGTCAGCGTTATCTCGACTTCCTGTCTTGTTTTTGTCGTGTATCTCCTTTTTTTAATCTCATCATTACTACAGGACAGTGGATCATGCTGTGGAATTGCTTTAACACAGCAGTGGCTAATCTCTTGCCCTCCTGATGTTGTGGGACTCCAATTCCCAACATCCCAAACTGCCCTGGCCAATAATCAGGGATATTGGGAATTGTGGTCCACCAACACCTGATGTCATGGACTGGCCAGAGGAATTGTGGGAGGCATCAAACTGGGGAACCCCCAGGGGAAGGAGGCTAAGACCGGTGATGGAATCACAATGAATGGTCTGATGAAGATGAGGGAGCAGACTGGGAGGAAGGAGGTGTTGGAAGCTGAAGAGGTGACAGGGTTTAGTGAGCAGGGAGAGTCTATGGCAGAGAGAAGCCCAGAAACAGAGGCAGAAGAGGAGAGGGAACAGGAGACAGAAATTAGTCAGGCTGCTGAAGAATCCAGAGAGTCTCCCCCTCCTGCAACCAGCCCTTCTCCCCTGGTATCCCAGAACATGCAGAGAAATTATGAGGGTGGAGCAGCGCAAAGACAAAGAGGCGAGAGACAAGATGAAGGAGCCTCAGATTGCCTGGGAAGGAACTGGGAGAGGAGTCTCAGGCAGCAGTGGGAAGGCAAGGTCCCTCAGTACTTGCAACTGCCTCATTGGGGCAAGACCTACGGAGAAGAGTTGTTGTGATCACTAGGCCTGCGCTGTTTTGTTTCTTTGAATAAAGAGCTAAGGCCACTGACAGCAGGTGTTTTTTGTTGATGTTGTTTAGTCGTTTAGTCGTGTCTGACTCTTCGTAACCCCATGGACCAGAACACGCCAGGCACTTCTGTCTTCCACTGCCTCCCGCAGTTTGGTCAAACTCATGCTGGTAGCTTCGAGAACACTATCCAACCATCTCGTCCTCTGTCGTCCCCTTCTTGTGTCCTCCATCTTTCCCAACATCAGGGGCTTTTCCAGGGAGTCTTCTCTTCTCATGAGGTGGCCAAAGTATTGGAGCCTCAGGTTCAGGATCTGTCCTTTCAGTGAGCACTCAGGGCTGATTTCCATTGTTTTACTGATGACCTATGCCTGACACCTGGAGGGCCAAAGGTTAGCCACTGCAGTTCTGACAGAGAGCTTTTTGTAATATTAGGTGGTGAGATAACAATCTTCTTATTAAATACCACCCACTATGTGTAATGTACATATGCTGCAAGGATCTTGGAGCAAGCTCCATCCTCCAGAGAAGGCCAGGAGTGAGGAGGAAGGGGGAATCCCACAGATATTGAGGAGAGTGCTCTTGTGCTCAGGTCCTGCTTTCAAGTATCCCACAGGAACCTGGTTGGCCATTGTGAGACTAGGATGCTGGACGGAATGGGCCATTGGCCTTATCCAGCAGGCTCTTCTTATGTTCTTATTTATGTTGAGATATTTTCCCTCACACACATTAATACTCTGCCTCCCCTTCCCCCTGTTTTCCCATTGCCTCTGTTGGTGCAGGTTTACAAGAAGACTCCAGGCTCTTTTTGACCAAGGCCTCTACTGAGGTAGGAGAATGCAGGTCTCAGTTGCTAGGCAACCACTGTTGTTTCTAGAGAATAGGAGGGTGGCAGAAGTTGCCTAGCAACCGCCATGCAGTTTTTCTCCCTTTCATCCTAGGCTTGTGTCTGACCGTACTATCTTGGTGCTCCATTTTGTGCCTCCAGGACTGGAACTGAGGGGCAGTTTCCTAGGTTACCTGGCCTCTAAATTGAACAGTTGGGCTGTTGGCATGCTTCTGCCCATCCCCCCCCCCATTTGCCTCTCCTTTATTATATTTGACATTTTAAACCTGTGTTATCCTCATCCCCATTCTTACTGTTCCCTTTTTGCTACATTCTTAATATGAATTCTAAAGGGTTTCAGTACAGTGGTGCCCCGCAAGACAAACGCCTCGCAAGACGAAAAACCCGCTAGACGAAAGGGTTTTCCGTTTTTGGAGGCGCTTCGCTAAACGAATTTCTCTATGGGGTTGCTTCGCAAGAAATCTTGCGAGTTCCCGCGTTTCCCCCCCGCTTTTTTCCGCCCTTTCCCTAAGTGCTAAGCCGCTTATCAGCTGTTCCGCTGATAAGCCGCTTCTCAGCTGATCGCTAAAAGCCGCTAGACCGCTAATAGCGCTAATCCGCTAAGCTGTCAATGGGCTTGCTTCGCAAGACGAAAAAACCGCTAGACGAAGAGAATTGCGGAACGGATTAATTTCGTCTTGCGAGGCACCACTGTATCTGTTATCCTCAATTACGCAGGTCAGCGTTTATATCTCTTTCTCCCTCCCTTAAACCCTCAAGGAGCTGCAAGCGGACTAGGACTTAACCCCCCCAACCCACTCAATAATAGTTTTAATTTCTGCAAGAGCTCTACCAGTGGTGGCTACTTAAAACAACAAAAAACAAACTTTCAGAGCTATTTTTGGAAGATCAGAGCATGAAATGAACCTGGCTGCAACTGATGCCTGTCAGAAATTAGCAGCAGCTGAGCTGAACTGAACTGTGGGGCATTAGAAAGTAGCTGTTGCATTTCAGCAGTACCTCTGCTCAGGGATTGAATAAAGAGAGCTAATTTCATCAAGCCTGTGACGTCATTCCCCCTTTGTTACAAGAGTCTATTTTAAGGCTGTGGCAAATTTTGTCGGAAAAGTTTTCTGCATGCAGATGGAGGCTGTGGAATGATAAAACCAGAAGGAGGCACAATTGGTCTTTCAAGCAGCGAAGCAAACTTAAATTGGCAATCACTAGTTTGGCGGTATCGTCCCTCCGGGATGTAAAATGGACTTGGATAATATCTTCAACACAAAAGCCGTAGCCCCGGGGATTTATACTTCCATTACTATGCCAGGATAAAATGTCCTATATACAGCAGTGTCCTTTTGAGCCCTGAGGGGAGATTTTAGAACAAAACGTCAAATATTTGTATAACTAGCAAAACCACATTTATGAATCTGTATACCAGCGCTATAGTTTGTCAGATGGAAATTTCAGCCAAAATATATTCTTGTTGCTTTTGCTTTTGATGCGGTGTAATATCTGTTTATATCTGCCCGAGAAAGGAAAGGAATGTTGAGCCCACAGGGTGACATGGGCACTATCTTACTATCTAGGGCATCTCCCCTGTGGGATGTGCAAGTTATTCTTTGGCACGGGCAGTGTTGAGTGCGAATGCTGTTTTGCCAAGCACTAACTACAAGTGTATACATGTGTACCCACAGAGAGGTGGGGGAGCAAGTTGCACAATTCAAAGCACTGATTTGAATCTTTAAAAGCCCTTAACGAGCTTGGGTTGGACATACCTCCAGAGACCTTTTAGTAACACTGTGGCTGCTAAAAAGCAACTGGGGACATCATTTGGATCGTACCACCTGTTGCAACAAACGTGAAGAGCAGCAATAACACAACTGTGAACTTCCTTTCCTTAAGGTAAAGGTAAAGGGACCCCTGACCGTTAGGTCCAGTCGTGGCTGACTCTGGGGTTGCGGCGCTCATCTCGCTTTATTGGCCGAGGTAGCCGGCGTACAACTTCTGGTACATGTGGCCAGCATGACAGAACCGCTTCTGGCGAACCAGAGCAGCGCATGGAAATGCCGTTTACCTTCCCGCCAGAGCAGTACCTATTTATCTACTTGCACTTTGATGTGCTTTTGAACTGCTAGGTTGGCAGGAGCTGGGACCGAGCAAAGGGAGCTCACCCCGTCGCGGGGATTTGAACCGCCGACCTTCTGATCAGCAAGCCCTAGGCTCTGTGGTTTAACCCACAGCGCCACCTGCTTCCCACCCACATTCCTTTCCTTAGAGGTCTGTTAACAATCAAAGAATGAATTCTTTCTGTAGGATGTTCTTCTTTGTAGTGGCAGTTCCAGGATTTTCGAGCGGGGCTTGTTAGGAAGTCATTTTGCAAAGAAACAGAAAAAGGTGTTTGTAGCTTTAAAGAAGTTTTCTTTAATAGTTAGGAGTGGCAATCTAGGCTGATTGGTTACAGCTGGGGGTGAAAATAAAAGAGGAAGTTGCAGGTTGTACTTGCCTGCAGGAGGAAAGAGTACTATCACACTGTGGTGGAAAGATGTATGTAAATAGTTTTTTATATAGTCGCTTGTGAACCAGCCAAGAAATAAAGTAACTCTTGACTGAGTATTTTGCACTAGTCTTATAGTCTCTTGTCATCTGCCACCAGGAAGAAACTCTGCTATAAGCTGTTTAAAGCAGTTTTATGGAGGAGCCGCCACACCAGCAGCAAGTGCAGTAGAAGTGTGTTGGCGGCAACCTCCAATGGGGCTTGGGCAATGTGCAGTCTGTCAGGAGTTCAGCCTACACTTGAGTAGGACCCTGGCAGAGACACATGCCCAACTGGCATGTTCTCTTCCTCCTGGTCAATCGTTTGGGAGCTTCAAAAGCTTTCTTCAGCCCGAACATCACAGCGACCGATGCCAACTGACACTGGCACACTTAGGGATCCACAGAGTTTGTCCATCATGCGTGACACACCTCAGCAACTCAGCATTTTGGCTAATCTACTTTATTTACATATAAACACACACGGAGCACTGCAACATGGCTCCCTTTCTCTCTATCATCAGACAGCAAAGAGGGAATGAACAAAGGACAATAGTCCCACTTCACGGAACACAGTAACACAAACATCCTGTCTCCGTCACTTTCCACTCTGTGGAGTCAAAACATATACCATCATGTGAAAGACAAAAATCCCATGATTGCAATCATGGAGCAAGAAGTCTTTACTGTCTCTGCAATCTGTTCACTCGACCAGTCTGCCAGGCAAATGGAGGGTGTTGCTGTATCTCCTTTCTCTTGTCATTGCTTGCATCTTTAAAGAGGCCTGGTGAGCAGGTCATAAGAGCAAGGGCCAGAGAGAGGCCCTTTCTCATGAATGAGCCTAGCCATATGCTCAGTAGTGCCTACCATTGATGCCAGCTTTGCTTCAAGGGCCAGGATTGAGCAGGTGTGGCATACCTTATTAACCTGAGGAGTTGTGTGTGTTGTTTTGACTGCTTCTACCTGCCCCATGACCTGGAAGCTGTACTCCGGCTCCCTCGGCCAATGAAGCGAGATGAGCGCCGAAACCCCAGAGTCGGCCATGACTGGACCTAATGGCCAGGGGTCCTTTACCTGTCCCCAACCTGCTGAGGAGGGATACGAAAGGTTTCATCTACCTATTTCGAGTAAATTATATATCTTTTATTTTGCATATAAAATAGAGAATGCGGTCTTTGAGAATGCGGTATTTCATGTTTCCACGAATCCCAATTTTTCTTCATTAGGAGTTAAGCACAACTGTAAGAACGTTGCAGTCTCAGAGAGCAGTTTCCCCAAATGGGTTTTTACAAATCCATTTCAAAAGCAAGCCATGCTGCGTTGAAATTAAATCCACATGTTTCCTATACGATAACGTTGACCAAAGTGATGGCTTTCATTAAGTATGTCGAACTTCTTGCTAAAGAGTAGTTTTTGTTTAAACATATACTCTTTTCTTGTTTGTCAGGCCTGGAGAATCCTCCATAATACTTACGAACAGGAATTTCAGGGACCCTTATCAGTCTAGCCCCCCCCCCCAAGCCATGGAAATTCCTGCTTGGAAGCATCTTTTCCCTCATGCTACACCCAAATTCCACCCATAAGGAAAGAAGGAAAGAAAAGAGGGAACATAGCAATTGTGACTTTGTGTGGTTGTTTGGGGGCCCTTCAATAATAGATAAGAAAGTGTTTGCTCTTGCTCAATAATAGAATAAGAAAGTGTTTGCTCTTAGGTGGAACTGGGACTTAACTCCTGAGCTTATGTACTGAGCTGAAAGGGACATAAAAGTAGGGGGGAAATTAAGAAATTGGTCCCCAAATGTATGTTGGGATTAAAGTGAATCCCAGGTCTGAAAAGGTTGAAGTCTGTGATTCTGCATTGACTAGCAATAGCTCTCTGGGCTTTGAACCTGAGCTGCAGCCCCTGTGAGCCTCAGAAGGGACATGTACCTGGGATGGTGCTGCAGGTATGGCGAGGAGTGGTACCCAAAGGAGGAGGGGGATTAGGTGTGCATATGGTAGATTTGGAGGAGTAGACAGATGCTTTCTCCAGAGCTATGTGCCAGGCACAGTGCAAAACCGAAAATTTACAATGGACACCAACAGGGTAAAACCCCGTTGCAAGTAAAACATTGTCTCCAGATGGCTGTGTTTTGTTACAAAGAAATCAGTTAAATAAAATATTTATCTCTCAATCTTTCTCTCTTTTGGGATGCTGACAACGTCACCAATTATCTTTCCTGGGTATGTGAAGGCAGATGAGCTCCTGAAAAATATAGTAAAAATTGGGGACTTATTTCATGCCAGTGTATGCACCTAAAATGATTAGATGGGCATAACAGCTGTATCTGTCTGGGTCTGTACTATGCCTGTACCCCACAGTTACTGAGCTACCAGTAAATTGAGGGTTCAGAAGGGAGGAGAATGGCTGGTGATAGCCATACGGGTTTAGGAGAAGCGCTGGATTGGGAGTTGGGTTTTGTTATTAAGGAGTAAGTAAATACCCATCTACTTCCCTCTACAGAGGTTGAATATGGAAAGCCAAGAGGCTGGCAGGGGGAATGGAATGGGGCAGCTGGAATCCTGAACAGGGCACACTCCATACTGCAACATTTTGTTGCAGGCCTCACTTGTCAACAAAATCGACAGTTGTGGCCAAGTGGAACATAAGTACACCCGCTGCTGGGACAAAGAGAAGCAGAAGGACATAATTGTCATGCTCCGCTCGTAAGCACACTGTTCTGACATTCAGAAGAGAATAGTGGACTAGACAGACCTTGCTCTGGATCCGGCAAGGCAGCCCTTATGTTCTGATGCATCCAGAGGGTCTGACCACGTCAGAGGTGACGGCACTTGCCTGCATCAGTGCTAAATTTATGGGTTCCGGGCATATTTCAATATAGCGAAATCCTCTCAAAGAGGCAAACAATACGGAGACTTAACAGCATTAAATGCTTCTTGTTCGTAGAAGGAAGGCGGCTGAGGAAACAGTGGGAGCCTTTTGTAAGAAGCTGAGCGTGGGCAGTTGGTGAAATTTAATAAACCAGGCTATGCTGGGAGCCTGGCTTGAATCCTTGGCTTTGTAATCGCACGAGGTGCCCAAGGCCTGCATTACTTTTCCTGGGGGGGATTAAGTTCTCGCTACACTAGTCAGCGCGCGAGAGATCAAGAGGCAATGAAAACTGTTAAACTCTTGGCCTCAGGAGCCAAAAGTTCCCAGCAGCAAACTTTCAGCAGCAAATACTTTGTGGCTTAGGGCAGGCAGACTCGAATTCCAAATAAATCGATAGGAAGGAGAAGTAGGGGTGCCTTGTGGCCTGGCGTTATTGGACAAGCGATAAGATGACAAGTTGTGTATTGTAGACATGTGAGGTCAAGTCATTTGTACGTCACCAGATGGGATTTGCCTGCATTCCAAATTGGCTGGCCACCAGCTCCTCATCATTGGTCTAGAACAGGTTTCCTCAACCTTGGCCCTCCAGATGTTTTGAGACTACAATTCCCATCATCCCTGACCACTGGTCCAGCTAGCTAGGGATCATGGGAGTTGTAGGCCAAAAACATCTGGAGGGCCGAGGTTGAGGAAGCCTGATCTAGATCTAGCGACCCTAGATGCAGCTTGGAGACTTCATTGTGCTTTGAAAGGGCTTTGGGAGGCAATATACTTTCAAATTAGCATTATTTATATCAAGTGATAGTTGAGAGCACTTTTTGCCAATGTTGGTTTGTCCAGAGTGGGGGGCGGGCATCTCTTTCATATGTACCCTGGAAGCAAGAGTAGCCGGGCTGTTGCCACCGGGGTACAAATGGTTGTATTGGAAGGATCCGGCCTCACATTCAGAAAGGACTGGGAAGCAATTTTATGAAGCAAAGGATTGTTTCCAATGTTGTAGTCCAGGCATATCCAACAGGTAGATCGTGATTTACCAGTAGATCACAGGGTTGTCCCAGGTAGATCATGGCCTGAAGTTTAGTGATCGCCTTTGGGCAAACCTTCCCCTAAAAGGGAGAGCCAGTGTGGTGTAGTGGTTAAGAGCGGTAGACTCGTAATCTGGTGAACCGGGTTCGCGTTTCTGCTCCTCCACATGCAGCTGCTGGGTGACCTTGGGCTAGTCACACTTCTCTGAAGTCTCTCAGCCCCACTCACCTCACAGAGTGTTTGTTGTGGGGGAGGAAGAGAAAGGAGAATGTTAGCCGCTTTGAGACTCCTTCCGGTAGTGATAAAGCGGGATATCAAATCCAAACTCTTCTTCTTCTCTTCTAAAAAAAGCTTCAGAACTTTGGCCAACCTTCCCCTTAAAAAAGCTCCAGAACTTTGGTCAACCCCCCCTCCCCCCCAAAAAAGCTTAACAACTCCTAGCAATGACAATGGGTAGATCACAGCTGGTCTTTTTATACTATGAGTAGATCAGTCTCTTGGAGTTGGACGTGCCTGCTTTAGTCCTACTAAGATTTAGATTTCAACAGGCACGGCAAACATAGGTTCATTAATATATATATATTTGTAAATAGCTTTTTTATATTTGAAGAAATACGGTATCAAAACATTTTGATTTATGTATACCGAATATAGCCTTTTTGAAAAAATAGATTGGTAAAAATAGATTAATGGATAGAGAACATCTTTGCACAGTAGGATATGTAGAGCCTTATAAAATGAGTTGCAGATAATGGTGTACAGAAGAGAAAAAGAGGATGGAGAGGGGACAGTTGGGTATATTTTACTGAATCAGTCAAAATCTGTTAAATGTTGGATGTGGGCTTAAGTTGTGCGAATCGTCATTAACATATTTAATAAAATCACACACAAAGAATGTCTGTCTTGCTTTGTTCTCTAGCCAATCTCAATTTGTAAATAAGTTCTCTCCCCCCAAATAAGGCAATCTCCCACTCTTTATTATACCAGGATACAAGGTTGGCACCTACTAAGTCCTTCCCATGTCTAGCCATAATAGCTTAGGCAGCAGTTAATAATAATAATAATAATAATAATAATAATAATAATAATAATAATAATTTATTATTTGTACCCCACCCATCTGGCTGGGTTTCCCCAGCCACTCTGGGCGGCTTCCATAAAAACCAAAAATACACTCAAATATCACAGATTAAAAACTTCCCTGAATAGGGCTGCCTTAAGATGCCTTCTGAATGTCAGGTAGTCATTTATCGCTTTGACATCTGATGGGAGGGCGTTCCACAGGGCGGGCGCCACTACCGAGAAGGCCCTCTGCCTGGTTCCCTGTAGCTTTGCTTCTCGTAATGAGGGAACCGCCAGAAGGCCCTCGGCGCTGGACCTCAGCGTCCGGGCAGAACGATGGGGGTGGAGACGCTCCTTCAGGTATACTGGGCCGAGGCCGTTTAGGGCTTTAAAGGTCAACACCAGCACTTTGAATTGTGCTCGGAAACGTACTGGGAGCCAATGTAGGTCTTTCAAGACCGGTGTTATGTGGTCTCGGCGGCCGCCCCCTGTCACCAATCTAGCTGCCGCATTCTGGATTAGTTGTAGTTTCCGAGTCACCTTCAAAGGTAGCCCCACGTAGAGCGCATTGCAGTAGTCCAAGCGGGAGATAACTAGAGCATGCAGCACTCTGGCGAGACAGTCCGCGGGCAGGTAGGGTCTCAGCCTGCGTACCAGGTGGAGTTGGTAGACAGCTGCCCTGGATACAGAATTGACCTGCGCCTCCATGGACAGCTGTGAGTCCAAAATGACTCCCAGGCTGCGCACCTGGTCCTTCAGGGGCACAGTTACCCTATTCAGGACCAGGGAGTCCTCCACACCAGCCCGCCCCCTGTCCCCCAAAAACAGTACTTCTGTCTTGTCAGGATTCAACCTCAATCCATTAGCCGCCATCCATCCTCCAACCGCCTCCAGGCACTCACACAGGACCTTCACCGCCTTCACTGGTTCTGATTTGAAAGAGAGGTAGAGCTGGGTATCATCTGCATATTGATAGACACCCAGTCCAAACCCCCTGATGATCTCTCCCAGCGGCTTCATATAGATGTTAAAAAGTATGGGGGAGAGGACGGAACCCTGAGGCACCCCACAAGTGAGGGCCCAGGGGTCTGAACACTCATCCCCCACCACCACTTTCTGAACACGGCCCAGGAGGAAGGAGCGAAACCACTGTATAACAGTGCCCCCAGCTCCCAGCCCCTCTAGACGGTCCAGAAGGATGTTATGGTCGATTGTATCAAAGGCCGCTGAGAGATCCAGCAGAACTAGGAAACAGCTCTCACCTTTGTCCCTAGCTCACCGGAGATCATCAACCAGCGCGACCAAGGCAGTTTCAGTCCCATGATGAGGCCTGAATCCCGATTGGAAGGGATCCAAATGGTCCGCATCCTCCAGGCGTGCCTGGAGTTGTTCAGCAAATGTGACCCCAATTCTTTGCAATGGGATGGTGCTTCTCCGTTTTCAAATATATTCAGTAGTGCTACAGGGGGCGGGAGAGGGGAATCACTATGACCTATAATCTTAATTATTTCCTGGAAAATTGAGGTACAGAATTTTGGCGTTTGGCACAATACCACCACATGTGGACATATGTGCCTTCTCCTGGCACCCATGCCAGCATCTCGCTGAGGAAGAGGGAGGCATATATGCCAATCCACGAGGGGTTAAATACCATCAGTGAATTAATTTCAGTGTTAACTCTCTGTTCCTCTCTGAGATGGATTTATATTTTTTTTGGGGGGGGGGTGTTGTTGCCACAATCTGAGGAAAGTATAAACAAGAATGATGCAATCCAAGTCCTTCCCACACCATCGTGGTCCCCTTCAGTTTGTTGTACTCAGCAACCAAAACAAATTTATATAAAGATGAAATTAAACTCCTTGATATGGCGTTCTGATTTTTAATTGGAGGTTAAATGATGAGTGACGCTTTCTGAGAAAGATTTATTGTGCGTTTATGTTCCGAAGTTGTTGTCAAGAGTAGCCACAGGAGAGGCTGGTTACCTAATTTATATTTTAGCTGTTCTTGAGAGATTGGCGTTCCATTAACGTAAAGATCACACAGAAATTTAATGCCTTTGTCCCTCTGTCTCCTGATACCATAGCCTATGCTATTTATTGAACGTTGGATGAGATGCCAAGAGGGGGGATAGTGAAGGAGACAAGTAAACTCCTTTCTGTCTAGCACTTAAAAGTCATACATAAGCATCTGTTCTGAAAATTGGGGCAAGGTCTAAATTTGTTTTTAGAGAACCAAAGAACATGTAATGGTTGTCGCATCTGTCATGTTGGACTCAAGTTTGGGCCATGGTTTATCCTCATCTTCCACAAGTTTTACTAATTTCAATGAGCCTGCTTCGAGTAGGACTTAGCTGGATACAACCCAAACACTTTCTCTCTCCTGGTATCTGAAGAAGAAAGACATCAGCACATCAGCCGATTTAGATCCCGTTTCTTCTTTCTTGCTCTGATCTGCACTGGCTACTGACCCATCTCTTGCTTCGCTCCCATCTGATGGGTGGATGATACACTGGTTTCGATTTGAAAGTTCATTCATACTTGCTGCAGTTCTTACTGCAGAGAAAGGTAACCAGGCAACGGTGTCCCATGTCCTGGTTACCTCCATATTGCATTATTGCAATGCACTGCACATGAGACTTCCCTCAAGGAGGACTTGGAAGCTGTAACAAGTGCAGAATGCAGCAGCATGCACTAAGTGTGCTCTCACACTTGCTCATTCACACTTAGTCATGGTTTGGCTTAGTGTAGTGTACAAATCATGCCAGTATAAGACAGCTTCCTGTGTTCAAGAAGTGTGTAAGAGCAGAAACATCTATCTATATCTACCGTATTTTTCGCTCTATAACACGCACCTGACCATAACACGCACATCGTTTTTAGAGGAGGAAAACAAGGGAAAAAACATTCTGAATGAAACAGTGGATGTATCATTTTTGGGCTTCATGCTGTGGCCACAGACATGTGATCTGATGGTGAATTTGGGGTGACCCAATGCCAAAATCCTGAGAATTCCTGTGGATCCATGCTTTGTAACCACGTTTTTGCACCATTGCAGCCCCAGGCAACAGTGGGTGCGTGATTTTTTTGGTGCAGGCTGTAGCCATGGACATGCTATGTGATCTGATGGTGAATTTGGGGTGAACCAATGCAAAGATCCTGAGGATCCATGTGGATCCATGCTTTTTAACCACAATTTTGCACCATTGCAGCCCCAGGCAACAGTGGGTGCGTGATTTTGGGGGGGCAGGCTGTAGCCATGGACATGCTATGTGATCTGATGGTGAATTTGGGGTGACCCAATGCAAAGATCCTGAGGATCCATGTGGATCTATGCTTTGTAACCACATTTTAAGTGGGGAGCGAAGGAAAAACAAAGAAGGGACATTAGAGGGGTGTGCAGAGAAGCAGCTGGCTAAGAATGCAGGAGAGGGATTTAACGGGTTGGAGGAAAGAAAGACAAAAGTTTCCCCCCACCCAAGCCAGCCATCTCTCTCTCTCTCTCTCTCTCTCTCTCTCTCTCTCTCTCTCTCTCCCCCTCCCTCCCTCTCTCCCTCCCCCTCCCCTCCCCCCTCTCTCTCTCCCTCCCCCCTCTCTCTCCCTCTCCCCCAGCAGCACCGGAGCTTGCCTGGAGGGGAGGGGCTTTCCCTGCTCTTTGTTCCGTTTCAGCAAACACAGCAACGAAACAGAGGAGGGTGGGCAGTAAGACCCTGAGGCAGAATGCAGGAAAGCAGCCGCTTCCTCTTTTCAGTTTTCCCTTTTCCTTGAAGCGTTGCGATTTGATTTTTGCCTGGTTTTTCGGCTCCAGGGACCACACATTCGCTCTATAACACGCACAGACATTTCCCCTTCCTTTTTAGGAGAAAAAATCTGCGTGTTATAGAGGGAAAAATACGGTATATCATGTACCTACCTGTCTGTCTGTCTATCTCCCTATCGTCTGTCTGTCTGTCTATCTATCTATCTATCTATCTATCTATCTATCTATCTATCTAGAATGCTGCAGCGAGGCTCCTCACGGGGTCTCTGCCATGGGAGCATATTCACCCAGTGCTTTTCAAGCTGCACTGGCTCCCGGTGGAGTACAGGATCAGATTTAAGGTGCTGCTTTTGACCTTTAAAGCCCTTCACGGCCTAGGACCCTCGTACCTACGGGACCGCCTCTCCTGGTATGCCCCACGGAGAGCCTCAAGGTCCATAAATAACAACACCCTAGTGGTCCCGGGCCCTAAGGAAGTTAGATTGGCTTTGACCAGAGCCAGGGCCTTTTCAGCTCTGGCTCTGTCCTGGTGGAACGCTCTGCCTCATGAGACCAGGGCCCTGCAGGATCTGATTTCTTTCCGCAGGGCCTGTAAGACAGAGTTGTTCCGCCTGGCTGTTGGCTTGGGGCCAATTTGATTCCCTCCCTCCCTCCCTCTCTCTTTTTTTTTCCTTTTTGTTTTTGTTTTTGTTTTTGTTTTTCTTTTCTTTTCCTTCTCCTCCTGCGATGAGGCTACATTTTAATATTTTAATGTTCCATTATTTTAATGTTGTATTTTATTATTGTTTTTAAGTTTGTAATCATTCATCTTGTTTTTATTATTGCTTGTAAGCCGCTCTGAGCCCGGCCTTGGCTGGGGAGGGCGGGGTATAAATAAAATATTATTATTATTATTATTATTATTATTATTATTATTATTATTATTATCATCATCATTATCATTGTTGTTGTTGTTTAGTCGTTTAGTTGTGTCCGACTCTTCGTTACCCCATGGACCAGAGCACGCCAGGCACTTCTGTCTTCCACTGTCAAACTCATGCTGGTAGCTTCGAGAACACTGTCCAACCATCTCATCCCCTTCTCCTTGTGCCCTCCATCTTTCCCAACATCAGGGTCTTTTCCAGGGAGTCTTCTCATGAGGTGGCCAAAGTATTGGAGCCTCAGCTTCAATCTTCTATCTTCAGCTTCTATCTATCATAGGAGATGTAATAGATAAGCAGGTTCCATTTCAATAGAAGTTTAAAAGAGGTGAGCTGCTGTTCAACCCCCGTGGTAGGAGTTTGCAAGCTGTTGCGTCCCTCAGATCTGCCGAATGAAGCGTTAAGTGTAATCCTGCAGCTGCAGAATTTGATCCAAATAAAGGTATCACTTTGCAAGGCTTTTGTTCCTCTTTCTTTCTTTCTTTCTTTCTTTCTTTTTTAAAAAATCACATTGCATCCCTTATTCCCCATGCCAATGTTATAGCTATCATTATCAAACAATGACTCACTTTCTATATAGCCTCTTTAAGAATGATTTCCCCCTCCTTCTCTCTCTCTCTCTCTTTTTGTCTACATGGCCTGCCAAATGCAATTTCACCTCTGTGCAAGCAGCCTTGTGGAACTTTCCTAGCTCAAAGAAATGCCCCTTTCTCTCCCAGCTGCTCTTCTCTTTGAATTCTCTCTCCCCACCCCACCTCCCCCTGCTTCCCCCCCCTTGCATTATTTTGCCCATGCCTTTGGCAGTGGGAGCAGCCTTCAGAATGCAAGCGCCTGCTCCGATGTCTATCTAGGCATCTTTGCATGCTCTGCCACGCATTCCCTCGTCACGAACGCTTGCTCCAGCGTCATGTTTACACTGCAGAGTGGTATTCTTAGCTTCATGCGTATCGCTCACGCTTTTGAGGGAAGGGCTGGGTGTGAAGACACACTATTCCGAACCCCCCCCCTTTGAAAGAAACATTGGAAAGGATGGTGCGAGATCAAATATCCAGCATTGCCTCCCATAATATAGACACATATAAAAATTTGTATATATAACACGTATTATTGACTGTAGTCCCTAGCGGTGCACAATGGGCAAGCTGGAAATTTGATCTTCATTGGCTTTGCCACCTCTGAGAATAAAGAAAATGGGTAGAAGTGAAAATAGTAATTGGAAATCGCTCCTGTGGAGGAAAGCTGTCATGAGAGGCGGATTGATTTGGCAGTGGCAGAAGTAGCGCTATTGATTGCTAGTCCTTAGTGAATTAAAAAGAAGACCAGGAGCCTTAATGCACCTCCCTCTCTTTCCTTTTGTGTCTGTGGGTGTGTGTGTGGGGGGGACGAGACAAAGAAGTGGTGACTTGGATTGCGCTGCTGGGATAAAGACTTACAAAGAGGCAGGGAGATGCTATCTGGCTCCTTCAGCGAGTGGCCTCAGCAAGGCGGAGTCAGAACAGAAGCCTTCGAAACTGCAAAAGGATTATTGTTACCATAATTATTATTGCTATTATTAAAAGTGGGATAGAAATTACTTTCTGGAAGGCTTCTACGATGGCATTTGAGGAGGCGGAACTAGGGCAAAACCCTCTTGCAAAATGTGGATTTATACTTGATATTCTTTATTTTAAATTATTTCATTCCATGACATCTTCATAACACACTTTACAGTACATTTCGAATTATAGCTATTTTCAGTTCTATGTGTATGTATCTAAATAGCTTTTCCTTATTCCTCACCCTGTGACTTCCCTCCACCACCTAACAGCTTCTTCTGTTTCACACTCTGTTTCTATTGTGTTGTGAATATTGTTTTTAATTTCCCCCATAAGCCATCTAGCCATATTTTGCCTTTACAAAATTTGGTTGATGCATATCAATAAATTTGTTTTGGAAGAATGTTTTCCCATGTATTCTTCTACACATATTGCCACTATAATATCCACTGTTGGAGGCAGCAATGCTTCTAAATACAGTGGTACCTCTGGTTAAGTACTTAATTCATTCCGGAGGTCCGTTCTTAACCTGAAACTGTTCTTAACCTGAAGACCACTTTAGCTAATGGGGCCTCCTGCTGCTGCCGCACAATTTCTGTTCTCATCCTGAAGCTAAGTTCTTAACCTGAGGTACTATTTCTGGGTTAGCGGAGTCTGTAACCTGAAGTGTATGTAACCTGAAGTGTATGTAACCCGAGGTACCACTGTATAAGATGACTCCCAACTTTAAACTTAAAAAAATTGGGGGGAAATATAGTCTTATACACGGAAAAATACGGTAATTTCATTTTTTATTTTGCTCCCTGTGTGGTCCATACAACCTGCAACCCACCAAGTTTTGCACAGCCCCACCAGCCAGGTATGGCAGTCCTTTAAGGACTTAGTAAGTTTCCTTGTTTTTTTGCTGCCTGCCTTGGACTGCAAAAAACCCCCTGGGGGTGATGTCTAGGCCCTGGCAGGCTACCCTAAACGTCAATGAATGGCCAACTAGATGTCTTTGGGAAGCCCACAAGCAGGACACGAGGGCAATAGCTCTGTCATGATGTACCCTAGTTACTGGTATTCAGAATCATACTGGCTTTGATCCTGGAGGTAGTATATCATTGCCTTGACTAATAGCCATGGATAGCCTTATTCTGTATGAATTTGTCCAAACCTGACAGGAGCACGTCAGCAATAACTCACACGGCTTCAGTTAACTCTTTAGTCAAAGAAGCAAGACAGCTCAGGAGGCCAGGCCTAGTGAGCAAAGCAACTCGTCCTGGTAGAACTTGCCCCTATGAGGCAGTTGTGGGGACTGAAGGTCCCTGCCTTCCCACTACCCCCTAAGTCTCCTCCTCCCTGATTCCTTCCCAAGCAATCTGAGGCTCCTTCGTCTTGCTGGTCTTTGCTCCGCCCTCATCATACTGCTTTGGATTCTGGGAAACCGGAGGGGAGCTGGTCGCAGCAGAAGTGGGGGACAGCCCGGCCTCCTCATGAGCCTGACACGTTGCTGCCTCTTGGCCCCCCTCCTCTCCAGCCTCTGGTTCTGGAGTGCTCTCTGTCACAGACTCTTCCTGCTCACTAAACCCTGTGGCCTCTTCAG
Source organism: Podarcis erhardii (assembly GCF_964252035.2). Classification (NCBI taxonomy): domain Eukaryota; kingdom Metazoa; phylum Chordata; class Lepidosauria; order Squamata; family Lacertidae; genus Podarcis; species Podarcis erhardii. The sequence continues at coordinate 23,393,905 of NC_138508.1, read as the reverse complement.
CTTCTGCCAGCCTCCTCCTCCCAGTCTGCTCCCTCTTCTCCCAACTGGTGCCTCCCATCAGTTCTCTGCATCCAGCCAGTCCATCACAAAACCCCTTGTAAAATTGTAGGGCAGTAGCTCAGTGCCAAAGCTTTTGCTTTGCAGTCAGAAGGTTCCCAGGTTCAATCTCCAACATCTCCAGGTACACCTTGGAATGTCCCATTCCTGAATACCTTGAGAGCCACTGCCAGTCAGTGTATGCAGTATTGAACTTGGTGGACCGATGGCTTGACTCCGTACAAGGCAGCTTCTGTGTTCCCAAAGACTCTGTGATTCTAAGTGCAAATCCTGCTGTGTCCATACACACACAATCAAAATGCTGACTTCTGTGGCAAATCTTGCCTGTTGTTGTTGTTTAGTCGTTTAGTTGTGTCCGACTCTTCGTGACCTCATGGACCAGAGCACGCCAGGCCCTCCTGTCTTCCACAGCCTCCCGCAGTTTGGTCAAACTCATACTGGTAGCTTCGACAACACTGTCCAACCATCTCGTCCTCTGTCGTCCCCTTCTCCTTGTGCCCTCCATCTTTCCCAGCATCAGGGTCTTTTCCAGGGAGTCTTCTCTTCTCATGAGGTGGCCAAAGTATTGGAGCCTCAGCTTCAGGATCTGTCCTTCCAGTGAGCACTCAGGGCTGCTTTCCTTAAGAATGGATCGGTTTGATCTTCTTGCAGTCCATGGGACTCTCAAGAATCTCCTCCGGCACCATAATTCAAAAGCATCAATTCTTCTGCGATCAGCCTTCTTTATGGTCCAGCTCTCGCTTCCATACATCACTACAAATCTTGCCTACTTACAGTTAATTCTCAGAAATAACAGATGATTTCCCCCTCTTTTCCACAGATTGTTATGGATTTCAAACATCCAGATGGACATGCCGCAGCGGTTATGCTGCCTCGGCGTAGCTTGCTGGTAATGTCTGGAGAATCTAGATACCTCTGGACCCATGGGTAGGTGTTGACAGTCACAAGTTAATGATATTACATGCATAAAAATGGCAGAGCAGACTGGCAGCAGACTTCCCTTCTTGTTTCTTTAGCAGTCACCAGTTAATGATGATCATCCATTTGCTGTTTTTTGTTTATTTACAGCAGGGCTAGGGAGTCTGTGGTCCTCCAAATGATCCTGGACTCCAACTCCCATCCTCCCTGATCATTGGCCATGCTGGCAGGGGCTGATGGGAGTTGGAGTCCAACAGCAGCTGGAATACCACCGGTTCTCCACTCATGAGCTAGAGGAATAGAGGTGATAGGCGGGGACGTGGGCCCTTTGAAGATATGCCCATTTATGTCAGCTTTAGAAACCAGGCTTTAGAAACCAGGTTTTCAGATCTGCTTTGTTCAAACTCGCAAAGCAATAATACGATTTGCTGCAGTTTATTCTGCCACAGCTGAACTCGGCTCAGCAGCATAGAAGTCAATAACAAGCTGAGCGCTTGTCTTGCTGGGAGTCAAGCGCTGACGACTTTTCAAGTCAGCAATTCTGAGGGGCTCTCAACTAGTCCCCTGGACAGATATACCGCCCCTCCATGGCAAATTCTGCATTAATGAAGCTCGTTTATCAAGTTGAGGGCGAAAAGGCTGGATGTGAGAAAGATTTGGAGTTTTGCAGGATTTCCCTGAGGAAGCTCAAACAGACTGCACAGAGGGATACTTGGGCAACATAGTTCCCAAGATTCCTTTTCCTGTACCAGACAGATTTCTTCATTATGTTACGATCCCACCAATCCTCCAGGGTGCTCAAAAATGGTATTTATGGGTCTTTGCTCCCACTTTCATTCTCTCAGCAACCGTGTGAGGTAGATTAAATGGAGAGGCAGCGTCTTGCCCAAAGAGAACATCATGGCTGATCAGCGATTTGAATCCAGGCTCCTTTGAGGCACTATCCAGGGCATTGCCCTTGCTCTGAAAGGTCTGCATTGTGGGCATTTCCCTTGTCAATATCAAGGTCTGCAAATAAATAAATAAATAAAAATAAAATGTTATTTATATCCCACCCTCCCCAGCCAAAACCAGGCTCAGAGCGGCTAACAACAGTAAAAATAGCACAATTTACATAAAATCACAGTCAATTAATTGAAATACATTCTAAAATCAATTCAGAATCAAATTAATGGCAACCATTGGTCTAGAGTTCTATGAGGATTACAGAAGGAGAGAGGAGGTCAGACTGTGCCTTGGCCAAAGGCCTGGTGGAACAGCTCTGTCTTGTAGGCCCTGTGTGAAGATGTCAAGTCCCGCAGGGCCCTAGTCTCTTGTGACAGAGCGTTCCACCAGATCGGGGCCACAGCCGAAAAAGCCCTGGCTCTGGTTGAGGCCAGCCTAATCTCCCTGTGGCCCGGGATCTCCAACATGTTTTTATTTTTATTTTTTTTGTTTTTTTTATTTAAAAAATTCTTGTTTTACAGAAGTAAGTGTAATGTCTCTCGTATTTTTTCCATGTAACATTTTTACAAATCCGTTTCATTTGTTGAGACATTAGGGGGAGAAAAACAAGATGTTTTTATTTGAAGACTGTAAGGTCCTCCGTGGGACATACCAGGAGAGGTGGTCCCATAGGTACGGGGGTCCTAGGTCCGTAATGTCAGCAAATGAGGTATGCAGATCCAAGAGGGACCTGCAGCAATATGTTGTAGTGCAGAGCAATTGGTTTTAGCCCGGCAATGTCATAGTCTCGAACTCTGAAGGGCAGGAGGAACCAGCTGTCTCTGGGGGGCTGTTGTACCCCCAACTGGGGAATCAGGCCAAGCTTCTAATGCTGGTGTTTCAACAGCTGGTGGCCCGAAACCTGCAGAGCCTGAGATGGGTCCCCCCCCCAGGTACATAGACGTTTAGACACTTGTCTCATTATTTCATAGCTTTCCATGAACCATTTTATCTAATATGTTTGTCATGTGGTGAGCCAGTGTGGTGTAGTGGTTAAGAGCGGTAGTCTCGTAATCTGGGGAACCGGGTTCGCGTCTCCGCTATTGCACATGCAGCTGCTGGGTGACCTTGGGTCAAGCACACTTCTCTGAAGTCTCTCAGCCCCACTCACCTCACAGAGTGTTTGTTGTGGGGGAGGAAGGGAAAGGAGAATGTTAGCCGCTTTGAGACTCCTTCGGGTAGTGATAAAGCGGGATATCAAATCCAGTCTCTTATTCTTATTCTTCCTCCTCATGTTAGAGAATAATAATAATTGGCAGAAATGACCGGCAGAATCCGAGACCAGGGAAAAGAGTCGGCGGAAGAAGACTGGAAGAAGTTTAAAGACTATTTGTGGAAATATTGTAAAATTAATGAATGTTAGAATGATGTTGGACAGAAATTAAGTGGTTTCCAGCTGTAATGCTTAAGAGATATGAAAAATAAGGTGTACAAATAAGTAAAAACTAATGGTGAGGATTTGCTGACCTAACAATTTGAATTGGAATATAAGAAAGGGAGGTACGAGGAGGTCTGGAAAATAAGTTAAAAGAAAATAAGTAAATGGAAATTCTATCTGTTTTTAGTTGTTTTTATTTTTGTATTTTTGCTGTTTTTTCTTTTTGTTTTATATTGTATTACTCTTGAAAACTTTAATAAATATTCTATAAAAAAATAGATGATAATAATGATAATCCTAGCTTCTGTTTTGTTTTAAAGCATCACACCTAGGAAGTTTGACATTGTTCAAGCATCTGAAGGACAGAAAATTGGAGCTGTCACTGCTGACATTGGAGATTTAACCTTGAACAAGAGGGGAGAAAGGACATCTTTCACTTTCAGAAAAGTCAGGAGAAGCCCTTGCAATTGCTGTAAGTTCCAGTTGTTCAGATACAAACAGTGGAGCTTGTTGGGTCCCTCTCCTTTAAGGCTATGCTCCCCCCACTTAGCCCTCAGCTCTTAAAGGCATGGCTGGATTAACTGCTCCTCATTAAACCTTGTGCCATGTTCATTCTACACTTGTACGGAATCAAACGCTCATGGCAGTTCTGACTCTGTGGAACTCCCTGCCCATTGATACCAGACCTTAACCATACTGTTTTTGGCACCTGCTAAATAATTTCTTTTTCTTTAGGCAAGTCTGGCCAGCTATGTAAAGTCAACATATATTTTAATGAGTGCTTTACTTTAGAATGAGTATTTTAACTGCAGATCTTATTTATAATTTTAAATTATTTTGGGTAAATTCGTTTTCAACTTCTGACTTTTATCAATAATATGAATGTATATTTTATGCAAACCGTTTTTCCAGTTAAGCAGCATGCAAATTCTGTAAAAGAAATGCATTTTAAAAAAGCACGCTTCAGCATGTCTTGCTGAGGCTACAGCATCTTGGGACGCTTACCAAGTATCGCAGCAGTAGCCAATGTGGTATCCTGCAGATGTTGTGGACTGCAACTCTGGCCTTCCTCACCATTGACCATGCTGCTGGCCGGGCTGATGGGTGTTGTAGTACAGCAACATCTGGAGGGCACCATATAGTCTATCCCTCCTGCATCAGAAGCGTCAGGCACTCGTCTCTGAGCTCTCCTGGCCTCCAGTTGTGGAACAAGCTGTCTTGGCAATATGGGAGCCCCACTTTGGGCAAAGGAATAAACTAGGGCTGAGTGGAAGGCCTATGAGAGCTAACAGCCTGCAGTAGGGGCACTTCTTCCCTCCTCTCTGGATATTCTTGCCAACCGTGCCCTAGGGCGTGACCTCTGGTGACCACTACATTCTTACTGGTCCCATTCCCCTTCCCACTCCCAGGACTCTCAACTTGTCATGGTCATAGCTGTCAACCGTCCCTTATTTGGTGGGAAAGTCCCTTATCCCAGCGCCGTGTCCCGCTGCTGTCCCTTATTGATGATGTCCCTTAAATTTCCCGGGTTTCAAAGGAAGCAGCTCCTCTCCCTCCCTGCCAGCCAGGGAGGCTCAAGCTGTGTTGCTTGGCTGCATTGCTTACCCAATAAGGAGTCTAAGAACGACTGGGGGGTGGAACTTGCATGCCTTGTGCCGATCAAATCGGCCGCGTTGCCTGGGGAATCGCCTTTGCTCAGCGCTTCCCAGCGGAGAGGGGACGGTGGGTTTCCTTGCTGCATCCCCTTTGCCGGGTTGCTGCACTGTGGAAACCACCGCTTGAGGCTTCGTTTGGCTGCTGGCTGGGCTTTCTACCTTTGGCTCGGAGGGGCTCAGAAGTTGAACACAGCTGTGCTTGGAAAATCCCTTATTTTGGCTGCTGATCCCTTATTTTTGAGGCTGCTGGTCCCTTATTGTCAAACCTGTAAGTTGACAGCTATGGCCATGGTTCACTCAGGGCTGACCCATTTCCTCTGCAACACTTAATGCTGTCCCTTCCAAACCCCACCCTCTCTCCAGCTTTGCCACCTCTGATTGGTTGGGTGGAGCAGCAGCAGCTGAGCGGTTAGATTCCTGCCCTTTTGACTGGGTCTGTTTCACTACAGGGCTTTTATTCCTTGGTTGGTCTGCTGCTACACAATATTGATTTCACCTGGAAATAACCTTTTTTCTTTGTTGTCTCCTTTTAAAAACAAACCACTACCCCTTCTTCTCGACTGGCAACAAATTTGTCTTTGAAAGTGCAGCAGGAGTAAGCAATATTTCCCATCTTTTAGCCTCTAGAAAGCAGTCTTGTGGCCAAAGAACACCCTTTAGCACAGAACGAGCACCTTAATCAAAGTAAGACTTTTGAGTCGAGCATAGCTCTAGTAGTTCAGACAGTTTTGCAAAAACCATCTGATCGATGTGTTCCAAGAAAAAAAAAAAGACTTTTGATTTGCTTCTTATCGTGTAAACTTTGGGAATTGCTGTTAAGGTTTGTTGCCACATCGGCACACCTAGGGAGGGTGGTTCTATGTAGTCACCCAATATAAGTTTGGGCTTTTTGTTGCTGGTTCCACACCATGCCCTGAAGCATCCTGTTTTCGCCCTTATTTAAACTTGTATGATGCAGTTGTACCATTTTTGCATGCAACGTGGTGCAGATACAGCATGGAAACCATGGTTTGCAAATTGAGATCCAGCCTAGGGGCACACACCCACTCTCCTCCCCTGCTCCCCTCCCCAAAGAGAAGTCTTCCCTCCCTTCCCATCTCAATATTAAAAGTATTGAAGAGTTATTTGTTCACTGGTGCTAACTATGCAACAGTTTATTCTAACCATGGTTCTCTTTTGAGCCAGAATTTGGTATTATGGTTTCACATGAACCATTAACTTCGGTTTAATGTAACTCTAAACCATGGTTAATGTTGTCAGTTACATGCAGACATGCAAAGTGAGTCTTTGTAATCAGGCTTATAGGGTTGCTAATCTTCCCTACTAGTAGAAGCCCCTTGTGCCTTGAGAGATGGCACTCCAATAGATCCCCAGAATTTTGTAGGGTGCACAGGGGGCTCAAAGTACAAGGGGTAGGATCTGGAAAGCCCCTATGCATGGGTAGAATACTTCTAGTGTTTGGGATCCTGGCCGTAGTGTTTTTCAGATACAGTTCCTAGGATGTAAACCTAGGTCTAGTAACTACTCTGCCCATACCATACTCTTGCACCCTGATCCTTTTAGAGTATCTCAGTTTAAACCGAGATATACCATTTAGTTCAGTGTTTCCCAAACTTGAGTCTCCAGCTAGCTAGCAAGACCAGTGGATGATGGGCATTGTAGTCCAAAAAGAACTGGAGACCCAAGTTTGAGAAACACTGATTTAGTTCATCAAATGTATAGATTAGTGTAGATCACTAACTAGGTAATAGATGTGCCATTTTAAATTCAATTCAATTCAATTTTAAAACTGAAACTCAAAATGTGCAATTTGGTGTGCGGTTTTCAGAATTCTCTGTTAAGTGAGCGCAATCCAAAATGGACCGCTCTGGTTTGGAGCACTGTGTTCTGTTTACGGACAAAGGAATCCTTATCCTTTCCTACCCTGTAGCTTATCCTTCTGTGTGTGACAGTCAGCGTAAGGACACAGAGCCCTCCTTCCCGGATAATGAGAGTGAAGCCTCGAAGCTAGAAGAAAAGTATGTCCACGAGGTGTATGAAGGGATTGCCACGCACTTCAGTAGCACGAGACACAGCCCATGGCCGCGAGTGGTTGAATTCCTGAGGACTTTGCCGTGTGGGGCTGTTGTGGCTGATGTCGGCTGTGGCAACGGAAAGTATTTAGGACTCCGCAAAGACTTACATATGGTAAGGAACTATGTGGTTTCAGTCCGCCTTGCTTTGAAGGGGATAGTTAACCTATCAGGATTGCATCTCCTATGACATTTTTCCTACATGGAAATTTTTTCCTCTTTTTTCCTTTTTCCTTTTTCTTTTTCCTCCCTTCCCTTCCCTCCAAAAAGATCCCACAAAGTGACTTACAACACAGTAGTCCAGTTTCAAATACATATGCTGGAATCAGGGGGAGGAGCCTGTGACTAATGTTTCCAATCCCTCAGATGGCGATTCTCACTTTTATTTGGCTTTGGAAGGTCACCTGAGTTGAGCCAATATTCAAACAGGCCATTCAAAATCATAAAGAGTTCCTAAAGCCCAATAAAGCTGTCGTAACAATTGTGGCATGTGTCAGAACCAAGCCAGGGTTGTGAGTGGCCGAATCTGGAACCTGGAGCATGTGCTTGCCATCATGGTGGGATCCTGGCTGTCAGTTGCTGGCACTGACTGTAATGCACTCGGCTGCAAATTATGGATGTAGAGAGGCAGATTGGCACTCGCTTTTGAGATGAATAAAAATGAACAGTATTCCTTTATCTTTGAGTGAACTCGTTCCCTCCTCCTCCTTTCAATCGCAGGGCTGCTTTCCATGGTTCTGAAACTCTTGGCTTCTCTTTCTTGTCCAGGGTCCACCAGCACAAAGCCAGCAGGGGCAGCTGTAGCATCTTGCCTCCTGGTGGGGACAGAGATATGGATCAGGACACTTATACTGCCTGCTGTTACCACCAGTGTTTCACATCGCTGCTCTCCATAGAAGCCCATCAAGCCTGTGCAGAAACAATTGTAGCTCTTAGGCTTGGCTTCTGCAGCTCTTGGTTCCAGCTGGGGATCCCCCTGAAATTGTGCCACCCAGTCCCATCTTGGCTTTTCCCACTGCCTTGAAGTTTTTCCTCTCCAGTGTGTCCTGAAACTGCTGCGTCTGTATTTTGACAACTAAATTTTGCCATTACAAGCCTAACCGGTTTGGCCGACTGTGCCTGGATTCATGCTATATTACCATATAATGATACCTGAGGTTATATATAATAATCCCAAGAAAATGTGATAACACAGAGAGCAAAGTTCCACCCCCCACCACTTTCAGGCAGTGCTTGAAGATTAAAACCCCAGGAGAGCTGCTTCAGCTGTAGAGTACTTTTCACAGCTGCTGTTCAAAGTACAAAGCCAGAGGGGGGGAAAGACAAAGTAGAGCAAGGGTGGGCAATCTGTGGCCTTTCACATTTTGATGGACTTCGACCCCCATAATCCCTGGCTGCTGGTTGAGGTCCCCTGAAGGGCACAGGTTCCCTACCCCTGCTCCCAGAGCAAAGGGGACCAATTTCTGTTTTCTGAGGAACCACATTGCCTTCCAAACCATCGTCTAGTCAATGGCAACTAGCAGTAAGAGCTTCATAAAGGGGGGGGGGGGTAAAGGGGACCCCTGACCATTAGGTCCAGTCCTGACCGACTCTGGGGTTGCGGCGCTCATCTCGCTTTATTCACCGAGGGAGCCAGGGTACAGCTTCCGGGTTATGTGGCCAGCATGACTAAGCCACTTCTGGTGAACCAGAGCAGCACATGGAAACACAGGTTATCTTCCCACCGGAGCGGTACCTATTTATCTACTTGCACTTTGACGTGCTTTTGAACTGCTAGGTTGGCAGGAGCAGGGACAGAGCAATGGGAGCTCACCCCGTCGCGGGGATTCGAACTGCCGACCTTCTGATCAGCAAGTCCTAGGCTCTGTGGTTTAACCCACAGCGCCACCCGCGTCCCATAAGAGCTTCATAGCTCTAATAAAAAGGAGCTTAGACAATGCCAAGGAATTACATGCACAGTTCAGAGACGTGAAACATGACATTGTAGAAGAAAATCCCTCACTTTCATTACCACACTGGGGGCGAAATGTTAACCCCACACTGATTAAAAGTAGGTAGATTACCAGGGGCCAGGTAAAATTGCTTTGTAGGGCAGATATGGCCCCGTGGGTTGTGAGTTGGCCACCCCTGCTTTAGAGCACAAAGCCTACATGCACAAATGTGTTTCTCTAGTCTTCTTTCGGGTATCCTTAGTTTGGAATATTCCAGCAACATTAATCAGCTCAGTGCATAGTGAAACTATGGAACTTGCTCCCATATGAAACAGTGATGACCACTAACCTAGATGGCTTTAAAGGACAGATGCATGAAGGGAAGGGTAATCAATGGGCTACTTGCCATTTTGACTGTGTTCTGCCTCCACAGTTAGAGGCAGCAATACCACTTGCTGGAAACCACAGGAGTAGAGAGTGCCTGAAGCCCTTGTGCTTGAATCCTGCTTTTGGGTTTCCCATAGGTATCTGGTCAGCCACTATCAGAATACAGTTCTGGACTGGACGGGCCGTTGGCCTGATACAGCAGGCTCTTCTGATGTTCAATCGACATATCTGAAGTCTTCCACTGGCCTATCTCTCATGATGGTGGTATATTTTGCTTCTGCCAGTGTAGCTGGTCTTCTACCAAATCCTTTGACATCTCAGCTGATATACCCTAGCCTTAAGATTGCTCCCTACGAGTAAAAAAATGTTAACTGGCACACAGTTCAAAAGCCATTTTTAGACAGTAAGCAAATCCCAAGCTGACTTGCTCCTGAAGAGGCCAAGGAAAGCTTTCTTGTTGCTTAACTTTCTCCCTCTTGGCAGCACTCTTCATTAAGATTTGTCTCTCCAGCAAGCTCTCTCATTGCAATGTAGTCTGGCGTCTGCAATGTAGTTAATATCCCAAATCAACTAATAATTATTTTCAGGCTACAACATTCAGGCATAAACACGCCCACTTGTAAATCAGTAGATTCCTTCTGGTTAAAAATAAATTGCCTGAAGCAGATGCATTATAATTCCAGACAGGGAATTATAATAGGGACTTTTATTTTATCAGTGAGCAGAAAGAAGGGAGATAAACATGCCTGCCGGTTATAACGATGATAATAATAAACATACATCAGGTTGCTCCAGTATTATTGCAGTATGCCCAGCAACATCACAACGGCTCACTTCATAAATTTGGTGTGGTTTAGCTTGGGTCTGAATTGTTTGATGAGAGTGTGTGAGAAATGGCCAAAGGAGTTTTGAAATTACCAAGAGATTTTTGAGAGAGACTCGTGGGGATTGGAAGCGAGTGATAGATTTGCTACACTGGCCAAAAGGCAAATATGGATTTGGGATGATGGGAACCTCACACATCCTTTCAATCAAAGTATTGCTTTATTAGCCAATGAAAAGGGAACATATCTTGCAGGTGAAGGACTCAAAACAGCAGACAGGTGAAAAGAAAGCCAAAAATAAAAATAGGGAGCCCACTGGGTATATGACACAATTCTCCTTTTTGTGGCCATGAGAGATGGCCTTCTCGTTTTTAGACGCAGCCCCTTCTCTCTGAAAGGTGACGCGGCAGCTCTCTGTGAGGGAAAACAAAACACTACGTGAAAGAAATGTTAAAGGTCTGACTCAGAACAAGTGAAGCAAGGGAATTTCTCTCTCCTTTCTCTGTCTCGCACTGTGGCTGCATGCTGTCATCTTTCTTGCTGTGTTTGTATGAATTTGCCCGAATTTAATTTGCTTCCTCGAGACTCTCATGCTATTAGTTATAGCTGAGATGTTTCTCTAGGGAGCCACATAATTTCATTTGGTGGCTGGATTTCAAAATTAGATGTAGTTCTCTCTCCATCAGCTTTCTGATGAGTCGCATCAATCAGGTTTCAAATGGACTTAAATGATCTAATTCCACCAGGAGGAGTTAGTTATTGTGAGGTAAAGCTAAAATGACCACAGTATCCTGTGGTTCTTTTTGTTCCCTGAGCTTGGGGAGATAATCAGCATCTTGTGGATGGCAGGCTCCCTAATAATTATTATATTTTGCATCTTCCTATCTCCGTCGCTAACCTGGTAATAGAAATAAATGTGGCCACTGCAAAAAATATGGCTCTGTTCTAGGGTGAAACCATGGCCCTTTGGTTTCTTTCCTTCACAGCCTCAGGAAATGTGGACAGGAAAAACAGAACAGCTCCTAAGATTCTTTGGGGAAAGCCATGGGGGACCATGTGTTGAGATTCCTGCATTTCAGGGGGTTGGACTAGATCAGATCCGTCCAACTCCCAAGAGACTGTGATCTACTCCCAGTATGAATAAACGAATAAACTGGCAGTGATCTACCCATTGTCATTGAGGATTGACCAGAGTTGTTGAGCTTTTGTGGGAGAGGATTGCAGTTTACTTAAGCCCACGATCAGGATCACCAGGGGATCTACCTATCGATCATGGTCAACCAGTTGGACATGTCTGGACTAGATGATCCTCTGGATCCCTTCCAACTCTATGACTCTATGACTGTTTAAGGTGGTATAATACTGCTTCAGCATCTTAAAAAGTAGAGACATCACCTTGCCAACAAAGGTCCGTATAGTAAAAGCTATGGTTTTCCCAGTAGTGATGTATGGAAGTGAGAGCTGGACCATAAAGAAGGCTGATTGTCGAAGAATGGATGCTTTTGAATTATGGTGCTGGAGGAAACTCTTGAGAGTCCCATGAACTGCAAGAAGATCAAACCTTTCCATTCTGAAGGAAATCAGCCCTGAGTGCTCACTGGAAGGGCAGATCCTGAAACTGAGGCTCCAATACTTTGGCCACCTCATGAGAAGAGAAGACTCCCTGGAAAAGACCTTGGTGTTGGGAAAGATGGAGGGCACAAGGAGAAGGGGATGACAGAGGACAAGATGGTTGGAAAGTGTTCTCGAAGCTACCAGCATGAGTTTGACCAAGCTGTGGGAGGCAGTGGAAGACAGGAGTGCCTGGTGTGCTCTGGTCCATGGGGTCACGAAGAGTCAGACACGACTAAACGACAAAACAACAACAAAATACTGCTTCAAATGTATGGTTATGGATGTGCGGCAAAGGCACTCTGCAGATGCTCAGGAGTGTTCATCTTTGCTACTTCACCCGCTGCAAGGCTAAACGTTGGGATTTCAGACGGGATGATGGGCTGAGCCAGATGAAACCCTGGTTCACATAAGCATGGGGGGGAAGAAAGAATGAGTTAATTAAAATAATATGAAAGTGCCTCTGATAATCCAGTAAGATCATTACACCTTCTTAGCAACTCGTAATTATCTGTGTCCAGTCATTATGGGCATGCCTGCAGCTCCCATCGTATTATTTATATCAAATGCAAATTTAATCTGAAGCCTGTGTAGCCTTTGCAGTTTCTTCTCTGCATCTCAATTGAGGTAGGCAGTGCTCCCGGGTCTTCCCCCCTCCCCCCCTCCCAGTGCAAGATCTAATCTTTTGTTTTGGGCAGTAGTGGATTCGCTTTAATACATAGGACGTTACAAGTAAGCCCGACTTCACAATTATTTGATATAATTTAGATGCAAATTAGGAACCTCATATTCTGCCGGTCGTAGGCTTTCTTCCTCTTGGCTAGCTTAGCTGCAGCTCATTACATTTCATCAGAGTACAGTGTTGCCTCTTTTCAAGGTCACTCCAGTATTGTCTTTTTGATTGAATTCCTGCTTCCCAGTCAATTTATACTGTACATATCTGGGACAGAGTGTGATTGAAACCAGAAGAATTGTGCCTCTTTTTTTAATCATGGAAGGTGGCCACAGATACAGTCAATGAAGCACTCACTTTCTCCTCTTTTCAGCTCCTTGTTTGTACATGGAACCCTTTCATAGAATTGTTCATAGACTTCTAGAGGTGGAAGGGACCCTGAACATCATCTAGTCCAAGCCATTGCAATGCAGGAATAGGCAGCTGTCCCATACAGGGATCAAACCTGCAGCCTTGGTGTTATCAGCACCATGCTTTAACCAGCTGAGCTATAAGGCTACTTAAACCTTTGAACCTCATTGGACTCTTAAGTGCTGCGGCTTCATTGGCTAAAATCCCTGTTTGAATTTGTGGTGCCTTAAATTTCTTTCATCTTTCTCAAGATTTCAGGGAGGGAGTCCTAGCTCATTGGTAGAACATCTAGCGTCCATGCAGAAGGTACGAGCTTCAATCCACAGCAACTCCAGTTGGGCCTGGGATGGAATATCCCTGTCTGAAATCCTGGAGAGCAGCTGGCAATCAACACAGACAGTTCTGAACTAAATAGACTATATAAAGCAGCTTCCTGGTAGAAATGGCTGCTGGTCAAAATTTGCCTTGTTTGCAATGAATGCTTTTTAAATTCTTTTTATTTAATTGCATTTTTAAAAATAAAAAAAAAAGGTGTTAGCTTCTACCAAAGGCCAACGACATTTTGAGGAAAGGAAACCAAATTATTTTATTCTGGGAGTAAGGAGCACTTTGCTTTTGACACCCTCTGCAAAATCCAAATGATAACGAACTACTTTACTGGGACATTGTGGGACAGAGGAGGCTCAGAAGACAAGACAGCCATCACAGTGCAGCATTTCAAAGGAGATGGCATTTCTACCGCACATGCTGGAGAAATCCAGAGGTGCCATTTGAGCATGTCACATCTCGACAGTCCTCTTTTATTCCTCCTTTCTTCAAATTTCTACACAAGTATGCAGTTAAAATTTTGAAGAAGTGAGATCCAACCTTGAGATACTCAATTATTTCTTCCGCAAAGGAAAAAATGTGCCAGAAATTCAAAATACTTGCAGGCTTTGTTGCGGGGGGGGGGGGGGGGGAGATGTCTGAAGGAAAGTAGATCTCCTGCCTGTAGGTGATTTTTGCAAAATCCGCATGAAACTCATGTATGTATCTTGTTAAGAGTGCAGTCCTTCCCATTTTCTCTTGCAGTTTGGCTGTGACCGGAGCGTGACTCTTGTGGACATTTGTGGAGAGAAGGGATTTCAAGCCTTCGTGTGCGATGCGCTCAGAGCACCAGTACGAAGTGGCTCATGTGATGCCTGTATCTCCATTGCCGTCATCCACCATTTTTCAACAGTGGTAAGTTAAAACTCTTCCCTAAGATTTGTTGCCATTTCCTTTACACAGCAACACTGGATGTCTTATACAGTCGTAACTTGGTTCTTGAACGCCTTGGTACTCGTACATTTTGGCTCCCAAATGCCGAAAACCTGGAAGTGTGTGTTCTGGTTTGTGAAACTTTTTGGGAAACCAAATGTCTGACATGGCTTCTGATTGGGTGTTGCAGGCTCCTGCAGCCAATCGGAAGCCGTGCCTTGGTTTTCGAACGTTTTCGGAAGCCGAATGGACTTCCGGAACGGATTACGTTCGAGAACCAAGTTACGACTGTACTGGGTCAGATTGCTTGTCCATCTATCCCAGCATTGTCTCTTCCGAAGGACAGCAGCTTCCCAGGGGTCTTGGCCAAGACCCATCATCCACTTTGGCTTTCAGCCAATATGAGCTGGTTTCCATTGCACTTTCTTTTCCGATGATGGGTGGGGCTAGGCTATCAGGACACCCATGTTTAACTTCTCAGCCATTAGCTGGCTAAAAGAGCCATCCTATAGCCAGATGAACCAGGGTGGGCAGGGTTAGGATCCATCCAATGGGTCTCTGGCTGAGCTGGGAGGTTTCTGGTGCAGCCAGGCTACATTGGCATAACACCCCATTCTTGGCTCAGCCAGAGATACCTTCCCCATCCAGGCTTAGCAAGGGCCCAGCTGGCTGAGTTGAGCCTGGTGGATCTTAAGCCATCGTAAGCCCTAAAAAGCATGTGTGGAGGGGGCGACTCAGGCTGGATCTTAAGTAGGGCTGGACGATATCTGATTTTCAACATCACAATATATCACCAGCTAAACATTGTGATATACTGATATATTACAACGTCTGAAATAAGGATGGAACTATGTAAAGTCATTATCTGGCTTCATGGTTTTTCCCACATTGTGATTTTTGCATAGCGTACACACACACATGATAATTTGCGATATATTGCCAGGTCAAAAACTATGAAGCTGATATGGACTTCAAACCGGTTTTGGATGATATATTGCCCAGCCCTAACCATAGAGCCCAGGGCTTGCTGATCAGAAGGTCGGCAGTTTGGATCCCTGCGACGGGGTGAGCTCCCATTGCTCGGTCCCTGCTCCTGCCAACCTAGCAGTTCGAAAGCACGTCAGAGTGCAAGTAGATAAATAGGTGCCGCTCTGGCGGGAAGGTAAACAGCGTTTCCGTGCTCTGCTCTGGTTCGCCAGAAGCGGCTTAGTCATGCTGGCCACGTGACCCGGAAGCTGTACGCCGGCTCCCTCGGCCAATAAAGTGAGATGAGCGCCGCAACCCCAGAGTTGTCCGTGACTGGACCTAATAGTCAGGGGTCCTTTTACCTTTACCTAACCCCTAAGCCTGTTCAAAATGGTCATGAGACCCGGCCACCTAGCATAAATTAAACCAGCAGAAAAGGTGGTGTCTCTCAAACACTGTCTTAAGTGCTTGTTTTCCCTCTGCCAGGCTTAGGTTGGCTCAGTCAGCAGTAGTCCCACTCCTAAGCAGGAGTTTGAATCTGGTATACTTCACAGCTGCTTAATTTATGCCAGCTTGCTTTACTCCAGCGTCTTGTGTCTAGGATTGCTCCTATATGCAACAAACACACGTTTCAGCACACAGAAAACTATGGTGCCCAAGGCTTGGCGCTGGATACCAAAAGGGCTACTTCTGCCCATATGAACCTGTGCACACACTTCAGTTCTTAGGGGAGGAGGAGTCCTGTTCTGTATCCTACCACCATCTGAGATGCCATTGGTAGGTGGGAGGAACAAACCCTTCTTGCATAGAAGAGCCAGGGCCCAGATTATGGATTGTCTTGTTATGAAACATCCAGATTGAGGCACCAGTTGTTATCCTTTTTTTTCTTACTTAGGCACACCTTACAACAATGCCCTTACATTTGACGTTGGCTGCTCCTTTTTCATTTGAGCAAGCAATCATAAAAATGGCAAGCATAAGCAGTCTTTTTAAGAGCAAAACAACAACGTTTAAATGGAGGTTGATAATTGCCTTGGGTATTACAGAGCAGTAAAAAAATTATTTTACCAAATAAACAGATAAAGAGCAGTACAGGTGTTCCTGATTATATAAACCACTAGAGCACATCAGTTTTCCTTTGCTGTACTTGAGGCGTTGCTCTCACTTGCAGTCCTGCTGCTGTTAACCTTCGGACTGACTTGATCTGCTTTCCCCCTTGACCAGGAGAGAAGGCTGGCCGCTCTCTGCGAATTAGTCCGGCTGCTGAGGCCGGGTGGAAGAGCCCTCATTTATGTCTGGGCTATGGAACAGGAATACAAGAACCAGAAGTCTAAATACCTGAAAGAAAAAAGAACTAGCGGTGGTGTGTTGGAAGAGCTCGGCGGTGACACAGTAGAGGAAACAGGTGACAGTGACTCTCAAAGTTCAGTGCAACCCAGCCGGGGCACCGGTCATATCAAGAGCAGGTGCTGCAATGCAAACCAGGCCGTTCATGCCAAACTGCCCGTTCATACCAACAGAACATCCTTTGGCTCCCAAGACTTGCTGGTCCCTTGGCACCTGAAAGGTGGTGTGAAGAAGAAATCCAGGCATGTCCAGTCTCACCAACCTGTGGGATGTTCTGCAGACTCGCAGGAACTTAGTCCCATATTTCACCGTTATTACCATGTCTTCTCCAAAGGAGAACTGGAAGCGCTCTGCAAGAGGCTAGATTGCATAGAGGTGCAAGAGAGTTACTATGACCAAGGGAACTGGTGTGTAGTTCTTGAAAAGCAGTAACTTTTCAACAAAACCTTGCAGGTTGCCAAAGTGGAAAGGGAATGTATTTGACATAAATATTTGGTTGCAAAAGGGTATCTGGGCGGCATCTGGCTTTTAGCTGTGGCTTTATGTTTATAAAATAAATATTGTTTTTTACAGTATTGCTGGGATTAGGAACTTGTATCTTGCTCTGGCTTTACCAACCAAGTGTATTTCATTTCTCTTGTTAAATTTGGTATTCTGCCTTTCTACACTGAGGTACTCAAGGCAGTTTACACCCCTTAACAAGCACAGCCCCAGCGGCTGCATGAACACACAGTTGAATCAGGACTTGTCACTAAATGCAGCATCTGTAACTTGAGTCAACCAGCAGAGTAAGACAAGATGCTGAATAACAGAAAATGGGCCTAAAGTGAAGGATTGTCTAGGAGAGTAAAGAAAATAAAAATAAAGTAAAATGGTGGTTTTGGAACTGTATAAATAAATGAATGGGTGCTCAAGAAATCAGAGGAGGTTGAGGAGAATGGATTGTGAAGTTACATGGAAAGAGCATAAGAGCAAATGTTTGTACTGAATGTAAAAGTTTATTATATAAAGTTAAGTAGCGTTGGCAAGTAGAAAAACAAACAAACAGAAGAACCCATTAAAAAAGGCAATATAAGCAGAGACTTATAAACTTTAAACTAATCCAGAATCACAAGAGACCATAATGTTCAGCACAGTTATTGGCTCATTTCCCCAGTTTCCTTATGTACAAATGTTCCCCAACTCTTTACAGTGATTTAATTTTCATCTCTGGTTCTCAGCAATGTTCCCATTACCTTCCACAATCTTTGTAAGCCTGACATTTTATTCTTTAGATGGAATGCAATGGATTGAGGGCTGAGTTAAAAGAGGCAGGGGTCTAAGGTTTCTGTAAGGCACCAATCAGGTCTCGAACCATGATATCCAGCCCCTGCTCTCCAGCTCCTTACTTCTTGCACCACCAGTCCTCCTGAGGCCAGGCAGAGTAGGCTGGCTCTGTGTGTGTGTGTGTGTGTGTGTGTGTGTGTGTGTGTGTGTGTGTTCACGCACCATCTAGGCTGCAGTTTTAACCCAAATGCTGTCAGCTGATCCTACCAAGTCTACTTAGACACATCTGTTGCTATAAAGCCCTTTTTGGCCAAGCCAGCTCATCAGCCTAAGCATCTTGACTGTAAAGATGTTGCCGCTTCCCCTTCCTGACAGTTTGCTGAGACTGTGACGAATGCCTGCCTGAGGCCTCACATCCACTTCTCGTCCCTTTAGTGCTGTCATCCTTCCTTGAAACTCAGCCTTTTGCATGTCTCTGTCCTTGACTCTGACCCTTCAGCCTTGGTCTACCTTTTCTGGCACCTGACCTCTAGCTGTTCTACAAACACATCTCTTGTCTCCGATCCCTTTGCTCCTCATGTCTGCCTGACCTCTACCCCAGCTACTGGCTTTCTAGTCTTCCTTTACATGGAGCTAACTGGACCCCCAGCTGCAGCCCATCTCAAAAGTAGGTCAACACCTAACAGCTTCTTAGACTACTTGGTTCAGCTGAGGTATGTGTGGTGCTCTCGGGGTATCTCTTTGCCATGATTCTCACAGGCTCTTGCCAATTAAAGTGGACGAACAGGTGCTTTATTGCTGACATTAACACGGGAATAAGCTGCTGAGGTTTGCAAGTGTAGGTGTAAACACATCTGTGTGCCAAAGTAAGAGAAACTGATGTCTTGGAGATGTCCAGCGCTGGCTGGGCAGGAAATATGTGATAGCTTGAACTACCTTGAGAATCCTCAGCTCATCTCTTTGATGCTGTCTCATGTTGGGGTGAGGAGAATATTTTTCTCTCTCCTAACCCTGAGAATGTGTGGGTGGATAGGAATTCTCATTGGCTTTAAGACTGCGTGCTTATAGCCCTGAGGGTAAATCAATAACCAATTACTTTCCTTTGCATTTGCTTTCATTATTGCAAATGCATTTGCAAGGCCCAGCGAGACTGCCAGAATGACATAGCAGACAACTCAACCACAACACAATGCAAATGGCAATATAAAGCACACTGGTCAAGCAATACTATAGTCACACTGGAGATACTCAGCTGCTACACCAGTGGAACGGCCTGCCTATCCAATATCCACTCTGGGAGGGGAGGGGAAAAACACACAACTGGAAAATCCTTAAACAGTGGGGGAACTTCCACAGAAACACCGCCAAAGTCCATCAATCAGGTGCCTTGTGGGTGGTGACACCCACAGGGTGCCCCCCCAAGCAGCAAACGAACTTGTATCAATGGATAACAAGATCCCAATACTTAATATGGTGTGTCATTTTAGGGGGTGAAACTTAATTTTTGCAAATTTCTTCAGCGAGCGGTCTTAAAAATATGTTTTTTGGATGCTGTGAAAACTTAAACAAGAAGACGTGATTTCACCGGTCGAAGGATCATAATCTATGTGGGTCTTTTTGGTTGCAGGTGCCGAAACAATGGCTTTATAGGCAGGATGAAAGGGGAAGGGAGAAAGGGTGAAACTGGCGGCACCAACCAAGCATTTCGGAAATATATGTCTCCTGCTAGAATTCCTATAATGCTTTCCCCCTAATTATCTACAGATTATGCTTGCATGTTTTGTCTCTCTGAGAAAACAGAAATAAATTAGGGCCCTGCTGCCGACATCACATAGTTTGAATTTCAAATGTAGCCACACAGAATCCTCATTAAGTTTGCCTGTAATGTGGAATTGTGTAGATACAAACACAAAAAATAAATAAATCATATATATATAAATGAGGTTGTACTCTGCAATCGTATTTCTAAACAAATAGTGTCCAACCCTGGAATCAAACCTCAGATTCCTTGCATGTAAAATGTGAGCTGTTCCACTCAGATGCAGCTGTGTGCAAGTCTATATTCCTCTCTGACCTTTTATCAAATGGGACTAATAAAATACCTTTCTGCCTTCTCGGCACCTTGAAACTTTCCACTCTCGTGAGCCACCAAAAATGAAAGAATTCAAGGAGGCATGTGCGGGGGGGGGGGGGGGGAGAAGGGATACATCCAATCAGTCAAACAAACAAACAAACAAACAAACACACATACACACACAAATGGCCTAGAATTGTGAGGTATTGCCTTATCTCAGGAACTCCTGATTTCATCCACGAGGCTGAACAGCCTCAGGACTTGCCATCAGGGGTCAGCTTTATGAGGCATCTGTTAAGGCCCACAGCTCACCCCCACAATCTCCTGGGCCCACTGCTGTTGCTCCTTGCTATTGTCATATCTTAGCAATCAGGCGGAAGTAGGGAACCTCAAGTTTGAGGCCCAAATGCGGCCTCCCAGGTCTTTCCATCAGGCCCTTGGGGGTCTCTGCAGGCCAGATGCATTCAATCAACCCTCTTGCCTGCCCTAATTTAGTGTTGTGGTTGGTTGTTGTTATTAGATTTATATACCGCCTCAGGGCAGTTCCCAGGATAAATATATAAGGTAAAAACACAAGTAAACATAGGGCTTTTTTCCAGCTGGAACTTGCCGAAACTCAATTCTGCCACCTCTCAGATGGGAGCCATTGCCATTCTAAGAGAACAAGGGAGATGTTCATGGCGAGTTCCGACTGAAGAGTATTAGTTTCTGACTGGGTGAAAATTGTCCTTGAACTCTGATAATGCCACTTGCTTGTCTGCATTGGGGAATAAGAGAGTTGCGTAAGGGTGTGCAGGAACTAAGCAGCTGTGAAAAGGTAAAATTTACCATCATCACTCTGCCCCTGGCCCTGCCCGTCACTGACATGGGACCCTGGAAGATTGCCCCGAAAGTTAAGATGCCCTAGGGCTGAAAAGTATTTCCTACCCTGCAATGTCAGTGGACTTAAGTTGTGGGGGGGTGGTCTCCCAAGAAAAGTGCAGTTGATAACGAAGGGGAAGAGATAGACCAGTTAGGTACCTCCAGGAAGAAAGCAATGATAACAGCAATAATGCTGCATTATTTATAATATTTTTTCTGTGGCTTCTCTTTAATTGCATTTTTTTTTTAGCTTTTTGAACAAACTATATGTGTGTTTTTTAACAGACAAGAAATGAAATTAAAAGTAATGCATGAAATATGTTCCTTGATCGTTGCACATCATTTAAGGAGTTCAGGCAGAGGATAGTGACTATTGTAATTTATAATATTTACAAAGCTTTGCAATAACAGTTTTTAAAATGCAGACATTGATTTCCATTGAGCAGCTTTCCCCTGATGTGAAGCAAACGATGGGCTAATGTGAATTAACCAAACTGTTTGCTTGATTATCTTCAGCTTTTCTTAAGCACTCGAAGAGAACCTGAAGAGTTCGGGAGTGGAGGCTGCGAGCTCTTATTTGCAAACCGTATAAGCTTATTTCACTTGGCTGAAAATGAAACTTCTACACCTAGATGCTAAACATGAGTCATATGCCAGATTCCTCCAAGTTTTTAGGCCAGCTTCTCCCAACCTGGTGTCCTCCAGAAGTTTTGGACTACAAGTCCCAGCAGCCCCAGCTAGCATAGCCAACACTCAGGGGTGATGGGAGTTGGGAGTTCAGTAATGCCTGCACAGCACCTCATTGGAGTAGACGTCTCCAGGCTCCCTGACTTAGCTCAGAAGAAACTAGGTCGATGGTCTTAAGTCATGGGTCACCATTCTTGCTTTTAACAGGGACATAGCTGGCTTTTGATGACCAGGGAAAGGGTCCTTCATATATTGCTGCCTTGTCTGAGTTATTGGGCTACCCCTTAATAAATCAATAAATGAAATAGAACATTCCCTCTGAATAGGTAAAGGGACCCCTGACCATTAGGTCCAGTCGTGGCCGACTCTTGGGTTGCGGCGCTCATCTCGCTTTATTCGCTGAGGGAGCTGGTGTACAGCTTCCGGGACATGTGGCCAGCATGACTAAGCCGCTTCTGGTGAACCAGAGCAGCGCACGGAAACGCCGTTTACCTTCCCGCCAGAGTGGTACCTATTTATCTACTTGCACTTTGACATGCTTTAGAACTGCTAGTTTGGCAGGAGCAGGCACCGAAGAACGGGAGCTCACCCCGTCACAGGGATTCGAACTGCCAACCTTCTGATCAGCAAGCCCTAGGCTCTGTGGTTTAACCCACAGACCACCTGTATCCCGGGGTGCCCCTTAATAAATCAATAAATGTGGACAAGATGGATTGTTTCAAGAAGTGGCAGAGAGATATTTCAAGATTTGTCTGGCAGGGCAAGAAGCCTAGAATAAAATTTAAAATACTAACAGATGCAAAGGAAAGAGGTGGATTTGCCTTGCCAGGCTTTAAACTTTATTATGAATCAGCAGCTTTCTGCTGGCTTAAGGACTGGCTACTTCTTGAAAACACAGACATTTTGGATTTGGAAGGCTTTAACAATGTATTTGGATGGCATGCATATTTGTGGTATGATAAGATCAAAGCGCATAAAGCATTTAAAAACCATATTGTTAGGAAAGCATTGTTCAATGTTTGGATAAGATACAAGGATTTATTGGAAAATAAAACCCCAAGGTGGCTGTCACCGATGGAAGCGAAAGCTCAGAAAAAGCTCAATATGGAGGCTAAATGGCCGGAATATTGGGAAATTCTAGAACAAGATGGAGATAGACTTAAATTGCAGAGTTTTGAGAAATTAAAGAATAAAGTGTGAGATTGGCTCCATTATTATCAGATAATGGAGGCATATAATTTGGACAAGAAAATTGGATTCCAGGTGGAAAAATCAAAATTAGAAACAGAATTGTTAGAACCCAAAACAAAGAATTTGTCAAGAATGTATAACTTGCTGTTGAAATGGAATACTCAGGATGAAACGGTTAAATCTGCTATGATAAAATGGCACAAGATGTTGGACATAATATTATGTTTGCAGACTGGGAACAGTTATGGAACACCGGTATGAAATTTACGGCATGTAATGCCTTAAGAGAGAATATTATGAAAATGATTTACAGGTGGTACATGACCCCAGTCAAGCTTGCAAAAATCTATCATTTGCCCGATAATAAATGTTGGAAATGTAAGAAAAATGAAGGCACATTCTTTCACCTTTGGTGGACGTGCCCAAGGATTAAGGCTTTCTGGGAGATGATATATAATGAACTGAAAAAGGTATTTAAATATACCCTTTTGAAGAAACCAGAGGCCTTTCTCCTGGGCATAGTTGACCAATCGGTGTTAAAGAAGGATATAACTTTCTTTATGTACGCCACAACAGCAGCAAGAATACTTATCGCAAGAATACTTATAAGAATACTTATCGCAAAATATTGGAAGACACAAGATCTACCCACTTTGGAAGAATGGCAGATGAAGGTGATGGACTATATGGAATTGGCGGAAATGACCGGCAGGATTCGAGACCAGGGAGAAGAGTCAGTGGAGGAAGATTGGAAGAAATTTAAAGACTACTTACAGAGATATTGTAAAATTACGGAATTTTAGAATAATGTTGGAATGGAACTAAGTGGTTTCTAGCTGTAATGGGTTAATGGAATATGAAAAAATGGGTTTATATAAGTAAAAATTTAAGATTGTAATAATTTAAGAATAAGATTTGGGTAGTAAAAAGAGGGAAAGAAATTGTTGAATTAATAATTCGATTTGGAATACAAAAAAGGGTGGTACGAGGAGGTCCGAGAAATAAGTAAATGAAAAATAAGGAGATGAAAAAATTGATTGTTTTTAACAACTTTTGTTGGATATTTTTTCTTTTTCCTGTTTTTTTTCTTTTTTATTTCTTGTAATGTAAAATCCTTAATAAAAATTATTATAAAAAAATAAATAAATCAATAAATGAAATAAATACATAGAACATTCCCTCTGAATAGCCTTTCCTTTTTTTCCCCCAGGGAAAGGCCCTGCACTGCCCTCTTAGACTGAGTGGTGTGTATAAATTTATGAGAATAAAAAGTTGCCAATGGAGGAGAATGGGAAAATTCACTACCTGGTGGAGAAAGGGGAAGTGGGGAGGATGGCTAGACCTTTGTTGAAGGTGAAAGAGAGAGCTGCACATTATAATGTGAGGCACTAGCCAGCAGAAGAACAGGGAGGCCAGGAGAAGGTGCAAAGAGAGAACTGGGTTAATGCAGCCGCTGCAGCCGCTGTGGGTTAATGGCACCAGATAAATGAGCATGACAGTGGGAAGCTGAGACAAATGGCAGCCAATTAAATGGAGACAGCCCAGTGGAATGGGAACCGAGATGGGAGCAATTAAAATAAATGACCATGGTAGATATTAAATATAGCACAGAAGCACAGCCATCACTCTGCATGGCAGCGGGAAACCGAGAGGCTGCTCAAGTAGGTTAGAAGCAGACAGTTGCAAATGTCCATGGAAGTTCTAGCTAGAGGCTGAAAAGGGACATTGGGGGCTGATTCTGAAAACCCTTGCACACTTTTGTGCAAAACCCAGTGTCACTATGAAAATCAATGATTTAGTATGGCCCTGCCTGGGAAAGATGCAGAATTGCCCAGTAGTTTGTGATGGCAACTGGAACTCTATGGGTAAACTGGGTTTTAGATTATGTACATCTGCATTCTCCAACCATTTAAAAAACCCTCACGCTATCTGATTTTGTGCTTCAAACAGAAGCTTGATATGCAGAAGTCAGCAGGTGCAACTTAAAAACAAAAATGTTAGAGAGAGATAAAGGTAAATGGACTCCTCACTGTTAGGTCCAGTCATGACTGACTCTGGGGTTGTGGCACTCATCTCACTTTATTGGCCGAGGGCGCTGGCTTACAGCTTCTGGGTCATGTGGCCAGCATGACTAAGCCATTTCTGGCGAACCAGAGCAGCACACGGAAACGCCGTTTACCTTCCTGCCAGAGTGGTACCTATTTATCTACTTGCACTTTGACATTCTTTCGAACTGCTAGGGACCAAGCTGCTAGGCACCAAGCAAAGGGAGCTCACCCCATTGAGGGGACTCAAACCGCCAACCTTCTGATTGGCAAGCCCTAGGCTCTGTGGTTTCACCCACGTTCCACCAGCTGAGAAGTAGTTAGCCCCATATAATAGCCAGACAAGATAACAGAAGTAAAAAATAAAGCATAAGAACCTAAGAACTACCTGCTGGATCAGGCCAATGGCCCATTTTGTCCGACATCCTGTTCTCACAGTGGCCTATGGAAAACGCTCATGCAGAACCCGAAGAAAAGAGCACTCTGCCCTCCTGTGGTTTCCAGCAACTAGTATTCAGGAGCATTGCTGCCTCTGACAGCAGATCCCATTAAAAGGCTCAGGTTGGCATGAACAAGGCCTAAGCACTCAAAAATTTAGATAAAGTACTCTGCCAAGCAAACTCTGAAATATGAAGTAAGAAGGACAACATTTGGATTAGCTGAAATTCAGATAAATGGTGCAGCTTGTTTATGAATTCTGGGATGACCTTTCTAACGTAACGAAAGCAAAATGATAGTGATGGTTCATTACGACAGTATTGCTCGCAAAGTTCATTGTCACACATGCAGTGAAATGAGGTGGTGGAGGCTGCAGGGGGGAAACCACACATGTACGGTAATTCTTCTGTACCTGAAAAAGCTAAAGCTTCCTTCAACAAGAGAGCTGGCACACCCTGCTGTGCTCATTTTCTTTTTTGTCTCCTTCTCCTCCTCCTCCTCTTCTTTTAATATTATTAACAAAGAGGAGCATTCAGAAAGACAGTCCTAACCACCTGCAGACTACAGTGGTACAGTCTCCATCACAGCCAGGCAGGATTGGTGGGGAGGATCTGTAGAACATCAAGACCCCTATTGGTGGTAGGTTCCAGAAGTATCCAGCCAGCTTCTGTGAGGAGGGGAGGGCCTATATATTGTCAAACGCACCTCCTGGAAATCTTCTGAAACTGAGAAAGTTGCAGAAAGGAGCAGCCAAAATGAACAGAACATTTGTGCAACATTTGTGACATTTTCGTTTACAAGAAAGGCAAGGTGGGGAAGGGGAAGGACACGCAATAGAAGGGTGTAAAGCAATGCATGGTTTGGAGAAAATGAACAGAAATACGTTTTGCTCCCTCTTACGTAATACTAGAACCTGGGACCATCCAGTGAAGCCAGATATTGGAACATTCAGGACAAAGACAAAGGCATCTTCACTGCTGGAAACCCCAGGAGGCGAAAGTGTACTGTTGGGTTCAGATCCTGCTTGAGAGCTTCTCACAGGCATCTGGTTGGCCAATTTTAGAACAGGATGCTGGACTAGATGGACCATTGACCAGCAGGATGCTCCACCGCTAGGGGAACTGAGGTGAGCAGGTATTGTTGTTAACTGGTGTTGCAAGTCAATCACATTATATGGGGTAGGGGGGTATTGGGTTGTTTTTGTTTTTATTATGTATTTTGTGGTTTTATATCTTGATTTTATTCTGTGAACTGCCCTGAGACCCCCGGGTATAGGGCGGTATGTAAATTCAATTAAGAATAATAATAATAATTCATTCTTTTCCTTGCCACTTTGTTTGTAGGCCAGTGCTATGTTTCACAACATGCTGTGGGAAAGGACAGGTCGTCCATCACTGCGTTAATTTGATGAGCATACTGATTCACTTATCTGGAATTATCCCATTAGCAAGAGCCTTATGTCATTAACAAGAGCCATAATTTCATTCTGTTGCACAGATAATCAAATTGCACTTTTAATTAATATACAGCTTCTAGGCCTAGTTCTGCATATACAGCTTCTCATTTATTGCACTGTATCTTTTTTTTTAAAAAAGGAAAAACTTTAAACATATTATCATAGCTAAATCCAAGCAAGGACCCCCCCCCCCAATTGCTGACTTTCATAGGGTTGGGGGAAAGAGCTTCTTGAAAGATCTTGCACTGATCGGCAGGTTGACTTAGGTGACCATTCCAACTCTTATTATTCTATGTGTGGAACTCCATCGGTCATAGCTGGCAGTAGAAGCCAGATCCATAGTTTCATGGTATAAGACCATGACCACTCCTGGTCAGAGGAGAGCTCCAAAGACTCCCTAGGTGAACTTGATTGGATCCCTGAAACTCCCCAGTAGGGAGGCTCCAAAATTATCACCCCAATAGAGGCTTCAATGGAGGTAAAGGCCTAGCAGTCGGGAAGAACTCCTTCCCTGGCTCCCAATAATGTAACTCTGACCTTGCACCCAGAACCACCTTCTACAGCAGAATGGCTTTCTCCTTTACCTTGTCATGTACAAGCTGCAGGAGGCACTTCAGCACCGTCAGAGTACTCACCTATTGTGCTGGTCCCGTGGGTTAACCGTGAGGCAAGGTCCGAGTCCAGTCCAAGGTTGAGGGTGTGGTATGGAGGCTGTCCATCAAAGTTGAAGCTGGGTCCAAGGCAGGGAGTTGAGTGAGGTCAGGAGCACCGGCAGAAAAGCAGGACAAGGTGCAGGCAGGAACTAGCAACCAACAATGTTGCTCCCGCAACCTGGGACTGGGGCTGGCTGGCTTTTATCTGCCCCGAGGCATAGGGTGGCCCTGGTCCACAGGTGACTCGCCTCTTCTGGCCTGGAGGGGAGCACTCCTCCTGCAGGAACTTAGTTTCCTCCACCTCTCTGCCCTGAGCCTCTGCAGCTCAGGAGAGGCTGGAGGGCTACCAGACCCGGAGGCAACCTCAGCTTCCCCTGACGGGGCTGAGAGTGGAGCACCTGCAGGCAATGGGTCCTCCATCACCTCAGGAGCCAGAGCAGACTCAGCTGGTGCCTGCACCTGAGGATCCAGCACAGGTGAAGACCCTTCAGGCTCAAGCCCCAGCCCCAGCTCAGCTGGTTCTGGAGGCAGGGAATCCTGTGCAGGCTGGGATTCCTCAGGTTCAGCCTCCGAGTCCGAATCCCAGGCCATCACACCTATAATCAGGCTCTCTCTAGGGAAATAGTGCTTGGAACCCATGTAGCTGAAGAGTGCCTTCTTCCTTATATGCCTGCCCAGGCTTTGAGGTCATTGGGGGATGCCATTCGCACAGTTCTGCAGTTCTCTGAGATGTAGCATGTAGTGACTAGCCAGAGGGCATTCTCAGCAGTGGCCCCTCAACTCTTCTCAGCTGTGACCTGCACCAACACTAATAGGGTTCTGATGCCAGGTAAAAAACATGGATGTTCACCCAAGTATTTGGCCTAAGGGGTGTCACTCACATGGCTTATATTGTTAGCACATTGTTTGATTTTATATGAAGTTGCATTACATTTTGTTTTGTTTTATTTTTTTATGTTGTTTCTTGCTCTGGGATTGTGTGAACAATAAGAGCGGGTTATAATTTACATCAACCAAGGTCTGCAGGACTTCATGAAGTTGGTCAGCTCCTAACTAGTGCTGGAGCAACATTCCTAGTTACCATCTGAAGAATCTACATTCAGCCTAATTCAGAACCTTATTCTGCAAGGGAGCTTTCCATGGTCCTGATGGTCCTGACACTCAGCTGTCTGGCTGCACCTTGACTTGGTTTGCATGAATACCGTTCCTGGTAGTTCTAGCCTTTACAGGAGACACATTTTACACTCCATGAATTAAAATATTAGATGATCCTACTTAAATTGGTCCCTGTGCATACAGCAGGGATGACTACATGGGCCAGAACCTTATCAGAATTGGCCTTGTGGACCAAATTTGAGAGGTGGGCAGGGCTGCTCACCTGTCAATCACCTGGCAGCTCAATGACACCAGCTGATATGATGCTTTGAAGTCCCCAAGTCCTGCACACCAGCTGTCACTAGCCCATTGTAGTAATGCCATCTGATTGATAGGCGAGTATGGTTTGCCAAAAAATAAATAAATAGTGATTAGAACACTATGAACCCATACTCAGGGTGCATCTTCTGCTGGTATAATTAATGTGTAATGCATCATATTAAGGCATTATATTTAATGCGGCATGTGTAGGAACTAGGACATGACACCCATTTAACAGGTAACCCTACACAGGTAAGTTTCTTTTTAGATAGGCTGCTGATCCCAATAAACAAAGGAAGATGGGGTACCCATGTATAGGGTTGCCTTTCAACAAGAGATATAGAAATTAATAGCTATTCCTCATATTCTTGTATCCTCACATAGAAAACTACAAGAACTGAAGTTGGAACTGGATTGCTGAATCTAACACACATCTGTTCAAAAGTAAGCTCCCTTAAGTTCAATGGGAGTTACTCCCAGGTAAGTGGATCCTTAAGGGATGATTAGAGAAAAACAAAAACCAATTAAATAAGAGGAAATTCTGCTTGCTGGGTAAATGTTCTAGGGTATATTTTTTTCTGGTGTGAACTTTGTAGATTTCTTTATGGCTAAATATCTATCCTAGCACAGAGATTATGTTAAAAACCTGATACAGGGCTGTTAGCGTTATTCCCTAACAATGACTATCTGAAACCATCTGGTGTGTGAAATTTTAATCCATCTGTTTAAATGTTACAGTGGAGGCATTTACGTATGAGGTCCTGCCCTCTGGATTGTGAAGATGTTGGCCTCGCGCTCTTGTGTGCATAGCAGCGCCTGAGACTCACACACATTTCTCACAATCGGTGACGCATAAAATGAAGCTGTGTGTATTTCAAAAATGTTTTTGCTGCTGAAGGCTTTAAACAATTCAGCCACTTCAATCTATGATCTCTCCCGCAATAGTGCGTTTCCCTGCAGCTGACCATAAACAGCCTAAAAATTACAAAGTTGAAGGACCTGAACTTGCTTTTCTTAAAGCTCCTGGCACAATTGTGTCTGGATGTCAACACGTGAGGTTCCTTGCTCTGGACCCAAAGATGATTTGTGTGTCTACATTTTGCACAGAAAAGAAAAATTTCACCAGGTGTAGCTTTTGCAATGACAGGATAAGCTACATTAGGCAGGTTTCTCCCCCTTTGATTCAACTCTTACTGGTACAGAAGGTCTGTCTAGTTGGGACCATAATGGGGCACTAATATGTATGTACACAGATCCATTTTTTCCTGTAGACTCTTCTGCACTTTTGTCCACCCACGTTAACATTCAATTTTATATCCATCTTGATGTTTCGTGTCTATGCTAGGGGATAGGGCTTGATGGGATGTATTCACATGGTATAATCTTGTCCTGTCCCATCAATTATCACTTCCCCACCTTCCAATTCATTTTCTGCACACCTTCATTCATTCATTTAAAAATGAGTATCCAGCAGTTCTAGAAACCCAAACTCCATTGTGGGGATGTAGGCAGGTATCTGCTTACCTGTGCATCCACACCTAAAAAAAAAAAAATGTTTTGCCACTGGAATTGTGCAATAATAAACTTCTGCCAAAGCAAATGCCTCAGACGCGCTTCACTTGCTTCACAGTGGACAAAATGGAGGGTTAGGTATTTATAGGGAGGCAGGAAAGAAAGAAAGAAAGAAAGAAAGAAAGAAAGAAAGAAAGAAAGAAAGAAAGGAAGGAAGGAAGGAAGGAAGGGAGCAATGATTGCAAGGATAATGGGTTGTATTCAACATAGCATTAAGCAGATTGTTCTATCGGTGCAAGGATTTTCCTTGTGCAATGGAATGATCTCCCTCTTTCCTCCACTGTATACACTTCCTAAACCTATTCTGGGTTTGCCCACGCCTCCCAGCCACAAAAGGAAATTTTGTGGCTGGGTTGAGGGTATGCACAAGGGGAAAGGGAGGGGGGGAATCCCATTGCACTAGTGCCAATCCTTTCACTAGGACAACAATTTAGTTGACTATCACCCAATGGTAATAAAAAAGTGTGCACCACTTCACCTCCTCCTCCTCCTGCTTTGTACATCTTCAACACATGCACTAACACAGAAAAAAATGGGAGAGGGCCAGCCACCAGTTCTGTTCATTTTTGGGGGCTTGCTAGCACAGATTCCCCACTCATAGGAACATAGGGAGCTGCCTTATGCAAGTTAGATCATTGGGCCGCCCAGCTAAGTATTGTCTACACTGACTGACAGCAGCTCTCTAGGGTTTCAGGCAGGGATCTCTCCCTGCCCTACCTGGAGATGCTGAGAACTGAGCCTGGTGCTTTCTGCATGCAATGCTGTTGCTTACCATGGAACTAGAGCTCACGTGTCCAGCAATGTGCAAAGCAGGGGAGCTGGGTGGTTTTTGGTTGTTCGTATGATTTCTCAGTAAAGCTAAAGGGACCCCTGACCATTAGGTCCAGTCGTGGCCTGGGGTTGCGGCGCTCATCTCACTTTATTGGCTGAGGGAGCCGGTGGACAGCTTCCGGGTCATGTGGCCAGCATGACTAAGCTGCTTCTGGCAAACCAGAGCAGCGCCCGGAAATGCAGTTTACCTTCTCACTGGAACAGTACCTATTTATCTACATGCTTCTGTGAACTGCTAGGTTGGCAGGAGCAGGGACCAAGCAACAGGAGCTCACCCCATCGCAGGGATTCGAATCACCAACCTTCTGATCGGCAAGCCCTAGGCTCAGTAGTTTAACCCACAGCGCTACCCCCGTCCCATGATTTCTCAATAGACTAACTCTATTTTTATTTTTTATTTTGGTCAAGACATAAAATAGCCCCAGTTGAATCCAAGGGATCATTTTCAAAAGCAAAGAGACTGATCTGAGAAATTCTCAGAAACAAACAGAATTAGATGGAGCCCATTTTTGGTCTCCAGAGCTGCCATTTCCCATAACACCCTGTCCTACCACTTTCTGTCTCGTGGGTTATGGCGTTTTTGCTCTCTGAATACTGAATTATGTCTGGAGTTCAGATTGAGAGCTCATACAGCAACATCCAGGCTTTACCCATTAAATTTCAGCTTTCGTCGTCATTGTCTCAAACAAAGCGCAAGCTCCCTGAGCAAAAAGAGGGAGAAGCATTTCCCTCCCGCCTTTGACACCCTGGTGAAACCTTCCTTTTTGCAGGAGCTGCTCCTCACAATGCCCCCGCTCACAGACACTGAATAATATTTCTTCCTCCTGGCCTTTTATTTTTTTAAAAAAGAGAATGATTGCCTTTTCTGTGAATAACATTGCGCATGGCACTGAAGGAGGCATGTGCAATCACTCATTGTGGAAATCGCCAGTGGTTCATGCTGAGAGTACATAAAACTCTCAGCTAAATGGGAAATGGTGACTCACACTGCAAAGGTTAATGCCTCCCTGTTGGAGTTCAGTTATGGGGAGCAATGTCACCGGAGACCATTGTCTTTTATTAACATGGCTGTTCCTCCCAGTAGGAAGGATTATAGAGCAAAGGTGAGCAAAACGTCACCCTCTTGTAAACATGAATCTATACTTAGGCAAGATTTTTAAAACAGGCAGTTGAAATAATGCCCTCTCCCTCCCCTTTATCTTTTTTATTATTAAAAATGCTTTTCCTATGGTTATTAGAGAGCCTGAGGGAAGACTTGCAGGACGTTTTTCCCCTTCAAAAATGACATAAGTAGGATTAACTATCTCACACTTTGACACTGCTCTTTATATTATTTTAGAAATGCAATAGGTGGGGTAAATATTTGAGTGAGAGCAATCCTATTACAAGCCTGGGCCAGCTCCTCTTAAACCTTCATCATGTTGCTGATTATTGAAGCAACTACAGTATTTGTAATTACAAGAGGGCACTGCAACAAAATATGCTTCTGTTTTGGGCTCCAACCAGCCAGCTCTGCAGCCTTTCATGTTTTTTTCTTTTCTATTCCCTGCCTCCATTTTTTTTTGTCCTCCACTCCAACAGTTAGTTGGCATTCCATGACACTGAGCATGCTCAATCCTCATTGAGCTATTTGGGGGGGCTACCCCTTCCCTTTAGGATTTCCTCCATGTTGGAAATAAAGCATTATCCTGGAAAAAACTGACAAGTGGGGTGCTACAGGGTTCTGTCCTGGGCCCAATGTTGTTCAAGATCTTTATAAATGACTTGGATGAAGGAATTGAGGGGATGGTCATCAAATCTGCAGATGACACTGTTATACTGTGTCCAGTTCTGGGCACCACAATTTATGAAGGATTTTGACAAGCTGGAATGTATCCAAGCCTTATGAGGAAAGGCTAAAAGAGCTGGGTATGTTAAGCCTAGAAAAGAAGAGACTGAGGGGAGATATGATAGCCATCTTCAAATATCTGAAGGGCTGTCACAAGGAAGATGGAACAAGCTTGTTTTCTCCTGCTCAAACCAATGTCTTAAAGTTACAAGAAAGGAGATTCCGACTAAACATGAGGAAGAACTTTCTAGTAATAAGAGCTGTTCGACACTGGACTGGTCTCCCTTGGGAGGTTGTGGACTTTCCTTCATTGGACGTTTTTAAGCAGAGGTTGAGCAGCCATCTGTCATGTATGATCTATTTGAGATTCCTAGCATTGCAAGATGTTGGACTAGACGACTCTTGAGGTCCCTTCCAACTCTACAATTCATTGATTCCATGATCAATGCTTGCAATAAGTTACCTGAATCAGTGGAGGGTGAGAGAAAGAAAACCTGGCCAACTCAGAACCAGGAACAACTTGGACTTGAAAGTAAAGTTTGTGTGGCTGCGATGCAATGGTATATAATTAGCCCTGTTACATTATCTGGGCCTCGGATGCCTAATCCAACTTCTGTGCCCACCCCCTTGTGATTAGGTGTCTAAGAGGAAATCATTTTAAAAATATGCAGTGGGAAGCAACTTCAACGTGTAATGTTACGTGTCTAAGGGTGTTTGAAGAGAAGACAAGCATCACAAGAAAATGTCAAGGGGGAAATCTAGCTTCAATATCTTGAAAGTTAACCTTTAAGGACACACACTGTAGAAACTGCTACCCTTTCAGGGGTTACTCAAGGGCACACAGTACCAACACCTCTTTGTTGTTGTTAAAAAGTTTGGCACTTACTGCAACAACTTCATGGTGAGTACCGGCACCTATTTTTCTAGAAAAACTTTCAAAATATTTAAGCTAAATTCCACACCCCCCCCCCCGTTGACATTTTCTTGTGATGCTTGTCTTCTCTTCGAACATCCTTATGTTAATAACAGCCCTGCAAGTTAGGTGAAGAAGGAGTAACAGGTCCAATATCCCCTAGTGAGCTTCATGGTTGAAGTGGGGGTTTGAATCTACATCGCTTCAGTCTTGGTCCAACATTAGGTGGGATGTTTTCAATGCATTTCACTTCTCCTTGGCCTCAACGTATTTATGTGCGGTTTTTTTTTTTGTTTTGTTTGGTTGCAAGACGCTTTGGGTTTTGCCTTGCGCAAGAAAAAAAAGCGACTAACAAATGTAACAAATAGTAATGAATAAATAATGCCGCTGAGATTATCTCCCTCTCTTTCTTTTTAAAGAGAAAGGAAAATAGTAACTCCCTAATGAAGCCTTGGGCTGTTTCTTTCATTTGACCAAGGCTGGCGGCGCCTCTGCATCCAGCTGCAGGGCGTCACCAGTTCGAACGCTGCCCTTGAGGCAAACAGGAAAAGGGACTCCATGGCAACGCCTAGGAACACTGAGCACGCGCGAGGAGGCGGAGGCGGAGACCATTGACGTAACCTTTCGCTCCTCCCTCCGACCCTCGCTTTTTTTTTTACGACGCTTCTTTACATGGTTGCGCACGCGTACTAGCGCGGGGGGCGGGGCCCGGAAAGAGGGGCCGGTTTGCTTTACGGCGGCGCTCGGCGTTTTCCCTTAACAAGCATGGCGTCCGGGTTTGAAAGCGAGAGGACTCTGGCGGCGCGCAAGGAAGAGAGGCGCCGCCACCGCGAGGCGCTGCTACAGCAGGTGACGGACCGGCTCGGCTTGTCACCCCTTTGCTGGGCCCTGTTCTCACCCCACTTCCGAAGGAACCCTCCTCCTCCTCCTCCTCCTCTCTTTCTCACTTCCCTCCGCCCCCATTCAAGCGTCGACGGGACGTTTTTCACCCCTTTTTTGTCTTTATTGTGTAAATAACATGAGGTTCTCGCTCCCCCACCCCCCCTTCTGCCCTTGTTTTGAATCCTCCCCCCCCCCCCCGGTAATAGGGCCATTTCCCTGTTTCGGAACAGCAGCTCTCTGCAACGGCAAGACATGTTTAAATTCCTCTGTAATTACAGGAAGTATCCCCGAGAACTCTGGGAAATGTAGTTCTCGGAGTGGGGCTAAGGACCCCTTTGTGGTAGTTCTGAGTACCCTTCCCAAACCGCAGGAGTTTTGGGTGAGGAGGTGGGAGAGGAGCAATTGCAGTTAAAACTAGTGCGGGTTTGGTCTTTTGTGGGCTGCCCTCTTATATTTAGGACATCTTCATGAGGATGTTTGTCTCCATCTATGAATCCTTAGGTCTTACATTTTTTAAAGTTGAATTCAGGAAGCACCCTTCATCCAAAGATCACAAGGCCAGGTTATATGTTTATCGCCTGCGCATTTATCGGCTGAACTTCTGTCGTTTCTGTGTATGCATTTCCACCTAGGGTTCAACTGGTCCTAAGTGTTGCTTTGTACACCACACAGCTTTCCTACACAAAAGTTACGTGTGTGAAAGAAATTGTTTGTAAATCCCCCCCCCTTCATAATTTTGTCCAATGTGGTGAATGCACGTGCACCAAATAGATGAATTGTGTGTTAAGGATTGTTAGGAAAGGGATTAAAAACAAACTCACCGATGTCATAATGCCACCATGCACATCTGTGTTGTGACTGAACTTGAAGTGCTGTGTACAGTACTAGTTTCCACACCTCAGAATGGATGCTGGAGGGCTGGAAAATGTTCAGAAAAGCACAAGCAATATAAGGATAGCTTTGGTTGATTGTTGGTTGGTTCTGTGGGATTTATCCTTTGGGGGAGATATTCAGTAGAGATTGATCTTGTCATACATTCTGTTTCACATCTATATGAAGCTGTTGAGAGCTGTCATCAGCGAATTTGAGGGTGATGACACCCAACTTTGTTATAATTATTTATATTTATTACTTGCTTTACTCATAAAAGTGACACAAATTGACTTACAGCATAGTATTACTGGTAGAACCATTTAAAAGAAGCAAGCCAATGAAAAAGCTTTTAAAAAAAAATCTATTCCAATAAGAGAGAATTCTTATGGAACCTGCCCCATTAAAAGAGGTCACAAGTTCCCGAAACCCTTCAAATAAGGGTGAAAAGCCCAGGTAAAAAGAAAAGGTTTGCCAGTTGCCTAAAAATTAATCAAGATGGTGCTAGGTGAGGCTCCCTGGGTGGAGCATTTCATAAGTGGGGAGCTGCCACTGAAAAGGCCCATTCTTGTGTTGCCAGCTTCTGAGCTCTCGTTGATGGGGTACATGGTGAGGGGCCTCAGATGACAGTTGCAGATGATCTCTCTGGGGCACAAGCCTGGGCTGCCCAGCTGACAAGTCTCCACCCTTTTGGCCTTGGTGATGTGGTGCAAAGGAAAGCAGAGCAATACATTTGGCTCTAGCTTGACTGCAGGAATTGATGGAAGGAGGCATACAAGGCACCATCCAACCATCTTAGGGACTCCACTTGGGAACTGTGTAGGGTTTACTCCTTAGCTTTTTCTTCTGAAGATGTCCTGAAAGGCAGCAGCTACAGATTTTTCCTCAGGGTTTGCTCCCGAAGCCTTTCTCATGAATCGAGTATAGTCGCAAAGCAGTGGAGTGTATAGGATTACAGTGGTAGAAAAGGCACTCCCAAGTTGAGTTCTCCTTTGCTTCCACAACATATTGGATTATTTACTCCATGTTGTGATAGCTCATGTTTGCCCCATTCCTGCTAGTGGCAGCCCATGGTGTGAAGGGAAACAGAATATCATGATTTGGGATAAGTGATGCTACATGTTAGTGGGAAAACACGATGCAAGGATGTTGTCTTCAGAAAAGGTCCCCTGACTGCTGTAACCCATAGTTGTGCTCTTAAAAGCAGGAGTTTTCTTGGTTTCTTTTTTCTTGTTTAAATGATGGCAGTATGCAAAACACATGATCCAAGCAGCTTTGAACAAATGGCCTGATAAATGCAAGGTGGCATGGGGCTGAATACTGAGGAAGTTTGCTAGGGATGTTGGAACATGGCAGATTAAAAAATCTTTTAGTGCAGATTGCCTTTCTACGTTGGGGAAAGGCTATTTAGAACAGAGTTTCTACCCTGGAGAAGTTCAGAATGTGTGAAAGAAAAAGTGACAATGCTTGGTCGTGTTTAGCTCATTGGTTTGGATTGGGGCATCAAAATAGAGACTGGTTTAGTAGAATTGCAGTTACCAGAGTATTTTTGAAAACAGTTGTGATGCCTGAGGGGATGTCATCATGGGTGCATCAGCTGGTGCTGTCAGACACTTTCAGCACCTGTACTAGTATTTCTGAAGGTATCTGATTACTGTGGAAACAAATGCAATGACCAGGTTTCATTTTGAATTGACATTTCATACAAAAATAAAAAATAGCTGTGTAGGATCTGCTTTAGCCTGTTAGATAGGAAATCGTGAGATTGATCTAGTACTTGTGTGTAGTTTCTTGGAGGTAATCTCCATAGAGCTCAGTCAACCTGACTCTCATGTATTGTGCATAATATTGTAGAATTCAACAAATAATTAAATTATTAGTAGTAAAGATAAAAGTAACAAAATAGACTTAAAGCACCTGGGGTTTATGTTATGTACTAAAGTTCTCACCCTGGGCCAGCAGGGGGATACTGTAGATAGTTATGCAAATGAAGGATCAAAAGTAACGTTCAGTGATTGGATAGTTTTAGAAAGTTGCTACAGTAACTTACTGGAGCTCTATATAAGCAGGCTGACTGAGCCCTTCAGTTCAGTTCTGTTCTGGCCTCTGAATAAACAAGAGCTGTTGAAGAATCGCTATGTTGTCTGATAGGTTCACCCACAACAGTTTATTTCTTAGAACTGAATTCCAATCATCCAGTAATTAAAAGCTTCCTGTTTGACAGTCCAAGTCACTATGTTTTCTCCTTCTGCCTATCCTTTGTAGATTTGCTTATGAATTCAATATGTGATCCGTGTTTGAGAAGATGTGATGTATTTGCACTTAATTTTTATTTATATTGTAATTGAACTATGGTGTGAGCAGGCAATAGCTTAGATCTCAAGATCTATTAGTTACTTGTGGCTGAGAGGGATTTAGCTTCTGTTTTGGCTTAAGCATTTCCCCCCACCTGCCATGGCCTTACAGGATATACCATTTTTAAAAGTGAGAGGAGTTTTAAAAGCAGTTTGTTTGATATGGTGTGGCATCACAATAACCCTTTTAATCATTGTTTTTAAATGCTACTGGTCCTCTATCTGTTGCAGCAGATAGAAATTGTAGTGTATTTTACTGTTCCTTCAAGTGCATTAGAAATTCTTTTTCTATCCTGCTTGTGAAAAATGTGAGGTTTAGCAGTGCTTCTGAGAACATTGAAGAGGGCCTCCTGGAAACTATGTCAACTCTCTCAGGAATATAGCTATAATTTTATGAAAAATGCCTCTCACTCCATAGAGATATTGGAGCTTTTGTGCAGGATTTAATAGACCATAATATTCCTCTGCCAAATGGTGGTAAAATGGTGATTTTCACTGAAATTTCATAGAGAAGGGGTTTTGAAAGCATTTTAAAAAGTATCCTTTTGTCTCCATCTTTGTTACATTCGTTCTGTTTACGCAAGAATTTTCTAGAGTGGCTTCTATATTCATTTGCAAAGGTGAACATACTCAAATAGTTAACATTTTGTCCTCCAAATAATGGAATATAATGGTGTCCAGTTTTCTGGGGTTTTTTGCTTTTAAAATGTACTAGTTTTTCCACCTGCCTGCGCAGTGGGGTTTCTAGAGACTATTCTTCCAGCAGGAGAGGAGGACAGTGATTTATGGGCTTTGCCACTGCCTGCAAGGCAGGGAGGGGGAAAAGAATGGTCAGAGCCATCAGAGATGGAGATGAGCACACAGGACATGTCGGAGGAAGAGGCTGTTCAGGTGAGTGACAGGCTAGTCAAATCCCTGCCATCCCTCACCTCTCTGTCTCCTAGAGCCAAGAGGGGCCTGAAGAGGGAAGAGCAGCGAGGGCTTCCATTTAGGAGAAGTCTCAGGTTGCTTGCATGCATCCCGCCAGATGAGAGTGCAGAAGTTGGAGGGGAGTGTGGTGTGGTCCCATTGTTGCAGCAACTGCTCTGCAGTTACCACTCACTATACCGAGAAAACATCTAATCCCCAACCCACCAATTATTACAAAGCAAACTTTTGGTGTACAAAAACGCATAGGGTGGAATACAACATTGCACTCTTCTCATTGTTTTATCTGCGCAAGCACTGCAGCTTGCCAGATGGAATGAGTCCTCTCTCTCCCTGCTTACGTGCTATTTCTAGGGTTTCTCCAAGCCCCCACAAGCCAATTTTGGCGTGTGAGGGGAGGAAAGCCCCATTGCGCAAGTGGAAGTCCTTGCACAGAGCTTCCACTGATGTGGCTGGTTAGGTAAATCTCACTCATGGCAGCAATTAAGCATAATTCATAGGCAGCCTATTTATCCACTTCCACCTAGGGCAATTTAGTATTAAACAAGTGTTAGCAATTTCACTCCTCCGATGCTGCAGATGAGATGGTTGTAAATCACATGCCTGTATGGGACAAGTGTGGGAAACAGAAGACAGTCTTATGTCTTCCTCTGTAATGTACTTTCACTTTTATTTGTTCTGTTTGTTCTCTTGGAGCTGGAGAGAATGGACGCCATTATGCTTTTGTCTGTACATAATGTGTAAATAAATAGTAAATTAGCTCTACGATGTCTCACTCTTCTTGCTGAGGAAGTGCCAGAAGCTTAGTGTGCATATATCATTCTGATGTATGTCGCTAGAAGCGCACTGGAAGAGAAGGGAGATGCCATTTCCAGAGCTGCGCGTACCGGAGGATGCTCAGAGTTTGCATCCTCTGGCATGCGCAGGCACCCCCAGGGCATTTTCCAACAACAAGCAGCAACATAACCACTCTCTTTCCATCTCTCACCCAGATAGGACTGCACAGAAAGCCCACAATTTACACACATTTAACTTGTGTACATTCAGCTTTACATGCGTGGTAAAAGATAAAATTAAAAAGGGGGTGGAAAATGGGATGTTCTGAGGAAAATGGCTTTGCCAGTCCCACCCATCATTGAACCCAGTGTTTTTTGACTATACATGATTTTGACTTTAGGCACAATCCTTGGAATGTAACCCCTATGTAAATTGCTGGCTTCCTGTGATCTATACATGTTCAGTTTCTCATGGAGTGGCATTCAGCATTATTGAAACACATTTTTTAAAAAGCTAGTAGTTGATCTTTTATCAGCATACGTGACTGGATAGGTACTGAAATATACACTTTCGTAGCCAAAGCACGAAATATGGTTAGTTTATGCCAAAGGATACATAGTCGATCATGGTTCTTGCAATGTGAGGTTGTATTGTCATGAACTTTGAAGATTATGTTGTGAAAATAGTGAGTCAGGAGCTGGAATTCATTGACACATTCCAAACATGACCTTCTGTTATCTTAGTATGTCCTCTCAGAAAGTGTTTAAGAATCTCTAGAGGCCATTCCACTTATGCAACAGCAAACCTAGCTACTAGAAGTTCCTGTTGATACATTTGTGCATTTGTGTGCGCACATCTGTTAGGTGCATTTAAAGCTTTAGACTTCCTATTGTGCCTGGAACAATAGAAGTTAAATGCAGCCAGGCTCATGACATGAGGCAAAATTACTGGAAGGTATAAATTAATCTGTAAGGGCAAAAGGAAAATTGGCAGGTATTTCTGCGGTATTGGACAGCACTAATGAGCTCTGGCTTAGAATGAAAAGCTTGCACCGGGTGAGAGTTGAAAAATGTGAAGTAATTAGGCTTGGCTTTTGTACCACAGGAAAGAAACCAGCAACTAGCAGGGGGATTTAATTATAAAATACAGAAGGGAAGAAAGAGATTGATGTCAGTAAGCTATGTGTGATTGTATTGGGCTAATGGAACAAGAGGTCACTGCCTGATTTTTTGTTTCTGCTTTAGTCTGGACGAAAAAAGTTTTCAAGGGGCTAGTTTAAATGAAAGTGTAACAGACCTGGATGTGGGAATGATGGAATACTGTAATTTAGGAATGAAACATGTGTAATGCTGCCATAAAAGGTAAAGGGACCCCTGACCATTAGGTCCAGTCGTGACCGACTCTGTGGTTGCGGCGCTCATCTCGCTTTACTGGCCGGTCATGTGGCCAGCAGGACTAAGCCACTTCTGGCGAACCAGAGCAGCGCACGGAAACACCGTTTACCTTCCCGCCGGAGCAATACCTATTTATCTACACTTTGACGTGGTTTTGAACTGCTAGGTGGGCAGGAGCTGGGACCAAGCAACGGCAGCTCACCCCATCACGGGGATTCGAACTGCCGACCTTCTGATCGGCAAGCCCTAGGCTCTGTGGTTTAACCCACAATGCAGCCATAGTGGCCTCCAAATGTTGTTGGACTACAGCTGTCATCCTCCTTGACCATTGACCTTCTCGACTGGGCTGATGGGAGTAGGAGCCTAATATCATCTAGAGGGCACTAGGTAGACAACATCAACACCCATCAACTACACCCACACTCACTTACGGACTCACTGTTAAGACCGTGTTCATGGAAGACAATCTTACTTGGCTATGAGTGATCGCCAAAGAAGAATAAAGAAGAGTAGGTAGAGAAAGCGCTGTAGTACACAGTTCGGCGATTAACACCTGAACTATGTTTTTGGCCTGGCATTAATTTCAATGAAATATCCCTGAGTGACCAAGCTTGTAATTGGACATCAAAGAGTAGTTCCCACATATCCTCCCCCCCCTCCCAATCCCGGTTACTTCTAGTAATATAAACCACTTGGTCACACCATTGCTTTTTCCAGCTAATTTAATGAGGCAGGGAGATTTGTAGTACAGTGATGTCGCATCACATACTTTGCATTACTGGATATCTTTTGTGGGGTGGGGAGAGGAGACCGCAGCATAGGGCTGTTTGTTGGAGGAGGAGCTATACATCACCAGTATCTTCTGGTCTGGCCTGAAACCTGGTGACCAAATCTTTGCTAGCAAATCCTCCTGAATCCTAAGGGGGTGTGTATTTTTGACGGGCACAGAGTTACTTGAGGTACAATATTAGATGGTGGCTTCAAGGATGGCACCTGATTTGATGACCGATCAGGATGCCTGATGTGATTTCCTTGTTGCCATTGTCTCACCACTGCCTTTCCTTACCCTTCTTCAGGAAGTCAGCCTGAAGACGTGGCAGGGCATGCGTCCATCCTCCTTGAGCGTGTCTGCTTCTAACCTTTCTGCTTTGGGTGGGAAAGTATGGGGAGCGCTTCTAAATGCATCCTACTGCTCATACCTAGAAGTCCCCTTCCAGCTTTTGTGCTAAACATGTGAAGGTTGGGTGTGTTGGGGGTAGCATACACTGAGATGTTGTAGGTTTAGCCTGCCCTGAGCCCCCAACACACGCCTAGCCCATGTGCGTTCAGACTGAATCTCTAAAGAGGGCACTTGTATTGCGGCATGTATAACCCCTGTTATCCATTTGGTAAAGGTTTTGTAGATAGCAATAGTGCTGATTTACATTGCTGTACTAGTTAGAAAGACCTAGATCAGCCTACAGCCCTAGTGCAGCACTGCAAGTTGTAATGTTGCACTGGTACAGTGGTACCTCGGTTTACACCTCGGGTTACAAACACTTTGGGTTACAGACTCCGCTAACCTGGAAGTAGTACCTTGGGTTAAGAACTTTGTCACAGGATGAGAACAGAAATCGTGCGGTGGCGGCACAGCGGCAGCGGGAGGCCCCATTAGCTAAAGTGGTACTTCAGGTTAAGAATGGTTTCAAGTTAAGAACGGACCTCCGGAACGAATTAAGTTCGTAAACAGAGGTACCACTGTACCTATAGTTACCCAGAGGTATTATAGCGGTGTCTGTACTCTATTGTAGGCATTTATTTTTCAGTGCAGTAGCTCACAGGACCAGATAGCGAACTTTTGTGAAAGCTTTTGTAAAATGAGTGAGGAGGTAACGTGGTGGAAGTTAGTGCCATTTTATCATTCCTTGGTTGAGTGAGTGAAGTGATGACCCAATAAATCATTGTGCTTTGGCTGATAAAACTACCAGGTGTTCAGCTTGTTCCGCTGCATCCACTCTCTAACACTTTGCTTATGTTGCAAAAAAAGAAAATGGGGAAATTTATACATATTTTGCACTTATGCTCAAACTCTGCTTTTAATATGGGCCCTGAATCCTTAAAGTGTTGCAGGATGACTTAATTATGTTTTTGTTATAATAGACTAGATTGGGAATTCAGTTTTTGCTTGTGTGGTCAGATATAACGTTACTTTTCAGATCTTAGTCCAGCTTTCAGTGAAGAAGCAATGATTGTAATTCTTCTATTTTTAAAAAGCCGTTATCGCTATTCTAATGCACCAGTGGTCTGACAGATTAAAGTAACAAAAGTTGCATACTTGCCCAGAATTAGAGTACTGTATTTCACCAAAGTGAAGTTGATTTTTCTCCTTTTCTCTTAATTAAGGCAAAAGTAGATTATGAAAAAGAAGAGCGACGCAAAGAACTGAAGCGACTGCGAGGGGAGGATACATGGATGCTGTCTGATGTGAATGAACGTTTAGAAGAATTGGGAAAGGTGATGTTTGTCACACCAACTAATAAATACTTGTGATTAATGTGTAATGACTATGCTAAAGCAGCATCATATAAAATGATGCTGTTTTTGGCATTGCGGTTGTATTCATTTGTTCTGTAAAAAGGCT
Source organism: Podarcis erhardii (assembly GCF_964252035.2). Taxonomy (NCBI): domain Eukaryota; kingdom Metazoa; phylum Chordata; class Lepidosauria; order Squamata; family Lacertidae; genus Podarcis; species Podarcis erhardii. The sequence goes on along the minus strand of NC_138508.1, from coordinate 23,350,397 downwards.
TTCACTTGTTCCTGTTGCAAGGGTATGCGGATAGGTAACAATAGTTTAAAGGCAAATATCAAACGTGCTTAACTGTCTGTTTCCTGATAGGTAACCAACTAAAACTAAAATATACCACCTGCTGAAATTCTCAATGACTTCAGGATGAAAAAGAAAGTTTCATTAGATTTCAAATTAAAACATCAGCAGTATAATAATAGTAAAAACAGTGGATTAAAAAGTTCTTGGCTAATTCCAAAACAAGCGTCACTTACATAAGAGGCTCTCTATTCACTATTGTCTATTATATCTCTGAAGCCAGAGGCTTCTGGGAAAGACCCTCTGAAGAAGATATTAAGGACCATGTGATTCATATAGGAGAAGATGGAGGCTTCTTTAAACAGTAGATTAATATTTTAAACAAATCTTCTGCAAGATCCTTTTCTGTGATGGCCCCATCTTTGGGTATTTCCATTTACAGGATGTATGTAACTGTTTTTAACTGTTTTTAAATGGGTTGCTTGTATATACCTGCATGAGCTTTAACACTGACACCTGAACCTCTGAGATCTCCTGGATTGAAGTTTCCCACTTCATCGGAACATGTGTATAATTTCTCACAGAAGGCAGCTGTGGACCTTCTTATAGCTTCTCGTTTAACTTTTCAAAACTGTGTTAATCTCTGCTAATCTAATCTGGGATACGATTCAGGAAATCTCATCATAACAATTTGAAGCTTCTGGAAAAATGGTTGCACAGCACTGGCTACAGCTTATATCAACATACAGTGGTACCTTGGTTCTCAAACTTACTCTGTTCCGGAAGTCTGTTCCAAAACCAAAGCGTTCCAAAACTCAAGGTGTGCTTTCCCATAGAAAGTAATGCAAAATGGATTAATCCATTCCAGACTTTTAAGAACAACCCCTAAAACAGCAATTTAACATGAATTTTGCTATCTAATGAGACCATTTATCCATAAAATGAAAGCAATAAAGAATGTACTGCAGTCACACAGTAAGTCAATCATTATCTGAACTGGGTTCCACACAGTCACAAAAACAAAAAGAGCCGCAAAAACAAAAACACAAAATAAATAGCAATAACAAACAGATATCAGTGTAACACTCAAAACGGAAGTGTGTAACTCAAAATGGAGCACATCTGGCTTCTGAAAAAAGCTCGCAAACCGGAACACTTACTTCCAGGTTTGCAGCGTTCGGGTTCCAAGTTATTTGAGTACCAAGGCATTTGAGAACCAAGGTACCACTGTGTATGTTTATTTCACGTGTAGATTCATATTGCTATTTCATAAAATAAGGTGTGCCTTATTACTTCAAGTCTTGTAGCCTGATGTGTTGATATCGGTGTTTCTTTAGGAACATTCTGTTACCAAAAAGAAGAAAAAGGAGAAGCGTTCAAAAAAACATAAAAAAGAAAAGAAGAGCAAGAAGCATAAAGTTGAAAAAAACAATGATTCATCGGATAGCACCTCTGTAAGTTTTAATAATCGGAGTCACCAGTAGGTCGAAAACTATTGCCACCAATATTTGACATTGTCGCTCATATATTTTTTATGTACTTCTAAAGGACAAATACGTTGTATGTTTAAAGTACTATTGCCAGTACAATACAACATAAATCCCTTTTAAAACAAAGAGTGTGGATTCAGTCTCCACTGTAACTGGATAGCATCTGAATTAAGGCAAGTGCCAGTACTGGTAGCATTTTGTTGTTTTTTTTTTATAAATATTTATTAAGGTTTTTAAATATAAATGCACACATAATAAACGATCTTACTTCTATCACAACAATTTCATCACTTCTTTGGACTCCCTCACGTCTCCCGCTCCCATTTACATCGTTAAAAATTTTTTCCAAACAAATTATCAACTTGTTTACAATCTCATGTCCACTCATTCAAATATAATCTAGCACTTCTTCCAAAAAATTTTATATTTTCTTTAGTCTCACTTATCATCAAATTTAAATCTAGTTTAGTGGTGGCCAGTTTTTTATAATCTAGCATCCTTCTTAACATTCAACCAAATTACAATGTTTTTGTAGATACATCTTGAATTTCTCCCAGTCTTCCTCCATCTTCTCTTCTCCCAGGTCTCGGATTCTGCCGGTCATCTCGGCCAGTTGCATATAGTCCATCAGCTGCATCTGCCACTCTTCCAGTGTGGGTAGATCTTGAGTTTTCCAGTTTTTTGCGATGAGAATCCTTGCTGCCGTTGTTGCATACATAAAAAATGTTCGATCCTTCTTTAACACCTTCTGGCCGACAATACCCAGAAGGAAGGCCTCTGGTTTCTTTGTGAAGGTATACTTAAATACCTTTTTCAGCTCATTATATATCATTTCCCAGAAGACCTTCACCTTAGGGCATGTCCACCAGAGGTGAAAGAATGTTCCTTCATTTTCTTTACATTTCCAACATTTATTATCAGACGAATGGTATATTTTGGCAAGTTTAACTGGGGTCATGTACCATCTATATATCATTTTCATAACATTTTCCTTCAGAGCATTACATGCGGTGAAGTTCAGCCCAGTGGTCCACAACCTTTCCCAGTCCTCAAACATAATGTTATGCCCAATGTCCTGTGCCCATTTTATCATAGCCGATTTAACCATTTCGTCTTGTGTATTCCATTTTAGCAGCAAGTTATACATTCTAGATAGTACCTTGGTCTTTGGTTCTAACAATTCTGTTTCTAACTTCGATTTCTCCACCTGGAACCCTAACTTTTTGTCATTTTTAAAAACTTCTTTAATCTGAGCATAATGTAACCAGTCTCGCACCTTATCCTTCATTTTCTCCAAACTCTGCAATTTCCAATTGTCTCCATCTTTTTCTAATATTTCCCAATATTTTGGCCATTTGGCCTCCATATTGGGTCTTTTTCGGGCCTTAGCCTCCAGAGGTGAAAGCCACCTTGGAGTTTTATTTTCCAATAAGTCTTTATATTTTGTCCAGACATTAAACACTGCTTTCCTAACAATATGGTTCTTAAAGGCCTTATTGATCTTAACTTTGTCATACCATAAGTATGCATGCCAACCAAAAGCATTGTTAAAACCTTCCAGGTCCAGTACGTCAGTGTCTTCGAGAAGTAGCCAGTCTTTTAGCCAGCAGAAAGCTGCGGCTTCATAGTACAACTTTAAGTCTGGCAGGGCAAAGCCCCCTCTTTCTTTCGCATCTGTTAATATCTTAAACTTAATTCTGGGCTTTTTGCCCTGCCAGACAAATTTAGATATATCTTTCTGCCACTTCCGGAAGCACTCCGTTTTGTCCACAATCTGTAATGTTTGAAACAAAAACAACATTTTTGGCAATACATTCATCTTAATAGCAGCAATTCGGCCTAACAAAGAAAGCTTCAATTTTGTCCAACTATCCAAGTCTCTCTTAATTTCAGACCAACATTTTTCATAGTTATCCTTGAATAGACTCAGGTTTTTTGCTGTTATGTTTACCCCTAGGTACTTTACCTTTTTAACCATAGTTAATTCTGTTTCTCTCTGAAACCGTTCTGACTCTATGTCTGTCAAATTTTTTCCCAGCACCTTGGTTTTCTGTTTGTTTAATTTAAATCCCGCCACCCGACTGGTAGCATTTTGGTGTCTCTTAAAAATCTTAATCTCTTGGGCCTTTGCTGGGCATTGATGCCAACTGGGTGCAATAAGCGTATCTGTTTGGGCTTAACGTTGGCTGCAATTTTTTATTTTTGTAAGAAAGTTTTAATACGATCTTAATGTATTTTTCTACACCAAGAGAGTGCTTTCTCTGTTGTCATTATAAATCCTCTCAAACTCAACACCAGTGGCAGATACAATTTGTTCAGCGAATTGACAGAAAGTTGAGTTCACAGCAGTACATCATCAAGTTAGCACTCATTCCTGCTCACATTTGTGGGTGTTTCTGGAAGAAGCAGAAATTTGAGGCAAATTCCTCACTGTGTCTCTCATCACATCTCTGTAGTAGCCTCAGCACAGATGTCAGTTAGCCATTAGATATGTTGTCCTGCCAGGCAGAATGATGATGGTGGTGCTTTTAGTGGGATGCTTGGGGAAGGAAAATATTTCTTCAAATTTATTGCTTCTACTGACGCATTTTCAGTGGCTGTGATCTGTACCATAGTGCTGCTCAGGGGAAACGTCATACAAAATTAGAGCACGTGTTTTGCATGTGCAAGGTTCTAGGTTCAGTTCTTGGTATCTCTAGTTAATGGACCTCAAGTAAGCAGAAGACCATTGAAGAACTACTGCCAGTCAGACTCCATTATACTTGGCTAGTTTCACCACTGGTTTGACTTTGTGTAAGGCAACTCCTTATATCTGATGGCCAGGATGTTTTCTCTTAGTCTGTGAATTTACTTTGACCTGGTCTTATTTCAGTGTTTAGGTTCTTCTCATATAAAATCAGGGATTGAATCAACAATGCTGTTATATTTGTAGTGTTTTAATTCAGTACTGTTCACTATGTAAATTTTCACAGATTTTTTAAAAGCCCATTAAATATAAAATGTAACATAAATCAGGAACTATGGAGAGACCTGGTCTTAATTGAGATATTGGATTCCTGTCTCATTACATATGCTAATCATCTGCATACTATCCCTTCCTTTTTTCTGTAGGACTAATTGCAATCACCAAGAACAAACTTAGCTGGTCTCTAAGGTGCTACTGGACAATTTTAATTTTTTTTTAATGTATTTTGACGTTTTAAAAAACATCAAAATAAAACTGTAGCATCAAAGATATGCAAAGCACAAAAACATTCTTAAAACTCTAAAGACTGGGAAAATTAAAAGGGCTTCACATGATAGCAAAAAGACTGCAAATGAGGCACCAGGTGAGTCTCTCTAGGGAGGCTATTCAATAATTGTGCTACCCTTGAAAACATTATTTCCTCCCATCTTGCCTCTTTTGGCAGGGACACATAGAAAAGGGCCTGAGACGATGGTCTTACGGTCTGCAGGCATAAATGGAAATATGAGTCTTCAAGTGACTTGGCCCCAAACAGTTTGATTAGGTTTCTCTCCTGAATGCCTTCTTAATTCTGCCCCCATTTCATTTAAAAGAAAAGAATTGAAATGCAGTATTAATGTTGCCTTTTCTCTCCTCACCCCCATTCTATAGTGCTATAAACCCAGTTTTGTAAGAATCAAATGATACTGGGAAAACCTGCCTCATTTTTAAGAGGTCATTTTAATACAGGAAAAATACACATAAATCATTATTCTTTGAAACAGTGGGTTCAACGTTCAGTAGTCTGCAATCTTATTTAGCGTTGTATTAATGGTGATGGCATCCAAGCTAATAAATTGGTCCTGCTTTTCTTTTTGAAAAAAAAATATGCTTGAATGCATCTCAGCCATTCCTGACAGACACTTTTTATCTACATGTCTCCTGCTCGTGAATGCATGTAATGCCACCCCAATTTTATTAATTTGAAATTTCTTTCTACTTCCCTTTTTCTTCATGACATAAGGTAGCCCTCTGAAAGTCTGCCACTATTTTTTTTAAAACTGGACTGATTTTAAAGGCATAAAGACCTTTCAGTCTTTTCAGACCTTTCAGACCTTTTCAATTTACACCCCGCCTCTCCAATTTGTCTTTAGGATTCATCAGAGGAATGGGTGGAGGCTTCAGTTTCACAGTCTTCGAACACAGAAAAGGCCTGGAACGCGAGCAAGAAAGAATCAGATGATTCAGGAAGTCCCAAGGCAGTTCAGGTAAGCACCTGTGGTTAACTGTTCTGAAGTATTTAGGATTTCTTTTTTAAGACTTAAGGCTGAAACAGGTGGTGGTTTTCTTAACTTTCAGGGAAGTGGAGAGTTCTTTTGGATTGGAGAGTAGGGATTTTAATGCTTTTCTTCATGGCACTCATCCAGCTTATATTATCCACCCAGGAGCGGCACTCAAGGAATAAGGCAGGGAACCCACATACTTTTCTCTGCAGCTATGAGCAGGTTAGAAAGGTGATGGGTGATGGCTTAGGGTTGTATTAATGGTGATGGCTTAAATCAAGAAAATGTCACGGGAGAGCAGTCCCTCCCTTTGGACTACCCCTGAGTTTATTTATTAATTAAATTTCTACCCTGCCCTTTCTCTCAAAGGAGTCTATGGTCGGTATAATTAAAAAAAATACAGACGTATTTAAAGCATTTAAGAACAGTTTCACATTCTCTCAGCTAGCTAGTAATTTCAAGCCAAATGCCTGGTTGAACAGGAATCATAGAATTGTTGATTGGAAGGGATCCTGAGGATCACCTAGTCCAACCTCCTGCAGTCCAGGAATATGCAGCTGCCCATACAGGGATCAAACCTGCAACCTTCCTGTTATCAGCACCACAATGTAGCCAGCTGAGCTATCCAGGTGCTGTTTTTTTAAACTTCTTCTGAATTAATAATGTCGGGGACAGGTGTACCTTACCATGGTGGGTGATCCACAAAGGGGGGGGGGACTGCCATGCAAGTGTAAGCTTTTTCTTAGCTGAATTATTTTCTGACCAGTTATATAATTATTAGAGTTATTTCTATGTAGTAGAAAAATATTTAGTAGCCTAATTGACTCGATGCCAACAAAGGTCCGTATAGTTAAAGATATGGTTTTCCCAGTAGTAATGTATGGAAGTGAGAGCTGGCCCATAAAGAAGGCTTGAAGAATTGATGCTTTTGAATTATGGTGCTGGAGGAGACTCTTGAGAGTCCCATGGACTGCAAGAAGATCAAACCTCTCCATTCTGAAGGAAATCAGCCCTGAGTGCTCACTGGAAGGACAGATCCTGAAGCTGAGGCTCCAATACTTTGGCCACCTTATGAGAAGAGAAGACTGCCTGGAAAAGACCCTGATGTTGGAAAAGATAGAGGGCACAAGGAGAAGGGGACGACAGAGGACGAGATGGTTGGACAATGTTGTCGAAGCTACCAGCATGAGTTTGACCAAACTGTGGGAGGCAGTGGAAGACAGAAGTGCTTGGCGTGCTCTGGTCCATGGTGTCACGAAGAGTTGGACATGACTAAACGACTAAACAACAACAAAAATTGACTCAAACAAATTTAATATTTCTGAAACAAAAATGTGTATCCTGTGCAAGTGTTCTTGTTTATAGACTAATACTGATTGCATGGAAGTTTTGTGGTCACTATGATAATGCTTTATTATTAATCTGTAAGCTGCTCTGGGTGCATTTAGGGTGAAGAGGAGGGCAAAATTGCTTCAAATCTACTATATTTGAGCCTGTGTGGGTTTCCTAACTGTTGACTCTAGCCCTCCTAATCATACTACGAATTAGCTATTCCATTTGGCTGACGTACCCTGGAGGAATTGAATATGAGATATGTCAAGAAATCAGTGAGACAGGAAGAGAACAGCTGAAAAATTCTGCGTGCTGGTCTAATTTAAAAAAGAATTTGGCTGGTTATAAAGCTAGTTGAATGCTAATATGTGCTTTCTGGAATTCATATACACACAAAAGCTTTAGTTTTAAGAAGTGAACGTTCTGTTTTCCTAAACCTGTATTACAGTTTTTTAGGTTGCTTGATCATCTATTTGTCCACAAACTAATAATTAGAACATGTTTTAAAGAAGTCAGTTTATTTATTACTTCATGGCGAGAGGAAAAAGATGTTGGGGAGAAACTAGTGGGCCTTATTCACTTATGCATTGGGAAGCCATGTGCTTCACCAAAGTTTAGAAAGAGGTGGATCTATTTTCAAATGCTTTATTTCTGGTTGGTTCAACAAAAGTGTGGCAGCATTTCTCCAGCGATTAGGACTGTGAATGCACTGTGGTTAAATGTCCACATGCTGTCTTGGTTTTCTTTCATGTCACATGCCTTTGCATGTGACATGGATTACATGCAATCCTTCATGGATCACTGCCTTGTCGTGGTGAAGGGGCTTGAATAACTCAAGAGAAGCTCTGAGCTGTGCTGTGCAGGGCCAGCCAAGACGGACGGGTCATAGTGGAGAGTTTTGACTAAACGTGAATCACCTGGAGCAGGAACTGGCAAGCCACTCCGGTATCCCTGCCAAGAAAACTCCATGGACAAAAACAATAAGGAAATCAGCCCTGAGTGTTCACTGGAAGGACAGATCCTGGAGCTGAGGCTCCAATACTTTGGCCACCTCATGAGAAGAGAAGACTCCCTGGAAAAGACCCTGATGTTGGGAAAGATGGAGGGCACAAGGAGAAGGGGACGACAGAGGACAAGATAGTTGGACAGTGTTGTTGAAGCTACAAGCATGAGTTTGACCAAACTGCGGGAGGCAGTGGAAGACAGAAGTGCCTGGCGTGCTCTGGTCCATGGGGTCATGAAGAGTCGGATACGACTAAATGACTAAACAACCAACAACAACTAGCTGCTGTCCATTCTTGCTCCAGGGTTTTTTGGGGGACATAATTGCTCTCTAGGTTTCTCTGCTGCTTTATCATGTGAGGTTTTCACGCAAAGTTTGCTAATTTATATGAATTGTTATTCCTCTAGGCACTTGTGGCTAGTGGTTGATGAATTCTCTTTCTATAATTTCAAATGCTCTTTCTGGCTTCACTGATCTGGACAGGCTGTAAAGGTTGAGTTTTGACAACTAAGCAAAAATCTTCAGTCCAGGGGTTCACCCAAGGACTTGTTGGTCTGCAAATTCACACCAAGCTGATTCTCTGCAATTAAATTTTGCAGTGCATCTTCAAGGGTTCATAATTAATCAGTTGGTCTAGGATCTAGGGGTCTTAGTAGACCCCAAGCTTAACATGAGTTAACAGTGTGATGCAGCAGCAAAAGAAGCTAATGGTGTTCTAGGTTGCATTGACAGAAGTCTAGTGTCCAGATCAAGGGAAGTAATGCCACTGTATTCTGCCGTGGTCAGACCACACCTGGAATACTGTCTCCAGTTCTGGGCAACACACTTTATGAAGGAGGTTAACAAGTTGGAATGTGTGCAGAGGAGGGCAAACAAGATGGTCACGGTTCTGGAAACCAATGAACGGCTAAAAGAGCTGGGTGTGTTTAGCCTGGAAAAGAGGGGATTCAAAGTAGATATGATAGGCGTCTTCAACTATCTGAAGGGCTGTCACTAGGAAGAGGGAGCAAGCTTGTTTTCTCCTGCTCCGGAGGGTAGGACTCAAACCAATGGCTTCAAGTTACAAGAAAGAAGATTTTGATGAAACATCAGGAAGAACTTTCTGCTATTAAGAGTTGTTTGACCATTGAACAGACTTCCTTGGGAGGTTGTGGATTATCCTTCCTTTGGTGGTTTTGAAGCAGAGATTGGATGGCTATCTGCCATCTAGTCCAGCCCTCTGCAATGCAAGAATATAAGCTAAAGCATTCATGACAGATGGCCATCCAGCCTCTGCTTCAAAACCTCTGAGAGAGGAAACTGGTTTCCATAAGAAACTGACACTGCCTTTTGGAGAAAAGAACAAACGCCTTGACTCAGCTGGGGAACATTCCTGCAGATCTTGCAAGATTTTGGAACTCAACTTAAAATATTTGTTTTGGCAAGTTTTAGAGCAGGCTAGGGTTATTTCATTCTGTGGTATGGGTTTTTGATTCTGAATTGATTGCTTTTATGCTTGTTGTGTTGTGATGCCAACCACACCAAGCTTTTGCAGAAATTGGAATGTTAATTACAGTAACAAGCAGGAGTAGGGGAAGCATAGAAACTGAAACTCTACCTAAACGTTTGCCTAAGGATGGAGACAGATCCAAGTTAGCAGCTGGATTTTATATTTTCAGAATTGGGAGATCAATTGTTGATCCTCCATTGTTGAAAATGTAAATTCCAGTAACTAATTCAGATTTGTTGCCAGCAATCTTTGGGGCAGTTCAAGGTGAAACACCACACTTCATAGTATCTAGTAGACTGTAATTTGAATGTCTGCTGTCTCCTCTCACATTCCATCTTAAGGTGACCACTAAATGCGCCCTCCATGGTTTCAACATCAGCCAGCTTTTCTCCTCTTCCCTCTCACAACATCTTCTGAGAGTCCAAAAAGCTTGCACACAATTTTGTGACAAGAAGATTTTCCTAATAGAGGTATTGCCGTAATGTGGATTTACATTTTATTGTAAATCCAAATGCATTCTTGCTGCACCTTCCCTGTTCTGCCTACTTGCTGCCCCCCTCTGTGTCAGGAGTGCATCATCTTGTCTGTCTGGTGTGGCAGGTGCTACTGTACAGCTGCCAGTATCATCCCATTCATTTAATTTTTGTCCTAGGCTTCTGAAATTGCTTTTCTTGAAAGGCCTTCAACGCAGCCCTTGACACTGTAGACACAATTTTGTGCTTCCAAATGAAGGCACAGATAAATATGTACACTAATTGGAACCACTTAATGGTCCATCTGATGTCTGGGCACAGTTTCGAGTAGCTACTTGCATGAAAGCTCTGTAGTGCACCTGTGACCCATGATGGATGATGCATCTGCCAAATTGGCCTGGACACATACTGAAGCTGTGTGCAAAGAGAGCCATTTATTTTTAAGCACTCTTGGGTTTAGGGGTATGCAAATTCTCCTGGAGGAATGAGTCACAAAATATAAGACCCAAATGGAGGGAATGAAAAATCCATATTATTAATCTTGATATGAATTTGCATATGTTCTCACTCCCACATGTACCACCACACAGAAACACACACACAAGTATGAAAACAAAGAATATTAGAGGAATCTTGTCTATGAATTCTCATAAGACCTTTTAATGAAATTCCTATTTTATGTGTACCCAAAAAAAGTATTCAAAGTATCGACCGAGCATTCTGATTTCAACATCACAAGGTCATTACTGAATTTGAGTTGGTCATAATGTGCAAGAAATTATCTTGTTTTATTTACAGAGGGATGAGTGGATGTCCTTGGATTTTATGTCTGTGAAAACATTGTCTTCAGCAGCAATGAAGGCTGAAAAGCAAATGGAAAAATTACTGGAGAAACAGAAAGCACAAGAAGATCAACAGGTATGCTAGGTTCTTAACTAGTGTAGTGCTATAAGAAACTAGTAATTGTAGTAAGCTTACGGTACTTATTAGCTGCCTTAAACAAAAATTGGATTTCTTCAAGTAGCAGCCTTCTGTTTTGGGACTTTAGCTTTTTTTTATTGAACATCAGCATCAGGCATTGCTCTGCAAAATAAGTCATTGGTTCTTTGATTAACGTTCAGTAGACAATTTTGGTAGGCAACCTTTTTACTTCTTAATATGTTTAAAACAGCTCCCCACGGGCCCTAAACAAACTTGTCCAACAATCCTGATTTGTTCTATATTGGGTTTCCATTTTGGTGTCTAAAACATATCAGTCATGTGGTAAGAATATTAGCAAAGCACTCTATCATTTATATCAAGATAGTTTAAGTAAACCAATTCTTCATTTACTTTTTATTTGAATCTTCGATACTGCAAAGAAGTGATTGGATCACCCCCACCCTTATTTAATGCATTACAAGTTTGATGAAGCTAAAGCACTCTCCATTTTCAGTTCAGTTAGGGAATTTTATATTTTTTAAATGCTATTGATATTTTTGAATAAATTAAGAATCTTTATTGTTTAAAGTCACAGGCTATCACAATATAAGTACAGCAAACAATCATTTCGACTCATTAAAAAAAGAAATAAAGGAAACAAAACACACACACACAAAGGAAAAATATAAAACAGAAAAATAGTAATCTCTCCAATACAGATCATATGTAGAGTAAGGTCTATAGGTATTTAAAAGTGCCATCTTACAAAAGGACATCCCAGCTACCCACTTCCAGGGTTTTTGAATCCTGGCTCATATTTTCTTAGCAAATTTTGTTTTTTTTGGGTGGTAGTGAACACATATGTGCCTGCAAGCAAAATACATATCTGGTCCAGGAGGCCTCAATTTGACAGGCACCAATGGACACAATTAAGGAATTTGTACCTATGGTGCTCATATAAAAGACCACTTAGTAGCAGTAGTGGCTGGCAGGGCGGTGGAGGTGGGGTGTGGTCTCACAACTTCCAAACATGGTTTCTGCTCACTGGGAGAGTGAGGGGCAAGAGACCAGGACTCGCCGCCTGAAAAACAGTTTCTACGCTAATGCAATTCTGGTTCTAAACACAGCATAAGGGGTCTCTGTAGTATAGTGTATTTTAAAATGGGGTTTTAGAGTTTTGTAGGGGTTTTTGAATGTTTTATGTAGTTTTATGTAGTTTTGTGCTGGTTTTGTGCTGGTTTTATGTAGTTTTTATGTAGTTTTATGTAGTTTTTCCAATTTCATTGTTCCGCAAGGGACAATGACAATAAAGATATCGTATCGTATCATATCATATCGACCAGGAAGCTTGACACAGTGTGGGTATGGCAATGGAGCCTACCTTCAGTTCCTTCTTGCCACACATGCACCCCCTAACTTCTCCCCCTCTCCCTCCTGGTAAGCATCAGTGGTGCGTGGTGTTGAGAAGCCGGGAAGGCAACTGGTAGCTGCTGCTTAGTAAGTAATGGGAGATATCCTCAACCTCGCTAGATTTCATATTTTCGCAGCCACATATTTTTAAAAGCCAAAGCACAACATTTATAAAAAAGCTGATGCTCCATACAGAATTATTTAAGATGCAGCTAGTGTTGAAGTGCGCTTGGTATGGGGGTGAAGGGGGCTTCCACAAAGCTGCCGTTGATTTTGTTTCTGTTTTGTAAACAGGCCATTCTTTCTGAAAGAGAGCTCAACCCCTACTGGAAAGATGGAGGCACAGGCTTGCCAACGCAAGAGAGCACATCAGCAAAAGGTAACATCTTTTTATACAAGTTATAGGGCAGCTCTGTTTCTCTTCTCTGCAACCCCTTATTCATGCTAAAAGAAAACTAAATATTTGCATGCAGATTCTACTACGATCTCTGAATTAAAATCTTAGCACATATCCTTGCAGAATATATTTTTAAAACCTTGAGTAGCTTGACCTTCAGTTTGTACAGCGGAATTTTTCCTTGTGAACTAATTAAAACAGAAAACCTGATTGCGTTAGGACATGATGAACTGTTGTCGTCTCATTTGGTCTCTTTCATTCCATTACACACATTGTAGCTTTAAAATATTCAGCCGCTGAACTCTGTGAGTCCCATTTTCAGTGAAGTGAAATCGGGATGCAGTTGGTGAAGAATATTATTTATGTAACCTTTCCCCCCACTTCACTTCTTTCTCAAGGGTTATTTTGTCTGTTTGTGGTAAGAGCAGATGAGGGAAAAAAATGTACTTTTCAACACATTGTATCCACTTTATAAAATTGCACAAACAGTTGTGTTTTGAATGGTAGAGATTGTCATATGAAAGTTATTCCTCTGCCCTTTTAGAAAGACTTAACAGGAACAAATCCCATCTACCTATTATATCATCCAGAGAAATGTTTCGATATTTCAGTTCTGTGTATGTCCTGTTAAAGAGCCTTCTTTGCTTGGAGGTGAAGAAAGGTGGAATAAACTACCAAGGTATCCTTCTGGAGTGGCGGTCTGAGTTAGGGGAGGGTGGTTCCAGTCCTACTTGGATAGTCGTTTCAACAGGGTGATGCTTGGGGAGTCCTCTTCGACCTCATGGAATCTTGAATGTGGAGTTTCTCCAGGTTTGATTTTATCCCCCATGCTGTTTAACATCTACATGAAACCACCGGGTGCAGTAACCTGGAGTTTTGGATTGCATTGTCAGCAATATGCTGATGACACACAGCTCTACTTCTCCTTTACATCTGCAGGTGAGGCAGTGGCTGTGCTGGACTGTTGTCTTGCCTTGGTAATGGACTAGATGAGAGGCACTAAACTCAAGCTCAATCTAGATAAGATTGAGGCACTATTGATGGGTGGTTGCCTAGACTGAATGAATGGGAGGTTACCTGCTTTTGATGGGGTTACACTCCCTCTGAAGGAGTGGGTACGTAATTTGGGGGTGCTTCTGGATCCTTGGCTGTTGCTTGAGGCTCAGGTGGTCTCAGTAATGCAGAGTTCCTTCCATCAGCTTCAGCTGGCGGCCCAGCAGTGCCCCTGTCTGGACAGGGATAGCTTAACTTATGTTGTGAATGCTCTGGTAACCTCTAGGTTAGATTACCACAACTTATTATACGTAGGCTTTCCTCTGAAGGTGGTTCAGAAATTTCAACTGGTGCATAATTTGGTGGCTGCAGTATCTGACAATCAGATTCTGGTCTGAATTCAAAGTGCTGGTTTTGACCTATAAAGCCTTACGCAGTTCAGGACCGAAGTACCTCAAGGGCCACCTCTCTCCATGTGAACTGATCTGGACTCATCTGAGATCGTTCCTTGTGTGCCTACTCTATAAGAGGTCCGGAGGGTGGCAACACAAGTGGGGGCCTTTCCTGTGGTGGCTCCCCGTTTGTGTAGTCCAAAACATTTGGAGGGCACCAGATTGGCAAAGGCTGTGATAGAGCCAAATACTTCAGACTAAGAACTGCATTTGGGAAAGTAAGTCACCAAGGGGCATATTTGGGCAATTCAAGTTTAAATGGTTTAGATGTACATCTATAAAAAAAGGAATGTATGAAATAACCCTCATGCTTTCTTTATGAACGCTGCCTTATTTGTGATAATGAGTTTGCTTTCTATAGATTCCCTTTCCACGTTCCCAGTTTCTCAAGCAGAAACTGAATAACAATCTTCTTTCGGAGCCTCTTCTCTGAATTTGCTAGAATAATGATTGGCAAGAAGATGGGGAGCCTGTTAATTCTGCTCTCAACACATTTGAAATAGGACTAATATTAAAGCGAGTTGGGCTGTGTTTCCAAATAAGTGTAAGAACATGAGCTCAGAATGGAGAGCCGTGCCAGTGTGAAGTATATTTCTGGCAGAGCTAGCATATGTTACATCTGTGACGCACGACATATGTAGTTAGTGATAAGGTTATGATGTTAACTTGTAGTATGCAAATATCCCAATTAATTGCTTTCTTTTGTAGTGACAGCAGTCGAAGATGGTGGGTTAAGTTGGCTGAAGAAATCCTACCAAAGAATGAAGGAGCAGTCTGAGAGAGAGAAACGGGATTTGGAAGAAATTGTGGCTGAAAGATATGGTGTAAGTTCTGGAAGAGTACTATTTCCCCCTACCATAAAATATTAGTGCAGTGGAAAAACGTTGTTCCCTCATAAAGCATCAATAAGTAAATCTACCTTGTCTCAAGCAAAAAAGAAGGAAAGATAGAAAGGACCAATGCAATCCAATCTTAATTCATATGGTTTCAGTAGATATTGATGTAGATATAAAATTATAATTTATAATTGGACTCACAGGTATAGGTCCAGTTCTATAAAAGTAAGTAAACACTTCGTTTGTGATAACATATAGTTTATGTTTGATAGTGTTCACTTCATGGCTGCTGTCCAGCTGTGTGTGCATTAGTCAGAGCTCTGCAAATGTAGTCCTGTGCACAGAGTAGCCTATCTGTATTGGGCCACACATTTCCTCCAGTATCTCTAAATGGTTTCAGTGTATCCAGATAAGTACATTGAAAACCAGCATTTAGGATTGAATCCAGTGCAGCACTAAGTAACCATCCCATTAGTGCAAGCCAGCTTGCCTGTGTCTGCCCAAATCTGCTTCTGAGGATTAGGCAAATGCTCATATTAGAGAAACAACCATATCTGGTGCTAGTGGGTTGAATAGAGGGAGTGGAAGTCCTATTGTGCAAGTGTACATCCTTTCAGTGATGGGACAATTACTTAGTGCTGCCTTGGTTGCAAGTCTTAGCATTGTAGAGGCAGCTCACAGATATGGATAGGAGTGATAGAGAGACTAAGGCTGTAATTCAGTTGCTTGAATCCAGTCTTAGAATGGACCTATTGAAATTGATGGGATGTAAGTTAGTCATGACCTAGTCCTATTGATTTCAGCTGGGTTTTTTGTACGCATAACAGAGTCTGGATTCAGCCCCATGGAGTTAGCTTTGGATTATCTCCTGTTAAAACCAGTGGGGCTTTTGAGTTTGGGATTAGAGAAAATGTAAATCGGCCAATAAAATAGAGTTTTTTTCTGGTACTGTATAACACAGCCTTCCCCAACCTGCAGCCCTCCAGATGTTTTGGACTACAACTCCAGCTGGGGCTGATGGGAGTGCTAATTCCAGACACGTGGAGGGCACAAATTTGGGAAAGGCTGGTATAACTGATGTAGTGTAGCCTAGACTCTCAAGACTTCATGTTTGGAGACTGCAATTCTTCTGAATACCAGCCACTGGAAACGGCAGGAGCGGTTTCTCAGAGGCATCTTGAGATGAGCCACTGGTCTGATTCTACAGGCTCTTATGTTCTTATGACTTGGGTTAAAATGCCTGCTCAGCTATGAAGCTCACTGGGTGACCTACCTGTCCAATTTGCATGGGATTGTTGTGAATGGAGGGAGGGAATCTATGAGCTGCTTCAGGAAAGCATAGAATAACGAACTAGTGAATGATATTACAGTGGTACCTCGGGTTAAATACTTAATTCATTCCGGAGGTCCGTACTTAACTTGAAACTGTTCTTAACCTGAAGCACCACTTTAGCTAATGAGGCCTCCTGCTGCCGCCGCGCCGCCGGAGCATGATTTCTGTCTTCATCCTGAAGCAAAGTTCTTAACCTGAAGCACTATTTCTGGGTTAGCGGAGTCTGTAACCTGAAGCGTATGTAACCTGAAGCATATGTAACTCGAGGTACCACTGTGATGTTCTTGGGATGTTAGCAGACTTATATAGCTTGTGTGTCCGTTTCAAACATAGTTCGTTTAAGAAGGGACCATGCTGTTTTCGTCATGCAGTTACGTTCTCAATTGCTGCTTTATGCTAAAATGTCATATGCTTTCCCTTCTTTCTTGCAGTCAATGGAACAATTTCAGTCAAGACTTGAAGAAGCTGAAAAAGCAGTAGCCCCCCAGAAAGCTTATTATAGGAGAGGCTGGCAGAAATGGAAATATTCAGGAAACGAATGTAGTACGAAACAGGAGGAGGAAAAAGGGGAGCAAGAGGAAAGCAGTATAGAAAAACGTGCAGTGAAAGAACGACTGGAGGAGAGATTTAATAAACAATATTCTCCAGAACAGAGAAGTTACAAGAGAGACAGACCAACAGAAGATAGAGGACCAAGGCATAGCAATAAAGCCTATAGAACTGCAAAGGAGTCTTATCAGATAAGAAATTATGATAAACCTTTTTCAAGCCCTTTCAAAGCTGCATTTTTGAAACCTAATGATGATGGGGACCCAGGCAGCAGGCTGCAGAGTCCTGCATCCCAGTTACTTACTCCTAGTTTGATGAGTCGTGGTTTCAGAAAGCCTGGCTATAGCGATGATTCTACCCCAAGATGGCGCAAAGCACAGCCCAAGGAAGAGGATGCAAGAGTCACCCTGGATGAAAACCCACTAAAAACTGAAATGGCTGTTACCCATAGTGAGAAAGATTCAAGAAATAAACAAGAAGAGATACCAAAAGGTGCAGTTCCAAGATGGCGCAAAGCACAACCCAAGGAAGAAGAAGAAAGACCCACCCTTGATGAAAACTTGTTAAATACTGAAATGGCTGTTACCAGTAGGGAGAAAGATTCAAGAGAGAAACAGGAGGAGATCCCCAGAGGCGCTGTACCAAAAAAGGAGCCACTGGACAGCAAATCGTCTATCGGGTATTTAATTTTATTTTATTTTGTGGGAAGGTATTGACTATTTTTGCTTGAGGTTTACTTTTTAGGATTGCAACCTTTTCATTGCTGTTGATCATCACTTTTCTGCCTACATCCTGGTTAAGTACATGTCACGAGGCTTGTGTAATTTTAAAGAAAATAAACATTTTTTTAAAAAAGCTGTTGCTCCAAATCAGCCTAGAAACAATTTCCCGTTTATATGGAAGTCCTTCCCCTAATTCATGGAGCTCTGTAGTTACTCAATGGCAAGCGAAACACGTACGGCATTTGCTCAGGGGAACTTTAATCTATTTTTCAAATTCTGTAAGTTGAGAGCCGGCCTCGAAAGCAAATGAAGCCTTGCAGTTAAACAAAAGGGTGCCGGAAATTACGC
This sequence comes from Podarcis erhardii, assembly GCF_964252035.2. Taxonomy (NCBI): domain Eukaryota; kingdom Metazoa; phylum Chordata; class Lepidosauria; order Squamata; family Lacertidae; genus Podarcis; species Podarcis erhardii. The sequence continues at coordinate 23,332,404 of NC_138508.1, read as the reverse complement.
TCTGTGTGCCTGGTGGGATAAGGCTTCCCTCTTGGCCCGCCTACCATCCACACACATATTTGTTGCAGGGACTATCACTATTATATACCACCCTTCATCCGATGATCACAGGGTATCTTACAGTATAAAGTCTAAACTCATAAAGGTGCCAGGTTACTTGAATAGAAAGGATGGGGGAGAGGAAATGTTGAAGGGGGCACCGGAAATAATTCATTAAGTCCAACATGCCCCTGAAGAATCACTTAATCTGAATGAATTTAAACCACTAGCCTCTTAAGACATGTTCCAAGGCTTGAAACACATGGGACTAAATCCTGTTCTGTGCTCTTTGGAGGTCTTTTCTGTCTCCTGCCCCTGGTCCTTGGATAAAACATAAGAGATGTAAAAAGTTTTAGGAGGCACAAAGCAAATATCGAGGGTATGATGCTAGTGGGTGCTGTTCAGCTCTGAACTTTTTCTTTGGGAAAAATCCACAGAACCTTTTATGTTAAAAAGCTATTAGCCTTGGTATAAACTTTATCTCTTGTTAGTATGTTTATTTCATTTGTATGCAGACAACATGCTTTTCTTTTCAACTTGGATGGCAATTGAGTGTGTCTGTACACTGCGAAATAGTTTTTTGTTTTTTTAGTATTCTGCCCAAGAGAAGGGATGTGGAGCAAAGTGTTTCTGATTCTTCAGGGTGAATGGCACTACCTAGATGCGAAGTTGATGATACCACTTACTTGAAATACTTGGAAGACTGAAACACTTTGTGCTACATTTACGATGCACATTTAGACAAACCTGAGTTGAGTGGATTCACTTTCTAACCTCTCTCTCTCCCAAGCATTTGCATTTCCTGTACAAAAAACTTTTAAGTCTCAAGAAACACAAACTTCATAGAATCATAGAATCTTAGAGTTGGAAGGGACCCCGAGGGTCATCTAGTCCAACCCCCTGCAATGCAGGAATCTCAGCTAAAGCATCCATTACAGATGGCCATCCAACCTCTGTTTAAAAACCTCCAAGGAAGAAGAGTCCACCACTTCTTATGGGAGTCTGTTCCACTGCTGAACAGCTCTTACTGTCAGAAAGTTTTGCAACTTGAAGCCATTGGTTCAAGCCCTACCCTCCAGAGCAGGAGAAAACAAGCATGCTCCCTCCTCCATGTGACAGCCCTTAAGATATTTGAAGATAGCTATCATATCTCCTCTCATTCTCCTTTTTGACAGACTAAACATACACAGCTCCTTCAAGCGCTCCTCATAAGGCTTAGTTTCCAGACCCTTGATCATCTTGGTTGCCCTCCTCTGCACACGTTACAGCTTGTCAACATCCTTCTTAAATTGTGGTGCCCAGCATTGGACACAGTATTCCAAGTGTGGTCTGACCAAAGCAGAATAGAGTGGTACTATTACTTCCCTTGATCTGGAGACTATACTTCTGTTGATGCAGCTTAGAATTGCTGCTGCATCACACTGTTGACTCATCTTAAGCTTGTGGTCCACCAAAACCCCTAGATCCTTTTCACATGTACTGCTAGTAAGCCAGGTGTCCTCTACCCTATATTTGTGCATCTGGTTCTTCCTGCCTAAGTGCAGGACCTTACATTTGTCCCTGTTGAAATTCATTTTGTTAGCTTGTGCCCAGTTCTCCAGTCTGTTAAGGTCATTTTGAATGCTGATTCTGTCTTCTACAGCATTAGCTACCCCTCCCACTTTGGTGTCATCTGAAAATTTGATGAGCATCCCCTCAATTCCTTCATCCAAGTCATTTATAAAGACGTTGAACAACAACTGGCCCAGGACAGAACACTGCGGCACCCCACTTGTCACTTTTTCCCAGGATGACAAGGGACCATTTATGACTACTCTTTGGGTTTGGTCAGTCAGCCAGCTACAAATCCACCTAATAGTTACCTCATTCAACCCACATTTTATCAGCTTCCTCGCGAGAATATCATGGGGGACTTTGTCAAAAACCTTACTGAAATCAAGATATACTATGGCCACAGCATTTCCCTGATCCACCAAGTTTGTAATTCCATCAAAAAAATAAATCAGATTGGTCTGGCATGAGTTATTTTTGAGAGACTCATGCTGGGTCTTAGTAATCACAGCATCCTTTTCTAAATGCTCACAGACCAATTGTTGGATTATCTGTTCTAGGACCTTCCCTGGAATCAATGTCAAGCTCACTGGTCACTAGTTACCTGGGTTTTCCTTTCCCCCATTTTTGAAGATGGGGACAACAATTGCCTGCCTCCAGTCTGTAGGGACCTCACCTGTTCTCCAAGAATTCTGAAAGATAATAGACAAAGGCTCTGAAATTACATCTGCAACCTCCTTTATTACCCTTGGATTCAGCTCATCGGGCCCTGGAGATTTCAATTCATTTAAAGTAGCTTCTATCTTGGGCTGCAGCTCCCTCTTTACATCATTTATTCTTTTATCCTAGCTCCTCTGGTCTACACCTCCTCCCAGAATCAGTGTCCAAGGTTGAGAGCATGGAAGCAATTTTGCAACTCTAATGACAAAGTGTGTTTTGTGACTGTCTTACTTCTGTGCATCACATTCCTCCAGGGTTAGACTCTTGAAATGGGCAATCTTTATCCACCTTGGGGGGGGGGCACCCAAACTATCTTGGTGCTCAGTCTCAGCCAACTCAGCTCTATCAAGTAACTCTGCATGTTGTCCTGGTGCTTGAGGTGTGGCTAGGCAGGACTCAAGTTGCTGCACCCTCACTTCCAGCAAGACAGCCAGCTTCCACTTGCTACAATTGTATTGTTGCTTGTTCTCTGGCAGAAGGACAAACATGGCACAAGTGTTACAGGTCACTGCAGCAGCTCCCTCACCCTCCATATTTCTGGTCCTATGCACACCAAGAGACAGAACTCTGGGCCTCCCCCGCTAAACGCCCTTGCAAACGCCCCAGATTGCGAGGTCTGTTTGCGAGCTCCCAGGATCTGCACTGAGCAAAGTTTGCTGCTGGTTGCTAACTCCTCCCTTAGCCTGGGAGTTAGGAGTACAACTTGCAGTGTATTGGGTAGCCCACTAGAAATGCATTGGATTTGGCCTCGAGGCATTGGCAAAAATGATGTGTCCTTGCTTAAATTTAATTACAGAATTAAGTTTAAGGTGCTACCCAGTAGACTTTTTCATGTGCTATTTTGAGGCTAGGGCAAGGAGAAGGTTATAATACAGTGGAAATAAAAGGCATGGTTACTTCTAAAGAAAGAATTTCTTTAGTCTCAAATAGCTGTGGAATTGTAATTGAAGGGTTCGGATTTGGAAGAGAAACCCTAAAGATGTTTCTCCCATGACTTGGAGCTACTAAAATGTGCATTAAATGTGCTCATTAAGTTCATCTTTGAGCAAAGTAGCCTCTCTTTATAACGGGGAGGAGAGACAAATATTGATTTAGTTGTCTTTAAGTTTCAATTAAATATTTAGAAGCCTTAATTAGCTGCCCATTAATTTTCTTCTTAAAGCTGCTTTCATCTTTATGAAGTCCTGCAGCCAAAAACATTAAGAAAAGGGGAGTGGCGTGGGGGGAATGGGAAGAAAAAGTCATGAGCTTGGTGCTCTAATGTGTGCAGATATCAACCACACTTGTTTCTGTAATACTGCAAGAGTATAAAAATCTGATACAGTAACACATCGCGCAATGATTACTTTATTAATGAATTGTGATAAGGGATGGCTTACATTGTTAAGGGCTTATAAAATCCACTTCTTTTCTAAATAATGTTTTACATCTGGAGAAGCAGTTCTTTCTAAACTTGAATAAAATACGAAGTCAGAATTACTTTACTAGGGGATGACTCATTTACTTTGTGATTCTTCACTGCTGTCATGGGTCAAACAGATATTTAGCAGATACTTTCTTATCAATTAATTTACAGAATTTTACGATAGCATTGTAAACAAATAAAGATCAACTATGTAGGTATAGTAATAGAAGAAAAGAAAGGTACTTTGTCTATAACAACATTCTCAACTTTGCATTGGCCTTAGTGAATGGGGGTGCATGTGTTGATTACGTATGTTTTCTCTATTTCTCCTCTTCTGTATGCTGCATGGCTTGTGTGTGTTTGACCAGGTCTGTTTCAGAGGATGAAAAGCCCCAAATTCTTAGTGATGAGGAGATGAACAAATTGGGAGCCAAGATTGTAAAAGCAGAATTGATGGGAAACAAGGTATGTAGAACAAGAGTATTGAGTGTGCTTAATTTATTGCTATATGTTCAGACTGAAGCACTGAGAGTTGAAACATATACTAATAAAGAGAGATCTTTGTTCAAAGCATCTGGGAGCCCTGAAGCCTTCAGATAATTAAGCCCATTTACCAAAATGTACATTTAATTCCTTCAGTGGGTTTCACTGATTTGCCTTTGGTACACATAGCAGCCAGAAGTGAAAGCTCTTGATGCTTGTAGTAAGGATTGTTGACTGCTGCAAGGTGTTTCTTGAAAAGTGGCATATATAAAAATGAAAATCTGTATATGATGCATTTGGTATTACTAGTGAAACAAAATTCAACAATATTTGTTCTCTTTAAAGGATTTAGCAGGAAAGCTTCAGACCCAGCTTGACAATGCACGCAGGTTGAAAGAAAGCGGAGCACAGACTCGAGCTAGAAAGTTTGAGAAGGAGGTAAGGAAACCATGTCCTGTATGTGTTTTGGAGTCTGGAACAAAAGCAGCAGTGACAGAATTGCAGCACCTAGAGCTGTGGTGTCGTTGAATATGGTTTGTTAGCATCGGGAGAGAGTACCTACAAAACAACCAGTAACCAATGCTGTGTGCTAACATATTATCTTCTGGAGTGAAGCTGTGAAAATCTTTAAGACACAGTTGAGCACAGCAAATGCCATGTTCAACTAAGTTTATACATTCAGTGGAGAAGGGATGTGGCTCAGCGGTAGAGCCTCTGCTTGGCATACCAAAGGTCCCAGGTTCAATCCTTGGCGTCTCCAGGCAGGGCTGGGAAAGGCTTCCTCTCTGAAACCCTGGGGAGCCACTGCCAGTCAGTGTAGACAACTCTGAGATGGACCCAAGAATCTGAATTGGTATACTATACTCCTAATCTGCATGAGTGTTTGCATATCTTGTACATTGGGGGATAAATGCTGCTGCTGCTGCTATGCCATTAGTGTACCATATTTTTCGCCCCATAGGACGCACTTTTTCCCCTCCAAAAATGAAGGGGAAACGTGTGTGCGTCCTATGGGGCGAATGCAGGCTTTTGCTGAAGCCTGGAGAGAGAGAGGCATCGCGCACCGACCCCTCTCGCTCTCCAGGCTTCAGGAAGCTATCTGCAAGCCTTGCAAGCCCGGCGGGAGGTCCCGCCGAGCGCACAAGGCTTGGGGGGGCAGCCTGCTGCCCGAAGCACGCGGAGCCCTCCAGAGGGCGCCCCGTGCTTCGGGCGAGTGTCCGCAAGCCTCGCGTGCCCGGCGGGAGGTCCTGCCAGGCGCGCAAGGCTTGGGGTGGCAGCCTGCAGCCCGAAGCACGCGGAGCCCTCCAGAGGGCGCCCCGTGCTTCGGGCGAGTGTCCGCAAGCCTTGCGCGCCCGGCAGGAGGTCCCGCCGGGCGCGCAAGGCTTGGGGCAGCAGCCTGCAGCCCGAAGCACGCGGAGCCCTGCGGAGGGTGCCCCGTGCTTCAGGCAGGTGTGCACAAGGCTTGGGGTGGCAGCCGCGGCTGGGGGGGGGGGAAATAATATTTTTTTATTTATTCCCCCCCCCCTAAAAAAACGAGGTGCGTCCTATGGGCCGGTGAGCCCTATAGGACGAAAAATACGGTATATGGAGCTCCACAGAGTAGCATAAGCCAAAGAAAACCTCCTGTCTGAGGAGTTTACAGTCTAAATGTAGGCAGTGGTGGGAAGGAAGAGGTAGGATAATGAAGGATGAATGTGAGCAAGTACCGTTTCACATACAGTACTTAGGCTTCATGCCAGCTGATGAGGAGGACTAAAGAGGTTAAGCCAAAAGGCCTTAGCTAAATAAGTGGCTTTTATGCTGAAGTCTGAAGGAGGAGAGATAGAGAGGTAGCACCACCTTAGTATTGTGAGTTCAATGTTTGGGAATATCCAGCTACAAGAAGATTGGATGGAGTCTTCTAAAAGATCAAGAGACCAATTTCTCTCTGAGAATCTGAGAGATTTGTGGCTTACGGCTTGGATACAAAGAGCTACACTAGTAACACAGTCGTTGACTCCTCCACTCTCCGATGCCTTGCTTTGCAGCCGCATTTTAAAATTTTTACTTTTGTCTTCTATAATTGCTGTGTGTCAAATTTTCTTTAGAACAAGATTTGTAACTATTTGAAGTTAATTTGAGGATTCTAATTACAGATAGGTAGCCGTGTTGGTCTGCCATAGTCAAAACAAAACAAATTCCTTCCAGTAGCACCTTAAAGACCAACTAAGTCAGTTCTTGGTATGAGCTTTCGTGTGCATGCACACTTCTTCAGATACACTGAAACAGAAGTTTCCAGACCCTTCTATATAGTGAGAAGGTGGGGAGGGGTATTACTCAGAAGGGTGGTGGGAATGGGTGATTGGCAGATAGCTGTGATGAGCCTGTTGACGACTCTTAACGACTGCAATAGGTCTTACAGGAAAAAGCAAGGGGTGAAAAGGTGAAAAATGGCTTTGTCATGTATAATGAGATAAGAATCCAAGGTCTTTGTTCAGACCAGGTTTCTCCATGGTTTTAAGTTTGGTGATAAGTTGTAATTCAGCAGCTTCTCTTTCCAGTCTATTTCTGGAAAGAGAAGCTGCTGAATTACAACTTATCACCAAACTTAAAATCATGGAGAAACCTGGAGAAACCTGGTCTGAACAAAGACCTTGGATTCTTATCTCATTATACATGACAAAGCCATTTTTCACCTTTTCACCCCTTGCTTTTTCCTGTAAGACCTATTGCAGTCGTTAAGAGTCGTCAACAGGCTCATCACAGCTATCTGCCAATCACCCATTCCCACCACCCTTCTGAGTAATACCCCTCCCCACCTTCTCACTATATAGAAGGGTCTGGAAACTTCTGTTTCAGTGTATCTGAAGAAGTGTGCATGCACACGAAAGCTCATACCAAGAACTGACTTAGTTGGTCTTTAAGGTGCTACTGGAAGGAATTTGTTTTGTTTTGAGGATTCTAATGTTAAGTCAGGGAGCGTAATTCAACCTCTTTGGTATCGCTGGATATTTGTGCAACATTGTGATTCGCAATTAACAGTTCACAAACTTGGGCATTTATAATTCGCAAAAATCTTTCTTTGTCCCAGTTCTGTTACACGAATGCTTAACTAACGCCAGTGTTAAGTAAATTAGGGACAATCTTAGGGAAAATGCATTTTTCTCCTTCTTCTGTAAGCATTAAGGCCTGGAGATTGCATCTTGCTGGCAGGTTGCTTATCTCAGTATCCAGAGCTCAATCTGATGACTCCTGGATGCATCCCCAGGGAATGGTGATATTCTGCAACAGCCCTGGCCTACTGGCTCTCTGTTTAATAGCAAACATTCATCCCACATCCCATTTAAAACCACCGCTATCTTGATTTTTCCCCGATTGTGGCATATTGTGGTCTTTGGTTAGGAAGAGCTGTAGGCTGATGATACATGTAGTGGAATTAATAATATTCTACAGTGCCTTTACTTCCATTATTTCAGTAGTCATAGAGATGAATCAAGTCTTGCGTTGGAGAGGAGTGATTGTATCAGGTTTGATTAATTTGTTTATATGCTCAGCTATGATATGTTTGTTTTAATAAATATACTTGATAGAGGAGTGTGATCCACGGTTTGTAATAGCTCTTTCTCATTCTTTGTCCCCAACATGCTTCTTGTTGTTGTCGTTTAGTCGTTTCGTCATGTCCGCCTCTTTATGACCCCATGGACCAGAGCACGCCAGGCACTCCTGTCTTCCACTGCCTCCTGTAGTTTGGTCAAACTCATGCTGGTAGCTTTGAGGACACTGTCCACCCATCTCGTCCTCTGTCATCCCCTTCTCCTTGTGCCCTCAATCTTTCCCAACATCAGGGTCTTTTCCAGGGAGTCTTCTCTTCTCATGAGGTGGCCAAAGTAACTGGAGCCTCAGCTTCAGGATCTGTCCTTCCAGTGAGCACTCAGGGCTGATTTCCTTCAGAATGGAGAGGTTTGATCTTCTTGCAGTCCATGGGACTCTCAAGAGTCTCCTCCAGCACCATAATTCAAAAGCATCAATTCTTTGGCGATCAGCCTTCTTTATGGTCCTGCTCTCACTTCCATACATCACTACTGGGAAAACCATAGCTTTAACTATATGGACCTTTGTTGGCAAGGTGGTGTCTCTGCTTTTTAAGATGCTGTCTAGGTTCCAAATGTGATCCACCTGGAGCAGGAACCGGCAAGCCACTCCAGTATCCCTGCCAAGAAAACTCCGTGGACAAAGACAACATGCTTCTTAGAAGTGCACTATTTGGTTGACATAGTTTTTTCTCCAAAGGAGTTTTAACCTTCCCACCTCCAAAGATTTCAGGCAGTTTTATGGTAGATTAAGCTTTTAAATACTTTTCTGTATTGGTAAGGTGCCTAAGCTTTTCCTTGTTACGATGTTCCCTGTCAAAAGTAAGCATTTTAAAATTGTTGAATCTTCAAAGAAGCATTAGGAAGCAAACTGAACTAAATAAATGTCCATGCGTAAGCTGGAAGAAAAAACTAATTGGCAATCTAGGACACCTTGATCAAATTTCCTGCATTCACACCTCTAAAGTATGTCAGTATCTGACATCAACCTAAACTTCACATTGTGGACCTGTAATCATAAATCATAAATCAACATAATTCAACATCCTGGTTTCAGTGTTGTTAGCTCAAGAGCTTTAAGGCAAGAAATACTAATTTTGCTTTCAAGACTGCTGGATCGACTGGAATTCATTTGTTATGCAAAAGTTCTCCTTAGGATAACACATAAATGCACAAATGCAAAAAAATCAAATTAGCTTTTGACCTCCCAAGTCTACACAGTTATAATACAGAAATTCCTGTGACAATTCTTCTGTAGTTTTTTTAAAGCTGGCTACTTCAGTGATGTATAGTTTTAAACAGCCAGCCTTTCCTTTTATTTTTGGCATTCAAATAACAAAAGCAAATCTCTTTACTCCAATGTGATTGTTTCAGATAGTTCTTTAATAATGATGCATGAGCCATAAGAAGGAAATTAAACTGAATGCAAGCCAAAAACAGAATTTCTGGTAGTTTCCTTGGAATTCTTAAGAGAATATTTATTTATTTTCCCCATTTTTGTTTAAAAATATATGCTTATTTGCAAGTAAAAACACTCAGAACTTGCAGTAGCTGTTTCAGAGTGTATATGCTCTGAGATCTTAACAGGATTAGTAATTCGACTATGGCATTGACAGTTTTGTAAAATTCTGGGTATGTTTTGAAAGTTGATTGTACACAAGAAGTATTTGAAATTTACCTTCAAGACTGAAATCATCTGCTGCCCCTTGAGCATGGTACCAAATTGAAAAATCAACTTAATACAGATTTGTGGTGTTCCAAGGCTGAATTACAGTTTCAAAATTTCTGTTGATTGTTCTCTCTGAATCTGTGCAGTTCTTCTCTTCTTTAGGGACCACTGTAGATGTAATGATTTGAGCATTACCTCCCTGGAATGAATTCACTTCCTCCCACGTTAAGAGAAGCTAAGGGACAGGCTGCCACACACATTAATCACAGTTAATTAAAATGCAGTTCTGTGCATGCTTTCAATAGTTCTTATTGAATCCAGTAGGGCTTACTTGGTAAATATGCATAGGCTTGACTAGTTAACCGACTTCAAATGCTGGTTAATTGGGGGACTTGGTTAGATTTAACCAGTGCTATTTTTCTAGAAAAAGAGGTGCTGGAACTCACCATGAACACCTCCCCTTTTCTCTTTGAATGGCAATGGTGTCTACCTGAGAGGTGCCGGAACTGAGTTCCTGTGAGTTGCTTCTGAAAAGCCCTGGATTTAACACTGGTTAATGTAACCCTTGCATTGTTTAACGGGTGGTGGGGGAGCACGCAGTCCTGCAGCACACTCCAAATTTCTTAAATATGCTGATAAGATCCTTCCTTCTTATGTCTGCAACAGCCCTAAATGTCCTTTGTGCCTCCCTGAGCAGTTAAACTTCTGCCTCTTCTACTTTTAGAAGCTACTAATGCAGCAAAAATAATAATGAGCATGTCCCGTTCCCCCCCCGCCCCCCCAATTCATGCTCATGTTGTCAAGGACAATGTCACCTTGTGAAACATGGACATTTAATTTCAAGACACAATAAATGACTTCCTCCAGGCTAAGGCCGGAACCAACAACAGGAGACGCAACTATTATAGCTACATGGGGCACAGGTTCTGATCCAAATAATGCTGTAATTAGTGTGGTTTTATATTCAATATCCTGTTGACGTTGGGAGGAAATGACAGGAACAATTACAAAATTAAACATCCTAGAAGGTGCACAAAGTTGATACAGGCACTGTAATAGAGGCTCGGGTTAAATACACACCACAAACTGAAAAAGTCAAGCTGTCGAGTAGAGGCAGAGGGGAAGAAAGCTTGCTTAAAATGGAAGAAGCAAAAGCAGGTGAGCCGTGCCTGCAAGCATGACAAAATGCATAATAAGGCAGGCAAACTCTGAAATTTGACAAGTGACATGTCAGAGATATACTAGTAAGAATACAGTTCGTTTTATGAATCTGCCAGAGACTTCTGGGGACTAAGCCATCTTAGGAAAAGATAAAATACATCATATATATTTGTACCGCAGCAGAGAATACGCTGTTCAGGATCTTCATAGCAACAATGTGTTCTTATTTCAGACATTAACAAGAAAAATTTATGCCAGAGATTTTATTACAGGTGATTAAATCTTGAATGTTTTTCAGAAATTGCGCAACAAGTATAAGAAACGACATTGTGAACAGTTTGTCAGTAGTACTGGTAGTTAATGGCAGAGGCAAAATTGGCCAGATTCTCTTTCTTTCCATGTCTCTAAATTTTGGGTTGCTTTTAGACAATCCCTTCTTGTAGTTGTCCTTGCTTTCAGTCAGTCCCTAATATTCATTGAAGAGTCCTGGGCTAGGAAGAGGAGAGCCTCTAGAATTGCAGGTTCTGTGCCAAATGGACTGCCAGCCAGATCTTTTATGAACTTACCCAGTCAAGATTATTGTCTGCACCTATGCTCAGAATAATGCCAGCACCTTCACAGGTGAGATGGATAGAGACAAGACAGGGCCTTTCAGGACATAAAGCACCGTCATGGAACTTTCTTCCAGATTACTAGACTCAGTTGGCATAGACAACCAATAACATTGTTCGTTTTAATAGGGCTTGCTGCAGCTGTTTCGTTGACATGTTGGTTGAGTTTAATATGCTTAATTTTGTTGCCATATTTGTGTTTTTTATGTTGGGAATCTTTGAAGCCGAGAGGCAGGATGCCAATGTTTTACATAGATAATATGGTTAAAAGGAGAGATTGTTATAATGCCATTTTTACTCCTCTCTGGAGGCACTACTTGAAACTATGGGTTGTATGCAAAACAATGTCAGTGGAGTTCCCCTGGGGAAGCAGCACTTATGTTTCCTCTTCTCCCCCTGCTTGCCCCCCAAACTTTCTCCAGTGGGTTCCCCATCCCCCCATCTGATCTTAAGGGCATGCGAGGGACTGCAATGGAGAGGAGAGGAAGGAAAAGTTCTGTTCCATTAGTGAAAGTCTCTTCCTTTTGAGGTTGTTCTCACCCCTCCTGACCTTCCAGTGCTGTGTGTAAACTTCTCTTTTTATTTGTCTCAAATGGATTTTGTTTGTTTTGCTGCTGTCGTTTTTCCTGCTATTGTTTGCCTCTCTGCTGTTTTAGCCATTTTTTAACACCATATTTTATTTTTTTCCTAGCTGTTTTGGATATTTGTTTTGAACATGAACGTAAGACATAAGGGGTTTAAAATAAAGATAGTTTGGATGTGCTCAAGAGCTTAAGCATATCCAGTGGAATGTTTATTATTGTGTTGTGTTGTGTTGTGTTGTGTTGTGTTGTGTTGTGTTGTGTTGTATTGTATTGTATTGTATTGTATTGTACAGTATTGTATTGTATTTTTCCTGGTAGATCTCTTCCCTCTTCCCTGCCCCTGTTGTATGGCATGCTCCTTTTAAGACTATCCTAAAAGAGGTTTTTTTTACTGAGGCGGGTGGCGCTGTGGTCTAAACCACAGAGCCTAGGGCTTGCCGATCAGAAGGTTGGCAGTTTGAATCCCCGCAATGGGGTGAGCTCCCGTTGCTCAGTCCCTGCTCCTGCCAACCTAGCAGTTTGAAAGCACGTCAAAGTGCAAGTAAATAAATAGGTACTGCTCCAGCGGGAAGGTAAATGGTGTTTCCGTGCACTGCACTGGTTTGCCAGAAGCGGCTTAGTCATGCTGGCCACATGACCCGGAAGCCGTATGCCGGCTCCCTCAGCCAATAAAGCGAGATGAGTGCCGCAACCCCAGAGTCGGCCACGACTGGACCTAACAGTCAGGGGTCCCTTTACCTTTAAAAGAGGTTTGATATACACCATGGGACATTGCTGGGAGAATAATAGCCCAAAGTTTCCTTGGGCATGTGAAACAAAGAACAGGGTTCTTTGGATCCTGGCTACACTTGAAATATAACAGCATGATGTGCTAAGCCCATGACACTCTGCCCTCAACATTTCTTGAGAAGTAGGAGCGGCATTCGCCCAATAACCCCACCAATAGAAGGCCTTTGCAAAGACTTCTACATGGGCAGTGGGCATTTGTTGCTCTCCTGCCCCTGCACCCCCCCAAATTGGCTCTGGACAGGGTATGGGGAACCCCCAGAACAGCATTGGGGGAGAAGAGGGGTTCTCGTTCCATCTGTCAGGCTGCAAGGCTTGTGAAGACAGAACATTCATTGAAGCGCAAAGTTCGATTCCCCCCTAGGTTTTTTAACCACTTTAATCAAAGATAAATTGGAAACATTTCTAAATATTATACCCAGGAAAATAGTATTGTTTGTCAGAACTAATGAGATTTTGCATCCTTAGGGTTTAGTAATGAGATAAGTGCATGTAATGCAGGCAGCCTCCTACAGAAACTTGGATGATAGCATGCATTTAGTAACAGATGGGTTGTGGCCTGAATACCCAGTTGCAAATGTTTTCCAACTCATCATAATTTTTAATACCTGCCACTTCTTTTGCTTGAATTTTTCAACTGAAAAATGCATTTCTCCCTCAAAGTCCTTTTTAGATTACATTTGCTTTCCACACTGCTATTTGGTTCTCTTATTTATGCAGAGTGAGCTTAAAGAATGTGCATTTACAAAAACCAGAAATAATTGTCAGCTACAATGCGAGTTGCTCGGCTAAGTGATCTGTACCAAGGACAAGATAAGACCAAACTTGGCTCTGGAAAATACACCAGCCAGCCATTCAACAAGAACAGTCTTGTTTCTTAGTTAAGCAACACATTTGGTGAATTGCCACTGTGTTTGTGCACATACAGATTTTTCACTAACGTTTATTTGGCTTTTTTTAAGGGCAGTATTAGGGGAAGAACAATACTTTTCTTTTAGAAAATGAGAAGAGAGGGGGAGTAGACACAGCATCAGTTTCTGTCTTATGCTGCCACTATTAGAAGCAGATGGCTTGTAATGTTTGGCTTCTGATAGCTGTATTTTTTGTTTATTTGGCACCTCTCTGCGTCGGGGGCTTTGCTTCCCTCTGATCTGCAGGCAGCCCAATTTGCCTAGCATTGGCTGAGGCCAATACAACCATTTATTTAAAAAGCTCACTTACCTGTGAGTAAGCCCCGCTCAGCTCAGTGACGCTTATGTAGGAGTAAACATATACATGGACTTGATCAGTTAGATTATAAGCCTGCTATCTTTCAAAAAGTGAGAGAGGCTAAGTATGAAATAAAAAATTACCGACAACACACAGTTCATGAATATTATAGAGTGATGGAACTAGAAACTCACTGTTAGGTGCCCTTTAAGGTTTTAGTTTTCTGTAGCTCAGCAGTTCCCTCCATAGAGTTGCAACTTAAGCTATGGAATAAGTCAGCTGCTGGTATCTAGAAATGGGTTGCTTCGCTAATCATTCTCAAAACTGAGCTTGACTACAACAGTAAGTCCAACCCACTCTGCCTTTCTCTTCTGGAGCTCCTAAAAAGATTAAGGGCTGCCCTAGACATTACTGTATATTAAATGCAACAAAAAATACAGTGGTACCTCGGGTTACATACGCTTCAGGTTACATACACTTCAGGTTACACACTCCGCTAACCCAGAAATAGTGCTTCAGGTTAAGAACTTTGCTTTAGGATAAGGACAGAAATTGTGCTCCGGCGGCGCGGCGGCAGCAGGAGGTCCCCATTAGCTAAAGTGGTGCTTCAGGTTAAGAACAGTTTCAGGTTAAGAATGGACCTCTGGAACGAATTAAGTACTTAACCCGAAGTACCGCTGTACTCCCATTCGTCACAGTCCTAAACACCTCTTGGCTGTTACTTAGAAGGACAGAACTAGACACATTAAATTAAATCACATGTCAAATATCACGCCAGCTTTAGACCTAAGAACTGCCTACCTTCAGAGTATATATATTTCACAGTTACTGCATGAGTCACTGTTTTGAGCATGCTTCCTAAGTGGAAGGTGTTAAGTTCAGAGTTCATGTAGAAAAGCAGAGAGCAGCATCTGCCCTTGTGTCCTGCAAATCTGTATTGGGAATGATTCTGCCATTTAAATCTTACTTGATGCACAGAGGCTGCTGAATTATCTGATCCCAGTGGAGGCTGACTGGAAAGAGGGCAAGGCCAGGGCAGTGAGTCATGCAGGGATGTAGAAGGTAATCTTCTCTGGGTGTGTGGTTCTTCAGTTTTACAGGCTTACAGCCTTATTTAACCATATGACAGGTTGGCTGTGTTTCAGTGAACAAAAGCAAAATGTTGTAGAACACTATTACATCTTATGAACCACAGGAAGGGCTTGTTTCAGAGTGTGGTTCCTAGACAATAATATCATACTACTCTTGAAAACCATTGTAAAGTCTTAAAAAGTTATTAAAGTAGATGATTTCCACAGTAATACTTTTTGGTTTTGTACAGAAGGTCTGAGCAAAACTTTAGTGTGTTCATCCTGTCTAAATGAGCAGCATTAAATTTGGCAGGTTGAATGCTCATAACCCAAAATTAGATTATTTCATAAAAGGCATCAGTTTTTCACTGCTTGTTTCCCTCATTTCAGAGAGTGCAAATATTTGAAGGCTACAAAACCATGTGTGGCCCATTTTCAAAATCTAAACTATATGTTAACTAAACATTAATTTGGTACATCCCTGTTTCTGTGTTGATAAAATTAGAGATGCTTGAGTTTTGAAAATCCATTAAGAAGGAAGCTCATCAGTATAACAGTATGTGTAATTGGTGTTCTAAGGTTCATTAGCCAATAGTCTCCAAAACGTAAGGAAAACACTTTCATGAAACTAATTACACAGTTTAAGATGAGTAATTAAGCTATATTCCTTAGATGAAGATGTTTGGCTTTTAGCCAATGCATCTGGGGTGTGTGGAAGTTATTTCAATTAACTGCACAGTTTGTAATATGTGCATATTTAAGTACATTTAGCTGATGGGAGCCTGACAGCTGAGGTTGCCTATCTGGGTAGCAACTACTCCTGCTCTCTTTCATCATTCAGACATTGTTCTTGATGCTGTTGATATTACTATTATTACTGAACTGGTGGGTTTACATCTTTGGCCATTAATGTTTTATGTTCTTTCGTATGGCGATTACTATTGACTTCCCATCTACTTCTTTAACTGACGGCTAGATTGTTAATTGTGCTGTTTCAGATTTTGTAAGTTCTCGAAGGCTGTAGAAATCTTTTCTACAAAATGTCTGGCCTAAGGAAAGACTTCAGAGCCTAGTGGTAATTCCTACTCACCAAATGAACCCAGACCAGCAACTATTTCTAAGGCTGCTTTTGAAATAGGATGCAGAGTTTTGGTCAAGCGGTTCAGACACCATAGATTTGCTTGAGAAAAAGAGAGAAGGGTTTAAACTAAACCAACAAAAGTGAAAAGCAGCTTAAGTTAGTGGAATTGCTGTAGCTGCAATGCCAACCAGAGGTTGTAAAGCTAGTACTGAGATCCTAGACTATTTTTGTCACAACCTGACTGACTGCAGATATCATTGATAAAGACCGGTTGTTACCCATTTGCAGGCATGAAACTGTCTAATTTATTTATTTATAAATTTTATCTGTAAGCCGCCATGAGTCCCTGTCTGGTTAAAAAGGCGGGGTATATAAATAAGTATCTAATAATAAACGTATTTATAAATGTTAAATCACAAAACATTTCGAAGTGGCTCACAACACTAAAATGATAACTGTAGGTCTGCAGAGGCCTGGCAGAATAAAAAAAGTTTTGAATAGGCATTTAGATGTTGGCACAGAAGGCGCCTGCTGTTCAACAAAAGTTCCCCTGTAGTCGCAGCCCCTGGCAGGAATGGTTTGGCTAGTCAGGATCAGGCTCTTTGTAGGGATCGTAGAGGGGAGAGACTTTTCAGAAGGGAGGGAAGAGAAAACAAATTACCTTTTTACCTCCCTGCAATATTCCACAAGTATTCTACATAGTGCAAAAGTGTATGTGTTTATATTTTGCTGCTCTCAGAAATGTTTTATTTCTGTATAGCTTGGTGGGGAGTATTCTGGAGAGTGGGAAAAGGAAAAGGTACCCCTTTCCCATCTCCTACATTATATATCTTCCACTTAAAGTACAGGTAGGGGAAGCCTTTTTTTAAATAAAAACAACTCTCAGTGGCACATATTCCTCTCACACCTCTGTGAATCTCATCCCTATTTCCAGGACACAATGAGTTGCAGGGGGCTCAAAGCAGGCCCCCTCTTTTTCCAGCAAACGGTTGACATTCATATTTTCTGGAAGTAAGTGACCATAGATCTTCCTGGTACCCTATGTTTGGGTGTCCCTGTTTTGCTTACAAATTGAGAGGCACGGAATTACTCAAGTTAGATATTAATGGGAGTCGTTTAGCTAAATCTTTGAACAGAAGTTGTGCATTTTGTTTTAAGATTTAGTCTCTATCTAAACGTTATATGGGATGTGGGTGGCGCTGTGGGTTAAACCAAAGAGCCTAGGACTTGCCGATCAGAAGTTTGGCGGTTCAAATCCCCGCGATGGGATGAGATCCCGTTGCTCGGTCCCTGCTCCTGCCAACCTAGCAGTTCAAAAGCACATCAAAGTGCAAGTAGATAAATAGGTACCGCTCTGATGGGAAGGTAAATGGCGTTTCCATGCGCTGCTCTGGTTCACCAGAAGCGGCTTAGTCATGCTGGCCACATGACCTGGAAGCTGGATGCCAGCTTCCTCGGCCAATAAAGCGAGATGAGCGCCGCAACCCCAGAGTTGGCCATGACTGGACCTAATGGTCAGGGGGCCCTTTACCTTTTTAAACATAATATATCATCTATAATGCCTTCGTGATATCATGCCTGGATTAATTTTGTTTAACACTTGGTGTAGAACCGCAGTTATCCTTGCATCATCTTGAGATCATGCAATATGCATCTGCTCATTAACACACTCCTTTCTTTTTGAGCAGTGGTCTTTTCCTTCCTGTCCCTGTGATATAGGGACTCCTGAAATTTTTATCATTTTCTTTAGCTGCTAAACATTGAGAAGCAGTTCCAGTTTAATAGTTGGTGACTTCAAGTTATCAGTCCTCTGTCAACTTCCTTTGCTCAGCTGCTCAGAGTCAACTGGCTGTTCTGCAAATTAAACTGTGTGCATTGTGAGCCTTTTTCATTTTCTGCTGTTAAATTATGGAACAGTCTCCCTCTCAAGAGGCCACACAAATAAGTCCCTAAGATTGTATTTCACTTAAGACGCCATCCTTTGAGTTTTTTGTTTTGGCCTTCCTGGATTGTAATGCATTAATTGGTGAGAGTCTCTTCCACACAGTCTCAATAATTCAACCGACCTGGGGGGGATGTGCACAACACTTGAATAAACAGCTATCTGAGTAATCAAAAACTCTATTTTCATAAGTTTACACTGATGTGGGCAACGCTCAATGAATGTAGATAACCTAAACTTAAATAATTCATTCTAGTGCCCCAGAAAGCAGGACTAGATCAGAAATTACTGTTTTGAATCATTGCAATCCTTATTTAAAAATGTAAATATATTTAAAACTGTCCACTATTATGGATCATTTTCTTTGGACAAGTTTAGACTGAATGCTAGATCTCTGTAGGTCATGATTTACAAATCAGAAGCTGTCCTTAGGGGATGAGTTCTGTTCTTCCATACAATTCTTGCATTGCTAGCTTCCATTCCTGGTGCTAATTATAGTTCCATATTCAGTGTATACCATTGCAAACTACAGTGCAATCCAAACCAAGATACATAAATTCAGTCCCCATTTTATGAGGGAAACTCGTTTGCATTGGTGCACATGTGACATGAAACCCTGTTAACACTAGGAAAGCAGAAAAATTGCTAGCTTCCAATTTACAATTTACAAACCATGGTTTAGGGAAGTTTTTAATGTTTGAAGTTTTATTCTGTTTTTAATGTTCTGTTGAAAGCTGCCCAGAGTGGCTGGGGAAACCCAGCCAGATAGGCGGGATGGAAGTAGTAGTAATAATAATAATAATAATAATAATAATAGTTACAGATAGGTAGCCGTGTTGGTCTGCCATAGTCAAAACAAAACAAATTCCTTCCAGTAGCACCTTAAAGACCAACTAAGTCAGTTCTTGGTATGAGCTTTCGTGTGCATGCACACTTCTTGAGAAGAAGTGTGCATGCACACGAAAGCTCATACCAAGAACTGACTTAGTTGGTCTTTAAGGTGCTACTGGAAGGAATTTGTTTTGTTTTGTTTTTAATAATAATAATAATATGCTTCATGATTACTTTCCTTATAATTGCTTTAAGGATAGTTAGTACCACTCTTAACAATCAGTCATTAGTGTAGAAAGGTTTTGTGACATTTATTCATGCTCCCTCACACCCGCTCACTTCTGTTTCAGGCCAAATCTTGAGATCGCTTATGGCCATATGGGCCATTCCTCTTTTAGTCCCTCCTGTTTCCTGAGATCTTCATTGTGTTCAGGTCTCGGGTATTCTTTCTAGTATGTAGACTGGAAGCAGTCTCCCTGTATTTGTCAATTTTCTGGCCATTGACTACGACCAGAATATGCTTCTCTTTGCCACTGGATGTCTTTGCCATGAAGTACATCCTCCTAGTGGTCTTTGTTCCTCTAGCTCAGCCTTTCCTAACCTTGGATTCCCAGATGTTGTTGAACCCCCATCATTCCTGACTGCTGCTCCTTCTGGCTATGGATAATGGGGAGCAAAGGTAGGCAAAGGCAGAGGTCCAGGGTGTTGTTCTCCTTACTTCTGCAGCCCCCAGGGCAGCTAATTGTAATTATACCCCAACTATAATTCTGTAGGTGGTGTGGGTAGCATGGCAGGTAGATTATGCTTCTAGGTTTTCTAACGGCTCTATCTCATTGAAAACCAAATGTTTTCATGGCTCTTTTAACCATTTAGTATGAATTCTTGTTCAGACAAACTTCCTTTTTAATAGCATTCTTCCTGGTCTAAATCATGGGTACCCTATTGGGAAAGGCAAAGGGACCCCTAACTGTTCGGTCCAGTTGTGAATGACTCTGGGGTTGTGGCGCTCATCTCGCTATATTGGCCGAGGGAGCCGGTGTACAGCTTCTGGGTCATGTGGCCAGCATGACTAAGCCGCTTCTGGCGAACCAGAGCAGCACACAGAAACGCCATTTACCTTCCCGCTGGAGCGGTACCTATTTATCTACTTGCAGTTTGATGTGCTTTCGAACTTCTAGGTTGGCAGGAGCAGGGACTGAGCAATGGGAGCTCACCCCGTTGCGGGGATTCGAACCGCCGAACTTCTGATCGGCAAGCCCAAGGTTCTGTGGTTTAGACCACAGTGCTACCCGCGTCCCATACCCTGATGGTGGTGCTTTCCAAATGTTGTTGAACTCCAACTTCCTCTATGACTAGTGGTTGCAGCCCAACAACACATGGCAGCCACTTGGTTAGCTTCCCCTGGTCTAAATAGTTTGGATTTAAAACCAGTTTACTTGGCATACATTATTCAGTCATTGTACCGTAGACAGGTCTGTATCAATCCTGCATTTCAGAGAAAAGTCTGAGTGTGCTTGTGGAAGGCAGGTCTTGACTTCAAAAGAAGCCAGGGCTTCTTGTGTCATTGTTAAGGCTGAAATCCTGTGCACACTTTCCTGGGAGTAAGCCCCCATCCAACCGAATAGTACTTCTGGAAAGGCTTGTGTGGGATTCACTGTAAGACTCCAAGGTGCAATGCTGTGCACACTTAACTGGGGCGAGCCCCTTAGAACACAATGTGACTTACTTCCCGAGTAAGCTTGCATAGGATTTCACTGCTCTTCACTAGCTATGGTAGTGGAGTCTTGATAAGTGTAAGACAATTTTGGAGAGCTTTTTATGGAATTCCATTCTTAAAATCGCTTCTATACCCTTGCCTCTTTTGGTATCAATAATGCTTTTTTCTTATAGTTTTGATTATACTTCCTGTATTTGTATTCTAATTGTAAGCCACCCTAGGATATTTTATAGAATTTCAGGATATGTATCCACTTGAATAAGGTATAGGTGACTTACAGTGGGTCTTTGTGGAGAAAAAGTTTAACAGGGCTATAGGAAGCATGTCTTCAGAACCTGTATGCACAGGGGCTTGGATCTGAATTTTTTTAAAACACCGGGAAATAAATCAAAACAACTACAGTATATGACATATAAAACATCTGGTGAGCATGAGAGGCCTGTTGCATTGCACTCCTCAAATGTTCCAGTGAATTCTGTTACATGCCAATGTGTGACTGATGAGAAATACTGACCTTTCTCCAGACAGATACATGCACGGTCTTGACATGACTTATTATTTCTTCTGTGTTAAACAATTTGCAGAATTTTTATTTGAGGTTGTTTAGTAACTGGAGGTTGCCCAGTAGCTGGGAATAGCCCAGAGTATTTCTTTGGACACTTGTGAGCAGAGGTTTAATGTATAAATAAATCTTATTAAGTTAAAATCTATGCTTATTTTTCTGAATAAAGAAGGAGCAAGATCATTTGCTGATGAAAATGTAGTAAAGGGCAGTTGTGTTTCTCTTTCCCACTTTTTTGCGGCCTTTATCCAGTATTTCTGTGTAGGTTCACCTGAAGTCTATAATTAAGCCCTTAGAGCCCTGGTGCTTTCATACCCACAGAACTTTCTTACTCTCACAGAGCTGTCAGGGATAAGCTGTCATTATTGGTAAGGAGAACAGATGTGAGGTAGACACATAGTTGATTTGTCTGAAAATGACTTGGATAGAGATTTATATAGGCATTTATTAAACTTGACAAAGCTGGATTTTAATGAGCCCAATTTTGATGACATCCCCCTTATTAGAGCTAATTTAATCAATTAACATACAATGAGCTGCTGCTTTCTAATTACTGAGTGAGAAGCTTATACACCGTCCTCTAATTTTCCCCTCTTTAAATTTAAAAATACTTTCCCAACTCTTTGACACCAGACAAATCTGATACAGATATAATGCTAGATACTTGCAAATCATGGTTAGCAAATCCAGAATCCAGTCTCGAGAACTATGCCTCTTACCTTCTCTAGATCAAATTTGTTCTTGCCTTCCCTTGTTGGTATTAATGATGGTTTAGAGCAGGGTTTCCCATTGGGCCTCCAGCTGTTTTAGACTACAATTCCCACTATCTCTGACCACTGGCCTTGGGAGTTGTAGTCCAAAAACAGCTGGAGACCCAAGTTTGGGAAACTCTGGTTTAGAGTATAGTGTGCTTGTCAAGGTTCCTTTTATCTGTGTTTGCCAACCACTTGAAACCAGGGTTACAAGTTCTCGTGTATGTGGAGGTCACTGGATCACTTTGCTTCCTTTGTTGCTTTCATGAAAGACCAAAGCAGGCATCCTAAAGGATGCTTTATGTATAGGATAGCTGTGTATTATGCATGTAATTATTTAAAATATTTCATACCTCCAACTGAAAGTTTTTCAGGTCTGTTTACAGCTCAGGTTGTTCTGAAGTGGATAATTCCAAGCAAACTGTTTATATACATCTGATAATGGCTAAACCATGTTTAATGAAACACTCTCAGTTATAAGGTTCTTACACTGAAAAATTGCATTTTGGATAGCTTGTTTTCTTTGGTTTTGTTATAAGTGCCATTTCTAGACATGATACGACAACTGTTTTAAATGACCCCCATTTCAATTTATGTCCTCTATTTTTACGCCTTCGTACAGACGGCAGGCTTCAAAGAAGATAATGAAGTGGTCCTTGTCAGAACTGATCAGTCTGGTAGAGCATGGCCTGTTAACACTCCAGGAGAACTGCTGGAGCCAAGTGGCAGAAAAAGGAAGCAGAAGGTATGTGTAATAAAGATGCTTATTTCACATCTTTTGTTATAATAAATATTATTATTACTACTATCATTACTTTCTTAAATGTAGAGTATAGGACAAGGGTTTGGGCAGGAGGATGTGAGGAAACTCCAAGTACTATATAAGAAAGCTACCAGACTATTTTCAGAATTTACTTCTATAAATTTGGGGCATTTGTATCCTGCCCAGTCAACACTGTCCTCTGGGCTGTGCACAACAATAAAACACAAGTACAGTCCAAAACTAGAATGGTTAGCGCAAAAGCAGATCAACACAGAAAACTAGCATAAAACCATGACGATGTTGCCATGAAATAGTCAAAAGTCAATAACTTCCCCATCTCCACATTCTTCTCTCATGGGCACTGTGAAAGACATGAAGCCACAGACATGAAGTTGGTATCTGTTTTCCTCCCTTCTGGAGTGGCAGTAATAAATCTTATGTAGTCCTAGTTCTAATAAATGCTTATCAGTGCTTTCCCCACAAG
This sequence comes from Podarcis erhardii, assembly GCF_964252035.2. NCBI lineage: Eukaryota > Metazoa > Chordata > Lepidosauria > Squamata > Lacertidae > Podarcis > Podarcis erhardii. The sequence continues at coordinate 23,309,415 of NC_138508.1, read as the reverse complement.
CGTAAGAGCACCTGCCTTTGATGTACATTTTCCAATAATTTGAATAGCCCTTTTCCAAAGACTGTTGTGTTGACAGCGCCTAATGAGAAATTCCACAAATTCCCTGTTGTATCTGTTTGGGGCTACTTTGCTGAAATTAGGTATGCTTTGTAAAATTCAAGTGCTGAATTGCATTCACTTACTTTTATAAAGCTGTTTTTAGATTGGATTTGTTTTAGCGTAACCAGACAGTGGCACCAAATGAATATCCGTGTACTTGTTATTCGTTTTCAGGTCACTACTCACGTGGAGAAGGAAAGGGTCCGCTATTTTCAGGATGATGATAATCTGAGCCTGAATGATTTGGTCAGAAATGAAAAGATGAGGACAGCAGAGGATCAGAATAAGCTTTTCATGAGAATGGCATCAAAGGTAAGGCCCAATGTGTCTGAATTTATATTGACACCTAATGGGCGCTTCCAATATATTAAAAACCCTTACTTTCAACTTTTTTAAAAAAATCTGTTTGGAATAACATACTCTTAAGACGTATCAAGATCTTCATGTGAGTGTTTCAAGTATGAGAAAACAATGTGATTTGTTCCAGTACTTTATATTTGTTTTATGAATATAATTTTACTGTTTGTATGCTGTTCATAAGATCACGGTATCATTTTCTTAATATTGGTGGCTTAGGCATTTTTGCAAATAATAAATAAATAAAGATAACTGGGGTTCTGGGGCAGGAGAAGAGAGAAACAAGGAAGCATTTGCAACTGATTCACAGGCAGCAGCATTTGGGCTGCCCTCCAACTTACGTTTGAGCCCAGATTTTCCTGGACTGACCCCAGTACACCATGTTCGCTACCATACTGATTTTCAGTGTATATAGAATCATAATACTTAGGTGCAAAACATCATATAAAAATCTCAAGTATATGAACTCTGTAGATAAACTTAAATTGAAAGGTAGCAATTTCAATTTTTGCTGTAAAAGCACCATCTGAAGCCATTTTTGTCATCTGTATTAATGAAGTGCACAGAATTGACACCCATATAATGACTTTCTCTTTCATGCTTTCATTTGTAAGGAAAACGGGAGGAGGGGAAATACAGTTGAAATGGATGTCGTCTTCTTGATATTGCTGAAAGTCTAAAAATGTGTGTGAGAAAGTGGCCCTTCAATACTGCAGAGGATTTTCATTCATCTTTTTGACTGAGATATTGGCTTTGGTGTGTCTGCATTATTTTAAATCAACGGCTGTTCCTCAGTTCTGTTGCAACCAGCAAAATAATGAAATGTGATTTCTAATGTGCAGTAAGGAAGCAAGGGTATCTTCTATTTTTCAGTTTGCCTTGATATATCCTTTAAACAAACTTTTTGAACTTGAAAACTTGATGGTAAAATCACATTGAGATCAGTCTCAGTGCCTTTGCTGTCAACATGAAAGTCAACTAGATTTCACTTGTGTGTAAAGCTGTCAAACTAGATGGTTTTAAAGCAGCATTATGTTCAGCAGAAATTACTGGTAGAAATAGAGATTTGTGAAGGAGGAAGGCACCTTGGAGTAAATAAAATAATCGATTCCAAGAAACGGAAAGAGTAAGAGTAGCAAAAGAAGAAGTGTTAAATTTTAGGGAAGAGACATTTTTCAACACCTTTGAAAATTAAGAACCAGATACTGTTGGGAAGAGTTACTGAAGGGGATGGAGTTGGATGAATTTAAAATTGCATGCAAGTAGCTCAGTGGCTGACTACATGCTTACAAGTAGAAGGTCCCCGGTGTCAGTTCCTGGCACCTCTAGCTAAAAAGGCCAGGAAGCACGTGATGGAAAAGATACCCCTCCGTTTGAGGTCATGGAGAAATGCTGCAATCAGAAAACATAAACATAAGGCAGATTCCTAGGTTCCAAATGTAAGGACTTACAAGTTTCATGAGCTGGACAGGGAAATAGACGTCTGCCTTGAGTGTGAGAGGGGAAGTACAGAGCCCTACCACTATTAGCTCCTCTCCCTTATTCTTCCAACTACTGAATATATCTCTCACCTGCCCATACCACCTCTTTCCTCCGGAAAGCTGCTTTGCATTGTAGACAAGGGCAATCCAGACGCAGTGGGACATTGTCTGGAGCAGGGGTAGGAAGTTGGATCTATCCAGCAGGCAGGGTCCAGATATCCCACGAACCCCACAGGCCACTTAGGTTGCTGGGGCTGCCCACCTGCCAGGCATCTGACATCACCAAGATGCAGGATAACGCACTTGCTTTGCTGGCATGTTTTGATTTCCAACTTTGTGGGGAAAGGACATGCCTCTCCGTGGGGCTTGCTGTAAGCACCAGCCAGCCTTGTGCAAGAAAAGTAAAAATAATTTTGCAGGTGTTGATCTGCTTGTGTAAGAGAAGACATCTTAAGTTCTATGGAACTCACCTAATCATAGTACCATGTCAACTATTGCACTAACGCTTGTGAAACAAGTAGTGGCTGTTTTCCACTATTGTTTATTGGGAGCCAGCCCTGTGTAGTTGATACACCATTGTGCAAGACAAGTATCATTGTTTTGTTTCAGTAGGAAGAAGCTGTTGGCAGACATTCTAGTAATGTTCGGATTAGTTGGCAAACCTAGGCTCCAACAGTCATAGTAGGACTTAAACTAGTAATAAGGAAAATTTGCATAATGAATCCTCATCAATGCAATATTTAATTAACACCTGGATAAAAGCTCCCTTCGTTTTATTGCGTTAGAACTGAGCCCTAAATACATTTACAGTGTGTGTGTGTGTGTGTGTGTGTGTGTGTATTTAATTCACAATCCTTTCGGCTGAAACCTATTTTTCCTAACACCAGCAGGATTCTGGTTTTTTTCCAGCTTCCTGTCATGTATTTGGAGTATAACATTCCTGAAATCTAAATGCTTCCATTTAAAATGGGTGATGTCAGTGTTACCATGGCAATTGAAAATCGCACGGATCCAATTTATACAATCTATATACCTCTTTCCTTTCTGGCAGATTTTCAGAGCAGCAGTAACGCTTCTTGCATTCATGTAGAAGGTGTATCTTGAATTGCGATTGCGTTAGTGTTATTATGGGAGAAACGAATGTTCAGTGGGTGAAAGCAAGGGAGAAGCGTATCAGCTTACGAAAGACGGTGAATGGAAAACTAGTTGCACAACCGTAGTAATAAATAGAGCCCAAATACGCAAGCATGTGTTAACAGGACTTTATATAACAGAAGGTGGGATTTTTTATTTATTTATTAATTTTTTAGCTTTTCTTCACTATACTTTGAGATGGCATTCTTAGGCAAAGTATACGTTTTTACATCGGTTTTTGTGTGTGGCCCTGCTGCCATTTTCCTAAAAGCCACCCCCATAATTGTGGAAACTGAAGAAAGAGAGAAAAGTTGTAGCCAGCTTCGTGCCTCAGCATCCTAGCCAGCAGTGCACATTCTGGGGCAAGCCAAGCCTGTACTAAAGGGAAGGACTCCACTTGAACCGGGATGGTAACCCACTGTTGGCGATGAAAACAGAAAAGGTGGTAGAGCAGCTGTTAAACTGAAGGGAGGGGGTAAAACTGGCAAGAGCTGAGGAGGTGCATTTGGAATGAATCTCACCCCCGGAGATGAATTTTAAATGCAGGTGGCATAGAACTAGGCTTGTGAGTGCAGGAGCACAGCATAGCAATTCACAGAGGCCAAAGCACTGCACTTGAAGAGAGAGGATAGTCTTCAAGTGTTTATATGCTAATGCCTCTGAGGCGGGGTGATGAACTGGACTGCTTGGTATTAGAGGCCGGCACTGATAGAATAGAGATGATGGATACTTGGTGGAACAGAGAGAACCAATGGAACATACCGTAGTTATCTCTGGATATAAACTCTGTAGGAAAAACAGAGAAGGACGTGCCAAAGCTGGTGTCGTTCTGGATGTCCAAGAGAGCGTTGAATCCAGCAAGCAAGGAAACCCCAAAGGGGCAGAATTCTGATAATCAAAAGATAGCTGAGAGATAGCAGTCCTGCTTCTTAAGAGTCAGAGATTTCTGCTTCAGCATTGTAGATGGGGATCACATCGTTCAAATAACATGCCTTTCTTAAAAGACCCCCTTTGGCCTGTGGTTATAGGGTATGTACTAATACACTTAAGTGCTCTATGCGGCTGCCATCTTGTTTAATAAAAATGGCTTCACTTAATCATATATGTCAGACCAGGGTAGTTTGGATGCCAGGAATATCTGACTGGCATGTATGGTTACACTTCCATGGGAAGCTTATGTAAGGTCCTTGCCTGTGGTCATCTTCACCATCACATTTCAATGGGGCCTCACAGTGTTATGGATCAGTTTTACCAGTTTCATAATAAGTTGCTAAAAAAGGCACATTTCTGGGGCAGGATCATTTTTTTAAAAATATTAATATTTTATTGAGTTTTTACAAAGTAACAGACATAATAATACAATAAACAACAAACAACAAAGTTAACAACATAGAAAAATATAAAAAAGATAAATTTAAAAACGAAAAGAGAAAAGAAAAAAGACAAAAAGGGAAAACTCTCATTCAAATTCATAACATTCATAACCTTATTTTCCTTGCTTCCACCCGCCTTCCTTTCTTGTATTCCAATTTAACACATTAATTTAGCAAGCTCATTTCTTATTCGGTATTATCCCTTAAAGATTCCTTTAAGTATTTAATTTTCCAAATTTTTAATCCAAAAAAACCTAACCCTTCTTTCATATTCTTATATCTTGTTCACTAGAACCCCTTAATTATATTTCAATGTCTTCAGCATTCAAAAATTTTACAGTATTTCTGTAGGTAGGCTTTAAATTTCTTCCAATCTTCCTCCACCTCTTCTTCTCCTTGATCTCGGATTCTGGCGGTCATTTCTGCCATTTCCATATAGTCCATTAGTGGTATCTGCCATTCTTCCAAGGTGGGTAGGTAGATCTTGGGTCTTCCAATGCTTTGCAATGAGTATTCTTGCTGCTGCTGTAGCATACATAAAAAAGGTTCTATCCTTCCTTGGCACCAATTGGCCGACCATGCCCAGGAGAAAGGCCTCTGGTTTCTTCAAAAAGGTATACTTAAATACTTTTTTCAATTCATTATAGATCATCTCCCGGGGGCAGGATCATTTTGCTTTTGTTTACTTTCTCACTTGCCTTTTGATTTTAAACAAGATTAGATGAGCTCTCCTATAGTGGCGTACTGCAAGAGAGTGCAGAACTGGGGATGGTAACAATACCCTTTATTTTTGAATTTTATTTCAAAATTCAGAATAGTAGAGCATATATATTAATAATCACTTGTTATAATGAATTGGAATGAGGAAGTGATACTGGATTTTGGGAGAGTATATGGCCACACTTCTGTAGTCAGTATGTCAAAAATTATGGGGGGAATTCAATGTCACAATGTTAGAACCAACTACCCTATCCCTCCTCATTTGCTGTTCAGAACATTCTCTTGCAACCCCCACTCCAGCCAATTTAATGCAGAATTGAAGTACTTCAGTTGCGTATGGATTTTGCCACGTATATATCATATTCCATACGGATGTTCCCTAAATAATCAAACAGCATGATAACATAATAAGAATACAGTAGTACCTTGGAAGTCGAACAAAGTCCGTTGCGGAAGTCTGTTCGACTTCCAAAACTTTTGGGAACCAATGTACAGCTTCTGATTGGCTGCGGGAAGCTCCTGCAGCCAATTGGAGCCAGTGTGGTGTAGTGGTTAAGAGCGGTAGATTTGTAATCTGGGGAACCGGGTTTGCGTCTCCGCTCCTCCACATGCAGCTGCTGGGTGACCTTGGGCCAGTCACACTTCTCTGAAGTCTCTCAGCCCCACTCACCTCACAGAGGGTTTGTTGTGGGGGAGGAAGAGAAAGGAGAACGTTAGTCGCTTTGAGACTCCTGAAGGGGAGTGATAAAGCGGGATATCAAATCCAAACTCCTCTTCTTCTTCTGGAAGCTGTGGAAGTCGCATTGGACGTTCGGGTTCCAAAGAACGTTCGCAAACCGGAACACTCACTTCCGGTTTTTGGAGCCAAAACGTTCAACTACCAAGGCGTTTGAAAACCAAGGTAAGGCTGTAATGTGCCTCATCTTTATGCAATTTTTGTTCTTGTCAACTTTTTTCATATGTGTACCCTGCCCTTCCACCCAGCAAGGCAGTGTTACCTGTGATTACCCATAACAACCCTGAGAGATTGGGCTGAGAGTGGGTGATTTGCTCAAGGTCATCGAGGAAACTTCATAGCCCAGGAGGAATCCCTGATCCAAGTCCATCTTTGTCCACACTGACTAAATCTTCCTTTTCCTTCAGTTTTCAGAGAAAACGGATAGAGAGTACTACACTCTGGATGATATGTTTGTTTCCAAAGCGGCAACGGGCGAGCAAAGCGGCGAGGAAGAGGGAAGGCAAAGGAAACAAGCAATCCGTGAGCATCAGCATCTTGCTGCACGCATGGAGAAGTGCCCTTACTGCTTTGGTAGCCCCGAACTTCCAAAACACCTGATTATTGCAATTGGTAACAAGGTAAGGAAGCAGCACAGCCTGTTCTGCGATGCAAATAGGAAGAAATAAAAGAGGGCTGTTTTCCATTCCATGGTTTTATGAGATTAAAAGTGAGATTGCTTCTTGTGACATGAATTATTGCCTTTGAATGTTCCCGGCCCTTCCAATTAGGAGGAAAGAGCCACTTCCTCAAGGGTGCGACTAAAATGATAGGACTCTTGTCTTGAATGATCAAGTTAATCTTCTTCAGTACTTCAGATTTGCAGGTGACCTTGCTGCAATGATATGCAAGAGCTGAATATTTAGGTTGCATAAGGTGGGTAAATAATTTGGAGGCCAAGTCATGGTAAGAGAAAAAGGGTCATAGAGGGGATGTTGAAATTAGAAGCCAGAAAACATAATAAGGTCCACAAAGGCAAAGCAAAGTCATCCAGATTTCAGCAGCACTACAGACAGCAGTCACTGCCTTTTAAAATAAATTTTGGGTTAGTTGCAAAGAGCATATGGAAGTTTTTACTTGAGACCAACTTGCTGCAGTACAGATGACATTGAACTATAGCTCCCATCATCATGACAATTGGCCGTGTTGACTGAGGCTGATGGGAGTTGTAGCCCTAAAACGTTAGGAGGACACTCTGTAGGTGTAGTGGTAAAGAGCGGTAGATTCATAATCTGGGGAACTGGGTTTGCGTCTCCGCTCCTCCACATGCAGCTGCTGGGTGACCTTGGGCCAGTCACACTTCTCTGAAGTCTCTCAGCCCCACTCACCTCACAGAGTGTTTGTTGTGGGGGAGGAAGGGAAAGGAGAATGTTAGCCGCTTGGAGACTCCTTCAGGTAGTGATAAAGTGGGATATCAAATCCAAACTACTACTACTACTACTATTACTACTCCTGTTGTTGTTGTTGTTGTTGTTGTTGTTGTTTTAGACTTTGCCCCACCCACCTCAAAAAACGTGCTAGAAGTATGTGTTTACTTCAACATTGTCATAGTTCAGCAAGAATCATATTTCCTCAAGTTTATTGCCCCCAAAAAGTATTCTGACTTTGATCCATCTAGACTTTCTGGATGACCAAACATTAAGCTAAAATACATGCACAATTCAACAAAATGTAGATAAAAATAACCAGAAACAGACCACAGGATGAATGCTTAGCTCTGACCTCAGTAATGACTGGGCTAAAACTTAAAACACAAGAAAAGGAACAGTATATTCTACTAATTCGGGCTCTTTAGCTTCCTCTCAGATATTCACATATACCCATTATCCTTCACCATGTATCCCACAATATTCCCTTACTCATCTTCCTTTCCCCATCACTTCAGTTTTTAAATAGGTTACATAATTTGATGTCCATGTTTCCTAATGTTGTAAAACTGTTTTTTTTTTAAGTCAGCCAAATGCCTCCTTAAGCAGATGGCCATATGATCTCTTTAGACCGAGTTTATTTCAGCAGGAACAGCCGTCAGCCTTACCTCTAAATGCAGAAGTTTTAGAGCCTTGAATATCTCAAAACCTAGGAGGGAATATATGAGAGAAGACGCATCTTGTATAGAAACCCCTTTATTTGTTAGGTGTACTGGCTGTTGTTCTTGTGCCTGGTTTCTGACTCAGGGTTTTAAAGAGTAATGGGGAACTAATCTGTAGCCAATGTTGGGATATATGTGGCTGACTAAGGGTGCATTCCTGGCCACTGCTCTGCAAGGCTTCCTGCGGTGGTAGGGCCGCCATCACATCTGCAATCTTGCTGAGCAAGTTGGCTGGGTGGAAGGGGGCAGGCAGATTTGGTCAAAGGCCTGGAAACGATGCCTTATGAGGAACGGCTAAGGGAGCTGGGCATGTTTAGCCTGGAGAAGAGGAGGTTAAGGGGTGATATGATAGCCATGTTCAAATATATAAAAGGATGTCACATAGAGGAGGGAGAAAGGTTGTTTTCTGCTGCTCCAGAGAAGCGGACACGGAGCAATGGTTCCAAACTACAAGAAAGAAGATTCCACCTAAACATTAGGAAGAACTTCCTGACAGTAAGAGCTGTTCGACAGTGGAATTTGCTGCCAAGGAGTGTGGTGGAGTCTCCTTCTTTGGAGGTCTTTAAGCAGAGGCTTGACAACCATATGTCAGGAGTACTCTGATGGTGTTTCCTGCTTGGCAGGGGTTGGACCTGATGGCCCTTGTGGTCTCTTCCAACTCTATGATTCTATGATTCTGCACCAGCCTGGGGCCATCATAGTGACTGGGACTGAACTGGGCTGACTCAGCCCCACCTGCTCCTGTCTAGGGGCTTTCTGGTGGCTTCTGTCAGCAAGGAACCTGCACATTCCGTGGGTTGAAGGGAGAGCTCTGCATGTGGAGTGATACTGGACTCATTCTGCAGGTGGAGGTCAGCAGGGCTGCCCAATCCAAGCCTGTTCTCCCTTCCCCACAAAGGGAGTTTGGATTGTTCCATAGGTCTTTTCATGGAAACAAATATGCAGAGACAGGCAAGCAGACAGGCAAGGAACTTTCGGATGCAGTGCATGGTCTAGAAGGGAAAGATTTTGGAGTTGGTAGACTCAGCGGAGGAACTGAAATGTGTAAAATACGATTAGTGTTCTGCATTGCTCTGTGCAGTGTATGTCAGAAAGAGATTCGTCTTCACAGGCATATCTCTGTTCAGCAAAGAGATCTGGGCATTCTCCCAGTGTCTTAAGATGAGAATGATTAACCTTTTTGGCTCCAGGGGCCACATTGCATTGCCACAACCTCTGACGGGTGCATGTCATGCTCAGAAAACAACATAGGAAATTTCCCTATGCTTATTAATTTTATGTGCTTGGAACTACCTACAGTAACTATATACTTTGCCCTGGTTCAGAGTATATAGCTACATAATGGCCTCATGCCCCCCCCCCAATTCTCTACTTCTCTAATACAGTTGTGTGGAGGAGATAAGAACCTTAAATATTTCAATTAACCACAGTTATAAACTGGGTTAATCTTAACCAGGCATAGGCAAACTCCGGCCCTCCAGATGTTTGGGACTACAGTTCCCATCATCCCTGACCACTGCTAAGGATGATGGGAATTGTAGTCCCAAACATCTGGAGGGCTGGAGTTTGCCTATGCCTGATGAACTATGGGTTAGTTGAACCAATCCTGCTTCATAAACTTTGCTTTGAAGTTGACTTTCCCGCCAAATCAACTATAGTTAAGATTAAACACAGTTTGTCCTGGTTCAGATATAATACTTGGCTGCAGTTTGTCTAAAACAAAAGTGCATATTTCTGACATCTTCCCTGCTATGCCAGAGGACAAGGGAAGGGAGGATCATGCAGAGGCAAGGCTCATTGCACTCCTTCCTAAGATGTGGTTTATTGCTTTGTCCAAATGAGGAAAAATACAAGTATAACCACTCATAGGAGAAGCATACACTGACTCAGGGTTGCATGAAATTGTGTTTGCGATTTTCTGTATGTGGTATAACGTCTTAGGTGGCATCTCTTTGATAATATCTGACATAGCATTCACTTTTTTAAAATTCCCTGCATCATCGAATAAAAGTGTTTCTACAGTATGTGTTAGCATATAATTGCCATAACAAAAGATTTTTATTTTTTTTGTACAGCAGAATAGACTAAGACCAAATACTGTCAGTGAGGATAAAGGCTTAAGCATTGAAGTGAGCTGTCTTAACAAATTGAGTTGCCTTGAATTTCTTGTATGAAATGCTGCTGGAGAATGATTATTTCGAGAGGCTTGCGTTGTTGATGATGATTTTTTCAGTAACAAACTTACAGAGAATAAAAGGCTTGCTCTGGAGGGCTTGCGATCTGTTAATCAGTAAAGAGACCAGAGCAGCAGGGAGCATAAAAGAGAGTAATTAATGTGATTATTTCAGTTACGTATACTGAGGTTTATAAATTTATAAATAGCATTGTTGGATCCATAAGAGAATATTCCAGAATCTACCATGGGCAATACATTTATGAAGCCCAACCAAAACGTCACCAAAAAGTGGCCTGCCCTTCAGTTCTCTGGAGTTCTTAACCATGGAAATTGTTAAACAAGGGTGGGGCTGGGGAGGCAAGGGAGGGAGAGTACAAAAATTAGGGTGAATTTGTAGCCATGAATTTGTTAGGTTGTAGACTCTGTTCCAAAGTGGAAATTGCAGGAATAAGTCTCTACTAGGTGTTACAGGTATCAGGTTGCACACTGATTCTGCAATAAAGAAGAAATGGCTACTGTTTTTTAAGAGCACAGAATCTAACTTGTAACCCAGATCTGGCTTAGGTAGTGCAGGGTGTGGGACTAGGGGATTTGTGCCAGAGGCTTCATGGGGAAAAAATGGTAAAAGTAAAAATCTTTCCCAGTCTGCATCTGTACTGGAATTATTTTCAGGTGTTTCGCTTGTTGTATCTTACACGCATTTGCCTCTCTGGGCTCCTTCAGAAGGAAGGACGGAACATAAAATAAATACATAGAAGCTTAAACCATCTTGTATTCCACCCCCCTCTCTCTAGGTCTACCTGTCATTGCCAAACTACCAATCTCTTACTGAAGGCCATTGCTTGATAGTTCCTATGCAGCACCACATTGCAGCCACTCTTCTAGATGAAGACATCTGGGAAGAAATCCAGGTGAGCAAAGTCTTAGGCTTGATGTGACTTGTTGTGTGGATTCATATCTAAACACTGTTGATATAAATCAGCCAAACTTGGCACTTGTAGTCCTCTTAATTTCAAGGGGAAACATTTACCGTATTTTTCGCCCCATAGGACGCACCGGCCCATAGGACGCACCTAGTTTTTTTAGGGGGAAATAAAGGAAAAAAAAAATTATTTCCCCCCCGGGTGCGGAAAGCCCGAGCTTCCCCAGCCCTCAGAACAGGCTGCTATCTGCTAGCCATGGGAGAGCTGCGCGAAGCCCGAAGCTTGAGGCGTGCTGAGCTCAGCGCGCCCCAAGCTTCTGGGTACTGGCAAGCCCTCCGCTAGCTGTAGAGAGGGCTGCGTCTCCAGGATAGCTTCCTGGAGCCTGGAGAGCGAGAGGGGTTGGTGCGCTCTGACCCCCCTCACTCTCCAGGCTTCAGCGAAAGTCTGCATTCGCCCCATAGGACGCACACACATTTCCCCTTCATTTTTGGAGGGCAAAAAGTGCGTCCTATAGGGCGAAAAATACGGTAAGCATCTGTTTGCTCCTTCATTGTAATTGGTAGGAATTAGTGTTTTCTTTTTGGTGGGATTGTCCCTTTTGCTGTGAGAAGGGCAGGCTGCCGCTTGGGGGTGGGTGGAGAGGGGGCCGTTATATGCAGCATGCTCCTTTCAGCCGTGATATGGTAGATTTATTCAGAGATGAGTTGCCTTCTCCATCATCTGTTGGAACAATACACAAGGGGCTTCTGAGTGCTTTGTTTGAAGACTTTGAATAGATGTGTGTGTTTTTGGTAAAAAACCTGAAATCATTAAGAGAGTTATGGGAAGTTCATAGCTAACACTTAACTTTTTGCAACTGAGACTTTTTCTTCAGTCTACAAATCAAGCATTCTGAATAAATGTTGTGAAGTATAAAAATAACACAAAGTGGGTGTATAAAGGTTAGCGACATTTAACATGTCAGTTTATCCGGCCCAAATAACCTGATTTGAAAGTAGAGAAACTTCAATACAGTGGTACCTCGGGTTAAGTACTTAATTCGTTCCGGAGGTCCGTTCTTAACCTGAAACTGTTCTTAACCTGAAGCACCACTTTAGCTAATGGGGCCTCCTGCTGCCGCCGTGCCGCCGCAGCCCGATTTCTGTTCTTATCCTGAAGCGAAATTCTTAACCTGAAGCACTATTTCTGGGTTAGCGGAGTCTGTAAGCTGAAGCGTATGTAACCTGAAGCATATGTAACCCGAGGTACCACTATACTGTTTGTTTGAATGAGTGTAGTACTTGCACATCTTTGCCAAGCATTGAACGCATTAAATGGCTAATAAATCTACAAATTGGCATAAAAGAATATGGGGCCAGTTTATCTTGAACAAGCTTGTGTACTTCAGACATAGAGCAATCACTAAGTGGGTCAAGCTGGGATGTGTCTGTGATGGTTTGGTCAGGTTAGACACCAAGCAAAAAAAAAAAAAAAGAGGTTTACATTTTCCAGAGTTCTCATGCTGGTTCGCATACCTGGTGTGAGTCTCTGACACTGATCAGTCTAAAGTTGAGGTTAGTAAATTCAGACTACAACTTTGCCCTTGGTGCATCAAGAGTCTCCTTAATATACTACATGGAGATTTCTGGAGTCAAGCATACTTAAAACAACAGTGAGCTGAGCTCCTTGGTAACAATTTATTCTCAAACCAGACATTAATGTTATTAAACTGAAAGCACATGGACAGTTTACATTTGAGGATAATGTTTATTTGGGAGGATTAATTGAGTGAGCAAGAGGTCATTCAAGTTTCTAGGATTTGGTCTCATGTAGGAGGCAAATGAAATTCAACAAAGAGCTAAATATAAACTCTTGGAATATCAATATAATGGGAAAGTGTAATTAAATATGCCTGGGAAATTCTGCAAAAATGCTTAGAAGATACCTTTATTCCACAAAGAGCATGTCTCCAGAGTAGCTTGGCTAATTATGGACCCACTAAATAAATAAAAGTCTTAACAGAGCTTTTATAATCACTGAGAAGATTCAGAGCTCTTTTAAATTTGTTTTCTGTTAACAAAATCTCTTTCATGCTCCCTTTCCCTTGCAACATGTTGAGGCATTTGTCATATCACATCTTTTTCTGCTCTCTATCCTTAAGACTGGTAGTGCATGGCTTAATTATTCCAGTTCAGGCTAGAAACGTATAGGAATAAGCATGAAAAACAAGCAAACCCCAAAATCATGCACTAAGCTTCAGTCACCCTCAATATTTCAGTAATACTCTGTAAATACCAAGTTAACAGTGTTGATAGCAAGCCTAGTCTGTCAGGGACTTCTTAAAACAAGCATAGTAAGTTTTGTTTTGTTTCTGAATTGCATGAACGTTATCTACCATGCCCATTTTAAGGAACTATAGGGAGCCATTATGTTGTCTAATAGATTTAAATTACTCTGGTTACATCAGAAGTGTACGTGGGATTTTTATTTTTTTTACCTTATATAGAACAATTTGTGTATTTCTTACAGCCAGCCAGCCAGCCAAAAATACAAAATGCAGAATCGCACCCTCAATAAAAACCAGTCAAAATAAAATAAAATGATATGCTAAGAACTGACAACCATAAGAAGTCTTAAAGATAGATTTTCAAATTTTCACCATCTGTGAAGATGTTTGTTCTGCCAAAAATGCTAAAGAGGCTCTCTAAAGACAAACCTGGAAACAGTCTCATAAGAGGATGATTTATATATTATTTGACCCACCTGATAAAAAGCAACTTAAGGTAAAATAACACATGAAGGTGATTACAGGGGCAACACCTGCTTTTAAACGGAACACTGGCAAATCTGCCATCCAAATGCTGATCAGTAATATAGCTCTTCTTTGCTTAAGTATTGATTTTATAAAAAGCAAACAGAGTTTAGGGGCAGACAGATGCAGACCCTGAGGCCATGGGCCCTGTAATCCCCCAGGCAAGCACATGTAGCTCTCATACATCTTAAATGGCTTTAAAAGGTTGTTAGATAAATTGATGGGGAATAAGTCTACCAGTGGTTGATAGCCATTGCATCCAGTATTAGAGGCAATATGAACGCCAAATGCTGGTCATAAGCAGGAGAGTGATGGCTCATGTCCTCCTTGCCGGCTTTCCATGGGCATCTAGTTGGTGACTGCACAAACATAATAGTGGTCTAGTAGGTGGGCCTTTGGTCTGGTCCAGCAGGGCTGTTCTTACGTTCTTAAGTCTGTATATTTTGTTTTCTGTTGTCCTATTAATTGAAAAGTAACATCACAGTTTCCCCACCATTAACCCTTTCTTACACGAGTCTTTCTTGCTCTGTGCATGTATTCAATGAAATGATTCCCTTGAAATGCCAAGGCTTGAAACGGATTAGGCCCCCGAAATGGACTTTGGACATGCCTGTACTATGGGATATAAAAACTCATGTTAATATCTTGATGTAAGCTCAGTTGATTGCTTAAAATGAGAGGCCGTTTTGCTTAGGATCAAGTCTATCTCCATAGGCCATGCTTGGCACAAGTGTGCTGATCTCAAGGGAAATGGGAGGAATACAGGAAAATGGAAGATTGCAGCACCAATCCCTCTAACCTAGTTGTGAAAATGCACAGGGGTCTCTCAGCATCTCCCGGCTATAAAATTTTGTCAAGATACGGCACTTCTATTTAAAAGAATATATGCAGCAAGTTAATTATGTATTGCACAGGGAAGGGGAGATGTTGTTTAGACCAACTAGAATTTGAAAAGCAAATTTAGGTTGTTTATCAAAAGCTTACAAGTTTAGAGACAACCACCTAGTAAGTTGCCTTATTTTTTTAATAAGACCGTTGGTCCATTTAGTTCAGTGATGACTGGCAGTGCTCCAGAGCTTCAGATGCCAGGAATTGAATCTAGAGCCTTGTGCATTCAAAGCAAGTGCCCTACCACTGATTTACTGCCTTCTTGAAGCTTTTTAAATTACCTTAGTAGCTGCAGTGGTGGCAGCAAAAGAGCATTTCCCCCATTTAATTTGCTTTGAAAATCTCCAAAATATCATTGGTAGAATGGGTGCTAGTGGAAGTGACAGGCAGTAATGTGTCAGCTGTTGAATTAATTCTTAGTTTCCGCAACTAGAACAGGATAATGAACAGTTCTGCTTACTGATGTGTGATTGTTGAAAATGCTGGCCAGGGGGTTGTTTCAATTTAATTTGCATTTAAATGTCATGGCTTCTCGGACATCCTGGTGCCAATATTTTTGCTTGACAGCCGTTAGCCTGCCTTCACAGCCTTTGCTTGGCTGCTTCATAGCAATCTTGAGGCAGATGTGCTTTTTCGGGGAGAAATGTAAACTGTAAGGCAAAGTCAGAGATGGAAACTTCATGTGCCCTTCCTTTAGATATTCTCTAAATAAATTTTGCAGAGAACTTCCTTTGATCTCACAAGTGCTATAAACTTTGCCCCCACCCCAGCTATTGTTTTAAACGTGCACCACTGCACAACAGAACCAAGTGTTATTTGGCAAGAGAGTTGGGAAATACCATTCTAGTTTGGGAAATGTTTCCATAACTTGACCCTGTGGCTCTGAAAGACCTAGTAACTCAAAAGTCTCATTCTTTAAATGATGCAAAAGCTCGACCCTGACAATAAATGTATATGCTATTCTACTGGAGTACCAAGAGTCAGAAGCACAGGATCCTAGCATGCCAGAAGATGACCACAAACTAATATTTCTGCGCCATTGAGTACCCCATTCTCCCATGTGCCATGGTGGTTTCTGGTACTGCATGAATGTGCTGGATAACTCATCCGGTTGCCCATCCCCACTGAAGCAGGTGATATAAAAGATTTTTCTTCGAGACCCTGGAGGACTCTTACCAGTCAGAGTCACTTAGTATAAAGCACCATAATGTGTTCATTATAGTTTTTAGGGAGAGGGCTGTGCAACCATCTTCAATTGTCAAATGTGTGAATTAGGCAACAACTTTGATTTCTCCAGGAAAGAAGAGCATATTTCTTTTGATTTATGGATGTGTGCATTGGTGTGCATCATTTGGTCTTGTGATAAACAAATGCCATTGCTTTCATATGTTTTCCACGAATGTTTAGAACGACAAAACCTCAAAAGCAAATATGCAGTTTTGTTTGGAAATGTAGCACAAGGGAGTTTATTTCCAGTGTGGCCCATGAAGATAATGAGGTTGTAAAATGAAATGTGAATTCTGTGATTTATGGCCCTGGCACATTTCAAATGCTCAGTCAGCTTAAGTTACGTCAGGCTTGTGGTTTCCAACTTGTTATAATTTCATATGAGCTCAATTTGAAACAAGTTCTTGGCACCTGCCTCCTCTTGCCGGATGCCGTCACACCATTTCAGGTTTGGGTACCAAAATCATCTCTGATTTATTGGAAATCTAGACTGTGATTTCTACCTTATCTGTTTGTTTTAAAACATGCCAGCTTCTAGGCACCACTCAAGATAGAAACTGATCTACTCCATGATCAGTTGTGACATTCTATCCTATAGAGGAAAATGAGTGAGTATACACACAGGTCAAGTCTGTTACAGTAACAGGTTGGGTAAACTTCTGCACAATGGAGATGAGAGACCCAAGATTGCTTTTCTTTAAGGAAATATTAGTATCTGGCTTAAAGGTCAATCATGCCTGATGAAAATGTCACTTTTTGATAAATTGTGTAATTGGAAGGAAGAGTGGAAGGATGGTGGCATTTGGAGTCTATGCAAGTCAAGGTATAAACTTTTGAGGAAATGAAACTCTGAGGCCTCCCGTGGTTTCTGCCTCCATTTATGATGCCCTCCAATTTTTTGAACTTCAGTGCGCCTTTCATTTGACAGAAAACAACACCTACAGTTGCTATTATGCATGTAGTATAAATAATTAAAATTACTCATCATGTTCCAGTGTTGAGCTCATTTTATTTTGAATGCAATGTGACATTAACCTATGAAAGTTTGACTTCTCAGTAATGCCAGATACTTAACCGCAGCTGTTGCCTAACACTTCTGTGATTGAAAATTATGCGTATTTTGACTCTTCTTGCTCCATTGCCTCTCTTTTTTTTACAGATATTCAGGAAAGCTTTGGTGAAGATGTTTGAAGCTCAAGAGTTGGATTGTGTTTTCCTTGAGACAAACTTAAATTTAAAGAAGCGATACCACATGGTATATGAATGTATCCCCCTCCCAAAGGAAGTGGGTGATATGGCTCCCATCTACTTCAAGGTATCTACAAACTTTCCAGTTTCCTCAGTTTTGCATTTTGATCATACCTGTCAGGGGTTCAGGGAGAGAGACGCAGAGTGAGGGGGAAGGATTCCAGACTGACGAGGAAGAGGATGACAATGACCCAAGATTGTCCATGAGTCCGTCCAGTGAATCGGAGGACTCCCAAAAGGGAGCCCCTCTGGTCAAGCCAAGGGGAGCTAGAGGGGGAAGCAGTCAGGAGCAGGGAAAGGAAGGGGGAACCCCCAGTGGGAGTTGGAGAGCGAGACCGGCTGCTCCGCTGGAACGGAGTGAGGGGGGAGGAGTGACCAGTGTGTCAGAAGGAGCAGAACAGGAAGCAGAGAGGGGAAGGAGATCAGGGCAAAACGTGCTGCCGGAAGGGGAGGAAAGTAGTATTGAGGGCAATGTAACTGTCGAAAGGAAGGTCAAGAGCAACGTAAGCGCGCCAAGTTCAAAATGGGAGGCGCGCGGAAATGAAGAGAGTCCTGGGGAGGAGCCTGGTCCCAAAGCCCGAAGGAGGGGGGAGGAGGCGGCAGAGGATTCAGCCTCGGGAGAGTCCCGAAGGGAGAGAACACAGGGGGGCAGAAAGACCCTGCGGAAAAGGAAAGAGAGAAAGAGGTGGACCAGTACAAGCCTCTTAAACTGGTGTCGAGGGGGGAGCGAGTCAGAGGGGACTTCAGCGGTCTAAGGGTAACAGACGTAGGGTCACGGACCTCGGATCTAAAGCTACTGATGTTCTTGAATAAAAGCTTTTGTACATAAGCTGGAGTGGACTTTGGTCTCTTGTGAGCTGGGACCACGGGTGACTCTGACAATACCACTTTTGTTTTTTAAACTGAACTAAATTGGCAGTTTTGTTTTTTTAAAACTGAACTAAAGTTGGCTGTGTGAAGCTCAAAAAAGTAAATAGATTCCCTAAAAAAATACACCAGATTAACTTAACTCCCCTTCTTCAAGTGAAATTTATTTCACTTCTTCAGGTTTCCCAAACTATTTGTTTGAGCAAAACTGGAAGTACAGAAAATAGGCTTCTGAAGGAAAGAGGTATTGTTGTATCATATTAATTCTGATGTGCAGATTGGATAGCTCACTATGGCCCCTGAGTTGGCAGCATGAAAAACCAGATTTTCCAACTGCACAAACTCCCTACCGAACACCCCACACTAAAAATAATGGAGCTGAGGGAGCCGTACGAACACAAAGCATGCTTTGCTCCTTACTTATGCCCTGTCTCAGTGGCAGTTCCTTCGTGGGAGCCAGGAGCTAATTCAGTCATGAATCTGCCTGAATTCAGTTAACTGACAGGTGCAAAACCAGGCATACTTTTGAGGGTATTTATATGGATGTGATAAAGCATCTCCTGCCCAAAGATGAAGATGAAGGAAAAGAAGTTCTGGTCAAAAAGACAAAGGTATTTTCATATGTTTTGGGCAGTTTGCTTTAAGTAACGGGGGCTGAGCACATTCTGCCATTAAATCGTTTGTGAACTTCAGGTGAAGGGTGGTTTATATATTCAATAAATAATAATAACCATCTGTGTTCATGCTGTCTCTGACACCGTCTGCCATTTTAAGTGCTTAATAAACACAGGCACTAAATATGTCTAATTCGCCGCCGCCCCAAAGGCAAGGATGGAAGTTGCCAATGTAAGTGATCTGTATGTGCTGGATGTGGAGTTACTTTTGTGTGTGTGTGTGTTTGTCTTATTTTGTTTTTTGGCTGAGGAGCTGTGCTGTTTATCTGACAATATTGTTTTCAACAGGGCTGTTTTGGATGCAGCTTCTGCTCACAGCGCTATATGGATATAATGGGGCTGGGCCTCAGTGTAATAAGTTTTCCCCTCAACAGTTAAAGTGAGCAGTCAACATGTGATCTCCTTTGCTCTTCCACTTGCAGCAGAACAAGGCAGGCAGAGAAGAGGGAAGGACCACGTCCGAGTGGTAGAGCAGGAGTTTTGCATCCAGAAGATCCCATGTTCAATCTTGGCATCTCCTGGGAATTGATCCTGCCTGGAATCCTGGAGAGCTGATACCAGTCAGTGTAGACCGTTTTGAGCTGGATATAGCAATAAGCTGACTCAATACAGTGGTGCCTCGCAAGACGAAAAGAATCCGTTCCGCAAGTCTCTTCGTCTAGCGGTTTTTTCGTCTTGCGAAGCAAGCCCATTGACGGCTTAGCGGCTTAGCGCTATTAGCGCTATTAGCGCTATTAGCGCTATTAGCGGCTTTTAGTGGCTTATTGGCTTAGCGGATAAGCAGATAAGCGGCTTAGCGGCTTAGAAAAAGGGGGGGAAAAGGGGAAAAAACCCGCAGGAACTCGCAAGACATTTTCGTCTTGCGAAGCAAGCCCATAGGAAATTCGTTTTGCGAAGCACCTCCAAAACGGAAAACTCTTTTGTCTAGCGAGTTTTCCATCTTGCGAGGCATTCGTCTTGCGGGGCACCACTGTACAAGGCAGCTTTCATTATTTCACTGCATCTAGAGGAGTATAGGGCAGCACTCTTAACATAGAAGCTCTGCTGAGTGTCTGAACATGGTTTAGACTTGGAACTATTTAGATGGTGTTTTGTGGCAGTAGCGACTTAAAATATATGTATGCTAGATTTTAATTAACATTGGCAACAAAAGCATGACCTTTACCTTTGGTTTTTCTTATGTACAAAAAAGAGCCAATATAACTTAATTAATTCCTGTGGCCTTTTTAATTTGGCAAGCTGAAAATTCTCATTTCAAGGTAATTGTACCAGGCCCAAGTTAGACCGCAGTTGTGAAGCTATAAAAAGTGAAAGGCACTGAATAAAATTAGTCTAAAATCAGTCTTCATTATGCATTAATGCATGTAAATTGAATTCTACAAATTGGAGAAATGTCACAAAGTTAGTTTCTGGCATTATAAAATTAATATTCGTTCTTGAAATTATGCAGTATTCTAACTGCTTTTTATTTATTTATTACAAATCAAGTTCTACTTTATGGCATATGGTGTCATTCTGAAAGTGTTTCATATGTTGTTGCAATATTTTTTCAGAAAGCCATAATGGAGTCTGATGAAGAATGGTCCATGAATAAAAAGCTGATTGATCTATCTTCAAAAGATGTTCGCAAGTCGGTATGTATTGAAGCTTGTCCCTTATAACATGTGGCCAGTTGTTATTTTTTGTTCTCATTTTCAAAAAAAAAGTTTTAAAAGATGCTGGTTTTAAAAGACACAGAACAGTTAAAGTACAGTTTATGTAAGACGTGAGATTTTAGTTCACGAGTCAAATACCGTTGCAGTGGTGTTAATACAAAGATCTTCTGCTGGAGTTCTGAAAGTTAAAATGGATAAATTGACGTCAATAACGCAAACCTTTTAAATATTACTCCTGGTTTTTCAAGGCACTAGCTGTTATGGCTGAGGGTTTCGTATTAATGTTTCGACTCAAGTATTAGAATGTCTAGGGCTGCAATCCTAAACACACTTGCTAGGGTATAAACCCCGCTGACTCAGCAGGAATTACTTTGGAATAAGCGTGTATAGGATCACACTGCATAGCCTGCCCTTATGTAACAATGGCTTACGGAAATGGTTGTCTTTGCTTGGCATCCATGCAGCCTCCTTTCCAATCAACAAGATGGTTTATATCCTTCTCAAGGGCTGGGGCAAGAGGCAAAGCTCTGAAATCTATAGACTTCTTTTCACAAGGACGGCTGCTGAATATAGTTTGTCGTGCAGAAAGGCTGCTGGAAGTTGTAGTTCAGGCATAGGCAAACTCCGGCCCTCCAGATGTTTGGGACTACAATTCCCATCATCCTTAGCTAACAGGACCAGTGGTCAGGGATGATGGGAATTGTACTGTTTATCTTGCTCTTGCTCCCAGTTTTCTGCCTATTTCCTGGTCCTTATTCAGGGCATCTGATGGTTCATTGCCTCTCAGTATTAGTCTTCATGTGTCCTTTTCAGTGACAGTGTGGACCATATTCACATTTCAGAGTTAGTGGAAGGGTCATAAGCACTTGATGCTTCCCCAGAGGGAATTCTAGTGTATAGAGTTTTATTTACTGCTACTCTTTGGTTTACATTTATCCTTTTTTTAATTGGACCTTTTCTCAGCAGAAGAAAACTGTGTGCGCTACGACGGCATATTTAAAATCCATAAAAAAGCATGAGGAATTGTTAGTAAATTATTATTATTCCTGTTCAGGGAAGTTTTTAATGTTTGATGTTTTATTTTATCTTTAATATTTTGTTGCAAGCTGCTCAGAGTGGCTGGGGAAACCCAGCCAAATGGGCGGGGTATAAATAATAAAGTACAGTGGAACCTCTACCTGCGACCATAATCCATTCCGGAGGTCTGTCCGGAGGTGGAAATGGGTTGCTGAGAGAGGCGCCATTGTGCGCAGGCGCGGTTGGTGATTGCTCGCTTCTGCGCATGTGCAAACGGCGATCGCCACTCCTATGCGTGCACGAACGGTGGCAAACCCACCAGTTACTTCCGGGTTTGCTGCGGATATTGGGCGAAATGGACGCAAGCAGAGGTGGACGTAAGAAGAGGTCTGACTGTATTATTATTAGTAGTAAAAGGACATTGTGTTTGTGTCCAGTTTGCACGTCGTGGTAAGCCAAACTATGGCTTATTGGGACAGCAAGACAAACTTGCTGTCTCCTGGGGGAAGATCATGCAGCCGTTTTGCTCCTTCTTACTCCTTCTTACTTCAACGCTCTGTGGCTCTGACCTAAGCCAAAGTGTGCCTTGGTGTGTTTTCCAAACGTGAGCTGTAGCCAAGGTTTGTAGTTAGTGAGGAGGGAACTTAACCATGAGTTCCTGACCCTGATATCTTATTGGCATGTTTCTGCCCTTCATAGTTCCGTTCCTTGCAGTTCAGGGTTTAAGAATTGTGTGTGTATGTGTTGATTTTTGCTTCATCAGCCTCCAAGATATGTCTGAATGAGCTGGTTGTCAGTTTTTTAAGCTTCAAAAGACAGCCCCATGAACTGTCTTTCCTTTGCATGAAATAATGAATGGCCTCTCTGTCTTTTTAGGTTCCGAAAGGTTTGCCTTATTTCTCCGTAGACTTCGGCCTACAAGGGGGCTTTGCTCATGTCGTTGAAGATCATCGCAAGTTCCCCCTTTATTTTGGAAAGGTATTTATGATGTCACCTGTTCAAAGAGGCTGATGTGGCAGACCCTCCTGCACGCTCCATTCTGAGAAGCTCACTGCATATATTAGCAAAGTTGAATATACATGGCAGTTTTGTTACTGTGTGCTTTATAACATCCCAGGGACATGAAGAATGTTTGTTATCTCAGGGTTTGAGTTGTGTAATTAGCCATTCTATATGAAGTTGAGATCTTACCATTCAAAGTGAGAGTTGTAATAAATGTTTGCCTGGAGGTAAAGGACTAATTTTTTTTAGCAGGATCAATATTGTGAGTGGAGAGAGGGGGGGGGCCTCAATAATGGATTTAGGGAATAACTTAATCTTCTTTCCCCCCCACAAACAGAATTTCTAATGCTGTGGGTAGATTTGCAGGGGATGTGGCTGTCAGTTTAAATCTCCTGTTCCCACTCCACCCCCGTAGTCCTTAAAGGAAGTAGTTTGCATAGAGCACATGTGGGTGAGTCACTTGTTAAAATGCAGAGCTGGAATGACCCCCCCCCCAATCAATCCAATTGTACTTTGTAGTCCTTGTTTTGAACAGGTGTGAGTTTCCAAGGTTAATTAAGAGCAGTAATATTCTTCTCTGTCTGTCCTGCTTTAAAAGGAAATAATTGGCGGCATGCTGGATTTGGAGCCCAGGCTGTGGAGAAAGGGACTGCGAGAAAACTTTGAGGACCAGAGGAAAAAGGTGTTGCATTTTGCTCAGAGGTGGAAACCGTACGATTTCACCAAAAGCAAAGAGTGAAGCTTTGACGATGCAGTACCTGCCAACAGACCATCAAGATCCATAAAATCAATCCATTTTATAGAAAGGCATGTGTTAAGGATGACAGGATGTTTTCTACATTCCTAGTGAACACTTTTAGGGGGGGGGGAATATATTTTAAAAGAATGCAGTTCATACATTTAATTTGAGTTATTTACAAGGAAAATTGATTTCAACACAATGTCATTTATTTATATTTAATGCCTCATATTTTCTGCTGTGTGCTTTTTTTCTTAAAGCCCTTTTCATAATACCTTGTTTAAATCATGGCCTCTGGGAGGTGCTGTCAGATGCACACTGTGCACTTAAAAAGAAAATTGATTTATTGACATTTAAACGTCAAAGAGAGAAAATATCTCTAAAACTGGCTAAACAGCATTAAAGACTACTTAGGCAAATACCTTTCTCAACAGCCTTGTGAAAATGGAAATGCCAGTATTCTCCCAAAGAGAGAGTGACTAGGTAGAGAGAGAATTGAGCTAGGCAGGAATCTTGAGACAAGATGATTCACTCTCCTGTTGAAGTCCAGCAACTAACAGTTTTTCAGTGAAGCAACAAAATAAAGGTTTGGAACAAAGTAAACTGGAAAGGGTAAAGCATGACTTAGGTCATTTCTGCAGGAAGGGAATTTCTGCCTCGCAACTGAATTAATATTTCAAATGGCACAGTGGCGTGGAGGAATCCCAGGAAAGGTACATAGATGGTCCAGAAATCTGTGTTTGATAATATTCAGATAGTGGAAATTGAATAGGGGACGTGGGTTGCGCTGTGGTCTAAACCACTGAGCCTCTTGGGGTTGCCGATCGGAAGTTCAGCAGTTCGAATTTGCGCAATGGGATGAGCTCCCACTGCTCTGTCCCAGCTTCTGCCAACCTAACAGTTTGAAAGCACACCAGTGCAAGTAGATAAATAGGTACTGCTGCGACGGGAAGGTAAACAGTGCAGGCTACTTTTGTCACATGGGCACACAGTATATTAGCTCTGCTCTCATGATGGAAATGCATTCACAGGTTATGTCAAAACAAGTATTTGAACCTGTTTTGTTTATGGTTTTGGCTGTTCCTTTTTGTTGTTGTTGTTGTTTTATTGGTTCTGTATAGTTTATGTTTTGTTTTGAAGGGGCTAGATCAGGGCTGCCTGGGAGTGGGGCCCCAGTCATCACGCAGAAGACATCTTAAGGCAGCCCTGTTCAGGGAAGTTTTTAATCTGTGATATTTTAGTGTATCTCTGGTTTTTATGGAAGCCGCCCAGAGTGGCTGGGGAAACCCAGCCAGATGGGCGGGGTACAAATAATAAATTATTATTATTATTATTATTATAACACATTCCCTTCCCTGTGCAGTAGAATGGCTTGTTCAGATTTGGGTGGTTAAAGGAAAGTACTTGTAAAGTTTACAGGAATTTAAGCTGGGTTGGGGAAACTCCTTGGGGAAGTCACAACACTGCCAAAAACTGAATTACACTTGTGCTTAGAATACATTGGTTATTCTGCTGCAAACCACGGTGGACTGTAGCTATAGTTCACATGTGCACTGCACACAAGTTACTATTTCAAGATTCTTGGGATCCCAGAAAACTGGATCAGCTACTTTGAAAGTGCCCAGTCTCTAAATTTGTGCCATGGACTGGTTGGACGCAGAGGAATGGTGGGAGGAACCAGCTGGGAAACCACCAAGGGAGAGGTTGGCTGCACACAGGCAAAGTCGTCTCTGCTTGGGAAAAGCCCTAGAGGCGGGGGGAACTTAGACGGCTGTGGGGAGGTGGGGACTTTCAGTATTGGCCACTGATTCAAGGGGCCAGACCTACCAGGGATGAGCTGCTGTGCTCATTGGGCCTGACACTGCATCAAGTCTGTGAAGATGGTGATTTTGCTAATAAAGAGTTAACTCAGACTTTGAATGGTGTGATTTACTTCTGGCTCGCTCTTTGACAATGACACATCCATGTGATGATTTCTTTTTTCATGGAAAATAGTGCATGGAGCCAAGTACTGTATTCTAAATTGATGACTTGACGTTAGCCAATATGATGCCTTTGAGATGTTGTGAGCTACAACATCCATCATCCCTGTCCATGGTGGTTGAGGCTGATGGGAATTCTAGTCCACCTGGAGGGCACCATGTGGACTACCCCTGCATTGTATGGAAGTCCCCATTACTTTGGAAGCTACAGCAGCAGGAGACCCAGCAGACAACATACCTATTCAGGAATCTGAACCTCTCCTGTCTTAAGCAGAGATAACCAATGCCTGCAGGTCTAACAGATTAATTACTGGACATTCCTTCTCGGTCTGCCAGGGGAAAGTGAGGTTCAAAGGACAAGAAATGAGATTTCAGCCTTTGGAGAAACTTCCTGATAGTGCAAGGTGCTCAACAGTGGAATATACTGGGGTGGGTTTGCCATAATAGATAAGGAGAAAGAAAAAGAAGGCACCTTTTATCATATGTGGTGGACGTGTCCTAAGGTTAAGGACTTCTGGGAAAAGATTTATAATGAGTCAAAAAAAATGTTGAAAAATACATTTGTTAAGAAACCAGAAGCCTTTGTACTTGGAATAATAGGATTAGGTAAAGGTAAAGGGAACCCTGACTGTTAGGTCCAGTCATGACTGACTCTGGGGTTGTGGCGCTCATCTCACTTTATTGGCCGAGGGAGCCGGCATACAGCTTCCGGTCATGTGGCCAGCATGACTTAGCTGCTTCTGGCGAACCAGAGCAGCACACGGAAACGCCGTTTACCTTCCCATTGGAGCGGAACCTATTTATCTACTTGCACTTTGAAGTGCTTTCGAACTGCTAGGTTGGCAGGAGCAGGGACCGAGCAACGGGAGCCCACCCCGTCACGGGGATTCGAACCGCTGACCTTCTGATCGGCAAGTCCTAGGCTCTGTGATTTTGGAATTGCCCCAAAAAGATGTTAGATTATTTTTGTATGCCACTTAATAGCGGCAAGACTGCTATTAGCAAAAAATTGGAAGTCCCAAGAAATACCAACGGTAGAAGAATGGCAGATGAAGATGTTGGAGTTTTTGGAGTTGTATTAGAAAGAGGATTTTGGAGAACTGTTACAAAGGTGTTACAATTAAATTCAGTTAGGGGGGAATCAAGGAAGTCTGACTACAATGAAAGTTAACTTGGATTCTAGAAGTAATGACTTTTTTTTCTTTTAGTATTGTAAGATGATTTGTTTTGTGTTTTTTACATGTTATATTTGTTATAAATGTGGAAAATCAATAACAAAAATTGAAAGAGGAAAACATAATAGATAAGGAGAAGTTGTGTGACCACCTGTCAGAGATGTCATAGTGCAGAATTTTTTGCATCAACAGGGTTGTACAAGATTACCTTTGAGGTTCCTTCCCATTCTAAGCCTAAACTTTCAGCACAGGACTCCATCATGCACACTATAAATTCTCCCTCCTTGGCTGTATCTGCATTAAACGATCATCTGGGCTCAAATACAGTTCAACACCCACTTGCATTAAGTTTGCCAACTATCTGACTTCTGTCTTCCCGATGGCTTACTGGGTGGCTCCAGAGGTTAAAGGAGAAAGGTATCTCCTTTTGTTTGCTTTGTTATACAATGCAAAATACATTTCATTTATATGGTGAGAATGTTAAAGTATGCACTTGACTAGGAGAGCCTTGGCTGCTGTTAAGGGGCAAGAGTCCAGCCAAAGCAAATATAAACTTTCCAAGTCATGCTATACTGGGAGTCGCTTGGCCCGGTCATTTAAAAACCCTGGAATTTCCAGCTGAAATGAAAAGCTGAAACTAGAGCATTGACCCCGAGGGAGAGAATCTGGGATTTTTTTTTCTTTTTTAAGTGACCAAGATAAGTATCAGAAACTGGTCAGACAAAAAGAGGCAGCTCCTTGGATATTTGCAGTGTAAGTTGTCCTATGCAAGGGAAAAGAACTGCAGCCATTATCCCCATGATAGTCTTTGTGGCTCCTTTTGCAGTACTGAAGGAGGCAAGCAGTATTGTTAGTTCGCTTCCCTTCACAATTGGGCTTGTAAGAGGCTCCTGCAAATAGCATGCTTGATGCCTTGGGAGATGGCGTAGAATTTATTTCAAGGTTTTCAAAGAACACATTAAGCTGACTTGCCTGAAGCAGACCTATGCTTGTATACTCCAGCAGCAGTTCTCTGGCAAAGATGCTTTCCCCAGTCCTCCAGCTGGATTCGCACCCCACCCCCCCTTAGCTTGAGAAGCTGATGTTTGAACCCTACACTTGCTTGCAAACTCTGCTCTCCCACTGTGCTGTGGCCTCCACTTTCAGAGGCTTTGCGTCTTACTTGGATAGGCTTCTCATTCTGAAATTGCACAGACTTTTGACTCTATATTAAATTAGTCCTTTGTGGGGCGTATAACTGCATCTTGTCACACATGATCTGTACATATACGCAGCACATACTGATTCTTGTAGCATTTCTCTCTTCAGACTCAGACAGCAGCACTGTCTTTCTGCATTGAGTTTCTGCATTGAGACTTCAGTGTGTGTAGTGGCAACCTAGTAGAGAATGCATTACCGAGGAGTAAATGGGCATTTCTGGAAAACTGCCTGGGGGTTACAACTCGCGCAGGATGTGGCAGCCAAGGCACTAGCAGGTGCTCCTCCTAGTCACTTGCAAATAATGCCAACTTTAAAAGTTTCATTGGCTGCCTGTGATACTTCAGGCCCAATTCAAGGTACTTCTATAACAGCACAGAGTGTGTGCCTCAGACAGCTTGGGTCTCAAATATCTGAAAGAATGTTGCCCACCCCCCATACCAAGCTGCAGAGACAACACTCTTGGTGGCCACTTGTGGAGCGAGATTTGCAATGCAGGGGTCTGGAGAAGGGCTTTCTATGTGGTGACCCAGAGCTTTGGAATAGTCTCCTTTCCAAAGTGCATAATCCTCTACATTGTTTTCATCCTGGTTAAAGGTTAAAGATGTGCCGTTTTGCCCAAGCAAAAGAAGAATGGGGAAGAATGAAGTGCATGATTATATTTTATTTTCGCTTTGCCTGCCTGTTTTGTTGTAAATTTTCATTAACCGTCCTTTTAATGTTTATTGTGCTATCCGGGGGTGGGTGGTGGGTAGGGTGGGGTCAAGGAGGTATTACAGATGCCTCAAATAAATAAACACATTACCGTCCTGGTTCAATTAATTGGTGGGTGAATTACAATCAGTCCTGACCTACATGGCCAATGTGCAAATTGAAGTCCAAATAATATGAAGGGTGCCGGCTTGGCAAAGGCTGGGTTACTCCAATATATCCTTAAACTCGTGTTGCTGGATTACAAAAATCTGATAATCCATGATCACTTGGACTTATCAGAATTGGGAGCTGAAGAACAATAGGAGCTTGGAGATAGAAGCTTTGGATTCCGTGTGTTTCAGAGGGAGATCCTGTTTTCCCCACCTCTGTGCTTCGGTCATCCTAGGAGGGAAGCTGAAAAAGCTTTCCAAAATTTTAGATTAAAACAGGAAGAGCTTTGAAAACGGGATGAGAACTCTGGCTGGCAGGTTTGCCGGTGAATCAAAATGCCAATCCACAGCCCACAATGCTGTGAATATGATCCTATCCTAACTTTAGATACAGCAGCTAAAATGGCAGCTGAAACATGTTTTTACCTGGTTATAAACACCTGTCAATGACTCAATGTGCAAAAAGGTAGATTTTAGAGCAGGCGAACGTTTGACAAGAAGGAAAGGGACAATCTGAAGAGCTCAAAGTTCAGAATTACGAATACTTCTGATTTCTTGGGTTCAATTTTGAGTGTGTGTGTGTGTGTGTGTGTGTGTGTGTGTCTATGTAAGTATCCACACACTGGGCAGGAGGTCTGAATGGTGCAAGTGCACCTGCAATTCAGAACTTTGTCAAATACCTATTTCCTGAATATATGGCTGGCACTTCTGAACACAGGGCTAACGTCATAGGATGGAATGGGGATTGAGGCAAAATCTCAGCTTCGCCAAAGGCTTTAGGGACAGAGCAGCCAAGTTGCTCTCCTTTCTAGTTTCTAGTTGCATAACTTATTTTTGCATCTGCTGTTCCATGACCAGTCCCTCCATGATGGCTCCTGGGAGGGAGAAGGTGATGGGTACATGCTGTGCTTACAGAAGGTTGCAAGCTCAATCCCCAGTGTCCTCAGTTGAGGCCAGGGAAGACTTCCGCCTCAAACTTTGGCAAGTTGCCAGTGTCAACAATACTGAGCTAGATAAACCAATGGTCTGTCTTGGTGTAAGGCAGCTTCCTATGGTCCTGGTTTCTGAGGCTCCATCAAACATTGCACAGTATATTTGCATCATGAGGACTGGAAACTTACACTGTAAAACATGCACACTGAAAACTGACCTGCTCAGGACGTTTCATTCTGCTCACTCCACCGTCTCCAGTTTTTTCATGTGCTGCTGTGTGCATATAAGCAGCCCTAGCTAGAGGCGAATTTCTGGATTTCTTGAAGTTGGCAGGGAGTAGCAGTAAAAAGGTAAAGGACCCCTGGCAGTTAAGTCCAGTCGTGAACGACTCGGGGGTTGCTCATCTCGCTTTACAGGCCAAGGGAGCTGGCCTTTGTCGCAAGACAGTTTTTCCGGGTCATATGGCCAGCATGACTAAGCCACTTCTAGCGAAACCACAGCAGTGCATGGAAACGCCGTTTACCTTCCCGCTGGAGCGGTACCTATTTATCTACTTGCACTTTGATGTGCTTTTGAACTGCCAGGTTGGCAGGAGCAGGGACCGAGCAATGGTAGCTCACCCCATCGCGGGGATTCGAACTGCCCACCTTCCGATTGGCAAGCCCAAGGCTTAGTGGTTTACACCACAGCGCCACCCGAGTCCCTAGCGGTAAACACACCTACAATTTGAAAACCCACTCTTATGTAAAACTAAACAGTAAAAATAGAATCTGCATTCTTCTTTCGGAATATTGGAATCCTCCTGTTTTTTCCAGGAAACATGGGAGATTTACAAGAATAAAATAATGAGATGTTGGCTATACTTTTTATTTTGTTTCTTCAAGAAGCTTTCTGTTTTCTCAACTGTTCTTTCAAGAGCTTTCTGATCTTTTCTTCGTATCTTTTATTTCTCAAGGGAGCCATGTTTTGTACAGTAGAGAAGCAACAGATTGTTTAACTTGTCATCTGACACCTGTATGAATAAATATATCTTGACCCTGGATACAACTGGATGCTGAGTTGTGTGTGAAAAGCAAATGTTCTCCCTTCCCATTCAAAAAAGGAAAAGAAAAGAAAAGCTAAAAGTAGATTTTAATACTTAGGGGGGTTATGGGTGACCGAGTGAGTGTGTTTAAACCCTTACAACATAAGTCACCAGCATTTTTGTAGGTATTAAAGTGTTGAGCATGCCTTGCTCACGTTTACTCAAATCACTTTTCTCTATCAATGGTGGGGAATCTGTGGCCTGCCAAATGCTGTGGACCACAACTCCCATCAGCATCAGCTAGCATGGCCCAATGGGCAGAGATGATGGTGTGACGTTAACATATATGAGAGAGTGCTGGAGGGGAAATAGTTAAATAGGTTGCACAGACAGGACCCAGGGGGGTGGAGTCAGTGGGTCTATAAAACTAGTTCTGGGAGGAGTTTGTTGGGAGTTGTGGGTGGGTGGGTGGTTGGATTTGTGGGTTGGCTGGTTGGGAAAGGCAGTTGGTAATAGAGAGGGCAGTGGGTTCTTGAGTGTGAGGAGGTAGAAGAGATAGAGAGAGGAACATCAGACTAAGAAAGTAAAGAGCAACACCGTTTGGAATGCTGTAAAAGTTTTGTTTTATGTCTGAAATAAAACACACTCTTCTTTATGAATTGGAAAGCTGACTGAGACTGAAGTGATTTTACCAGGGAGGACCTGGTTGGTGGCAGCGGATTAGTGGTGTACGGGTCAATAGTCCGTGAGACGACCAAGGGCTCCGTATGAACGCCACAGATGGGAGTTGTAGTCTGAGAAGGATGTGGTGTTTTCCCTTTTTAAGAAATGTAAACAAGGGATTATTTACTGAGCCAAGTACTTGAGGACTTCCTGGTCAAATAATGTCACAGGGCAGGTATTGCAAAAAGCTTACATTGTTCTTGCATTTTCCTATTCTGCTTCAAACTTTGTTTTCCTCCTGCAGTTCTGAAGGCCATGTAAATTCCCTCTTCCTTCAGTTGAACATTAACACTTATAAACTCTATGCCTGAGATTCCCCCCCCCCCTTCTCAGTCCTACTTTTGTCTGAACTTTGATAATGGTAATGCATGAAAAAGCTGTGGCAGAAGCTTTCCAAATCTTCGTTAACACTCAATCAAGCAGCTGTTCCTAACTGGTCATATGGCTCATTTCTACCTCTTAACCCGAAGTGGTCAGAACACCAGTGATGCAAGAGGGGTGTTTTCCTCCCCCTCTCATAATGTCAAAGGAAAAAAAGAAGAAACGTCCTGGTGCATCTGCAACAGCACAACCAGATGCCTTCATCTGCCCCGGCTGCAACAAAACATGTCTCTCTTGTATTGGTCTCTACAGCCACAGCAGACACTGCAGCTCTCCAACGGTTTGACTTCACCCCTGAATGCATACCCTTCCAGTGTCTCCCAGCCCTCCTAATCCAATTCCTCTCAAACCGAAGGGTGGAAGATTTGGGACAGACAAAATAAAATACTTCTTCACACTGGTTACAGATAGGTAGCCGTGTTGGTCTGCCATAGTCAAAACAAAAAATTCCCACCTCTGGAGGCTAAGGCCTGAAAAAGACCCAATATGGAGGCCAAATGGCCAAAATATTGGGAAATATTAGAAAAAGATGGAGACAATTGGAAATTGAAGAGTTTGGAGAAAATGAAGGATAAGGTGCGAGACTGGTTACATTATGCTCAGATTAAAGAAGTTTTTAAAAATGACAAAAAGTTAGGGTTCCGGGTGGAGAAATTGAAGTTAGAAACAGAATTGTTAGAACCAAAGACCAAGGTACTATCTAGAATGTATAACTTGCTGTTAGAATGGAATACACAAGACGAAATGGTTAAATCGGCTATGATAAAATGGGCACAGGACATTGGGCATAACATTATGTTTGAGGACTGGGAAAGGTTGTGGACCACTGGGCTGAACTTCACCGCATGTAATGCTCTGAAGGAAAATGTAATGAAAATGATATATAGATGGTACATGACCCCAGTTAAACTTGCCAAAATATACCATTCGTCTGATAATAAATGTTGGAAATGTAAAGAAAATGAAGGAACATTCTTTCACCTCTGGTGGACATGCCCTAAGGTGAAGGTCTTCTGGGAAATGATATATAATGAGCTGAAAAAGGTATTTAAGTATACCTTCACAAAGAAACCAGAGGCCTGCCTTCTGGGTATTGTCGGCCAGAAGGTGTTAAAGAAGGATCGAACATTTTTTATGTATGCAACAACGGCAGCAAGGATTCTCATCGCAAAAAATTGGAAAACTCAAGATCTACCCACACTGGAAGAGTGGCAGATGCAGCTGATGGACTATATGCAACTGGCCGAGATGACTGTCAGAATCCGTGATCTGGGAGAAGAGAAGATGGAGGAAGACTGGGAGAAATTCAAGATGTATCTACAAAAACATTGTAATTTGGTTGAATGTTAAGAAGGATGCTAGATTATAAAAAACTGGCCACCACTAAACTAGATTTAAATTTGATGATAAGTGAGACTAAAGAAAATATAAAGTTTTTTGGAAGAAGTGCTAGATTATATTTGAATGAGTGGACATGAGATTGTAAACAAGTTGATAATTTGTTTGGAAAAAAATTTTAACGATGTAAATGGGAGCGGGAGACGTGAGGGAGTCCAAAGAAGTGATGAAATTGTTGTGATAGAAGTAAGATCGTTTATTATTTGTGCATTTATATTTAAAAACTTTAATAAATATTTATAAAAAAACAAAAAAACAAAAACAAAAAATTCCTTCCAGTAGCACCTTAAAGACCAACTAAGTTAGTTCTAGGTATGAGCTTTCGTGTGCATGCACACTTCTTCAGATACCTGAAGATACAGGTATCTGAAGAAGTGTGCATGCACACGAAAGCTCATACCTAGAACTAACTTAGTTGGTCTTTAAGGTGCTACTGGAAGGAATTTTTTGTTCTTCACACTGCACACAGTTAAATCATGGTGCTTGCTGTTCAAAGATGTGGTAACTTGAGCAGCTTTAAAATGGGGCTTATCAATGGCTACTAATATTCCTCTGAATACCACATACTGGGGGACAGCAGCAGGAGAGGACTCTTGCCTTTATCTCCTGTTTGAAGGCTTCCCATAGGCACCTGGTTGGTCCCTATAGAAACAGGATGATGGGCTAGATAAACCAGGTGTGGAGAACCTCCAGCCCTCCAGCTATTGTTGAACTACACCTCCCTGTGGGATGTAAGAATCAGGTGCAGTCAAACACAACATTGCTAGAGAAGATATGAAGGTTGTTTCAGTCCTCCAGCTGGAACTTCCCGCTTTCCAGGATTGAGACGAAACTTCCTATGTGTAACTTGAGATGGGTGTGGCCCCTCCTGAAGTAGAAAGAACCAGAACCACAGGCTGGTGGCCATCTTGTCTCTCTTGTCTCTATCGATGCCATCTTAACAACAGCACTACTAAAATGCACTCTTGGCTCAAGGCCAACAGAAGAAAAGAGGGGCTTTCTCCCATGAGATAGTCACCACATTTAAATGATGTTCTAACTTTTAAAGTCTGCCTTCTGGGAATCTTTGTGTTAACAGATAATTACTTGTGAGTAAACATTTTATACTTTACAGAAGACTGGTTGACTGACCGAACCCAAAGGGTGCTCATCAATTTACAGAAGACTTTACAGAAGACTGGCTGACTGACCGAACCCAAAGGGTGCTCATCATCCTGGAGAAGAGTGACTAGTAGGGTGCCACAGGGTTCTGTCTTGGGCCCGGTCTTATTCAACATCTTTATCAACGACTTGGAAGATGGACTCAAGGGCATCCTGATCAAATTTGCAGATGACACCAAACTGGGAGGGGTGGCTAACACCCCAGAGGACAGGATCACACTTCAAAATGACCTTGACAGATTAGAGAACTGGGCCAAAACAAACAAGATGAATTTTAACAGGGAGAAATGTAAAGTATTGCACTTGGGCAAAAAAAATGAGAGGCACAAATACAAGATGGGTGACACCTGGCTTGAGAGCAGTACATGTGAAAAGGATCTAGGAGTCTTGGTTGACCACAAACTTGACATGAGCCAACAGTGTGACGCGGCAGCTAAAAAAGCCAATGCAATTCTGGGCTGCATCAATAGGAGTATAGCATCTAGATCAAGGGAAGTAATAGTGCCACTGTATTCTGCTCTGGTCAGACCTCACCTGGAGTACTTTGTCCAGTTCTGGGCACCACAGTTCAAGAAGGACACTGACAAACTGGAACGTGTCCAGAGGAGGGCAACCAAAATGGTCAAAGGCCTGGAAACGATGCCTTATGAGGAACGGCTAAGGGAGCTGGGCATGTTTAGCCTGGAGAAGAGGAGGTTAAGGGGTGATATGATAGCCATGTTCAAATATATAAAAGGATGTCACATAGAGGAGGGGGAAAGGTTGTTTTCTGCTGCTCCAGAGAAGCAGACACGGAGCAATGGTTCCAAACTACAAGAAAGAAGATTCCACCTAAATATTAGGAAGAACTTCCTGACAGTAAGAGCTGTTCGACAGTGGAATTTGCTGCCAAGGAGTGTGGTGGAGTCTCCTTCTTTGGAGGTCTTTAAGCAGAGGCTTGACAACCATATGTCAGGAGTGCTCTGATGGTGTTTCCTGCTTGGCAGGGGGTTGGACTCGATGGCCCTTGTGGTCTCTTCCAACTCTATGATTCTATGTTCTATGATCTATGATCTAAGACTGCGTAGCGTCTTATTTTAGGAGGGATTAAACAGGGAAAATACCAGGAAATATTTACAGAGACTCTAATGAGTCTGAGCAAGCTATCTGCTGTGCGTGTGTTTAAAAAAGGGGGGGAATGTTAACTGCTGATTTTGTTGACCTTGTAAAGACAAGTTGGGATAGGATATCTTAGACAATATATCCTCCCCCGCATCCCTAAACGTTCCCACACTCCCATCATCCCTAGTCATTGGCCATGCTTGCTGGGGTTGATGGGAGTTGTAGTTCAGCAACAGATTGAGGGCCAAAGGTTCCCCTCACCTGAGATAAGCCTTTGGTCCTAACCAGCAGGACCTATCCTCTAATTTTAATTGTTACCCCAAGTCAGGTCAACCAGGGAGTAAGGCCTCCCCTAGAGAAGGGCTGGGGACCCATTTTCAGGTTGGACTACATTCAGGGGGCCACATACCAGTAGTAACAGGGGCCAGGGGCAAAAGTGGGTGGAACAACTGGTGTGAATTTTACGTTTATGTAATAGGTGAGTCTATGGCTGGATCTAGACACATAAAAAAAATGTTTTAGGAAAACGCTTTGTAAAGCTCAATGCAAAATCGCATTGCCGAAGAATCGAACACTACAGCACTATCTGGTGTCATAGTGTTATAACACATTTATAATGCTTTCCCCCCCTAATGTAGCTGCGTCGTACGCATGCTCATACATCCTTCTCAATCCTCCATCCAGGCAAACAAGAAGCAAGGTCAGTATTCAAAGGCACATTCCAGGCAAGTGAAAATACTCATGGAGCAGAAAAGGCAGGGCCAGTGAGGAATGGGGGCCTGCAGGGTGGGTGTGGGGAGAGCCCTGAGGGTCAAATAGAGATGGCTGGGGCCCTCACATTTATTTGGGAGTAAACAATTCCTGCGTCTAGTCAGGCTTCCCTGCGTGGCTCTCTGCTTAGAAGCTGACCTGGCAGGAGAGTAGAGCAGCAGCAGCGGTCCTGCGTCCGTGTGAGATGAGGGATAAATCAAGTCCAAAGACAGTTCGGTTCTTATCTCTAGAAGCGTTTATTTACAAGCCATAAATCAGTCTCATTCCATCGGAGCTTTCCGACATTTCTCCGTGCTCCAAAAGCACACACAGGCAGCCTCCGAGCCTGAGCTGCGTCTCAGACAGAAGCGAAAGCAAGTCTGAACACTGACGCACTTCTCTGCGTCAAGCTCCTCCCAGATACAGGACACCATGGAGTTTTAACCCTGTCAGTTCCAAACTCCACAATTTAGTCCCCTGAGGTTCCCCATCTCTACACCAGAGATTTGGCCATGTCCAAGCATGATAAACAAAATGAAAGAAAGCATGATTGTGCACACAGATATTGAGATGCATCTTTGCAGTGCCAGAATGCTCCACAGAAGGACATACAGCGCCATAATCTGTATCTATAATCACACAGTGTATTTTTTTAGAAGCATGGCAAGAGGCTGGTCCATTAACCTCTTTTCAGAAAATGGCAGCAACGAGAACTTAGTCATGAGAATACAATTCTTGGTTATATCTCTCAGCAGCCGATCATGGAAGAAAATGTGTTATGGCTTGAATAAGTGCTAAATTCCATTTTGGCTGATAATCCTAAAATCCTGATTTGATTTTTCTAGCTGCTGGAAAACGTTCACACCAAAACTTAAATCAGAGGAGCTTCTTATTGATTCTTTGCAAGTTCTTTTAATTTGGACAGGCTTTATAGATTCAGGTTTTTTTCTTCTTCTGCCAATGGACTTAAAATGTTAGCACTCATTGTGTCATACTTATTTTAACTGTGGTTTTATGTCTTTTTAAAAAAATCAGTTTCTTAATCTGCTATAATCCACTCAGTCTTCAGGCTGGATTGTTTTATGAATCTAAATGTTCAAATACCCATGTTAAAGTATAGGAGACAAAAAACAAAGGAGTTTTTCTCCATCTCAAATATGACGACTTCTTCTTCTTCTTTAGACTCTCCATGACCCCATGAACCAGAGCATGCCTTGGAAATTCTCACTTTCTTCTCAAAGCTTCTCCTTTTTTATGTCCATGGAGTTTTCTTGGCAAAATACTAGAGTGGTCTGCCAGTTCCTTCTCCAGGTGGATCACATTTAGTTTAAACTCTCGGCTATGACCTGTCCGTCTTGGGTGGCCCTGCACGGCATAGCTAAGAGCTTCTTGGAGTTATTCAAACCCCTTCGCCACGACAAGGCAGTGATCCATGAAGGGGCCAAATATGACTTAGGAAGGTCCTTAACTGGCTTGTTTCATGGATACGCTGTTGGTACCACTGGGACTTCTTTAGTCTTGCTGGGAAGTTGCTAGACTAGAAATAGAAGAACCACAAACAGGTCGTTGGACTGGCTACTTCAAAAGTCCCCCCTGTCTGTAGGGAAAGCAAACGGGAGCTCCATCCTACTGGTTACTTTTGTCTTGAGTGCAAAAGCTTCGCCAAGGAAATAATCTGACTGAGACGTAATTTTCAGAGGAGGCGCTGGACGGTGCAGAGTCTAACTTCATCTTGGTCATGCTGCCAAAATAATTGCTTGTCCTTGATGCCCGTCACATCAGGAATACCTGATGTAAAGTGTCCCACACATCCTATAATATCTCACTTTTCCTTAGGATGTCCCTATCTTCATCGGAGAAATATTGGAGGGCATGGAGTTATGCAACCCCCCAGGCAAGGAGATAAGTAACTATACAACCAATCACCCATTCCCACCACCCTTCTGAGTAATACCCCTCCCCACCTTCTCACTATATAGAAGGGTCTGGAAACTTCTGTTTCAGTGTA
Organism: Podarcis erhardii; assembly: GCF_964252035.2. Lineage (NCBI taxonomy): Eukaryota > Metazoa > Chordata > Lepidosauria > Squamata > Lacertidae > Podarcis > Podarcis erhardii. The sequence continues at coordinate 23,271,484 of NC_138508.1, read as the reverse complement.
TCTGAAGAAGTGTGCATGCACACGAAAGCTCATACCAAGAACTGACTTAGTTGGTCTTTAAGGTGCTACTGGAAGGAATTTGTTTTGTTTTGACTATGGCAGACCAACACGGCTACCTATCTGTATATACAACCTCTAGAAGACATCTGAAGGCAGCCATGTACTGTATAGGGAAGTCTGTTGATGTTTTATTTTATGGTTTTATATATGTTGGAAGCCACTCAGAGTGGTTGGGGCAACCAAGTCAGATTAGTGGAGTATAAACAATAAAATTGTTGTTGTTGAATAGGACGTCCCCATTTTCATCAGAGAAATGTTGGAGAGTATGTACTCATGGATAGTTAATAGGATGGTGAATATTTCTACATTGTGAGATTACTAAGTCTCAGCACCTTCGTGATCTTATCAGCGAAGGCTCTATAGCAGTGGAGGCTAACCTACAACTTGTAGGCCGTATTTGACCCCTAAGAGTCCACCACCCCCACCAGAAGTTGAGTGCTGAAGACTGGAACCATCCCAAACTCATTTTAAACTCCCACCTGCCACCTCAGGAATTACCTTGTAAATATTCTGGGAAACTGATTTCTATACAGAATAGGCTCTAACAGAAAGAATGCTGTGATAATGGCAGCAATTTAGGTAGAGGATCAGATGTAGAAGCAATGAGATGACACACAAGTAATTTTAAGGCCTATTACCTCATTACAAATGACAGAACCATATTTAGGCAATTCTGTTCAAAGCAGACAAGCAACATTTAGAAAAGTTAGCACGTCAGGCATCCAGACAGGAGTTGTTTTGTGACAGGCTTTCATGAAAAGTTGCGCGTGAGGCAATGGTAGTTGTGATTAGGGGTATGGCTCATGCATGAATTCAGCCTGATTTTAGGTTTCTGAAGGCCGCTGGGCCTTAAACACACTGGGCAGTGACTTTCTGAAACTATCCTGTGCTTTTCTATGCTATGTATTTTTGTATTTCTATATTGTAAACCACCCTGTGATCCTCGGATGACGGGCAGTATAGAAATTTAATAAATAATAATAATAATTGAGAAATAATGATATAAGCTTACTAAGGTGATGCTTCAACAGACCTGAGAATCTCATGCAAGATTGCTAAGACTCGATATAGAGCCCGAAACTGAAAACAATATCTCCAAGATGGCAGTTGAGGGGAAGCTGTCAAAATGGTGCACGGCACTTCTATGGTACTGTGAGGCATGAAATTGAGTAATGCTCTGACCGAGAACAAGTACGTTGCAAAAATGAGGGAAGCTCTTCAGGGTGACTGGATGGCTGAACTCCAGATACTCATCACTCAGTTGGCAGGCATTACAAAAACTGGTAGTGAGGGTATGACCTTAGTGATAGGTAATCAGACTGAGCTTGCGCTATTAAAAATGGTGACCGCTGTTACTGAAGCTTGAGGAATATTCAGACCATGAGCGTAGGAAGATTTTTTGAATGGCACTGGGGGGGGGGGCGTCCCAGAGGAAAAGTAAGGGTAGACATGGCCATCTTTTTAGAGTTTTAATGGCTTGGATCTGAACATTTCTCTCTCCTTTGACGATTTTGAAAGGGCACATAGAGCCCTGGGCCAGCGATCTCACTCTGATCACCTCCCCTGAAGTACCATCATCCATTTTGAATGTTACTGCTTGAAGGACTCAGTGTTTAGGACACTTCACAACTTCAGGGAGCTCAAATATGAGGAGATAACTGTGGTTGTTTCCCAAGATATCTGATTGGGGTCTTGAAGCAGAGACAAGTGTTTCATCCCTACACAGTGACTTTGAAGGATGTTGGGATCTCTACTGTTGGGTGTCCCCATTTAAACATAGTGTCTAGCACAGGGGCAATTTCTAAACTGCTAGCAGTGAGCCGAACAGCTCCTGAAAGAACTAAAAATCTCCTACTTTACCGCAGATTCCTTTGCAAAGGAAGATTCCCTCCAGAACAGCAACAACCACTATTTGCTTGCTTCAGCTGAAAAAACTGCCCAGTTACTGAGTGCACAGTTACATTTTATGCTAATGTCCCATGGGAGGAGAGAGTATGGGGTCACAAATAAAATCTTTGCCTACATCCCATTCTCTGGGTGATCCGAGACAGTCCCCCAACAGACTGACACTCTCTCTCTCTCTCTCTCTCTCTCTCTCTCTCTCTCACACACACACACACACACACACACTGTTTGCAAATGGAAGCACCTAGGTACAGTTACATTGATGTTGGCTATTTGTGCCCTGTGTGATCTCAGTTTGGATTGTGGAGCAGGGGCACTTTGTCACATTGCTGGGCTAGGATTGGGCATTGACACGCATGAGAAGGCTTACAGAGTTCCCTAGAATCGCAAATTTCTTTCAAAATGGCAAACCTTTAACTAAAGAACAACTGTGGAGAGCTAGTCATGATTTAAGTATGTCTGATTTTAACTGTATCTAATTCTACGTTCAGTGAAGGACCCGTCTATGTGTGCCAAAGCTACTCAACTTCTCAGTCAAATAGAGGATATACAATTTATATATAAAACATTCAAAAATAATTAAAATCAACAATAAGCTAAAATGCCTGTTAAAAACACATGGGTGCTGTCACACTAAAAAATTAATTTGCAGTCAATAGAATAGGTTGGGGGGCCCAAGGAGCTTGGCAATCCTTATACTATGAGAAAGTTGCGCTCCCCCCCTAAGTCTACCACACTTAGGACCTTCTTTGGCAATGATTACTCCTAACCCTCCTGAAGTGACTGGTCTTCTGCAAAGGGCATCGCCACAGCCCAATCCCAAGCACCTTGACTGAATAAGTTTGAAAGCCTTTAATATTATAAAAGTAAATTTTTCACATTTCAGTCATGTTGTCACTCAAACTATAATCAGGTGTATTTCCATCTAGATTGCCTTGAAAATGAATATTAACATCTATATTTCACGTTAATATTCATTTCCAAGGCAATCTACATGGAAATATGCCTGATTTTGGCTTGAGTGACAACTAGACGAATATATTAATTCCACTTAGGTTTTTATATATGCATTTGTGGACTGCTCTCACTAGTAGCAACTATTAAAGTTTCTGTTATGAGGAACCAATACGAGTAGTGAGACCTAGACATTTTTGCTGTTATCCTGCAATTTGACTTTTCCATATGCATTTCTGAAAAACTGTTTTTTGTATTTTTTTTAAAAGAAGGAGCTTTGCATAATCCAGATCTAAGCATGCTGTGCTGAAGGAGATGGACAAGATTAGAACCTTCAAGCGCCAGCGATTTTCTAATGCATTTCTTTGGCACATTTATCAGTTTCAGTTGGCATATTATTATTTTTCCCCTGGGATGGTTCACATAGAAATTGCTAATGTTAAATGTACTAGACCTTAATCTGTGGTTATTTTTTATGATTTTTTTTTTTTAAAGACAGCATTTTATACTGATTTGAAAAGTTTACATTTTTATCCATTACCGTTGTCTAGTTGGCTTCTAATTTTTTTAACCTATGATGTGCCATGTATTAGTGTTTCATGTGCTGGTAAGGTAAAGGTAAAGGGACCCCTGACCATTAGGTCCAGTCGTGGCCGACTCTGGGGTTGCGGCGCTCATCTCACTTTATTGGCCGAGGGAGCCGGCATACAGCTTCCAGGTCATGTGGCCAGCATGACTAAGCCACTTCTGGTGAACCAGAGCAGCGCACGGAAACGCAGTTTACCTTCCCGCCGGAGCGGTACCTATTTATCTACTTGCACTTTGACGTGCTTTCGAACTGCTAGGTTGGCAGGAGCTGGTAGGAAGAGCCTAATAGTTTCTGTGTTTGTTCTAGAATATCTGAGGATGAGATGAGCGCAGGGATTGAGAACTTTTGCCCCTCATATATTGTGGAACTACAGCTCCCATGCTGTTGACCATGCTGGCTGGGGCTGATGGGAGTTGGAGTCTAGGAACATCTGGAGGGCCGCAGATTCCCCACTGCTACTAGGTTTCAAATTCTCCTCCCTCGTATCATCCTTATCTCATCACACATTGCACCAATGTTTTCAGCGATGCACCAAGACTTATGTGGAAGCCCCCATATGGAGGACTATGCGGCAGAACAGCAACAAAGTGTGCAGAATGTTCTTCTGCATGCAGAATTCAGCATCTCAAGAGTCTTGGGTCTTTCCAGGCAAGGTTGCAAAGATTGACCTCTAGCCTGGTGAAATCGCCAAAGCTTACAGTGTCTAGCCAAAGAGGGTTTGCAGGATTTTGAAAAATTGCAAAATTGTGCAAAATTGTGAACAGAGACAATAATGGAATGCCTATGAACATTAATTAATTAAAGTTGCAGGGGAACTTTGCTGAATGGGAACTTGCATCTCAGTAAAGGATCTTCGTCATGAAGCTAACAGAGCACCATACAAAATCTTTTGTTGAGCCCGCATTTAGCTCTGTTTCCAGCTGACTGCAGAAAGCGAATGCTTCTGCAGCACCGAAGAGACCTAGCATTTCACAGTGTAATCTGCATATCACTGAAATTAAGTTAACATCTTTATTTTCAAAGCAGCCATTTGTTAAAATATGTGGCTTATCAAAGATGCTGCAGAATCAGATTTAAATCTCCTATTTATTCCTCAAAAGAGACGTCTTTCAGCTTACATACTGGAAACAGTCTCTCTAAGTTCCTGGAACAAAATGGGAGAGAGAGGTCCAGTTTTTTATTTTGCTAGGGTGTGATTTGCGTGTAAAATAAGAGCTCCCCCTGCCCCTTCACAACAGAAAACAAAGGAGGAAGCAGGTGGCAGCAAAACAGCTGGCAGCTGGTGTTCTAATGCGATACATGAGTTTCTAATGCCATTACCATTTACATTCTTAATGGCATAGCAGAGCGAGTGTTAAATGTGACATTTAATTGCAACGCTGATATCATTTGCTGTCAGGTTAGTTTTAGCAAATAGCAGGGCAGACAGCACTGGATGGCGCAGGCCCCTTCTCACATTACTTTTACAATTCAGAAGATGTTTCAGTGCAGGCATCCCACACACTGCTCAGGTAATGTGAGAAGCCCCAGGTCATGCAGAAAGTGTTCAGCTGTTCCCTACAGAGACAGGTGATTCTGTCAATTTTACTTTCCTTTCCTTTTTCCAATGTTAAGTTCAGATCTCCACATTTCAGATTTTTTTTTAATGTCCCCATGAAAATTCATCAGCAGTTTAGTGTGAATTTCTCCTAAAAGGCATGTTTTTATACAGCCATTTCTCTAAATATAAGACATTTCTGCATGCTATTTCCACCGATATATGCATTTTCGTGCACATCCCTTGACACATTGCATTAATTGCAAAATTCTGAGAACTGCGAATTTTGAATGGTGGTTCTATTGTGGTTCTCGGAGTGCTTTGGAAAATGCAATTCAGGTAGGTTCACCTGTTGAATGTGAGCAGAATTGATTTTCTCCTGGTCTTTAGTTCCCTATGCTGCCACCACCGTCACTCTCAGGATTTATTTATTTGATTTAAAATTTTGATGGAGAATTTACAAGGCAGCTTGTGCAGCAAAGGGTCATCAATAAAACACCAGGAATCCAGTAGAAATTGGTTGCTAGGCTAGACAAACCTGATCTCTGACTCAGCAAGACAATTCTTAAATATGTATGTACATCTAAAGCTGCCTTAACATAATAAGAAATTGAAGGAGGAATGGCTTATGGACTATGTGGAAATGGCAAAGCTGACAGAAATAATGAGAGATCAAAATAATGAACTTTTTTTGGACTATTTGAAAAAGCCCTACAGTCAAATGAAATCGCAGGCAGGATTCGAGACAGGAGTAGTGGTAGAAAAACGACAAGTATTAGATGGATTTCTGTAATAGATAATAGTTTAATATATAATGCAGTAGAAAACAGTATGGGCAAAAACACTGTGGGTGGAAAGTCAATATATGAAATAATGTAACTATTCAATTTGAAGTCAATTCGTAAAAAAATAAAAATAAAAATTGCATTATAAAAAAGCACACGCGTAAGAAATTGGTGACTTCCAGTAAAAGATGAAAAACTGACACTTATAGAAGGCTGACTTCCAAAACACATATTAGTGAGAAACAATCTAGATTAACAGGACCAGGTAAACACTTCCCTTTCTATTTTTTGTTTTGTTTTGCATACTTGGAGGAATTTAGGTGGTCAGCTGTACAGATACCAAAAGGAATCGATGCTGGCTAAGCCAATTTGTTATATCGTGATGAATGACCTAGTAGGTGACTTTAAGTCTTCCTGCGAATAATTGGCCTTTGCTCACTCCACTTCCTAACCCTGCGAAATGCCCTTTTGACTACTCTTTCCCCTTCTTTATAATGTGTGTGTTATTCCCCACAAAAAATAATCAATGAAATCTAAAGGTCACTGAGTGGTGCAGTGGAAGTGGCAGGGATCTCATGCATTGTCTACCGTTCCCGGTGTAGATCATCCACCAAGACCATTTCAGTCTGTTTACAGGACTGAAAACCAGTATAATTCAGAAATCCCTGGAGTTGAGTCTTCACCTCTAGGTTGAACGCCTTCTCCCAAAGTGATACATTGAAGACTGGCCCTTCATCAGCCATGGCAGCAGTTCTAGCAGTAGAAGAACAAATTGCATGAAAATGGTCAATTCTGGAGTCAATTTGGGTGTACTGTGGATTCTGTAAAAAGAGCATCTACTTTCTCTCGCCCACACCCTTCCCTCTGGCTGCAGGACAGGAGCTGCAGAGCAGATGTCATTAGATGTGTCATGCCGGCTGAATTTACAGGTTTCTACTTGGTGTGCTAGCAGAGATCCCACTGAAGCAGAAAGGATCAGGGAACTGAGGTTATTGGGAAGAGACGCTAAGAACAAAATCTATGTGCTGTGCAGCCAACCTGAGAATGAGTGAGTGATGGTGACACAGAACAAGATGAAGATATATATATATATATATATATATATATATATATATATATGCGCGCTACTGAAATACAAGAAAAAGAAGGTGAGAGATTTCTGAAGATCAGGAATTAGAAAATTAGAATAGGCCTGGCAAGTGCAACATAGCATCCATTTTGAAACCCATTTCAGGGATGTAATCATTGCAAAACAGACTGCTGCTAGATAAAAGGTTCCAGAGTATGGTTCCATCTTTGGAAGGTTCCACACTGAAGTAGAGCTGAGAAGGGCTAGACCAGGGATGGAGAATCTGCAGCCCTCCACATGTTGTTGGTCTCCAGTACCTATCACCTCTGACCATTGACCATGCCAGCTGTGGCTGTTGGGAGTTGCAGTCCGCAATATCTGGAAGGCCACATTCCCTATCCCTGGTTTAGAACTTGAATTTATTTTCAGTGCCAGGACCGGGCCCTAGAAAAGATAAAACCAAGAAGAGAAGGGTGCTTCTGGTCACTGTGATAATTCTGTGTACTTGAATTGTCACAGATGGTGCTTTTTCCATTTCATTGCCATTAACCCCAATGATTACACCAGCAGCCTTTATTATTGCATGTTTATAGATCTGATAAATGAGACTAACACTTCATGAACGGAACAAAGTAGACTCTGGTACATGAAAACTTATGCCAAAATAAATTTGGTAGTCTTTGAGAGAACACTGTGTGCTTTAAATGTATGACGCAGATGTAACTCTAGTGAATTTTCCTCCCATTGTAACTAATGAGAGGGTGGTGGCAATATCACCCCACCGACACGGCTCTTAAAACTGTGGTTGTGTTCACAGTTGTTATTGCAGAAGATCTAACTTACTTTGTATATCCTATATCAGACACCTGATCCCAAGGAGCTATTTGCTCCAGTGATATCTCTGAAGGGTCTTATTGGATTTCCTGCAGAGGATGGTTCACTGCTTACTGTGGCATCTAAGGCAGGAACTGGTTTGGGGACTCAATAAAGATAGATAGATTTATAGCGGTTGGATGTGCAATTTCTTAACCAAAAAACAGGCTATGTTTGCTTTTACTACAACTACTACAAATAGTCCAAATTTGCTTAAGAAACTATTTGCTGTCTACCTTTACCCCCTTTTCTCTGGATCCTGAGAGCAAAACCACACGCAGTGTATAACTGCAGCCTGATAACCAATTTATTACAAGTTTTTTTTTAATCACCCAGCTTTCGAAATATACAGAGGTTCTTCAGGTTACAGATGCTTCAGGTTACAGATGCTTCAGGTTACAGACTCCACCAACTCAGAAATAGTACCTCTGGTTAAGAACTTTGCTTCAGGATGAGAACAGAAATCACACGGCAGCGGTGCTGGGGCAGCGGGAGGCCCCATTAGCTAAAGCGGTACCTCAGGTTAAGAACGGACCTCCGGAACGAATTAGTTCTTAACCCGAGTTAACACTGTAAATACTTCCAGGTAGGGCAACTAGGTCAGGCACTGGCTGTAAGGCCCAGTGACTCAGAAGGACCTCTTACTGGTCTAACCCAACTGTGCCACCTTACTGTCCTCTCAGGGCCAGACTAATACATTTTGGCACTTGAGGTGAGCTACAGAACCCCCCATTCCCTGTCACCACTTAGAAATATAAGAATAGTATGTTGGATCAGGCCAATGGCCTATCGAGTCCAGCATTTGCTTCTCACAGTTGCCAACCAGATGCCTGTGGGAAACCAGGGAGCAAAACATGAGCACAAGAGCATACTCCTCTTCTGTGGTTTCCACCAACTGGTATTTGGAAACATGGCTGCCTCCAGCTGTTGGAAGAAATTTAGTGAGATGGAGGTGATGATATGGAAGCAATTCTACATGCTATTAGCCTTCCAATTCTTATACCAAGAAACTCTTATACCAAGAACCCCAGCTTTCCCATAAAGCTCGCATGGCCAACTTGAGCAAATTACAGCTGCTCATCCTAACCTACCCTATTGAACTTGGTGGGACTTACTTCTGAGTAGACATGTATAAGGCACAATTTACAACAAAGGAATAAACACTCCACATGTTCCCTACAAAACCACCAGCTGCTGAACCATTGCAATTAAATAATTTAAAGTGAATTGGTTATTTTTTCCTTCAAAATTATAGGGAAGAGTAAATACAAAGTGCTTTGTACGTCAGATTCACAATTTCCCTTCATTTGGTGCAAGGATTTTGTTTTCAGTATAAACAGGACTCCATTTTTGTAGCTGATTGCATGCAGCAGTGCCCTTTTGGTGTACTCACATTGTGTAAACATTTCTGTTGTTTGTTAGATCCCAGCTTTAGGCATGTGCATGCATGCAAACACACACACACACACACACACACAAACACGACACACCTAAGCATCAGGGAGAAAGTGGGGAGCATCTCCCGTCATTGCGCAGGCCGGTGTGGCCTACTGGAAGCCTGCACTAGCCTGTGTGGTGTTGGGAGATGTGTGTGACATCAGAAAACCTGCAGTGTCTCCTGACATTGAGGGGGCCAGGCACCCTTCAAGCAAAGAAACCTCAGCCCCCTAGAGTCAGTGAGCCTGCTATGCGGCCACATTGCAGGCAGCAGATTCCAGAGGCACACTGGCCAGCAACAGTCTTTGTGGTCCTACAGCAGCTTAGTCAGTCAGGGCCATGGCAGTGGTGATGGTACAGGGTGGCCCTGAGAGCAGCAGATGGGGTGTGGTGTGGCACATGATTCACATGACTCACCCTAACCCTAACCCTCACCATCTTCCATCTAAGAATTGTAGGTCAGTAGGGTTCATGAGGGGACGCGGGTGGCGCTGTGGGTTAAACCACAGAGCCTAGGACTTGCCGATCAGAAGGTCGGCGGTTCAAATCCCCGCGATGGGGTGAGCTCCTGTTGCTCGGTCCCTGCTTCTGCCAACCTAGCAGTTCGAAAGCATGTCAAAATGCAAGTAGATAAATAGGTACCGCTCCGGCAGGAAGGTAAATGGCGTTTCCGTGCGCTGCTCTGGTTCGCCAGAAGCGTCTTAGTCATGCTGGCCGCATGACCTGGAAGCTGTACGCCAGCTCCCTCAGCCAATAAAGCGAGATGAGCGCCGCAACCCCAGAGTCAGTCACGACTGGACCTAATGGTCAGGGGTCCCTTTACCTTTTACCTATGGTTTACGATAGGGCCAGGTCCGGCAGTCACTGCTTGAGCTTCACTCATCCTGTCCTCAGCTTTTAGTGACAGTTTCATCCTCCTTTCACTTCCCCAAATTCTTCTTATAGCAGTTCTAAGGAATAATAATGCCCAAGTGAGCAACACGATGCCACCAAGAGGTCATTTTCTTCTGGTTTACTTTGCGTCAGACCAGGCACTTCCGGGTTGGCGCCTCCGGCAATGGCGGAGCTCCTCCGATCGGGAGGAATTTGCTCCGTGGAAAGTAGGGTCTGAACCGCCACGGCGAAGGCGGAGACCCATTGAAATCACAGGCGGAAGAAGCTTGTGAACCTGGGATTCGGCTGGCACATTTTGCGCCTCCCCTACTTGCGGAGAAACCCTGTTTTGGGGATCCAGAGCGACGTGGGGTGAGCGGCGCGGTGCTTTGAATCGACTGCTTCTTTCACGGAGTGAAGCCGCATTGCTGTTGCCGGAGAGCGCTGACTTTTTCCTGTGGACAATTGGACTCTAAACAACAACCCGTGAGTAGAACGGAAAATTGGATCTTTAAATACCTTAATTTGGCACCAAAATGGGAAGGTTTTAAACAGGAAGTCCGCCTTCCTCTTTTGTAAATAGATTGGAGCAAAGACGTTACAAGCTAAAGTCTCAGAAAGCCTTTGGCAAAGGATTAAATTTCAATCGGTTAAAATTATCAACCCCCCCTTGGAAGCAGGAGAAGAGGGGGGAAATTCTGGACCTAGTGAGCCTGCAGGAGAGAGTGAAAAATCAAATTACCACTGCTCTGAACCTGGAAACGGGCTGCCAAAAGGAGGGACGTTTTGGGAGAGTTCATTGACTGTGAACAGAATGTATTTGACAGTTAGCTAAATAAGAGAAAGATACTGCTTCCATTGTCCTCTTATGCGTTTAAAAAGGAGGAAAAGTAACTGAAAATTTAAACTATCTTTATTGCTTGAGTTGTGCTTGAAAGGATTGATACAAGTGGAGACTGTTTCCCTCTAGAGGGAGCTTTTGCAACTGTTACAGGAGTGTAACTGGGGAATCTCCAGCTGCGAGATAAGAAACTGTGAGAACCAGGGATTGACCTTGGACCATTTAAAAATGTTGACAGGAGAAGCCATTGTGACTGCATTATGTAAGATAAGCCATTTGCTGGAACAGCTTCATAAGAAGATAAATGATATGACTACTAAAACTGACAACTTGGGACAAAAAGCGATTAATTTGAGACAAAAAGTGAGCACCAACACAGAAATTACCCAGGACTTGGTACAGGAATCTACTTTGGCAGGACAAACTGTGGAGGAGAAGGAGAAAGCTGTTGTTGTCGAACCTAAAGTAACACAAGTGGGATCCTCAGCCTTACAGAAGCAAATTGAGGACTATAAGTTGAGGCCTTTTATGATTGAATCTAGAAAAAGTCAGATTTTGAGGATCGGAGACCGGCTTGGATTGGAGAAGGAAAGTTGGAAAGATCCCTCTATGCAGGGATTAACGGACTTTTGGGATATGGACTTGAGGAGATTGAAGTTCAGGGGGCCTTTGGATTTGGAGGAAGCTTGAAACATGTCCTGAAATGCTTTATGGATCTTAACTTTAATTATGGAAATTTGGCTGACCTGTCGAGAAGGAATAAAAGCATTGTTAGGTTGGAGTCTCCCTGAGACCTGCTCTTTAGCATTAAAGAATATGAAGAAGACCTGCAGAAGGGACCAGGAAAAGAGTTAAGAGCCTTGGACATAAGATCTCCAGGTTGATGGACTATATGGAATTGACGGAAAGGACTGGCAGAATCCGAGACCAGGGAGAAGAGATGGTGGAAGAAGATTGGAAAATTTAAAGTTTATTTATAGAAATACTGTAAAATTAATGAGTGATAGAAAAATGTTGGAATGAAATTTTATGGCCTTAGCAGAAATGTTATAAGGAGTTAAGCATATACAAGTATTCTAGTCTTAATGGAAAATAAGGTTAAAAACATGTTAAGATATTTATAGTATGACAGAAAATAGAGAAAGATGGAAAGGATTTGCTGAAACAATTAATAGAAGTGGAATACAAAAAGGGAGGTGAGAGGAGGTCGATGAAACAAGGGAATGAAAAACAGAGTATGGGAAAGGTGTGATGTATGTTTTTAAATTGTTTTTGGCTTTATTTTGTTTAGGGTTAGGGTTAGGGATAGGGTTTTGTTTAGTTTAATGTGTTTAGTTAGGTTGTGCATTGTATTGTTTATCTTTTGTATTGTATTGTTGTTTTTTCTTTTTCTTTTGTGTTTTTTCCCCTTTGTTTTCTCTCTCTTTCCCCCCCTATTTTGTAAGCTTTAAAAGTAATAAATATCATTTTTTAAAAAAAATACTTTGCCTCAGACCAATTCCAGCCAAAAAAAACCTTGCAGCTCCAAGAGGTTTAGCAGAATCAAACTGCTTCCTTAATGCCGTAGTCACTATTGACACGTAAAGCACATTCAATGCAAATAAACCTATTGGTGGTCTTCTTTTACCTTTTACAAGTTTTGAAAATATTTCATTGTCTCAGGGTATGATCCGGCTCAGACCTCTGGGCTATAAATTCCCAAGGCTGCTTTCTTTCAACTAGCTTCAGAGCAGAGATATCATGGATCTCACTGCCTCACCTGCGTTCTTCTTGATCCTCTGCTGCTGCCTTGGCCTTGTGGAAGCCCGAGACTTTAATTCTGTCCTTTCTGTGACAAATGGAGGATCTTGGGGTACCTGGGGGGTAATCCAGATTTGCCCTCAGGGATATGCTTTTGGTTTCTCACTGAAGGTAAGGTTTCCTCCAGGGTTGCTGTCACCATCGGCTCACTTTGAAGTTCCTCCCTCCCCTTCTTTCTGAACACCTTCTGAAGATGGGAAAACAATAGGGAACTGATGGACTCTTAAGTCCAATAGTCCTCAGCCTTGTCTAAAATATGGACAATAAGAGGTTGAGGAGCCAGATGGTAATTTGGGCCGCCGAGTGAAATATATTAGTAACTTATGCAGCAGTGCTGTTTTTCTAGAAAAAGGTGTCTATTTCTCTTAGAATGGCAATAGTGCCCACTTGAGAGCTGCCGGAACTGAGTTCTGGCACGTTCTGGCTGGTATGAGGTATGCGGGCGGATTATTTGGTGGTAGGGCAGTGCATCCTGTTTCACTGCTTGAGGCAAAAGGGGAAGATCCACTTTGCCCAACTTCTGCTGTCACTACCACCATGACCTAACTACTCCAGCCGACACTGCCTGCTTTGCTGCCACTGTGCTCCCAGTCATTGGTGCTATGGGGGCAAGATTATGCCAATTTGGGGTGAGATCTTGCCCCAAATGTATGTGGTCTTGCTCAAAATTGGTGCCAATGGTGGTGGTGCTTCTCTGCTGATAGTGGAGACAGCAAGGGAGGCGGGGCACCCTTGGGCATGCTACATGGGGGGTTTCTGGCACCTGAAGCAGCAGCCTCACCCTGCCTAATGACTGGGCCAACTCTGTTTGGTGGGACTGCTTACATGTAGGATGTTGTCCAACATATCTCCAGATATGTTGGACTCCATCTCCCATCCAGCCCAGCCAGCATGACAAATGGTCTGGGATGATGGGTGTTATCATTCAAAACATCTGAGAGGGATCAAAGTTGGGAAGCCTGCAGTATTGGAAGTGATTGCCAGTCTTAAAAAAAAAAACATCACTCAAGGTTGATAATTACGGCTGAATGCAGTGTGTTTCATCGCCCACCCACAAAGAATTGCATTGTGCAATTCAAAAATAAGCAACAAGAAATACATACTCTCACACACATACAGAACAATTGTTTTGCAGCAATGTCATGTTTTGGTTTGCATGGTGCGTTTATCTTTTAGATCTATTAGCATGATTCTTGTTCAAGGTGAAGGATATCCCGACTGAGTTCCCCGGCAAGCAGCCGAAAAGTTGTAAAGAAGAGCACAGGACCTTTAACTAATTTTGGCTGTGGGGGAAAGGCAGTGCTTGGAATGAACTAATTTGGTTTAACCAAGCTGATTGAGTTAATGCAAAAATCTGCACATGAAAGTGATCCCCATAATTGCCAGGAGAACGAAACATGAATTAAACTATTTACATTCCAGTGTGTTTTTTTAAAACGTCTTCATAGTTTCCTGAAGTATGTTTTATACTTCAGGACAGCAACTTGCAACATTCTGAATGCTTAATTTTGTTGTTGATGATCATTTCAAGGAAATTGAGTTTCACAGGGGCTGTATGGCTGGTGTGATAGCTCAATTGGTTGGGCATGAGACTCTTAATCTCAGGGTTGTGGGTTCAAGCCCCATGTTGGGCAAATGATCGCTGCATTGCAGGCGGTTGAACTAGATGACTCTTGTGTCTTAAGAGACTTAAGAGAATGGATAATTCTAGCTGAAAACTGTTGCATCCATGTCACGTTAATTGAACTTAGATCTCATTGAATTCATGATTTACTTTTGACTTTGATTTTTGCACTCCTTGGTTTATCCTCAGATTTAACCCAGCCTCTTCATCTCGCTTCCCACTAGGTAGAGCCACCCCAAGGTGGTGGTGTCAAGGATGATGATACAGCCCTAAATGGAATTCGCCTGCACTGCACTGACAGTTCAGTAATTGAGTCTGCAAGCGGACCGTGAGCATCTCTCTTGATTTCATTTCCTTTTTGTTGCAATTTTTGGGAAGGTGTTGGTGGGAGGGGCTGAACTGAAATTTGTTATGCTAGGTTAGACCAGCACAAAGAAACCATAGGGTTCGCCTTGCTTTTTCTGACCTCTCAAAGGGCACCAACTCTAGCCTTTTGCTGGCTTCCAACTCAACTTTGCAGGACCCCAAAATTGATAGCAGGCCTGGTTTTAGAGGTTGGCACTGTTGGTCACTTGCCAATCCCTGTATCCCAATAGGGGACCCAGTACAGATTCCTTGAGCTTTCTTATTTAGCTGCAAAGCCACTCCCGACCTAAAGAGGGGGTGGGGTTGCGGGCTCACGCCCCCATCAACAATCTCGTGGGGCTGGTGTCAGCCCCGTGAGAAGCAGGGATTCCCCCCAGCTCATTAATATTCACCACCCACAGCGACAGCCAATCGGCTGCCGCAAGGGGCGGGCCTCCCAGGTTCACTTAAGGTCGGGGCAGCCCTGGCTCGCCCCTTTTCGTTCCCACAGCAGTAGCCAGGAGGATCCTGGAGCGCTCGGTGGTGCGTAGAGTGACTGCAATGGGTGGGCGGGTCATCGAGCACCCCGGCATCCATTTTAGCAAGGAGGCACTCTACCGCGGGGATGGCGTGCATCTTTCTGATGATGGTAACGATGTTTGGCTGGCCGACATTTTTAATGGGATCAGGGATTGGTTACAGGTTTGAGGGTATTGGCGGCGAGCCTGGCTCGTGTGGCGGTTAGGCATTGGCAGGGGTATTGTTATGGAAATGAGGTCGGGGGGGGGGGAGGAACGCCATCACCTCCCCCAAAGCTTGAAGGGTAGTTCGTTAAAGGACTCCCGCGGGCGTCGCCTCATCCGAAACCTACGGAGGCTAGGGCCTAAAGCGCGCTCCCGAGTGGTAACCCCCTGGGGAGCACCCAGGGATGTGCATCTCGGGGGCTCACCCGGTTGGTGCTTAACCCTTCCTGGTTAGACCTTGGTAGGGCCAATGCCTAAAGCCAATACCGCTCTTACCTGTAATCAATAAAGTTGTGGCCATTTTCGCCCATTAACCTAAAATTTGGTGTCCGGTGTCTTTATTTACTTCATCTTTGGGATGGGGCGGGAATCGCCACGCAACTACTTCTTGCTATCTTTACAAGTTCACTGGATCTCTTTGAGCAAGTGACAGGAGGAAGGACAGGGAGCAGCAGCCCCTGGTTATCTTGCCCTCTCCCTCTTGGTCTGCCACAGGAGTTGGACTCAGAGAAGCAGCTAAGTGAGAGGGCAGTGATGAGACTTAAGAAGGCAAACATTTTACCCAAGACTAAACCTGGATCTGTCTCCGCCTCATGGAAGCCAAGAAACAAATAGAGATAAATGGAAACTCCAAGTCTGTTAAAGAAACAAGGATTTTATTCAGAAAACACCATATTCCAGTCGGGAGGGATCAGATATTTGTTTATTTAATATTTACAATCCCCAACATTTCAAAAAGATCTAAGCAGTATACAGTCTAAAACGCCAAACAATATATCCTTAAAACATAAAACAAAACCTAAAACCAATAAAACAGGAAGGCACTATACTTCAGAAGAGTTCTCCCTAGCTCAAAACAAGTTGAGCCCCAGTAAATGGATAATGGTGTACTTTTTGAGACTCTCTCCTCTTTTCCAGTAAACAAATAATTGTTCTGGACTATTTCAGGCCCAGAAGATCTTAGGCTGTGTTGAACAGTATTTATTGGAAATGATACATTAAAGTGACAATTAACTGTTTCACAGACTCAGACAGCAACAATACCTGCTTCTGGGTTCCTGGAGAACTGCTTCTGCCCATACTGGGAGAAGGGAGTGTTGGGGCAGAAAGGAGGGGCAGAGGCAATTGCTTTGTGAAACTTTGGATACAACAATGCAGAGCCCTAGCCCTTGAGACATTGGGGGCATCCTCTTGGAATATTCACATGGAGCTGATCCATTTAGGTGTAAGCAGAAGGCTCCCCATGTGTTACTAACTAACACCAGTGTCTTTGGCAGGTGGGGAACCTGGACAGGGATTCAGTATTGCCCTCAAAGCAATCTGATCTCTTACTCTCTGAGAGTGGAAGGATACCAGGGCAATGGTGACGATACGGCCGCCAACAACATCCAGTTCACCTGTCAAGACGGAACTGGGCTGATGGGCCAGGGACTTAACTGGGGTAATTTTGGCCCATGGAGCAATCGCTGCTCCTCTGGTTATATCTGTGGGATCCAGACAAAGGTGGAGGGTCTCCAAGGCAAGGACGATGACACAGCACTTAATGATGTGAAGTTCTTCTGCTGTGATTGAACCCAGTGTACCTCCGCCCTTTATAGCGTATCTCTGCTACTTTTTGGTAGTCGTGAAAGTTAACGACAATTAAATATTGTCTTCAGAATTGTGCGTGATTCTTTTGATCAGAATTCTACACCTATCACTTCTGGATGAGAAGCAATGAAAAATATTAAAGAAGGGGCACAACTATGCAGGTGTTGATTAACAAACAAAGTGTGCTGAATCAGTCTGAATCCTTTCTGTTGGCCCCGAGACTTGACTCAAAAAGAGGCCACAGACATAACTGACCCTCCAAATCAAGAGCCAAAACCTGGGTAAATAAAAATGCTTTTGTCTAGCACCAAGAGGGCTTCCTTAGCCCCACATTGACATTTTGGGGTTTCTTTTTTGGGGGCCTAGAACTGAGCTTGTTTTTTTGTGGGAGCGGAAAGCAGTGTCATGGCTCCGTCAAGACTTCGGGAAAGCTATTCCTCCCCTGGTTGCAACAAGAGCAGAAGAAAGAAGGTAGAGTCCTTTTTAAATGAGTTTTAGTCAATCCTAATAGCAAGAGACAAAAGAAAGCAACAAGCCTCAATATGGCGTTACTCCAAACTGGCCTCCTCCTCCCACCTCCCTTACTGTGGCCACTTGTGGTCAAATGTCTCTGATTCCATTGTTCCTGCACTTTTAACGAACATCGTGTTCTGGGAGAAGGGGGATCAGAAATACTCTCCAGTGACAGCATGTCATCTGGCTGCCCCGCTACACTCTCCACCCCTTCTTCTAACACTGCCCAACTCTTTTGTTCATCTATCGGACTTCTGGGTTGGCGCCTCCGGCAATGGCTGAGCTCCTCCGATCGGGAGGAACTTACTCCGTGGAAAATAGGGTCTGACCGCCACGGCGAAGGTGGAGACCCACTGAAATCACAGGCGGAAGAAGCCTGTGAACCTGGATTTGGCTGGCACCTTTTGCGCCTCCCCTACTCGCGGGGAAACCCTGTTTTGGGGATCCGGAGTGACGTGGGGTGAGCGGCGCGGTGCTTTGAATCGACTGCTTCTTTCACGGAGTGAAGCCGCATTGCCGTTGCTGGAGAGCGCTGACTTTTTTCCTGTGGACAATTGGATTTTAAACAACTACCCGTGAGTAGAATGGAAAATTGGACCTTTAAGTACCTTAATTTGGCGCCGAAAGCGGGAAGGTCATAAGCAGGAAGTCCGCCTTCCACTTTTGTAAATAGACTGAAGCAAAGACGTTACAAGCTAAAGTCTTTGAAAGCTTTTGATAAAGGATTAAATCTCCATCGGTTAAAAATACAAACCCCCCCTTGGAAGCAGGTGAAGAGGGGAATTTTTTTTTGAATTTAGTAAGCCTGCAGGAGTGAGGGGAAGATCAAATTACCACAGCTCTGAACCTGGGAAAGGGCTGCCAGATGACGCTCGGGGAAAGTTTATTGACAGAACGGATTTGACAGCTAGCTAAAATAAGAGCAAGATACTGTTTCCATTGTCCTCTTCTGTATTTAAAATGGAGGAAAAAGTAACTGAAAATCGAAACTATGTTTATTGCTTGAGTTGTGCTTGAAAGAACTGATACAAGTGGAGACTGTTTCCCTCTAGAGGGAGCCTTTGAAATTGTTATAGGAGTGTAACTGGGAGGTCTCCAGCTGCAAGATAAGGATTCTGAGAACCAGAGATTGACCTTGGACTATTCAAAATGTTGATAGGAGAAGTTATTTTGACTGCATTATGTAAGACAAACTATTTGCTGGAAGAGATTCATAAAAAGATGGATGACATGACTTTTAAAACTGATAATTTGGAACAGAAAGTGACCAATATGAGACAAAAAGCGAGCACCAACACAGAAATAATTTAGGACCTGGCACAGGAACCTACCTTGGCAGAACAAATGGTCGAGGAAAAGGAGAAAGTTGTTGTTTTTGAACCTAAAATAACACAAGCGGGATCCTTAGTTCTACAGAAGCAAATTGAGGACTATAAATTGAGGCCTTTTATGATTGAATCTAGAAAAAGCCAGATTTTGAGGATTGGATCCCGGCTTGGACTGAAGAAGGAAAGTTGGAAAGATCTCTCTATCCAGGGATTAATTGACTTTTGGGACATGGACTTGGATTTGAAGGAGATTGAAGTTTTGGGGGCCTTTGGATCTGGAGGAATCTTGAAATACGTCCTGAAACACTGTATAGACTCTAGCTT
The DNA here is from genome assembly GCF_964252035.2 of Podarcis erhardii. Lineage (NCBI taxonomy): Eukaryota > Metazoa > Chordata > Lepidosauria > Squamata > Lacertidae > Podarcis > Podarcis erhardii. The sequence goes on along the minus strand of NC_138508.1, from coordinate 23,252,294 downwards.
CAACTATGGAAATTTGGCTGAACTGTCCAGAAGGAATAAAAGTAATGTTAGGATGGAGTTCTCTCGAGATTTACTCTCTAGCATTAAAGAATATGAAGAAGATCTGCAGAAGGGACTTGGAAAAGAGTTAAGAGCCTCGGACATAAGATCTCCAGGTTGATGGACTATATGGAATTGACGGAAAGGACTGGCAGAATCCGAAACCAGGGAGAGGAGTTGATGGAAGAAGATTGGAAAATTTAAAGTTTTTATATAGAAATATCGCAAAATTAATGAGTGATAGAAAAATGGTGGATTGATATTTTATGGATTTAGCAGAAATGTTATAAGGAGTTAAGCATATATAAGTATTTTAGTATTAATGTTAAAATAAGGTTAAAAAAATTGGTGAAAGGAGGGAAAGTAAAGTTACATTATATTGAGATAAAATACAGAACAAAAATTGGAAAAGATGGAAAGGATTTGCTGAAATAGTTAATCGAATTAGAATACAAAAAAGGGAGGTGTGAGGAGGTCAAGGAAACAAGCAAATGAAAGATAAGTTGGGAAGATTAGTTGTGTTTTTTGTTTTTGTTTTTGTGTTTGTTTTCTTTTTCTCTTTTCTTGTTGTGATGTGATGTGTTGTTTTGTTTTTGTTTAATATGGTGTTATTACTTTTGCTTTTGTTTTTTGTAACCCTTAAAATTTTTAATAAATATTTTTTTTAAAAAAACTCTTTTGTTCGTCTATCTCTGAGCTGTGATTTCCCTCAGACTCCTCAAAGCCCTGCTGTAATTCAGTGCTGCCTCCCCTTCTCCTGATGCTGCAGGAGAAAGGTGCGTGTGTGATCTCCACCACTCCTCCTCCTCCATCTCACCCTCTTGAGTCCAATCCCTGACAAGCAGGGAATCACAATGCAGGTACGGTTGTTATCCCACCGCTGCACCACCACCAATTTTGTGGCGTTCATAAGGAGCCCCCGGTCGTCTCACGGACTATTGACCCGTACACCACTAATCCGCTGCCACCAACCAGGTCCTCCCTGGTAAAATCACTTCAGTCTCAGTCAGCTTTTCAATTCATAAAGAAGAGTGTATTTTATTTCAGACTTAAAACAAAACTATTACAGCATTCCAAACAGTGTTCCTCTTTACTTTCTTAGTCTGATGTTCCTCTCTCTATCTCTGCTACCACCCCACACTCAAGGACCAACTGCCCTAACTGTCTCTCTATTACCAACTGCCTTTCCCAACCAGCCAACCCACTCAAACCACCCACCCACCCACCCACAACTCCCAATGAACTAACTCCCAGAACTCCCTCATATATGGTAATGTCACAGGGGGCACTCAAATATTTTAAGTGTTTAGGGCACAGCTTTCCAAACTTTTCATGTGGGTGACAAACTTTTGAGACATGCATTGTTTCACAACACAATAATTCCGTTTTACTAGCAAACTAGCCCCTTTCCAGCCCTGGGAGGAGCATGGGGAGCATTTGTGTGACACACCTATTGTTATGCGTCCAAGTTCCTGGCTTGATAGCACAGTAAGTGTCGTTAATTAAAAAGGAGGAATTATTGCAAAAACAAACAGATAGCCTGTAACATAGCCTCTGGCATAATCAATCAAGATGACCCTTCTGAAGTCTGTTTCTGGGTTCCACAGAAGATATTGAATCTTTGGACCTTGCATCATTTGTTTTGTTTCCTGTGTAATAGCCTGCCCCTTAGGAGAGATTGGGTCAGCTCTAACCTCTTCCCGGTTGACAGACTACTTCCTTCTCTGTTCCTGCCTGATTGACTTTGGCTGGGTTCCAGCACTCTCGCAGTCGTCCCCTTATCAACCGGCATTCCAAGGGGCATGGGAGATAGTTCTTCCTCCTGCATGAGAGTTAACCCTCTCTGTTCCTGGCTGCTTTCCTCAGCTGGCTGCAAATCTTCACTGGGAGCTGGCTCATTCCTGACACCTACACACTGTGGCTGATAAACGAACACATCATGACACAAAGTTTGGAAAGCTCTTGTTTAGGGCTTCTCAAGGTCTTAATCTGGCCCTGACCCTGCATGACATAATGAAAAGCTGTGATGGCTTAAGGGTTTTTGTGGTGGCCTTGGCATTTTCAAGGCAGTTGGTGTCAGGGAATTGGAGACAGAGAAGGGGGAGAGAATGGGGACTTACAGAGATAAGCCTCCGTTAATTAGCAGCTGTTCTTCCTCGGACGAGGAAGGTGACGAAGGGCTGCCAGGAGGCAATGAATCTGAGAGGGGGGAGCCACTTCCGGGGCCCAGCCATTCTTGTAACAGAGGAAGGAAGGGGGTTGGGCTCAGGAAGTGGATATGCTGGGGGAAACCAAAAGCTTCTTCAGTCCAGGCAACTGACTCACCATGATGGAGGCTGACTTTTCAGAGATCTTGTAAATAGCGACAAGAAACCAATAAATCTTGTAAATATGGCTGGATTCCCGGACTCTTATCTCTGCTAGCACTCACCAATCATTCCTGACAATTGGAGACTGTGCATTGGTGACCTATTCATTTCTAGACCCCATTTAAAGAGCAGGACATTGGTTTAAAGCTTAGTAGGTTTGGGACCAGGTTACCTGAAGGACTGCCTGTAGCCATTTGAATGTGTCTAGCCCTAGAGATAGGTTTCTCCCATTGAGATAGATTGCATCCATGGGCCTATGCCTGTGGGATTCTCTCACTAGGCACCTAACTAGTGGCCCTAGACAAATTATTTATAATCCGGGGGGAGGGGGAGAATTATACAGTGTCAGCTAAATTCTACATATCTTGTGTACACTTGAAAGAATGTATGGCGAATTATATTGAATAGACTTGTCTTTGATTTGTACTTCTTTTCTTTTTTCAAAATACCATATATAATAATGTAATGTTGTCAAGCAAATTTAATAAAATAAATAAACAAACAAAAAACAAAACAAAACAAAACAAAAAGCAAAACAAAAAAGGCTTCCTAAGACTATTGCCAGGCAATAAAATCTAAGACAGAAGAGAAGTCAAAACCTCATAGAAGGCTCATGAGGCTCTTTAAGGGAAGCACTCTTTTCGCATTTAGAAATGGAAAACAAACGAATCAATAAATGTCATTCATTGAGGCCCATATTTCATCATTTACATTTCAGGACAAAATGGCTTCAAATAAACGAATAAAATCAGCCCATGAGTACTGAATGAAAACGTTAAAACTGATCCAGCTTCCCCTTGGTTTTTATTGTTAGAGGGTATGCTACTAAAGTTTCATAATCTGTATTATATTATACACTATATTCACACGCAAGCAGGAAGTATCTTCTGCAGACAATTTGTTTATTATCTCTGTGGCTTGCTCCGCCAAACGTCAATCTGTGACTTTACTCACTGGCTAAAAATACTGAAAATTGGAAGCAGGTTTATTTCTCACTAAGTAGTTGGACAGAATAGTGCCTCCATATTTCCCCTCATATCTTGTATTCTGGATATGGTAGATATGCTAGATCAGAATCCAGACTAGCTAATGGTCTAACAGGAAGTCAGTATGGCAATTGTATCAGATCTTCCCACTTGGCCATGATGCTCACAGCGTGACCTTTGGCCAGTCACTCCCTCTCAGCCTAACCTACCTCACAGGGTTGTTGTGAGGATAAAATGGGAAGAGAGAAAAATGTCTGTGCCCCCTTGAGGTACGTGGAGGAAAGCTTAGAATTGGAGATACTGTGTGTGTGTGTGTGTGTGTGTGTGTGTGTGTGTGTGTGTGTTTCATTGCTTCCCACCCAGAAGTGATAAGTGCAAAATTAAGTAATTAAAATGAAAAGAATCACACATTACTTTCATGCCAATATTTAATTGTGGTTAACATTCACGACTGCTGAAAAGCAGCAGAGATACAGAGAGGTACTTGGCGTTCAGCCACTGCAAAAGAACTTCACATCATTGAGTGCTGTGTCATCGCCCTTGCCTTGGGGAGACTCCACCCTTGTCTGAATGCCATCAATGAATCCGGAGTAGCAGCGGCTGCTCCATGGACCAAAATTACCCCAGGCAAGTCCATGGCCCATCAGCCCAGTACCATCTTGGCAGGTAAACTGGATATTGTTGGCTGCAGTATCGTCACCTTTGCCCTGAGGTTTTTCCACCCTCAGAGAGAAAGAGACTAGATTGCCACGGGGGCAATATTGAATCCCTGTCCAGGATCCCCACCTGCCAAAGAAGACACTGACCGTTAATTAGAAATGGGACAGGAATCTGCTTGCTCCAAAAGGGATCAGGCCATTACTAGCATTACAGGAGGAAGCTCATAGTGTCTCAGAGGCTTTGCATTGTATTGAAAAAGCACCTGCTGCTCCTTCCTTCCCCTCTACCCTCCACTCCTGGTGAAGGCAGAGAAACCCATGATCACAGAATCAGGTATTATTGGTGTGTGAGTCTATGAAACTGTTAAATTACACATTGATATTTGCAATAAATATTTTTTGACACAGCCTAAGATCTTCTGGATCTGAGATGACCCAGAATAATTATCTGTTTACTGGAAAAGAGGTGGGAAACCTGAAATGGGGAGAAGTATCAGTTTATTGGGGGTCAACTTGTTTTGAGCCAGGTAGCTCTTCTGAGGAAACAGAACCCTGAGAGGATGTTAATAGGACATCAGAAGATGTAATGTGGGGCATGGGACTTTGGCCCTCCACTTCTTTCTCAAGAAGAATCAGAAACCAGCAACTAGGGACTGGGCCAGAGGGAGCAGTTGGTCAAATTCAGGGATCTCCTATCAACAGGATCTTGGAGAGGTATGGAATAGTGGGCAAGCGATACTATCTTAGGAAGAGAGGTGGTAGACACTTGACGTTGGTTGCCACTGCTCAACCACCCCCCAAAAGAGAACTGGGTAGCCGTGTTGACTTGCCCTCCTATCTGGTGCTGATCTAACCCAGCCTAACAAATTTCAGTTCAGCCCTTTCAACCATTATCTTCCAAAGAATTGAACCAAAGTGGAGAGGAAAGCAAGAAAGCCACTCACGGTCCAACTGAAGACTCAATAACTGAACCATCTGTGCAGTGCAGGCGGATTCCGTTGAGGGCTGTATCATCACCACGGCCTTGAACTGGCTCTACCTAGAGGGAAAAGAGATGCAGAGAGTGTGATAAATTTGAACTGCTGAACTGCTGACATCAATCTAGTTTATATTTTGGGAAATGGTTTTTCCATGTGTATGCTCTCTATGAGGATAGCCACCTCTTGAGATATTGTCACCAAACCTGGTCCTAATGGTTCCTGAGGTGAGGGTCTTTGTGGAATTTTGGGTACCAGGCGCCATTTTGAATCTAAATGGCAGACCAAAACATGACTTGGCAATACCGCATTACATTTTTTCTGTGTTCCAAAATTTTAATAATTTCCATTCCATTCCACTGAGTTAAAATAACTCCTTATATAACAGCTACAATCTTGTGATTTCTATTAGTGTTGATATAATAGGTAATTTATAAAGTTTCAAGTGAGGAACTTTAGCTGTAATCCTTATTCTTTCCTGCCTGTGACAATTTTTCCCCATGATGCTTTCCCATCCATATATGGTGTTGTATCGTTTATTCCTGCAACTCTAGATGGTTCCCGTCATGTCTCAGGAGAAGCTGTTATCTTACAGTTTCCAAAACTCACTGCATCGCTTTGTCCCGTGATTCAGCTTCCAGTAAACAAGCCGTCTTTGCTGTTTTTCCAGCCTCGGAGGAACAGTCTGAATCCAGACTGCAGATAGTTAATCCAAAAACTTCTCTTCTTGCAGCTGGCAGACTCCTTTCCTCCCTGCCGCTTATTTATGGCCATTTATCCTTATCTCCTTAACACATTCCTTTGTGGATAATGGAGGTTAGGGAGCATTTGATAGCAATTCTGGCCATTTGGCTTAGCATCTCCTTAGTTAAGAGTCCCTCCCTGTCCTATTGCTTCCCCACATTCCTTGTTCAGTTCAAAAACTGTGTTCTGGGGAGTGTTCAGACAAAAACGAAGGAAGGAGAGAGAGATCTGATTGTGACAGCAACCTAACAGCAAACCTTACCTTCAGTGAGAAGCCATGAGCATATCCCCGTGGACAAAATTGGATCGTCCCCCAAGTGCCCCATGGTCCTCCATTTGTCACTGTGAGGATAGAATTATAGTTCTTGTCTTCTGCATGGGCAAGGCAGCTGAAGAGGATCAAGAAGAGCATAGTAGTGATGGTGAAGTCCATGGAAAGCAATCTATTCTGAATCAAGGTGGAAAGAGTCCATCAAAGAATAGCAGCCTTGAGAATTTATAGCCCAGAGACTTGGGCTGGATAACATCTGGAAAACACGGAAAATATCTCCGAAATAATAAACAAGGTGGCACCACTTGTAGATAGATTTGCATGAAATACCTATTGTGTGTCAATATTGGCTATGGAGTTAAGGAAATTGTTTGATTCTGATAAGCTTCTCAGAGTAGCAGGGTATTTGAGTTGGAACCTCTTCAAGCCAAAATAAACCTGCAAAAAGTAAACTATTCTGTCTTGATGACGTCCTGCAACTCACTTGGGTACTATATCCATTCCCTTAGAACAGCTACAATGAGAATTCAGGACAGAGGAACTGTCACTAAATGCTGAAGTTAGGAGGTGTGAACGAACGTGGAGACAACCAGGAGTGGCCTCATCTTCAGTCACTTAGATGGTGGCAGACTGAATGGCCAGCCAGCCAGCAGATCATGGGGCCACTGTTGTTGCTGGCCAGTGTGTCTTCTCAATCTGCTGCTTGCAAAGTGGCAGTGCAGGTCTCCTTCAGGTCCTTCCACCCCATAATTACAATGAAAAATCAGGTAGGGGAGCAGTTGGATGTCCAAGACTAGCAACCTTTCTTAACTTCTTACATGCTTATATAGTGCAGCCATTTCGAGCCATTGTATATAAACACTTACATAAAGTGGTGACAAAGGCATTCTTCAGGGCGCCCTCACCCACAATGCCTCACTCTGAGGAAGGACCTGACGGAAACCAGCACTGCCACTTTGCAGACAGCAGATTGAGAAGGCACACTGGCCTACTCTTTCCCCCTTCTAAAGGTAGCGCTGAGTGGTGCAGCGGAAGCGGCAGGGATCTCATGCACTGCTTACCATTCCCGGTGTAGATCATCCACCAAGGCCATTTCAGTCTGTTTGTGTGACTGAAAACCAGTATAATTCAGAAATCCCTGGAGTTGAGTCTTCACCTCTTGCTTGAACACCTTCTCCCAAAGTGATATATTGAAGACTGGTCCTGCATCAGCCACGGCAGCAGTTCTAGTAGTAGAAGAACAAATGACATGAAAATGGTCAATTCTGGAGTCAGTTTGGGTGTACTGTGGATTCTGTAAAAAGAGCATCTACTTTCTCTCCTCCACACCCTTCCCTCTGGCTGCCAGGAGCTGCAGAGCAGGTGTCATTAGATGTGTCGTGCCAGCTGAATTTACAGGTATCTGCTTGGTGTGCTAGCAGAGATCGTGCTGAAGCACAAAGGATCAGGGAACCAGGGAGCAGAACATGAGCACAAGAGCACGCTCCTCTTCCATGGTTTCCAGCAACTGGTATTTGGAAACATGGCTGCTTCCAGCTGTGGATCAAATTTAGTGAGATGGAGGTTATGGTGTGGAAGCAATTTTGCTTTATCTGAAAAAAGAAAACGAAAACCAGACTTCTTCTACTTCTTCTTTTAAACGTTTTATTGATTTTACAAATACCATGTACAAATAAACACCCCCCTAGTGGGGGGCCACTAGGGGCGCATTGGAAGATGGCCGACAATACCATCTCTCTGACCCACACGGGGTAATTAAGAGGCTGTTATGGGAGTACGCAGCCTCCCTTGTTGCTCCAAGGAAATGGGGAACACTGCCCTTGCCTGCTGTGCCCATAAATCACCCCCTAATTCGAAAGAAGGGGGTGAGGGCCCTAGGCAGAATGCCCCCGTGTGGACCTCGGCTCTCCTGGACGCTGTTTCTGATCGCGCACTAGCTGCAGCAATTTGGAATAATTAATTACAAAAGAAGCAAATGCACATATTTCAAGTGAAGAAGGGGAGTGAAGTCTGCTAATTTAAGTGACCTCTGCGAAAGAAGACGACGGGTTGGAGAAACAGGAATATTTTACGATGAAGATACACCAAAGGCTGGGTATGTTTGACAACGGGACTGATTGGGGGGGGGAAACCTTTTTTTACTTTCCTTCTATGTGATTTACAAGAACCCCTCCTCATTAGAATCGTCGGTTGAACTGACCCAAGCAGGATGATTAAGGTCTGTGTGGAGATAAACTTTAACCAAAAGTATGATTTATGGAAATCGAGAAGCAATAAGAGCTTTTGGAATGGCGCAGCAATTAATTCGGAGTCGCCTTCTTGCCAAAGGATTTATAGCTGGGAGGACAGAACGGACTTGTTTTCAGACTGCATTCCTGGTGAATCTCCTCAAAGGTTTTGAGAACAGAGGCAGATTGGTGAAGATTAATGACGCTAAGACTGTTTTGATGTATGGAAGTGATGTTATATGGAAAACGTCTGGATATGGCTACTGGATAAAAAATAATAATATCCACGCAGGATTACAAACTGTTCTAACCAGCTTGTGGATACTATCAGAGGTCACAAAGAGAAAGGAAAAATATATGAAAATAACAACAAGAGATGTGGAAAAACAATAAGAAAGGACTGGATAGTACTGTGAACATCATAAGGTTAGATTTGTGGACATTAAAAAAGCAGCAAGAAGCAAGAAGTTGATTGGATCTCCTTCGGAACTTGAAATATGGGTACCCCCAACAAAAACTTAAAATTCGGCTGTGTAATTTGGAATTTATGTAATTTGGTTTGATTTGATGTGATTGGTCGGTTAATAAAAAATTATTCAGAAAAAACACAAATAAACACAAATTAGTAAAAACATATCTGTATGAGGAGATTCTCTGAATCTCGAGACTTCCCCCCATCCCATCCATGGAGTCTTATTTTAAGCATTTACAACTGCATATTCATCCGCCATGAATCCTAAAGACTAACTGACATAAAACAACTTTTACAGTGGATAGTACTAGTTTAATATTTGAACAACATCCTCAACAGGAGAGAGGGAGAAATATTATCAATTTCTGGAAAGATAAAAGTATTGCACCATTTTCAGCTGTTGTGAAATATGTTTGCAGAACTTCCTTCCCCATTGAAGGGGGAAAATAATCTTATCAGCAGGATTGCTAAATATTTTTATTACTTTTTGAGTTTTGTAAGCCATAGTGACTTTTCATTTTGGAGCAAGCCTCTTAAAACGGGAAACCATGAGCATGATCAGGCAAACAGGGTAAAGTTAAAGGGTAAAGGGACCCCTGACCATTAGGTCCAGTAGTGGCCGACTCTGGGGTTGTGGTACTCAACTTGCTTTATTGGCCAAGGGAGCTGGCGTACAGCTTCTGGGTCATGTGGCCTGCATGACTAAGCCGCTTCTGGCAAACCAGAGCAGCGCACAGAAACGTTGTTTACTTTCCCACCAGAGCGGGACCTATTTATCTACTTGCACTTTGACGTGCTTTCGAACTGCTAGGTTGGCAGGAGCAGGGACCGGGCAACGCTGGCTCACCCCGTCACAGGGATTCGAACCACCAACCTTCTGATCAGCAAGTCCTAGGCTCTGTGGTTTAACCCACAGTGCCACCCGTGTCCCTTGATCAGGCACATACCTGAGAGTAAATGCTATCAAACTCAGTGGGACCTACTTCTGAGTAGGCATGTAGACAGTATAAGGCACAATTTAAAATAAAGGAATAAACAATCCACATATTCCCTACATAACCACTAGGTGCCAAACCATTGCAATTAAATAATTTAAATAATTTGCCCTTCAAAATGATAGGGAAGGGTAAATACAAAGTGTTTGTATGTCAGCTTCACCATTTTCCTTCGTTTGGTGTAGGCATTTTATTTTCCGTATAAAACAGGACTCTGTTTTCATAGCTGATTGCATGCAGCAATGCCTTCTTTGTGTACTTACATTGTGTAAACATCTCTGTTGTTCACTAGATCCTAGCTTTAGGCAGGTGTGTGTGTGCAAACACACACACACATCCCTACACATGCAAGCACATCAGGGAGAAGCTGGGGAATGAAGGGTTGCGTGACGTCATGTGCGTCTCTCGACACTGCACAGGCCAGTGCACCTAGTGGAAGGCTGCACTGGCCTGCGTGGTGTTGGGAGATGTGTGTGACACCACAAAACCTGCGGTGTCTCCTGACACTAAGGGGGCCAGGCCCCCTCCCAAAAAATATTGAGAGGGCCAAAGAAACCTCAGCCCCCTAGAATCAGTGAGCCTGATGTGCAGTCATACTGCGGGCAGGAGATTCTGAAGGCACACTGGGCCAGGAACAGTCTATGTGGTCATATGGCTGCTTAGTCCGTCAGGGTCAAGGCAGTGGAGATGGAACAGGGCGGCTCTAAGAGCAGCAGATGGGGTGGTGGCCGTGTGAGATTCACCATCCCTCACCATCTGCAATCGAAGAAGTGTAGGTCAGTATGGTTCACGACAGGGCCAGGTCCGGCAGTCACTACTTGAGGTTCACACATCGTGTCCTCAGCTTTTAGTGACAGTTTCATCCTCCTTTCACTTATTATAGCTGTCCTAAGGAATAATAATGCCCAAGTGAGCAACACAATGTCACCAAGAGGTCATTTTCTTCTGGTTTACTTTGCCTCAGACCAGTTCCAGCCAAAAAAACCCCTTGCAGCTCCAAGAGGTTTAGCAGAATCAAACTGCTTCCTTAATGCCGTAGTCACTATTGACACGTAAAGCACATTCAATGCAAATAAACCTACTGGTGGTCTTCTTTTACCTTTCGCAAGTTTTGAAAGTATTTCCTTGTCTCAGGGTATGACCCGGCTCAGACCTCTGGGCTATAAATTCCCAAGGCTGCTTTTTTTCAACTACCGGTAGCTTCAGAGCAGAGATATCATGGATCCCACTGCCTCACCTGCGTTCTTCTTGATCCTCTGCTGCTGCCTTGGGCTTGTGGAAGCCCGAGACTTTAATTCCGTCCTTTCTGTGACAAATGGAGGACCTTGGGGTAGCTGGGGGGTAATCCAGTTTTGCCCTCAGGGATATGCTCATGGCTTCTCACTGAAGGTAAGGTTTCCTCCAGGGTTGCTGTCACTATCGGCTCACTTTGAAGTTCCTCCCTTCCTTTCTTTCTGAATACCTTCTGAAGAAGAGGAAAGAATAGGGAACTGATGGACTCTTAAGTTTATTGGTCCCCTGCTTTATCTAAATCATGGACAATAAGAGGTTGAGGAGCCAGATGGTCATTTGGGCCACTGAGTGAAATATATTAGCAACTTATGCAGCGGTGCTATTTTCCTAGAAAAAGAGGTGTCTTGTTCTCTTAGAATGGCAATAGTGCCCACTTGAGAGCTGCCGGAACTGAGTTCTGGCGAGTTCTGGCTGGAATAAAAAAGGCCTGATATGCAGGCAGATTATTTGGTGGGGGGGGGGGCAGTGCATCCTGTTTCACTGCTTGAGGCAAAAAGAGAAGATCCACTTTGCCCTACTGCTGCCACCACTACCTCAACCACCTACCTTGCCCAAAATCAGTGCCAGTGGTGGAGGTGCTTCTCTGCTGATGGTGGAGGTGGCCAGGCCGATGGGGCACCCATGGGCATGCCACCTGGGGGGGCTTCTGGCACCCGAAGCAGCAGCCTAACCCTGCCTAATGACTGGGCTGACTCTGTTTGGTGGGACTGCTTACATGTAGGATGTTTTCCAACATATCTCCAGATATGTTGAACTCCATCTCCCATCAACCCCAGCCAGCATGACAAATGGTCTGGGATGATGGGTGTTATCATCTAAAAGATCTGAGAGGGATCAAAGTTGGGAAGCCTGCAGTATGGGAAGTGATTGCCAAACTCTATTTTTTTTTAATCACTCAAGGTTGATAATTATGGCAGTACGAAGTGTGTTTCATCACCCACCCACAAAGAATGGCTGGTGTGATAGCTCAGTTGGTAGAGCATGAGACTCTTAATCTCAGGGTTGTGGGTTCAAGCCCTATGTTGGGCAATAATTCCTGCATTGCAGGGAGTTGGACTAGATGACCCTTATTTTCCCTTCCAACTCTGATTCTTTAAAAAAACTATGAACGGAACACAGTAATCAGGTTTTACTTGGTGTAGAATTCTTGAAATTAACACACCTGAGTCGTGTTATTACTATCAATAGGACTGCTCTGTACAAATTTTAATGGAATACTACCCTTTATTTTAAGCCTACGCTCTCCCTCTTAGTCATCTGCCCAGGGAAAGAGCTTTATCTCTATTACTGCATGGTTAGAAAGGGGCTGCATTCCTATCTCAGGCATGGAAAATCTACCCTGGTCATGGTAATAGTATCCAGGTGAGGCTGCAGACTTAAGGGCATGGATAATTCCAGCTGAAAACTGTTGCATCCATGTCAAGTTAATTGAACTTAGATCTCATAGAACTCATGATTTTGTCAGGCTTTGGGGAATCGGATCCCTCCCCTGGTGGCAGTAAATAAGCAGATCAAACGAAAGGAGCGTTCCTACCAAATAAGTTCTTACCAAATAATCACACTGAGAAGCAAAGGGCTGTATATCTCTCTAAATATTGGCTTTGCTCCCAGTAAAGGTTCACCCCCTCCGTCAGCATTAATCTACACCACTCCTACATTGAGTAATCTTGCTGTTGCACTTTCTTTTTTATCACTTTCCAAACTTTAGGCGAAGTAGGGTCAGTAATGCTGTTCAAGGACACTGAATCTGCCAGCTGTCTCTTTCCTGGTGTTTCCTATTCTAGCTGTTCCTCACCCAGTATTTCCAAGCTTTCCCCCTCTGGGCTATGCCCCTCTGCAAACCACCGCCCCTCTGCAAACCACTGCCCCTCTGCAAACCACTGTTCTAAATCAATACTGTCCTCCTGCCCTTGGGGGGGTGGACAGATAAATGGGGGGGGGGGCCTCCCACCATTCCTCCTCAGTCCAGTCCCTGACAGATTTACTTTGACTTTGATTTTTGCACTCCTTGGTTTATCTTCAGATTTAACCCAGTCTCTTTGTCTCTTCCCACCAGGTAGAGCCAAACCAAGGTGGTGGTGTCAAGGATGATGATACAGCCCTAAATGGAATTCGCCTGCACTGCACTGACAGTTCAGTAATTGAGTCTGCAAGTGGACCGTGAGCATCTCTCTTGATTTCATTTCCATTTTGTTGCAATTTTTGGGAAGGTGTTGGTGGGAGGGGCTGAACTGAAATTTGTTATGCTAGGTTAGACCAGCACAAAGAAACCATAGGATTCACCTTTTTTTCCTGACCTCTCAAAGGGCACCAACTCTAGCCTTTTGTTGGCTTCCAACTCAACTTTGCAGGACCCCAAAATTGATAGCAGGCCTGGTTTTAGAGGTTGGCACTGTTGGTCACTTGCCAATCCCTGTATCCCAATAGGGGACCCAGTACGGACTCCTTGAGCTTTCTTATTTAGCTGCAACTCTTTCTTGCTATCTTTACAAGTTCACTGGATCTCTCTGAGCAAGGGACAGGAGGAAGGACTGGGAGCAGCAGCCTCTGGTTATCTTGCCCTCTCCCTCTTGGTTTGCTATGGGTGTTGGCCTCCGAGAAGAAGGCAAGTGAGAGGGCAGTGATGAGATTTAAGGAGGCAAACATCTCAGGCCCAGATGATCTTAGGTTGTGTTGAGCAATATTTATGGGAAATGATACATTAAAGTGATAATTAACTGTTTCACAGACTCAGACAGCTACAATACCTGCTTCTGGGTTCCTGGAGAACTGCTTCTGCCCTCACTGGGAGAAGGGAGTGTTGGGGCAGAAAGGAAGGGCAGAGGCAATTGCTTTGTGAACCTTTGAATGCAACAATACAAAGCCCTTGAGACATTGGGAGCATCCTCTTGGAATATTCACATGGACCTGATCCATTTAGGTGTAAGCAGAAGGCTCCTCATGTGTTACTAATTAACACCAATGTCTTTTTTGACAGGTGGGGAACCTGGACAGGGATTCACTACTGCCCCCAAAGCAACCTGATCTCTTTCTCTCTGAGAGTGGAAGCACCCCGGGGCAAAGGTGATGATACGGCCGCCAACAACATCCAGTTCACCTGTCAAGATGGAACTGGGCTGATGGGCCAGGGACTTACCTGGGGTAATTTTGGTGCATGGAGCAATCGCTGCTCCTCTGGTTATATCTGTGGGATCCAGACAAAGGTGGAGGGTCTCCAAGGCAAGGACGATGATACAACACTTAATGATGTGAAGTTCTTCTGCTGTGACTGAACTCTATGTACCTGCACCCTTTACAGTGTATATCTGCTACTTTTTGGTAGTCATGAAGGTTAACGACAATTAAATATTGTCTTGAGAATTGTGTTTGACTCTTTTGAACAGAATTCTGCACCTATCACTTCTGGATGAGAAGCAATGAAAAATACTAAAGAAGGGGCACAACTATGCAGGTGTTGATTAACAAACAAAGACACAGTGTGCTGAATCACAGTCTGAATCCTTTCCATTTGGTCCCGAGACTTGACTCAAAAAGAGGCCACAGACATAACTGGTTACCCTCCAAGTCAAGGGCCAAAACCTGGGTAAATAAAAATGCTTTTGTCTGGGGCTAAAAACAGACAACGTTGGCACCAAGAGGGCTTCCTTAGCCCCACACTGACATTTTTGGGTTCTTTTTTGGCCTAGAACTGAACTTGTGTTTTTTTGTGTGTGTGTGGGAGTGGGAAGCAGGGAATCACAACGCCTCAGCTTCAGATTTGAAAATCACCTGTGAGAGAATGTTTTTAAAGGTGGCTTAGAAATGTCAGCTGGCAGAATGCACCTGCCTGTGGGAAAGTTGTGGGCAACAGAAGAGGATAGATTGATTAATATTATCCTTCCTAACTTGCACTAGCAAATTTCTTCATATAGCAGAGTACATTCCCATATCACACAGCAGGAAGTTGGTTGCAGACTCGTTAGAATCTCTTAAAATAATAAGCAATTCAATCTGGCTTGCCCAGATTGGGATATGTTCCTGGTAAGACCCCTTTAATCCCTCCTAAAAGAATAAAGACACAACAGTCTTATTCATAAGTAACAAAAAGAAGTTTACTCATGATCAGGCAGAGCACAATGTGATGCCTGGAAGCAGGCTTTAGGCTTAAAATTACAGATACATAGAAATAGGTTTACCCCATATGGGAGATAACCCAGGGACTGCTGGCTGAGAGAGCCAGCAGTGCAGTCCAGGTGAAGCAGGAAGCAGGCAGGACAAAAAAGAAGGGAGGTGGCTACATGACTTGGCCTTTTACCAGGTCTGGAAAGGTCACGCCCACCTACTGGTCACATGCAAAGGAAAGGATGCCCCAGCCAGGTATAACAGGAAGTTTAAACTGGCTGGACCAACATTCCCCTGCATGTCCACTCTAGCCAAACAGGTAATCTTGTACTTGACTGCTCCAGTGGATTACCTCCCCCTTCACCCCCCCCATTGGAATATGGGGAAAGAGCAGGGCTGGCTGAGTTGCCCAAACAGCTGTTACCAAGAGGTGTATGTCACAATACTGTACTGGTAAATGTCTTGGTTATATGCAGCAGCCTTTGATGATATATGGTAAAACCACAAGGCTTCCATGAACCAGCCTTGGGTGTCAGGAGAGGCTCCTGCACCAGATATTTCAAGGCAGCACTTCTGTGCCAGCAACATAGTCTCTATGGTCAACGGCTATGACCCCTGTGCATCTGTGCCAGGCACCTTTGGCTGCTCCTGCCACTACCATCACCCTGGTCAGATGCGGTGAGTGGTACCAACTGGTGGAACTGAGAAGTGGAGCAGCAACAATAGCAGCTGGTGCCCAACCCCCTCTCCTCCCTGCAGGTCCCAGTGCATCACTGTGTGGGGTTGGGCCATCTCCTTCCCACACACTCGCCCTTCCCCACTCCCTTTCCCTGCTTGTAGAATTTGGGACTCTGCACAAGGCTGGATTAAGCTTTCTCCTTTACAGGGAACCAGGCAGAGGGCCTTTTCAGTAGTGGTGCACGCCCTGTGGAACGCCCTCCCTACAGATGTGAAGGAAATAAGCAGCTATCTTATCTTTAAAAGACATTTGAAGGCAGCCCTCTTTAGGGAAGTTTTAAATATTTAATGCTGTGTTGTTTTTAACACTCGATTGGAGCCGCCCAGAGTGGCTGGGGAAACTCAGCCAGATGGGTGGGGTATAAATAATAAATTATCATTATTATTATTATTATTAGGCAAAATAAGTACACGCTTATCAAGAAAAGGGGGGCACCACAGAAATTTTCCTTTGCCAGATTTACCATGGACCATATATTGCAGCTGAGGGGAAAAGGCTACCACAACAAATGGAAGAATTACAGGCATATATACCACCACCACAACAGTAAATAATAATAAACAATAATAAAATAGTAATAATAGAGATTAATGATATACATCAATACAACAAAATTAGACTAACTGGTGAAATGCTACTTGGTCCACCAAGGCTCCCCACCGAGGAGCGTGGGAAGCATTTGAGTGACACACCTACACACTGCAGCTGACAAACTAATGCATCATGGCACAAAGTTTGGAAAGCTCTCCTTTAGGGCTTCTAACGTTCTTAATGTGGCCCTGACCCTGCATGACTTAATGAAAAGCTGTGATGGCTTAAGGGTTTTTATGGGGGTCCCGGCAATCTTTTTAAAAAGTCCGTATTGCCTTTATCTTTAAGTCCCTCAGTTTCGCCATTTCAGTGTATTCCATCAACTTTTCTTGCCATTGTTCTTTCGTTGGTATTTCATCGCTTTTCCGTCTTTGAGCTAGTAGAATTCTGGCTGCTGTTGTTGCATACATAAATAAAGTCTTCTTGTCTTTTGGTAAATCTTGACCTACAATACCTAATAAAAAGGCTTCTGGTCTTTAACAAAGGTTATCTTGAACATTTTTTTTCAATTCATTATAAATCATATCCCAATAGCTTCTAATTATTTTACAATTCCACCACATTTGTTGGAGCTTGTTCTATACATTTTGGCCATTTTCACCAGTGTAATATACCATCTATACATCATTTCCATATAATTCTCTTTCAACAGTATGCAGTCCGTAAATTTTAAATTACTTTGCCATAACTTTCCCTAATCTTCCATTTGTATATTATGTCCTATATCTTGTGCCCATTTAATCATTACTGATTTTACCTCCTCATCTTTTGTCTCCCATTCTAACAATAAACTATAAGTTTACTTTAATAATTTACCATTCTTTTCTATTATTTCTCTTTGGAATCTAGATATGGTATAACTAAATCATTTCTTCTTTTGGCAGGTTTATTTTGGCTTGAAGAGGTCCAACTCAAATACCCTGCTACTCTGAGAAGCTTATCAGAATCAAACTATTTCCTTAACCCCCTAGCCAATACTGACACACAATAGGTATTTAATGCAAATCTATCTACAGGTGGTGCCTTCATATAGTGGCACTTTCTCTTGTCTTTCACCTTTCCTGAATTCTTATTGTATCTGTTAGGGTGCTCACTGGAAGGACAGATCCTGAAGCTGAGGCTCCAATACTTTGGCCACCTCATGAGAAGAGAAGACTGCCTGGAAAAGACCCTGATGTTGGGAAAGATGGAGACCACAAGGAGAAGGGGACGACAGAGGACGAGATGGTTGGACAGTGTTCTTGAAGCTACCAACATAGAATCATAGAATCATAGAGTTGGAAGAGACCACAAGGGCCATCGAGTCCAACCCCCTGCCAAGCAGGAAACACCATCAGAGCACTCCTGACATATGGTTGTCAAGCCTCTGCTTAAAGACCTCCAAAGAAGGAGACTCCACCACACTCCTTGGCAGCAAATTCCACTGTCGAACAGCTCTTACTGTCAGGAAGTTCTTCCTAATGTTTAGGTGGAATCTTTTTTCTTGTAGTTTGGAACCATTGCTCCGTGTCTGCTTCTCTGGAGCAGCAGAAAACAACCTTTCTCCCTCCTCTATGTGACATCCTTTTATATATTTGAACATGGCTATCATATCACCCCTTAACCTCCTCTTCTCCAGGCTAAACATGCCCAGCTCCCTTAGCCGTTCCTCATAAGACATCGTTTCCAGGCCTTTGACCATTTTGGTTGCCCTCCTCTGGACACGTTCCAGTTTGTCCGTGTCCTTCTTGAACTGTGGTGCCCAGAACTGGACACAGTACTCAAGGTGAGGTCTGACCAGAGCAGAATACAGTGGCACTATTACTTCCCTTGATCTAGATGCAATACTCCTATTGATGCAGCCCAGAATTGCATTGGCTTTTTTAGCTGCCGCGTCACACTGTTGGCTCATGTCAAGTTTGTGGTCAACCAAGACTCCTAGATCCTTTTCACATGTACTGCTCTCAAGCCAGGTGTCACCCATCTTGTATTTGTGCCTCTCATTTTTTTTGCCCAAGTGCAATACTTTACATTTTTCCCTGTTAAAATTCATCTTGTTTGTTTGGGTCCAGTTCTCTAATCTGTCAAGGTCGTTTTGAAGTTTGATCCTGTCCTCTGGGGTGTTAGCCACCCCTCCCAGTTTGGTGTCATCTGCAAATTTGATCAGGATGCCCTTGAGTCCATCTTCCAAGTCGTTGATAAAGATGTTGAATAAGACCGGGCCCAAGACAGAACCCTGTGGCACCCCACTAGTCACTTTTCTCCAGGATGAAGAGGAACCATTGATGAGGACCCTTTGGGTTCGGTCAGTCAGCCAGTTACAAATCCACTGAGTGGTAGCATAGTCAAGTCCGCATTTTACCAGCTTCTTTACAAGAATATCATGGGGCACCTTGTCAAATGCCTTGCTGAAATCAAGGTAGGCTACATACACTGTGTTCCCTTCATCTACCAGGCTTGTAATTCTGTCAAAAAACAAGATCAGGTTAGTCTGACATGACTTATTTTTCAGAAATCCATGCTGACTATTGGTGATCACAGTATTCCTTTCTAGGTGCTCACAGACTGTTTGCTTAATGATCTGCTCCAGAATCTTCCCTGGTATTGATGTCAGACTGACTGGGCGGTAATTATTTGGGTCCTCTCTTTCCCCCTTTTTGAAAATAGGGACAACATTTGCCCTCCTCCAGTCTGCCGGGACTTCGCCTGTTCTCCAGGAATTCTCAGAGATGACTGCCAGTGGTTCTGAGATCACATTTGCCAGTTCTTTTAATACTCTTGGATGCAGTTCATCTTGCCCTGGAGACTTGAATACATCTAAACTAGCCAAGAATTCTTGTACTATCTCCTTAGTTTGACCAAACTGCGGGAGGCAGTGGAACACAAGAGTGCCTGGTGTGCTCTGGTCCATGGGGTCACAAAGAGTTGGACATAACTAGACAACTAAATGACAACAACAGAATACCCAAGTGTGTAGCTGTACACAGTGGAGGCAGAGGAGATTAATTTTTGCAGGATTAATTCCCCTTGGTTGAGTTCAAGCTCAGATTCGCAGTAACTCTGGGGAGTTCAGTAGAATCCATCTGTTTCACAAAGTTCCTGGCCACTGTTGAAATGATGTGGTTTTAACGAAACTCTGTCTTCTAGTGGTATTGCCTAATCTCTTACTGTGTTCTGAAATAAGTGACACAGCTGAAATTTCTGGGCTATATATTGTCAAGGCTGCTATTCTTCAGCCAGCCTTCTGCATCTTGATTTGGAGCAGATTATTTTCCATGGATATCACCATCCCTGCTGTGGTCTTCTTGACCCTCTTCTGCTGCCTTGCACCTGCAGAAGCCCAGTTCGCTGCTTCTCTTCTCACTGTGTCAAATGGAGGAAAGTGGGGTACCTGGGGGCCGCTGAAATTTTGTCCACAAGGATATTTTGCTAATGGCTTCTCACTGAAGGTAAGGTTTGCTCCTGAGTTGTTGTCACATCTAGCTCTATCTAAATTTAGTTCTCTCTTTTCTTTCTGATCACTCCACAGAACATAGTTCTAGACCCAGTGTTTTTTCTCTAAAAAAGTTTAGGGGTACTCTCATTTTGACTCAAGAAAATAACCATTTTATAGTTCAAATTGGGAAAAATAAATACAGTAAATGGAACCTGTGTGTTAGGTAGGGAGGTCCTGAGCCATTGGCACCAATGACCTTTGGGCCAAATATGGCCAATGTCCTTCCAGCAGCCTCAGTTTGACTCAGAGCAGCCTTATTGAAATTAATATTCATTAGCAGAGTTCTTTAACATCAGTGTAAAGCTTATCTGAATAACACCCCCTATTTTCAGCACCCCCCGCTGCTAGTGGTCTGAGCTAGAAGACAGGGCATGGATAATTCCAGCTGAAAACTGTTGGATCCACACCATGTTAATTGCATTCGTTAACCATGAGTTCAATGAGATCTGTTTGACTCTGATTTCAACGGGACACTGATTTCAACGAGACTAAGCATAACCAACTTCGTGTGGATTCAACCCTGTGTCCCTTAGCCATTATTTATATGAGCAGTACTACAATCCTAGCTTTATCTTCATGTTTATTAAATCTCTTTCTGTCTTCTCTCACTAAGTGGAGTCAGACGAAGTTCCTGGTGATCAAACAGCCCTGAATGGAATACGCTTACACTGCACTGATGGTTCAACCATTGAGTCTAAAGTTGGACCGTGAGTAGCTTTCTTTTGGGTGTAATTGTTTGGAAGGTGGTGGTGGTGGGAAAGACTGTGATGAAATTATTTATGCTGGGTTAGATAAGCAGCAGGAAAAGGTAAAAGTCGGGATTCATCTTGCTTCTTCTAAGCTCTCAAAGGGTATTAACTCTACAATTTTGCTGTAGTTTAACCATCTAATAAATATTGCGAATGAAATACCAAAGCAATATTTTACAGTTTGATATACCCATGTAATAATAATAATAATAATAATAATAATAATAATAATAATAATAATTTTATTTATACCCCGCCCTCCCCAGCCAAGACCAGGCTCAGGGAGGGTAACTACTAATAATAAGTTGATTGAAATACAACTTAAAAACAAGATTAAAACATCAAAACATTAAAATGCAGCCTCATCACAGGAGAAGAAATGAAAAAGGAAAAAAGAGGGGGAGGGAGTCAAATTGATTCTAAGCCAAAGGCCAGGTGGAACAACTCTGTCTTACAGGCCCTGTGGAAAGAAATCAGATCCCGCAGGGCCCTGGTCTCATGAGACAGAGCGTTCCACCAGGCCAGAGCCAGTGTTGAAAAGGCCCTGGCTCTGGTTGAGGCTAATTTAACTTCTTTAGGGCCCGTGACCTCTAGGGTGTTGCTATTTATGGACCTTGAGGCTCTCTGTGGGGCATACCGGGAGAGGCGGTCCCATAGGTACGAGGGTCCTAGGCTGTGAAGGACTTTAAAGGTCAAAACCAGCCCCTTAAATCTGACCCTGTACTCCACCGGGAGCCAGTGCAGCTGGAGAAGCACTGGGTGAATATGCTCCCATGGCAGAGACCCCATGAGGAGCCTCGCTGCAGCATTCTGCACCCGCTGGAGTTTCTGGGACAGCTTCAAGGGCAGCCCTGTGTAGAGCAAATTACAGTAGTCAAGTACCAATGATACCTAATTCTGTGCTCCTGGCCAAGGGCCACTACCTTCACTGGGAGGAGAGAGTGTAGGGAAAGGCAGAGGCAGGTACAGTGTGAACGCATGAATGAGACTTTTGTAATGCTCACAAAGGCTTCATCCTGTTTTGAGCAAGCAGAGGGATGCTTGTGCATTTATAATTAGCATTGATGTCATCTTTGACAGGTGGGGATCCTGGACACAGGCCCAATATTGTTCCAGAGGCAATCTGGTCTCTTTCTCTCTGAAAGTGGAAGATCTGGTCTCTTTCTCTCTGAAAGTGGAAGAAGGCCGGGTGCTGAAGGGTCATGGACTTAACAGGGGTCGTTTTGGCTCACCGAGTCGTCGTTGCACCGGTTCTATCTGTGGGATACAGACAAAGGTGGAGGATAAACAAGGCCTGAGTGATGACACAGCACTTAATGATGTACACCTCTACTGCTGTTTCTGAGCCTTCTGCGTCTCCACATCTTACCATGTTTCTCTACTACTTTTCAGTAGTCGTGGATGTTAACTATCATTAAATATCAGCTGGAAAATGGTGTGTGTTGATCCGAATTGTGTAACTCTGTACATTTCCCTTCTGAATGAGAGGAAATGAAATGAAATAATGAAATGAAATGAAATGAAATAAATAAATAAGGGGCACAACTGTGCAGGTGTTGGTTAACCAACGTACAGATATTGTGCTGAGTCACAGTCTGAATTCATCTTGCTGGTCCTGAAATCAAACATAGCACACCCTGGCGTTTCCAGCCTAGAACTGAAATTATTTTGGTGGGTGGGGAAACATGTTTAAATCCAAATTTAGAAAGTAAAAGTGCCTGTGGGGCTGCTTTTAAAGGTGTCAGCTGGTACAGAGTGCATCTGCTTAGTTGCTGGTGGTGGGCAGGAGTAGCCATACTGACTGTTGGAGGCAATATGCCTCTGAAGAACACTTGCTGTGAATCACCAATGGGGAAAGCACTGGTTTTTTATTTTCTATTGGCATTTGGTTGGCCACTGTGAGAACAGGATGGTCAGATCCAGCAAGACTCTTCTTATGTTAAAAGATCAGAGCACATAATATCTATGCTTTATCAGTGCCATTGCTTACCTGTTCATTTCTGGACTCAGTATAAAATGCTGCAGATTACCTGTAAAGCGGCAAGTGGTTTGGGGCCAGGTTATCTGAATAATAATAATAATAATAAATTTTATTTATATCCCGCCCTCCCCAGCCGAAGCCGGGCTCAGGGCGGCTAACAACACTAAAACAGTACAACATTATGCACAGTACAACATTATGCACCCCCTGCACCGAAATTTATATGCCCGGGCCTTGAGTTTAGATTCTGAAGCCCTGCAGATGCATCTGTCATTCATATCTATTTGATTATCCAGCCCCAAAGGGTGTGTGTGTGTGTCTCTCTCTATTTAGGATCCACATACTTGTGAAATTCTCTCACTAGGCAACTATCTTGTGATGTCCAGGGATGTTTCTTATACAGTGGTACCTCGGGTTAAGTACTTAATTCGTTCCAGAGTTCAGTTCTTAACCTGAAACTGTTCTTAACCTGAAGCACCACTTTAGCTAATGGGGCCTCCTGCCGTTGCCGCACCGCCAGAGCACGATTTCTGTTCTCATCCTGAAGCAAAGTTCTTAACCCGAGGTTAATGCCTCAGAGGGGGCGTGTTCAGCAGCCTTTTGCTGCAGCGCCAGCCTCTCCCCGGCCTCATTCTTCACTGTCGTCCTTTGAGTTAGGTCTTAGTTCCTTGGCCTTGCTATCGACCTTAGGTTGGTCGCCCTGGTTGCCCAGGGGGCCTGGTAGGAGTTTTTCCATTTGGCATTAGGCTTTTTGGTTTTTTCGCCTACCTCGTAGCAATCGTCACAACTTTTGTGGTATTGGTGGGTAGGTTAGGCATTGGAATAATGTGTTGTGGTGTGTCGAAGGGCTAGGTGTGGCCATCGCCTATGCCTTCAATTTTTGGGTATTCCGTTAAAGGAATCTGGCGGTTGTGTATTCTGTCCGATGCCTGCTTGGCGGGAGGCCATGGCACGACCCTCGGTGACATCAGGGGAGAGCCTATAGTTGGACTAGCATCAACAGGCTCCACCTACTGGTGAATAAACCCACTTGTTTTAGAGATCCAATGCCTAAGCCAATACCTTTTCACTGCTGTAATCAATAAAGTTGTGGCCTTTCCTTGCCCATTAACCTTAAATCATGTGTCCTTGTGTATTCATTTCACATTGCGGGGGTCGGGTCCTCGAACAACAACTTATATGTTACCCCTCATTCCACTGGAATTTTCTTTCCTTCTGGTAGTGGTTTTTTCCATGATCTGCAGCCTGCGAACTGTAGGTCAGAATGGCTCATTATGGGGCCAGTTTGCACCCCAGCATGTATGATTCACAAACCTAGACTCAGCATTTAGTGACGTTTCTCCCTTCTTTCACATCTCCTGAATTTTCATTGTTGCAGTTCCAAGGATGTGGATATAATACCCGAGTGGGTTGAGGGACATTGCAAAGATAGAGAAGAGGTTAAATTTTTGCAGGATTATTTCACCTTGGATGAGTTCCAGCAACTCTGAGAGGGTTTGGGGAATCCAACTCTTTTGTAAACTTCCTGGCCACTTTTTGACATGATGTGCATTTAATGCAACTCTGTCTTCTGGTGGTATTGCCTGACTTCTTACTGAGTTCTGGAAATAGCAGCACAGCTCAAAGTCCTGGGCTATAAATTCCCAGTTTTCTTTAACTTTCTGCTCCTTGATTCAGAGCAAATTACTTTCCATGGATTTTACCGTCCTGGCTGTGGTCTTCTTGACCCTCTCCTGCTTCCTTGCGCCTGCAGAAGCCCGAAACTATAATTCTATCCTCACAGTGTCAAATGGAGGACCGTGGGGTATTTGGGGTGCAATCCAGTTTTGTCCAGCAGGATCTTATGCTCATGGCTTCTCACTGAAGGTAAGGTTTGCTCCTGAGATGTTGTCACATCCAGCTCTCTCTAAAGTTCTTCCCCTCCTTTCTTTCCTTTCCCAGAACATAGTTTTAGACCTCCGTGAGGAGGAGGGGGCACAGGCAATGGCTGTCCTCTTAAGTCTATTATTCTTCCCCTTTGTCTAAAAGGTGGAGAAGTGTTAAGGAACGATGAACCAGATATCAGCAGCCAGGTGATGGGCTGGTTTCCTCTTCCCCTACCCTGAGGTTGATCAGGAGAGATTCTGTTAAATTCATTTCTTTACTGGGAAAATATTCTAGCATGGTTTGTTTCCATGTGTGTGTGTGTCTTTAGGGGTGCAAGTCCCCCTCAATGCCACAGGCTGTATGTAAGTGGTTGCATCCAAAATGAAGCCCTTCCAATTGTCTCACAGGGCAATATCTTTTGGAGGTACTGTATTTGGCTCAGCTTTACTCAGAGAAGCCTGATGCAATTAATAGACTTTAGTAGTGTTCATTAATGGGACAAATCTGTGTAAAGCTTAGTTGAATACCATCCCTATTTCCCCCACCCCTCACCCCCAGTGATCTGTGCAGGGAATAAGAGATTTTTCCTCAATGGTAAAATTGTTTTCCTTCTGTGCTATGTGGTTAGAATGGGACTCCGTGATATTATTGAATGCCACCCCAGTGGTGCAAGATTCCAGAGTTTCCAGGCATTTAGCTGGGGTTCATGTTTTCTTTAGAGTGAGGCTGCTCCTCCTGCTCCGCTGGCACACATGGAGTAAAGAGATCTATTAGCAGCTGCTCTTCATCTCCATCCTGCAGTTTGTCCTCCACTGAGGCACTTTTCTCCTGCACCCCATTTTCCACATCAGGCTCCCAGGGGGTAGAGAAATCAGTCATCATCAGCTCCTCAGGTAGCTGGTCTCACTGCTGCACTAACTGCTGCTGGAGCATCTACCTGATCTACTCCAGGGAAGTTGCTGTTCCTCCCTTCATTTTGGCATGGGCACACCTTCCTCACAGGTCCACCTCCAGGAAACACAAATCTCACCTTCTGACACCACTGTTGCATACCAGCCCAATTTCCAAGTGGTGAGAGATTCCAGGAGTTCCAAGTGCTTACCCAGGGTTCGGGTTTCCTTTTAGAATAAGGCACAGTGGAGACTGTGGTGTCTTTATGACCTATGGTTTAATTTGCACATACATACAACCTGAGCCCACAATGGAGAGGTTTACAGCATTACCTACAAAAGGGTTTTGCTTCTCTCGTAGCCTTGGATACAAACAGAAATCAAACATTATTCTCTGGCCCTCTGCTTGCTGCTTTTCTTTTACCTCACATCACCAAAAACTCTGCTCTAAAACCCAGGCTTGTCTTTCTAACTATCTAAGAGTTGAAGGAGGGGTCCCACCCATTTGGTGTCTGGCACAGAGCCCTTTTTTCTTTGTTCTCTGAATGGGCCATCACCCAGATAATCACCTCATGAGGAAGCTAGCTTGGCATATTTTTCCCAATAGGTAGAGCCAGTTCAAGGCCTTGGGGATGATACAGCCCTGAATGGAGTCCGTCTCCACTGCACTGATGGATCAATAATTGAGTCTTCAGTTGGACCGTAAGTAGCTTTCTTGCTTTCATTTATTCTTTGGTGTAATTGTTTGGAAGACGGGAGGGGCTGACAGGAAATTACTTACGCTGGGTTAAATCAGCACCACCAAAAGGTGAACATCAGGATTCATACTGCCTGTTCAAAACTCTCAAGTGGTATCAACTCTAGCATTTTCCTGGTTTCGAACACTACTTTGCAAGACCACAGAATTCATGGCAAATCCAGCCTGAGGGGCTGGCACTGCTGGACACTTGCTGAGGCCTGTACTCCAGTAGGGGACCCTGTACCAACCTCTGGCTCTTCCTTGCTTAGCTCCTCCTCCTCCTTGCATGTTCACTTAACCTCTCTGAGCAAGTGGGTAGTGCAAGGAGGAAGGAGGACGAGCAGATTCTGCTCTTCCTGCCCTCCTCTTTTGCCATATGTGTTGGACTCAGAGAAGAAGGCAAATGAAGGGGCAGTGGTGGCACTTAAGGAAGGAAACATTAAGGCAGAGCTTTCCAAACTGTGTGTCACAACACATTTGTGTGTCAGCTGCAGTGTGTAGGTGTGTCGCGTGAACTCTCCCCACACTCCTTCATGAAAAATTCAGAAAGCTCTGTATTAAGGGGATCTTACTCAAGGCCAAATCTGGACCTGGCTCTGCCTCATGGAAGCCAAGAAACGAATAGAGACAGACTCCAATTCTATTCAAGAGAACCAGGATGTTCTTAGAAAACACCATATTACTGTCAGGAATTAGATAACTGGAAGGACTACAAGTGAAGTTATTTGTTTGGGAGTTGCATTGAGTTCAGTGAGACTTACTTCTAGGTAAAGTGTTTGTCACTGGAAGGACAGATCGTGAAGCTGAGGCTCCAATACTTTGGCCACCTCATGAGAAGAAAAGACTCCCTGGAAAAGACCCTGATGTTGGGAAAGATGGAGGGCACAAGGAGAAGGGGACGACAGAGGACGAGATGGTTGGACAGTGTTCTCGAAGCTACAAACATGAGTCTGACCAAACTGCGGGAGGCAGTGGAAGACAGGAGTGCCTGGCATGCTCTGGTCCATGGGGTCACGAAGAGTCGGACACGACTAAACGACTAAACAACAACAAAGTGTTTGTAGGATTGCAGCCCAAGTCAGTTATTGTTTTTCCTTACAGGACCACTAATTATTAAAGTACTAGCCCACATTTCCTCCCAAAGAAGTACTTTATTTTAAAAGTACTGTTAAAACAAAACATATTCAAAACATTTGAAACCAATTTTAAACTATCTAAAGCCTACCCCTGTACCCAGGCATATGATACCCTAGTTGTTGGTGTTTTCTTCTTGACAGCAGGGATGGAGGATCATAATCCTATATCCCACATTACATCCTCTGAAATATACTGGTTGTTTTGCTTCAGGAGAGTTCTCTAACTTAAAAGAAGTCGAGCCCTAGTGAACTGATCTATGTGCCCTGTCATCTCTCTCCTTTTCCAGTAAATATATAATTTTGCTAGATCATTCTACCAAGCAAGATTTATTGTAAATGAAACATCAAAATGATATCAAACAGTTTCATAGACTTACTAAGTCTACCTAACTCTGGGTTCCTGGCCATGGACTACTGCCTTCACTGGGAGGGGAGAGTGTTGGGGTAGGAAGGAGGGGCAGAGGCAGGTACGTTGTGGACATTTGAAGACAGCAGTGGAAAGGCCTTTGAGGCTTTTGGAGCATCCTTTTGGAATGCTTACAAGTGCTTGGTCCCATTTGGAGCAAGCAGAGGGATCCTTGTGCATTTCTAATTAACATTAGTATCTTCTTTGACAGGTGGGGATCCTGGAAAGAAATTAAATACTGTCCCCAAGGCAATCTGGTCTCTTTCTCTCTGAGAGTGGAAGAACACCAAGGCCAAGGCGATGATACAGCAGCCAACAACGTCCAGTTCACCTGCCAAGGCGGAACTGCACTGACAGGCCAGGGACTTGCCTGGGGTAGATTTGGCTCTTGGAGCAGTCGCTGCTATTCTGGTTCTGTCTGTGGGATCCAGACAAAGGTGCAGGGTTACCAAGGCGAGCGCGATGACACAGCACTTAATGATGTGGAGCTCTTCTGCTGCCGCTGAACGCTATGGTGTCTCCTTATCATACAATGTTTCTCTGCTACTTTTCAGTTGTCATGGATGTTAACCACAATTAAATATCAGCTTGAGAATGGTGTGTGTCTATTTGGAACCGAATTACTTAACTCTGCACCTATCACTTCCCAATGAGAGGCAATGAAAAATATTAAACAAGGGGCACAGCTATGCAGGTGTTGATAGTGTTGGAGGCACTGTTCTGTCAATTTGCTTAGTAAGAAACCAGCCTGCTACCAACATTCTGTATTTTCAACCAATATGTGGGGTGGGGTGGGGTGTGTGGAGAAGTGCAAGTCACAAAGGTAATAAACCAGGCATAGGCAAACTCGGCCCTCCAGATGTTTTGGGACTACAATTGCCATCATCCCTAGCTAACAGGACCAGTGGTCAGGGATGATGGGAATTGTAGTCTCAAAACATCTGGAGGGCCATGTTTGCCTATGCCTGTAATAAACTATGGGGGAAACACAACAACTGCCTGCAGAAAGGACTTCCCAGTTGTGCGTGAACATCAGTGTACTTCCTGCTGAAGTGACCACTGTCCCAAATAGCTGTGTGATTGAGCAGCAACTTTTATATTTTACAACCAAGAGGGAGCAGCAAAGGCAGACGTTCATGCTATTTTTAACTTGGGTCTTCCTTCCTTCCAGGTGTACGTGTGTGTGTGTGTGTGTGTGTGAGAGAGAGAGAGAGAGTGTGTCTGTATACATTTTTAAAATCACCCAATCAACACACCTTAGCGTTAATGTTTCATTGTCCAAATGGAAGCCTCTGAACAGGAGACAATCGCCTGCCCTTTCTATCGCCCCATACTGGTTCAAGGTAATTTATTGCAAGCATTGTTACTTTAATCCCAACAATTCTTAAGCTTACCTTCCAACACAACACGGGCAACGATCTTGTGTGCTTTCGGGCACTGTGCCTGAAAAAAGTGTAGTCTGAAATCTCACAAGATTGCAGCGGCCATTTTGGCCTCTGTCCTCTCTTTAAAAAGGATGTCCCATTCCCCCCCCCCCCCAGGCAGTTGATGGATATGCTTAGGCAGAGGAAATTTGTAGTTGACTATGTGTTGGTACAAGGATTTTGGATTGTGCCCTTACCAGCTTCCTATCCTTTCCATTCTCCTGAAATCTGGAAATGCAGAGAGGTTCTCACCATCTTTATATGTTTTTAAACTTTAGGTTTTCTGGAAGATCTCCAATAAGGTACTTTCCATAATGTTTGCCTTCCCATCAACATGTTGTGAAAAAAAAAACCCACTGATAAATAATATGACTGTGGTTGCTGGTTGCAGGGACAGAAGTTTGTCACAAGCACAGCTTCTCCAAGTTCTGATTGACATACAGACATTTTACAAAAAACAACAACCCCAAAACCAAAAAACCCCAATCTTTTCATGAAGTGTTACAGGTGGTGGTGGGAGGTCGACACAAATAAACCTTTGGTACTGCACAGAATGCAGCTTATGTAAATTAGAAACCTGGTTGGTTGTGATTTACCATGTGAGTTCTAAGCTCGCCTGCTGTCCCACATGTAGTCCTTTTGGCACTAGGTGGCGCTGTGGGTTAAACCACAGAGCCTAGGGCTTGCCGATCAGAAGGTTGGTGGTTCGAATCCCCACAACGAGGTGAGCTCCTGTTGCTCGGTCCCTGCTCCTGCCAACCTAGCAGTTTGAAAGCACGTCAAAGTGCAAGTAGATAAATAGGTACCACTCCGATGGGAAGGGACACGGCATTTCTGGTTTGCCAGAAGCGGCTTAGTCATGCTGGCCACATGACCCGGAAGCTGTACGACGGCTCCCTCGGCCAATAAAGCGAGATGAGCGCTGCAGCCCCAGAGTCGGTCACGACTGAACCTAATGGTCAGGGGTACCTTTACCTTTACCTTAAATATCTTTTTATTGACACACCTGCTTTAAGGTTCCTTCTTTGGGTCCCCCACCAAGTAAAGTGTGATGGGTGGAAAGAGTCTTTTTGGTAGTGGCATCCTGGTTATTTAATGCCTTGCCCAGCTAAGCTTATCTGGGTGGCCCCAATACTGTAATCCTTTTGGCATTAAGTGAAGATCTTTTCATTTTTCCAGGTGTTTTATGTTTTTAACATAGTTCAGTGATTTTGGGCTGCTTGGTATGGTTTGCTGCTGTGATTTCTAACTGCGATTATTTGTTTCTGATAATTATTGAACAATATATGAATGTTGTCAGTAGGATAAAGAAACACATACATTCATGCTTCCTCAAAGGGACTGGTTGTATTCCACTGGTTACAACAGGCTCAGAGCCAAATTCAGGCAAATTGAAGGACAGGAGATTCTCTCCTCAGGGATATACAAGGTACTGTACCCTACTGCAAGTACCTCAGTAATTTATCATTCATTAAGTAGCACAAGGCTGCTCTGGTTTTGGATTTTAAATATATCACAAGATGTTCCTTCTTAAATACCAAGGTGTACCTTTCTTTTGAGTGGCTTATCTTCTTTCCTTCCAAAGGAAGCAAATGAGAAAAGGGAAATGTGTGCTTTTCCTTCACAAGACTCGTGAATTCATTCAAAGGGTGACTGTTGCTTGAACACATTGTTGATTATTACAGTCTATACTTATTTATGTTTCTTGCAGACACATGTGCCAGAAATCCATAGGCCAATCAAGTCACTGGATGGATAGCAAGAGGGAAATAACCAATTGCATTACGTACAAAAGAATGAAAAGGGAAAGGGTAGAGCGCCAAAGTACACTCTAAGGCTAATTGGTTTTGGAGGCACATACTCAAGGAAACCAGTTTTGGGGATGGGCAAGTCATAGAAACTCTATAGTCGTTCCTCTGCTCTCTGCTCAGCTATGGATAGTGAAAGGTGAACCTGTCCATACCAGTTTCTCACTATTTCAGACTTAAGTCTGTTCTAATCCCAGAAGTAACTCCTCACCCCCAGAAGGCCACAGGAGGAGAATATTGTGCATGCATGCAGGGGAATGTTATAATAACTGGGTAGGCTATGAATTTTGCTCTAATTTGGAATCATTTCTTCAGAAGACAGATCTGTAAGTTTATGTTTCTGACAAAGGGCAGTGTATGAACTTTAATTTGGATATTGCCGTCGTTGTCTTTTCTTTTTACAGGCTTGGATCATGGAGAGAGATTGAGAAATGCAAAAGAGGCAACCTGGTGTCTTTTTCTATGAGTGTGGAACCAGCACAAGGGATATTTGATGATACAGCAGCCAATAACATTCATTTCATGTGTGATGATGGGTCTACACTGAAGGGCAAGTCTCCATCCTGGGCGAAATTTGGCCCCTGGAGCAGCAACTGCACTACGGGCTTCATATGTGGCATCCAAACAAAGGTGGAAGATAACCAAAACAGTTCTGATATGACAGGACTTAATTATGTGCGGATGTTCTGTTGTGACTGATCTGCCACCCTGCTGCACAGCCCTCGTCCGCTGGCAGCAGAGGATGACAGTGTGCAGTGGTGGTGCTTACCTGACCTCCTGAAAGCTGAACTGCTGCTGCTTGCTGGAAGGGAGAGGGGCAAGGCATTGGGGAGCTTGGTGTGGTGCAAACACATTGGCAGAGCCAATCCAGTACTCCTGCTGGTGTGTTTGCATTGTGCCGACTGCTTCTCTTTCTGTCCTTCCTTGTAAGCAGCAGTGACTCATCTGTTGGAAGGGTCACTGATTCCCCTCCCCCTGAATCAGATAAGGCGATTGTATTTAGACAGAATATAGCATGATTTTGGAAATCTCTGGGGTCTCTTTCAATTTTCAACTGCTACAAGCATATGTGGACTGCTTTTTTAAAATCAACAACAACAACAACAACAACAACAACAACAACAACAACAACACAAGCTTACTTATAATGAAGTAGTCATGCACCAGATCATTAAAAAAGCTAAGCGATTCTCTTGTTTCAATTAAGTCTTAAAATATTAGACACGCTAACCCTCGTGTTACATTTGGGGAAAATGTTTGGTTAATTCTCTGCATCATTTGATACTTTGTTACAGTTCACTTTTTTGTTGTTATATTAAAACTCAGTGAAAATATTATAAAAAAGACATTCACCAGACAAATTTATTGAAAGATGGAATGAAGTTCATTTATGAATCATTGGAATACCAAATTTTGTGACAACAGAAACTATATATGTTATTTCCTCTTACAGAATTCCTTTTGATTATTTCTCTCATACAGAAAAACACATGAGAGACATCTTTCTATAATACATTCGTTGACCGCCTGTTCTGTTCTTTCACTGTTAAAAAAGAAATAAAATAAGCTGAAGCATATGTTTATCTCTTACACATCCTATGGATCAGTTACAGATAGGTAGCCGTGTTGGTCTGCCATAGTCAAAACAAAACAAATTCCTTCCAGTAGCACCTTAAAGACCAACTAAGTCAGTTCTTGGTATGAGCTTTTGTGTGCATGCACACTTCTTTTTTTTTTTAAAATAATTTTTATTAAGGTTTTCCAAATTAAAACAAATTAAATCCAATTTATAAACTTTTTCCAATAACTAGGACTTCCCCTCCCCACCCCCTCATGTATTCCAAATCTTCCAAATAAACAATTAGGTTCAACAAATTCTTATCCCCAAATTGCAATCATCCTCCATTACCCAGTTTAGCGTAATTCCCATCCCCCTAAGATCGATCTATTCCCTTCCACGAGTTTCCCCCTTTCAAACATAATACAAAAAACAAAACAAAACATAGAATTAAATAATAATTTTACAACCTTTGGATTCCAACTTTCCCTCCCCCTTTTCCCTGTTACGTTCCTCCTAACCCTCCATCTCTAATATCTTCCTGGAGTTCCCACATTGCGTTAAACCCACATCCCTCTGATTCTTTGCCAGTCTTATTAATTGCAAATGTCCAATCATTAAATTACGAATGTCCAATCCTAAAAGAAGTCTAACGAGAAGAGGGTCCATTTCTTCTATCCAGATTTTTATATCCAGGAGTAAAAACTCCAATTTTAAATCCACAAGCTTGTCAAATCTGGATATCCCAAATATCCCCTTTCCCATTTCTGTCCAGTTCTTGTTATTTCCTTGTTCTTGTCGGCCATTCTCCTCCTTTTTGTTTCTCTGTTCTCCCACAGAAATGTTCTTTCTCCAAAAGTTTCTAATATCCCTGCAGAGGCTTGTTGTTCAGGAACAAAACATTACATCATGATCCTTTCATTTTCCAACAGATAGTTCCATTGTTTCCTATAGTATGTAGACCTCTGTAGACAAAATAGTGTTCCATTTCTGCAGTTTCCCAGGAGATTAAAAGTTCTATTCAACTGCACATGTTTCCTGTCAAAAACACATGCAATATCCCTCAGCTCCTCTAGGTGGATTCCCGTAACAAAGTTCCCTTCCAAAGCCCATCCACCAGTCCAAATAGCTTATTTATCCTTATTTGAACAATTTGAAACAATTTATACCCAACTTATATCAAATGTAACCGGCAAAGTCCATAACCAAGTCTCTGTTACATTCTTCCGTTTTGACAGCTCCTTGACAGCTGTCAAAACCTGTCAAAACCTCCGTTACTCTTCTCCAGGCATTTTCACGAATCGCTCCAGGGATTCCGGGGGGGGGGGGTGTTGCTTTTTAATACAAATTCCACTTTTCTCCTCCGGCTCAATCTTATAAATTTCCCTCGCGAAGTTGCTAATTCGGTGAAATAAGGTTACTCTCGATCTTAGTTATCCATTCCTTTGTTTTGGCTCTTCTACAATTTCGGGGGGGGATGACTTCCTTTTTTCCACCTCCCCCGTTCGCTCCAAATTTTAAAAATTTGTCCCCTTTTTTTTTGTCCATATTCCAATTACTCACGGGTTCTTCTTTTAGATCCAAATTTTCAATAGAAGAAGTCAGCGCTCTCCGCCGGATGGCATGCGGCTGCGCTCGGCAGGGATAGCAGAGAACTCAAGCACCACGCTTCTCCCCGGCACCCGATCCGGAGCCTTTAAAAAGGCTCCTTCACGAGTCGGGAGGGCGCTAACGGTGCCAGCCGAGTCTCCATGTCCACGGCCTCCTCTGGCCGTGGTTTTTAAGGGTCCCCGCATCGCCGGTGCGGTAGGACCCAGCCCCTGCCGAGCAGACTCCCTCCGGAGCTCGGAGGGAGTCCGCCATTCGGCGCTGGCGCCAACCCGGAAGTGCATGCACACTTCTTCAGATACACTGAAACAGAAGTTTCCAGACCCTTCTATATAGTGAGAAGGTGGGGAGGGGTATTACTCAGAAGGGTGGTGGGATTGGGTGATTGGCAGATAGCTGTGATGAGCCTGTTGACGACTCTTAACGACTGCAATAGGTCTTACAGGAAAAAGCAAGGGGTGAAAAGGTGAAAAATGGCTTTGTCATGTATAATGAGATAAGAATCCAAGGTCTTTGTTCAGACCAGGTTTCTCCATGGTTTTAAGTTTGGTGATAAGTTGTAATTCAGCAGCTTCTCTTTCCAGTCTATTTCTGAAATTCCTTTGTAGTAAAACAGCTACTTTGAGATCTTGTATAGAATGTCCTGGGAGATTGAAGTGTTCTCCTACTGGTTTCTCTGTCTTGTGATTCCTGATGTCCGATTTATGTCCGTTTATTCTTTGGCGTAAGGTCTGGCCTGTTTGTCCAATATAGAGAGCTGAAGGACACTGTTGGCATTTTATGGCATACACAATGTTAGACGATGAGCAATTAAATAGTCCCGAGATGGTATGTGTGATGTTGTTGGGGCCAGTAATGGTGTTGTCCGGGTGTATGTGGCAGCAAAGTTGGCATCTGGGTTTATTGCAGGCTCTGGTGCCAGTGTCCGTGTTAGGTCTGGTTGTAGTATTATTGTGGGTTAGGAGTTGTTTAAGACTGGGTGGCTGTCTGTAGGCAATGAAAGGTCTTCCTCCCAGAGCTTGAGAAAGAGAACTGTCATTGTCCAGGAGAGGTTGTAGATCTCTGATGATGCATTGTACTGTTTTAACTTGGGAGCTGTATGTGATGACTAGAGGTGTTCTGTTATTTTCTTTTTTGGGTCTGTCTTGTAGCACATCCTATGGAGTAAATGTAGGTTTGTGGACGGTAACAAGTGTTTCTTGTAAAAATAAAATTTGTCTTGGGACTTGTCCACATTTGAGCTGTAACTCACTAGGAATCCACATTTTATCGCTTTGAATTTGCCCTCATTAGTCCACACAGTCAGGTAATTGGAGTTGAGGACCCAGTCAGTGAATGTGTGTCTGTGTTGTCAACCATTTCCATTGTTTTTTGGTCCCTCTGAGTTTTCGTGTTCCTGCCTCCACAGGTTAAAAAGGCAGCACTGCTCTTTTCCCCCTCATATCTTCCAACCTCCAGCTGAGAATGTCCATGACCCCCCCCCCAAAATAAATAAATTCCTGAACATATTTGTGCACATAAGTTATTTAGGAATAGTGAAAATAATAATAGAATCATAGAGTAATAGAGTTGGAAAGAACTATGAGAGTCATCTAGTCCCATCCCCTGCAATGCATGATGTAGGGTTCAAACCCACAACCCTGGGATTAAGAGTCTCATGCTACCCTCTAAGCCAGGCATGTACAACATGTCAATCATGAGACTCCCAGTCAACCGTGGGGTTGTTTGTGGTCAGTCGCAGGGCCTTTCTCTGCAACATCAGATGCAGAAGTGCAGGCGCAGGAGGCAGGCTTAGCGTGGTTTTCCAAATGGGGAAGGGGGTGGCTGCTGGAGACAGAGGGAGGCACGAGGAGGAGCCACGTGGGAAAGCTCCCTTTGACAGGGAGGGAAGGAGGGAGGGAGAGGGCAGGCGCTATCGGGATCCACATCAGCTGCGTGGCTCCTGTTGACAAGGGGGAAGAGAGATCGCATGCTGTTTTGGGGGTGGGGGTATGTTATATACTAAGCTTGGAACCTAGAACAATAGGGAGGTAGGATCCTAGAATGCAACAGCTGATTGGCTTGCAGGAGAAGACCCATCAGGCTCCAGGAGGGAAGCAGAATCAGCCAATCAGACGGGACTCATTGTGTAAATAATGTATATAAAGGCTCAAGGGGTTTTTTTTTTGGGGGGGGGGATTCAATCACTGTTTTACAAGCAGCAATAAAGAGCACAAAATCACTGCAGGACTCCAAGTATATTTCAGGGTAGGAGAGGTTTCGCACAGGACAGCTCCGCAGCCCAACTGGTTTGAGGGGGGGAGAGAGAGAGCTGCTGGGGGAGGGAGGGAGAGAGAGAAAGGGCTGGCTTGGGGGGGGGGAAGACAGCTAGGTGCCGGCCCACCCTGCACCCATCCCTGGGTGGTAGATCACTCCCTGTTTTTGATAATGGATCATGGAGCAGCAAGTTGCCGAATCCTGTTCTAAAGCACAGTGCACAGTACTAGTCTTTGGCACTGACATGATGTCCTCACCCTTCTGACAGCCCTCCCCACTCCCACAGGCAAATGGGTTCTGGTTGTGGAGGCATTTCCTAAAGGTCCTGCCCCCTTTAAATCCCCTGCTCACATTCATATTTCCTCACTCGGCTTAAGGACGCTTTCATTCTGCCTGGCAGCTGAGAGACAGTAAGTAGAACTACCTTGCTCTGCTCTAAGAAGTTTGGTAAGGGAAGACAAGGGTTGCAACATGACCAGATTTACAGAAGCCTGATCAGTAGCCAGTAACCAGTGGGGATCCAGCCAAGCATTCTTGTTAGTGGTATTAGGCCCTACTTTTTGTGAAAAGTGTACCCCGCTTTTCACAAAAGATTTCAGGGTATTTAACCATGCATTCCTTTGGAAGTGTTGCAAATCTATGGCAGCATCCCCCGACCTTGTGATCTCTAGATGTTCTGGACTACAATTCCCATCAGCTGGAACCACCACCGTGTTTGCTGGCTGGGGATGATGGGAGTTGCAGTCTGGAGCATATGGAATTTACCAGGGTGGGGAAGGTTGGCCTAAGGGGCGCTGCAAGGCTATGCCCTTTCCATGTAAAAATTTGTAGATCAGTGTTGCAGGAGGTCCCAGGCATCCCCCAGCATCTCCTAGTAGGGCTGGGAAGTCCCCTGTCTGAAACTTTGGAGAGTAGCTCTAGTGTGAACAGAACTAAGCTAGATAACCAATGGCCTGACTTAGAATAAGGCTAAAAATGGTTATTATAAAGAGTTCTGCAGAAGAAATATATCTACTCCCTCTGTGTTGTCTATCCCTCTCCCACTAACACCAGACTTTAGTAAGACCAGCAGAATACTGGTGCCTGCAGAAGCTCACCAGTATTCCCCACTGCCCCCTGCAAAGCTGTGGGAAAGAGGACCAGTT
Source organism: Podarcis erhardii (assembly GCF_964252035.2). NCBI lineage: Eukaryota > Metazoa > Chordata > Lepidosauria > Squamata > Lacertidae > Podarcis > Podarcis erhardii. The sequence goes on along the minus strand of NC_138508.1, from coordinate 23,214,789 downwards.
CATCTCTTAGGGACAGTTTCCAACTGTTTTTCAAACTGGTGCTCTGGTGTGGAATTAATAATGCTGTGAGTTTGCTACCATAAGTTCCAAGATGCTTAAGGATGGGTTGGCTACAGGGAAATTGATTGGCTCTGCTAAGAGCCTAAGGCATTAGGCAGAGACAGAAGAAAGGAAAACTCACCCACCTTCAGTTAGCCACAGGTCTTAGGCTTATGCACACATTACACTGGGCAGAGGTGTATCCTTTCTCTACACTTATACTAGTGCTTGTGTGAAAGAGTGTACACTGATTGATTTGTGCACCTCAGCTACAGTGCACACAGGTACGCAGAATTACACTTACAGGAATGCACTGAGGGGACACCCCTTGAGGTGAAAAACAAGAGCAGGCTGGAGCAAGAAAGACAAATGTAGCGGAAGTACTTTCCTCCATTTATTTATTTATTTATTTATTTATGCTTTCTACTTGCTAGTATGAGTATCTGCCAAATAAATTGTGATGATGGCAGGTAGCTGAGTGGAGTCTCCTGTCAATTCTATTTAAATGTTACACCTGTCTTCACCCTAAATCGTTTTACTTTATTGAGCTATTTGGGGCTGATAGGAAGTATGTGTTTATTTCAAGTTAAATGACAATTTGTATTTCCATCCCTAGGTGTTACAATTTCTCCCTTCTATCTTACACCTGAGACTGTGTGTGTGTGTGTGTGTGAGAAATTCCTTAAGAAAAAGAGAAACAGAAATTGGAGGGGGAGTTTTAATAGGAAGGCCAAATTGCCAAGACATAGGAAATACAACAACTTGGTTGTTGAACGCCTTGCGACTCGAATGTTTTGGCTCCTGAACGCCGCAAACCTGGAAGTGAGTGTTCTGGTTTGCAAATGTTCTTTGGAACCCAAACATCCGATGGGGTTTCCGTGGCTTCCTATTGACTGCAAGAAGCTCCTGCAGCCAATCAGAAGCCACGTCTTGGTATTTAACATTTTTGGAAGTTGAACAGGCTTCCGGAATTGGATTCTGTTCAAGAACCAAGGTATGGCTGTACATTTTGGCAAGGGTGAAGGGTGGGTAAGAAATTCACGTTTTAGTTAGTTAGAAATCAAAAGGTGTAGTCAGAAAAGCCATCAACTGATTTTACTCCATCGACCAAAAGTAACCACACTTCCCTCCAGAGGAAAATGCAAATTTGGGACCAGAGGAAAGAGCCACTATTCCTAAGGAATAAATTCTCAAAGCTGTTATTCATCCAATTAATTCTTGCCGCTAGATCTGGTGCAGATCACTTTCCATGGAGCTCCCTGTCAGCGCTGTGGTCTTCCTCCTCTTCTCCTACCATCTCTGTGGTGCAGAAGACCGAAAACATAATGCAGTCCTCACTGTGTCCAATGGAGGGAAGGATGGTATATGGGGAAAACCTGAATTCTGTCCCACGGGATATGCAAATGGATTCCAAATGAAGGTAAATGCCTATCTATAGTCTCAATTTTGACACCCTGATGCTAAGGCGTGGTCACAATATTATACAGGCGTATGAAAAGCACAAACAAACAAACACCTTTATTTAGAAAGAAGGGCAGGGAAAGCAGCAGACAGAATGAAAAATGCAGCCTCTATCACAGAACCCACGCAGGGTCCCAGAAACACCAAGATGCCAAGTCTGTAGCATGTAATATACAGTTCAGTTTACTAATTACTGAATCCCAGGCATGCCAACAGGATTTTCTGGGCCCAACACACAGTATATGGCCTGGGTCCTCATGTTAGGTTTCTGTGTGTTGCCACTGTGCAGTGCTTGGAGTCACAGGACTCTGTTTACATTCCAGGGATTCCAGACGGTTGGAAGTCTCACGGAAGATGGGAGACGGATGTGATGTTACTGGTTTCCTGTTCCTTTGTTTTCCAGTTGCTCTCTGCTTTCACAGAGAGAGGATGTATTTTCTTTTCTGTCTGTGTAACTAGAAATCAAACTCTTTGCAATGTAGCTCATTCCCTTCCCTGCTGCTGGATACTCTGCGTAATGAGGGAACGTGCCTGGAGCCTTATCAGAGGCTCAGGTCGTTAATCATCGTCGGAGGTGATTCCAGAGGATGAGCTTTTCCAGCTCGGTCGTAGCGAAGGCTCTGACACCTCTGAGGACAGCTTTTCATTAAATTTGCATATGCTTTGTGTAGTATGCAAATATTGTCCTCTTTTGAGGGTGGAGTAGAGTGCCCCAAAATAAATCAGTAACCACAAATATAATAAAAACTCTCACAGACAGAATACAAACAGGTAAAGCTTTTCCCCATCATTGTATTTCCATACTAGAGAAGGAATAACCTGCTGAATTTCTGCCTCTGACACAGCTGGGAAAGGCACAAAAACCCTACTTTCCCTCAAGGCCAACCCTAAACCAAAGCAAGGGCTGCAATATTGTATCCATGTATTTGGGAGTAAGCCCCATTAAACAAAGAAAGACTTCTGAATAGACATATTTGTGAGGAGAATCAGAACTTACAGGGTTAAACTGTTCTGAGTGACGTCTCACATTCTGAGGCGTGGCTATGTTCACAGAGGGGAGTGTTTCTCTGTGTGTCTTTTTTTCTTTCGCTTTTGCCGAGAAGCGGAGAGAATGCCAGCCAATTCGCCGGGCTGAATTTACGATGTTATTCTACTCATTAAAGGCTATTGGAGATAAGAGAAAAGCCTGCTTTGCAGTCTGAGTTATTCCCACACAAGCAACAGTTTTTTCCCCGCTGTGTAAACTCTGCTAAGAGGGCCAAAGAGGCTGGAGGAGGTTTTTACCGCCACGGACAGCAGTGGCGCAGCTAAGAAGAGTGCCGGACGCCATCTTGGCCCCATAGATTATGGAAGTCAGCCAAGCCTTGAAGCTGTTGCTGAGTTGTGTCTGTGTGTGGGGGAAGCCAGCTGAGGAGAAGCTGGAGCCAGTTGGAGCTGTGCCTAACGTTTGAGGCAGAGAGGAGCTCGCTGGGGAGGATCTGAGCTGCTGAATCGGGTGCAGGAGCTGCCGTTACGTGAGTACGCTGAGCCCCGGGGAAGAGGATGGCAGACGGCCAGGATTCATACTCCGTCCCTTTTGAAAAATTAAATGGAAAGAATTGGGAGGAGTGGAGCAGGAAGCGGAAGGCATGGCTGGTAGCCAAGGGTCTGTGGGAAGCAGTCCGAGGGCCTCCACAGCAAGCTGAAACCGATGCTTCGGCAGCAGATATCGCAGCTGCCCATGCTTCGCAAAGAAAAAATCAGAAAGCCCTGGGAGCTATCGTGCTCAGTTTGGAGGGCTCACAGCTACCTTTGGTAGAGGGGCTGGAGACTGCTCATGAGGCCTACCAGGCACTAGAGAGAGTGCATCACAGGACCACAGCTGGGGCAAAGATCCACACTACCAAATGCTTGTTTGAGATGAGGCTGCGTCCTGGGGATAGCATCAGGCAGCATGTGACTGAGATGCTTTCTGTTTTCAATCAGCTGAGGCTGTTGCAAGTCAACTTTTCTGAGGAACTGAAAGTTTATATTTTGCTCAGCTCTTTGGACAAAAGTTATGACAATTTGTGTCTAACTTTGGAATCGATGAATCCTGCGGATCTTACGCTGGCGTATGTGACAGGTCGTTTGTGTGACGAACAGGAACGCCGTCTAAGAGAGGGCCGAGCTGGCATAGGGAGCCCATCCGGTTGCAGAGGGGGGGCCAGGCCAGTGGAAGGCATAGTTCAGGCTTTTTCCACTCGTCACTGCTTTATCTGCAATTCTGCTGACCATCTGCGTCGTTCCTGCCCCCGGAGAGCCAGAGAGGCTGGGCAGGATGTCTCCAAGGTCGCTTCCCATGGCAGTCAGCTAGGTTTCCATGGCAGCCAGTCCAGGAAAGGAGGCCAGCGTGGGAATGCGCAGGGAGGACGTGACACAGAGAGTGAGAAGGACAGTCCTTATCACCTAGCTGCTTCTATGGCAACGATAAAGGACAACTCCAGTGAGGAGAGAGTGCTGCGCTGGGTCATAGACTCTGGAGCGAGTCATCATCTCATGCCACCTGGTGGAGAGATGTGGAACTGCAGGGCTGTTTCAACTGGGAAAACAGTCATTTTTGCTGATGGGTCACAGAGACATTTAACCACTGTTGGAAATGTGTTTGTTTCTTTCTTGCAGGCGGAGCTGGAGGTCTACGTTGTGCCTGAGATGAAACATTTTCTTTTATCTGTATCTTGTCTCTTACAGGAGGGGTACAAGGTTTGCTTTGAAAATAATGTCTGTTCTATTTCCAGGGGTGGGAGGCAACTCGTCAGTGTTGCATGTCAGAACAATCTCTTTATTCTGGAGACACCTCTGGAGGGTGAGAGGGACGCTGAGGGAGCACAGGCGAAGTGTGCAAACGTTCCCACTCATGATTCATGTGCTCATTTGTGGCACAAGAGAATGTCACACGACTGTTGGGAAAACAAAAAATTCCTTCCAGTAGCACCTTAAAGACCAACTAAGTTAGTTCTAGGTATGAGCTTTCGTGTGCATGCACACTTCTTCAGATATCCAGAAGTTGCCCCAGTACACAGTAGGGTGCAGGATAAAAGCATGTGACCGATCCCTAGATTGTAGGGCATGCAGAAGGGCAAAGGTAAAAGGGTGCAGTTATCCCAGGTTGGAGAGGGTAACCACAAAGCCTTTTGAGCTTGTGCACACAGACCTTTTTGGGCCCATGCCAGAGAGTCTGGGCGGGGCCAGATTTGCACTGACGCTGACAGATGATTTTACCCAGAACGCCTGGGTCTTCTCGCTGAAACGCAAGAGCGAGGCAGCGCAACTGATCAAAGATTGGGTTGCGGCAGTGGAACTACAGTTTTCCACCAAAGTGCAAGGGTTTCAAAGTGACCGAGGCGCAGAGGTCACTGGGTCTGCTCTGCAGAGTTTCTTCCGCCAGAAGGGAATACGTCACTGGTTGATGGGTGCCAATTCTCCTCAGGAGGTTGGTGTGGCGGAGCGCAAGAGCAAGGCACTAGCTGAAGCAGCTGGCGCGTTACTGTTTGACTCTGGTTTGCCTCAAAGTTTTTGGGGGGAGGCGCTAAAGACGGCCAATTTCACGATGAACAGGTCCTACAATTCAGTGGTAGGTGACACCCCATATTTCTTACTCCACGGAAAGAAGCCGAAGCTGCATTTCTTCCATGTGTTTGGTTCCCAAGCCTGGGTGCTTGTACCAAAGGCTCAACGAAAGGAAGGTGACCCGAGGTCCCGGAAAATGATCTTTTGCGGGTATGAGCCTGGGACAAAGGGGTGGAAGTTTGCATATCCAGATGGTGATCAGTCCAGGCTTCTAGTTAGCAGAAATGCTGAGTTCTGTGAGCAGAATGGTTGGTCAAGGATCCATGCGAATCCTGACATTCTCTCAGAATGTCTGTCTGATTCTGAGGAGGAGGGAGAGGCAGAAGCTGAACCTGTTGATGAGGACCAGGTCTCTGACCAGGGTCAAGAACATGATTGGGCATCTCCACAGGTTGTTAAAAGAGAACCCAAGAGTGAGCCTTCGTCTCCCGTTAGCAAAGTTCAGAAGGCCCGAAGACGCAGTAAGTCAGAGGGGGAGTCTTCTGGCGCCAGTGAAACACTTGCTGGACCCCGTGGGTCAGAAGGAGCACCTGAGACAGTGCTCAGACGGTCCGTACGCACCACGAAGGGGGTACCACCTGAGAGGTTTCAGGTCAGCAGCGCGTGGATTGGTTTCGCACAGGGCGAACCTGAGAGTTTTGAGGAGGTTCAACAGTTGCCTGAGACAGAAGCCAGGAAGGGGCAAGAGGCAATGGGGAAGGAGTTGAACTCAAAGGGGTCCGTAGATGTGTCCTCACATTTTCCTCAGGATGCGAGACGAGAGGGGGTGTGAGGAGAATCAGAACTTACAGGGTTAAACAGTTCTGAGTGACGTCTCACATTCTGAGGCGTGGCTATATTCACAGAGGGGAGTGTTTCTCTGTGTGTCTTTTTTTCTTTCGCTTTTGCCGAGAAGCGGAGAGAATGCCAGCCAATTCGCCGGGCTGAATTTACGATGTTATTCTACTCATTAAAGGCTATTGGAGATAAGAGAAAAGCCTGCTTTGCAGTCTGAGTTATTCCCACACAAGCAACAGTTTTTCCCCCACTGTGTAAACTCTGCTAAGAGGGCCAAAGAGGCTGGAGGAGGTTTTTACCGCCACGGACAGCAGTGGCGCAGCTAAGAAGAGTGCCGGACGTTAATTATACCGTGAATTCTTGAGACATGCCTAAGCCTCTTTGCAAAGTGCAGTTGCTGTGTGTGTGGAGGGGATGATTTCACACCCGCTTGCAATTATCCTGCAGTAAATAACTTCCAGGTAGTACCCGATTTCAGATGAGCCAACCATAAGAAAGGAAGGGCAAACTGTGGAGATTCCAAGAACCAGAAAAAGAGGCAGAAGCAGGAGAGGAAAAGAACAGCTCTAGACCTCCAGAGAATCTTCTCACCTGGCACCCAAACAGCTCATGCAACAATGACAACTTTGAGTTGTTAAAGGAGGGGAGTGGGTAGGTAGAAGGGACCAAATCTCAGTGGCAGAGTATATGCTTTTCATATGGAAGGTCTCAGGTTAAAACCTAATGATTTCCATATTAGAAGTCTGGGAAAGGGTTTGCTTTGGGATCCTGTTGAGCTGTTCCTGGTCAGAGTTGACAGAAATGGTCTAGAAGACCAAATGGTCTGATATACTAAAACTAGGGGACGGATTTTCTCCTTTCTCTTAAATAATAAAGAGACGTAAGTACAGGCCTGCGTGGGTTTCATTCTGAGAGCTGCTACATTTCTCATAATGTTTGCTCATCTGGATTGCACAGAAGTGGATGCAGGTTGTCCATGCCAGCAATTTGCAGGGACAGATTTAGGGGAGTGTGGCTGGTTGGGTCGCACTGCGTGAAGAGTTCTGGGGGTGCCTCAGAGTGTGCCACAACTATTATTTAGAATGGAAGTCAGGAAGTGGAGGGGTGCCAAATTTTGGCATTGTACAGGGCGCTACTGAAATTTGAGACCCCAAGGTCTGCCACTGCTGAATAGAAAGGCTGATTCCCCACCCCACATTTCTTCATCTCCATCCTACTGATGGAAATGTTTTTGTTCTTTGAGGTGAATGTAAATCCTCATCTATGTCCAGTACCTGCAGGCAATTGTGTGCACATGACTTGAGCTAGTAGTGTTCATTGCTGATCTAGCTAGGTCATTGCAAGCCCTTGCACATAGAAATTTGCACTGAAAAAATGTTGTTTTGCTCACAAATAAATGTTGCCAGTACTGCAGATGCAGATTGAAGCACCAGTCTCTCTCTCTCTCCCCCCCCCCCCGTTCTCCACCAGTTTCGCAGAGATGTAAACGAAGCCTTTAGAAAAGATTTCACTCTGAAGGGCATCCGTCTCCACTGCACTGACGGAAAAACAGTAGAGTCTAAAAGTGGAAAGTGAGTAGCTTTTTGAATTTCTCTTCCTTTATTAACTTGTTGCTTGGAAGTTTGGGGTAGGAGCGGGAGGGGTAGATTGAAAAATTTCATGCTAGATTAAAGGCAAATGGTAATCTGGACCCACTCTGAGTTTAACAGCCCCCAAATATACCTGCTTGTACAAAGTCATGTGGAACTTACTTCTAGGGATGGAGGCAAAATTCAAATTGGTTCACATTTGAAGGTGAATCTGTTCTATACATCCTTTCTGAAATAAAGCTTTTTGCTCTAAATTGGAATTATATCTCTGGAGAGACTTTAAAAATAAAAATACATTGACAAAGTTGTGGTATCTAAATTTCTATTTAGACATTGCCATCCTTGTCCTTTTCTTTACAGGCTCGGGGAATGGGTTGCGGTTCAGAAATGCCCCCAAGGCAACATGGTGTCCTTTTCTTTGACTATTGAATTACCACAACCACTAGTTCCTCATGCAGTCAGTAACCTTGAGGTCCTCTGCAGTGGTGGGGCTAAAGTGAAGAAAGATATCTTTCAACGGATGGAAGAGGGCAAAATGAGCAAGCGCTGCCCTAGTGGCTTCATATGTGGCATCCAAACAAGGGTGGCGAATGAGAATCAAATGCTTGGTAAAGTAGAACTTCGTGACGTGAAGATGTTCTGTTGTGACTGATCCACCACCCTGCTGCACAGCCCTCTTCCACTGGCAACAGAGGATGACAGGGTGGAGTGGTGGTGCTTACCTGGCCTCCTGACAGCTGAACTGCTGCTGCTTGCTGGAAGGGAGAGGGGCAAGTCATTGTGAAGCTTGGTGTGGTGCAAACACACTGGCAGAGCCAATCCAGTACTCCTGCTGGTGTGTTTGCACTGTGCCCACTGCTTCTCTTTCTGTCCTTCCTTGTAAGCAGCAGTGACTCATCTGTTGGAGGGGTCACCGATTCCCCACCCTCTGAATGAGATAAAGGGATTGTATTTAGACAGAATATAGCATGATTTTGGAAATCTCTGGGGTCTCTTTCAACTTTCAAGTATATTTAGGCTGCTTAAAAAAAAATATCAAGCTTGCTTATAATGTAGTAGTCATGCACCAGATCATAAAAACCGGCTAAGTGATTCTCTTATTTCAATTAAGTCTTAAAATATTACACACGCTAACAGTCATGTTATGTTTGGGGGAAATGTTTGGTTCATTCTCTGTATCATTTGAGATACATTTCGTTGTAGTTCACTCTTTTGCTGTTACAGTAAAACTCATTGAAAATATTAATAAAAAAGACATTCACCAGACAAATTTATTGAACGCTGGAATGACGTTCATTTATGAATCACCGGAATACTAAATTTTCTGACAGCATAGACTATATATGTTATTTTCTCTTACTGAATTCCTTTTTATTATTTCTCTCATACGCAAGTACAGGAGAGACATCTTTCTATAATATCATTGATTGCCTGTTCTGTTCTTTCACCAATAAAAATGAAATGAAATGAAGAGTAAGTGTGTCCCTTCTTATCAGCTGTGAGAGGAGCAGGAAGAGGAGATACAGGCAGCATGTGTGTCAGAGTGTGTGCGAGCAAACTAGGGGGTGACAAGGCGAGACATTCACCTCTTGTGGTCGTGGCAGACAGAAGTGGGTTAGGAGGAGCTGCTTCCCATAGTGCTCAGCCCTAGGAAGATGCAGAGGTCACCTGGCTAAGAGGAGGAAAAGGCCTCAGAATGCAGAAAGCCGGAAGTGTGCACAACTGCTTCCTAAAGTGAAATGAAGAGGTGGGGGAAGAGATGTTGCCAAAAGAGAACTGGGATATGGCGATGCCCTCTCTAAAATGCACTAATGGCTCGTTGTAAGTCACTTTGTGTTGTTCTGGGCAAACACATTGAATTAATTAAAAAATAAATCTCAATAGAAGCAGCCCCCTCACTCCAGCTTTAAAAAGCAACAGTTTCAATAACACAATATAAAGATGAATACACAACATCACAAAAAATATACACAGCACACATCTAAAACCCTGTGAATTCAAAGGTTCAGTTTTAAAACTTAGGACAATAAAGACCACAAAGATGGCACCAGGTGGGCCTTTCCAGGGTAAGGCATTTCATAACCAGGCTGACACCACCTATAAGACCCTGTATCCAGGAGCACTGGAAGAGAGCCTCTGATGATGATATTGGGGTCCAGGTAAGTAGACCTGGGAAGAGGTGATCCTTGAGGTAAGATGCTCCCAGGTCATTTAAGGACTTTAATGGTCAAGAACAGTGCCTTGAACTGGAACCAGAAATGACTGGAAGCCAGAGTAGACAATAAATCACTAGTGCAATATAGTGAAATTTTCTAGAAGCCCTTTAAGAGTCTTGATACCCTATGCAGAACTTTCTGTACTCTTTTCAAAGTCAACCTACCTATAACTCACTGCAGTTAATCTAGCAGGAAGATCAGGGATAATGGACATAAGTCTACCTCCAGCCCTGAAATGTTTAAAGAAGATAAAAAGAAAAATGGATTTGAAGCTACAAAATCAAGATTTGAATTACAGTTGTTAAATAATAAGGTTAAAATATTATCAAAAATGTATAAATTACTTTTGGAATGGCATGTCAAGGACGAAGAGGTTAAATCAGTTATGATACACTGGGGTAAAGACATAGGCCATAATATACAGCTTGAGGATTGGGAAAATTTATGGAAGGAAGGAATAAACTTTACAGCTTGCTGTTCACTTAAAGAAAATGTAATGAAAATGATGTGTACATGGTACATTACACCAGTGAAGTTAGTAAAAATGTATAAAATAAATAACCAATGTTCGAAAGGTAAAGGAAAAGAAGGTACTTCCTGTGGTGGACTTTTAAGGAGGTAAAGGCTTTCTGGGAGATGATATACAATGAAATTTAATAAATGTTGAAATAAACATGTGTAAAAAACCCCCAGAAGCCTTCTTTATTGGTATTGTGGGTAGTGAAATACATAGACAAGAAACTGTTTTTATATGCAACAACCACAGCAAGAATATTATTAGCTCAAGGATGGAAGCAGCAAGAAAAAAACTCACTCACAGAAAAAAACAAGTGAGGGAGCGACACCAGGGGAAAGGAAGGGCTCAAGACAGGAGTCAGAACTTAAAGGGAATATATCAAAAATGTTTGCTGAAATTAAAAAGGACATAGAACAAAGTGAAAAAAATATAGAATCCAAATTAGAACAGGTGGATAAAAAAATAGGACAAATGGATTAAAAAATAGAAGTGATGTGAATGAATTGAAGGGACAAATAAAGGAGGTTACTAAAAGGACACAAAGCTTGGAAGAAGGGTTGAAAAGAACCAAGTTAGAAGTGTCTTTCCTTGTAAGCAGCAGTGACTCATTTGTTGGAAGGGTCACTGATTCCCCTCCCGCTGAATCAGATAAGGCAATATTTAGACAGAATATAGCATGATTTTGGAAATCTCTGGGGTCTCTTTCAATTTTCAACTGCTACAAGCATATGTGGACTGTTTTTTTTTTAAAACAACAACAACACAAGCTTACTTATAATGAAGTAGACATGCACCAGATCATTAAAAAAGCTAAGTGATTCTCTTGTTTCAATTAAGTCTTAAAATATTAGACACGCTAACCCTCATGTTACGTTTGGGGAAAATGTTTGGTTAATTCTCTGCGTCATTTGATACTTTGTTACAGTTCACTTTTTTGTTGTTATATTAAAACTCAGTGAAAATATTATAAAAAAGACATTCACCAGACAAATTTATTGAAAGATGGAATGAAGTTCATTTATGAATCATTGGAATACCAAATTTTGTGACAACAGAAACTATATATGTTATTTCCTCTTACAGAATTCCTTTTGATTATTTCTCTCATACAGAAAAACACATGAGAGACATCTTTCTATAATACATTTGTTGTCCGCCTGTTCTGTTCTTTCACTGTTAAAAAAGAAATAAAACAAACTGAAGCATATGTTTATCTCTTACACATCCTATGGAGTAAATGTAGGTCTGTGGACTGTAACAAGTGTTTCTTGTAAAAATAAAATCTGTCTTGGGACTTGTCCTCATTTGAGCTGTAACTCACTAGGAATCCACGTTTTATCGTTTTGAATTTGCCCTCATTAGTCCACACAGTCAGGTATTTGGAGATGACGACCCAGTCAGTGAGTGTGTGTCTGTGTTGTCAACCATTTCCATTGTTTTTTGGTCCCTCTGAGTTTTCGTGTTCCTGCCTCCACAGGTTAAAAAGGCAGCACTGCTCTTTTTGCCCTCATATCTTCCAACCTCCAGTTGATAATGTCCATGACCCTCCCTTAAAAAAAATAAGTTATTTAGGAATAGTGAAAATAATAATAGAATCATAGAGTAATAGAGTTGGAAAGGACTAAGAGTCATCTAGTCCCATCCCCTGCAATGCATGATGTAGGGTTCAAACCCACAACCCTGATTCAAACCCACAACCCAACATCAGATGCAGAAGTGCAGGCGCAGGAGGCAGGCTTAGCGTGGTTTTCCAAATGGGGAAGGGGGTGGCTGCTGGAGACAGAGGGAGGCACGAGGAGGAGCCACGTGGGAAAGCTCCCTTTGACAGGGAGGGAAGGAGGGAGGGAGAGGGCAGGAGCTATCGGGATCCACATCAGCTGCGTGGCTCCTGTTGACAAGGGGGAAGAGAGATCGCATGCTGTTTGGGGGGTGGGGGTATGTTATGTACTAAGCTTGGATCATAGAAAAATAGGCAGGTAGGATCCTAGAATGCAACAACTGATTGGCCTGCAGGAGAAGACCCATCAGGCTCCAGGAGGGAAGCAGAATCAGCCAATCAGACGGGACTCATTGTCTAAATAATGTATATAAAGGCCCGAGGTTTTTTTTTGGGTGGGGGGATTCAATCACTGCTTTACAAGCAGCAATAAAGAGCACAAAATCACTGCAGGACTCCAAGTATATTTCAGGGTAGGAGCATGAAATATACTCAGAGTCGCAAAGTGATTTCATGATCTTTATTCAGCTCATAGTGGTGAGGAGGAATGAATGAAAGTCCCCTCAAAGTATCTGCTTTATATACATTATTTACACAATGGGCTGCACATGATTGGCTAATTCCGGAATTCTACTGTAAGCCAATCAGGTTGTGGATTCACTTCAATCTGGAGCATGATTGGGTAGTTCCTGCCAACCAATCATACTGCTGCATTGTTCTAGGACCAATCAGACTGCTGCATTCTGAATCCTATTGTTCTAGGACCAATCAGACTGCTGCCTTTTGGATCCTATTGTTCTAGGACCAATCAGACTGTTGCAGTTTGGATCCTATTCAACTCAGTACATAACACCCCTCCCCTCTAAGTTCCAGTCCTCCCGGGAGGTCGCATTCATAGTCCTCGAGGTACGCCGGCGGCCTACGTGTGCGTTGCGGCCTGGGGTGTTCCCTGGTCCGGGGTTCAGGTTCTGGCTCGTGTTCCAAGGATGCTGGCTGCGATGGGGCTGTTTGGTCTGGCACAACCGGCTCACTCAGTCGTGGTTCTGGTTCCGGTGTCCTTTCGGCCTCACAGGTCCTCTCTGTATTTACTGATTCTGCCTCTCCTGCTGGCCCCTCGTGCTCTATGGGCCTCACTGCCCCTCTGTTCCCTTAGGACTCCTCTGCCCTTTCCTCCTCCTGGTTTTCTCCCGGGAATCGTCGCCGTATCTGGTCGCAGTGGCGGTGCCAGCATTGCCCCCCATCCGTTAGCACCTCATACGACACGGGGCCAGTGACCCTGGTGACTGTGGCGGGTACCCATGCTGGGCCTGCCCCAAAATTCTTTGCATACACTGGGTCCTGAGCCTCGAAGGTCCGGGGGTTCTTGCCTTCCCCCACCACTGCCTCATCCTGAGCTCTATCAGGGTGAAGGCGGTCCAATCTGATTGCAAGGCGCCGACCCATTAGTAGTTCAGCGGGGCTCCGACCAGTCGTTGAGCTGGGGGTGCTGTGCTGTGCTAGAAGGAATGTAGCAAGGCGGTACTCCCAATCCCCTTGCGTCATGCGGCGAAGGGTGTCCTTGGTGGTCCGCACCATGCGTTCTGCTTGGCCATTGGTGGCAGGGTGGAATGGCGCCGAACGGATGTGGCGGATGGCGTTCTGCGCTGTGAAGGTTTGGAATTCTCCTGACGTAAATGCAGTCCCGTTGTCTGAGATGAGAGTGTCAGGGAGCCCGTGGGTTGCAAACAGCCTGCGTAGTACCCGGATGGCTGCGGACGTAGAAGTGGATGGTACCAGTGCGACTTCCAGCCATTTGGTGTAGGAGTCCACCACTATGAAGAATGTTTTCCCCTGAAAGGGGCCAGCGAAGTCCACATGCAGGCGTGACCATGGTGCTCGGGCGGACTCCCAGGACTGGACTGGGGCCCTTGGGGGATCTGGGCGGGATTCTTGGCAGGCCTGGCAGTGTTTGACCCAGGCCTCTATCTCTCCGTCGATCCCCGGCCACCACACATAACTCCTGGCAAGGGCCTTCATTCTTACTACCCCTGGGTGTGTCTCGTGTAGGGCTGTGAGGACCCTTTTGCAGAGGGGCTGGGGAACAACGACCCTGCTTCCCCATAACAGGCACCCCTTGTGGGCCGACAGTTCATGTTTGCGGGTTGTGTAGCCGGCGAATTCTGGCCCGGGGCTGCTGCTGGGCCATCCCCTCCACACCCAGTCCAGGACCCGGGAGATGACCCTATCTTTCTTGGAATGGTGTGCAACTTCTTGTGCCTGAATGGGGCGGTCGGGAAGCAGCTCCAGGCTCATAACCTCTTGTGCAGGTGCTGGGTTGGGGCCTGTTTCCGGTAGTGGTAGCCTGCTGAGGGCGTCCGCATGGCCCATCGCCTTCCCCGGACGGTGAATCAGTGCATACTGGTAGCTGGCAAGGAAAATTGACCACCTGAGGACGCGAGGAGACAGCACTTGGGGGGTCTGCTTTTCAGGTTCAAACAAGCCAAGCAACGGCTTGTGGTCAGTCACCACGGTGAAGGGCCGCCCGTACAAGAAATCATGGAATTTTTTTACTCCCTTCACGATTGCCAGAGCCTCCTTGTCGATTTGCGAGTAGTTCCGCTTGGTTGCGTTGAGTGTCTGGGAAAAGTATGCCACTGGTACCTCTCTTCCATCCGGTAGTTGGTGTCCCAGGACAGCGCCAATTCCATAGGGCGAGGCATCGCATGCTAGCACCACCGGCAGCCTCTCGTCGAAGTGTGCCAAGACCTAGTTTGAGACAAGCAAGTCCTTGACTGCCTGGAATGCGGCCTCCTGGCGCTGGCCCCACACCCAAGGGGCCCGCTTGTCCAGGAGTCTGTGTAGGGGCTCCGCTGTGTAGGGCCTTCCGCCTTGTGGGGAAGGAAGGAATGGTAAAAGTTCAATAGTCCCAAGAAGGCCTGAAGTTCAGTCTTGTTCTTGGGCGCTGGGGCATCACAAATGGCCCATACCTTGTCCCCAGTCGGGTGGACCCCTTCTGCGTCCACCATAAATCCCAGAAAGTCCACCTGAGGCACTCCTAGTAGACATTTTTCCCGCTTCACCTTGAGACCCGCCGTCTGGAAACGGTGCAGAACGGTGCGGAGGCGGTCCTCAAACTCCTCTGGTGTGGGCCCGGCAATCAACACATCATCGAAGAAGGGGGTGACGCCAGGAATCCCTTTAAGTAGAGAGTCCATTAGATTCTGGAATATGCCTGGTGCCACGCTGACACCGAATTGCAGCCGCTTTACCCTGAATGCTCCTTTGTGCGTCACAATTGTCTGTGCCTCTGCTGTGGCCTCATCTACTGGCAGCTGTTGATATGCTTGGGCCAAGTCCAGCTTTCCAAAAATTTTTGACCCAGCCAGGGTGGCAAGAACATGGCTGACCACTGGCACTGGGTATGCATGGGCCGTGAGGGCCTTGTTTATGGTACATTTGTAGTCTGCGCAGATGCGGACCGAACCATTAGGCTTGACGGGTGTGACGATTGGGGTTTCCCAGGGGGCATTAGGCACCGGCTCCAGCACTCCTTGCTCCACGAGCCGGTCCAATTCCTCGTCTATACGGGGTTTCAGGGCGAACGGGACCCGGCGGGCCTTGAGCCTGACCGGTCGTACTGCGGGGTCAATGGGGGGCCCGTATACTATCCCAATTTCCCATCGAAAACCCCCGGAAATTCCTTGCATATGGCGTCCACGTCCACTTGTAAGCTAGTGTGGTTCACCCCGGTGACGGCTAGCCCCAGTGGTCCAAACCATGCCAATCCCAGTAAGCTAATGTAAGGGCCCTTGACCACCAGCAATTCCAGTTGCCGCGTCCGCCCTCGGTATTGCACCTCGGTATTCCACCCCACAATGGGGGTGGGGACCTTACGTTTCTGGAAGTCCCGGAGGGTGAATGGGGCCGGCCTGAGTTTGGGACCCCCAGTAGGACACAGTTTTCTTAAGGTCCTTGCCGAGATTATGGATAGAGTTGAACCCGTGTCAAGCTCCATGCGGCATGGGGCCCCCTCTATCTGTACGTCAACATAAATTTTCTCTACGTTGGGGTGGGGCAACTGGTATACCTGGAAGTCCGTGAGCTCTGTCGAGTTGCCTTGGTGCGTTGGGACCCGGGACCTGGGGCTCTTGGATTGGTCATCTGATGCCTGGCATCGGGTGGGCCGAGCCCGACACACCCAGGTGATGTGTCCCGATTTTCTGCACTGCCTGCACGCTGCGTTGCGGAAACGGCAGGTCCTCCTCTCGTTACTTTCTCCACAGCTTGCGCAGTGCCCTCCTTCTCGTCGAGGCAGCTGTGGTGTGTGGGCTGCTTGAGTGCGCTGCTGTACTCAGTGCACCTCCTCCCTGTTGGATCCTGAGTCGTCGGTGAGGTCTTCGTGGTGGACCCTCGGTTGGGATGGCTGGCTCGGCCGTGCCTCTTGCGTCGACCTCTCGGCAGCTTCCGTTGCCAGGGCCTCCTCCAGAGCGACCTGGAACATTAGGTCCTTCTTAGCGTAGAGGCGTCGTTGCAGCTTCTCATCCTTCAGGCCACCGACGAGGCGGTCACGAAGCATGTTCTTCAGCTCTGAGAAGTTGCAGAACCGGGCGGCTTGGCGGAGAGAGGTCACAAACCTAGTTATGGTTTCCCCAGGGGCTTGCCGCTTTGCGTAGAAGGCATTTCGACGAGCCACCACTGAGGGCTGTGGCGAAAAGTGCCCCTTCAGCTGTTGCATTATTGTTTTGTATGGAACAGTAGCGACGTCTTCAGGCGCAAGGAGAGCCCGGGCGATTTCAAACGTCTCCTCTCCGCAGACGCTGAAGAATATTGCCCTCTTCTTGGCGTCTTCTTCATCGGTGACCCCTTTGGCTTCTAGGAGGAAGGTGAAACAGGAGGCGTATGCTTCCCAGTCTCCAGATGCTGGGTTGAACGGCGAGAAGCTGCTGTCGGTTGCCATTCTGAGTTCCTTGTGTCCCGGAGCTGAAGCCTGGATACACGGTGCGAGGCAGCGGTGCGGCAGGTGGCGGTGCTGCGGTGCTGTGTGTGGCAGTCAGCTCAGCGGGATCCCACCTTCGTCGCCAGTGAAATATACTCAGAGTCGCAAAGTGATTTCATGCTCTTTATTCAGCTCATAGTGGTGAGGAGGAATGAATGAAAGTCCCCTCAAAGTATCTGCTTTATATACATTATTTACACAATGGGCTGCACATGATTGGCTAATTCCGGAATTCTACTGTAAGCCAATCAGGTTGTGGATTCACTTCAATCTGGAGCATGATTGGGTAGTTCCTGCCAACCAATCATACTGCTGCATTGTTCTAGGACCAATCAGACTGCTGCATTCTGAATCCTATTGTTCTAGGACCAATCAGACTGCTGCCTTTTGGATCCTATTGTTCTAGGACCAATCGGACTGATGCAGTTTGGATCCTATTCAACTCAGTACATAACAGAGCGGTTTCGCACAGGACAGCTCCGCAGCCCAACTGGTTTGAGGGGGGGAGAGAGAGAGCTGCTGGGGGAGGGAGGGAGAGAGAGAAAGGGCTGGCTTGGGGGGGGGGAAGACAGCTAGGTGCCGGCCCACCCTGCACCCATCCCTGGGTGGTAGATCACTCCCTGTTTTTGATAATGGATCATGGAGCAGCAAGTTGCCGAATCCTGTTCTAAAGCACAGTGCACAGTACTGGTCTTTGGCACTGACATGATGTCCTCACCCTTCTGACAGCCCTCCCCACTCCCACAGGCAAATGGGTTCTGGTTGTGGAGGCATTTCCTAAAGGTCCTGCCCCCTTTAAATCCCCTGCTCACATTCATATTTCCTCACTCGGCTTCAGGACGCTTTCATTCTGCCTGGCAGCTGAGAGACAGTAAGTTACCTTGCTCTGCTCTGAGAAGTTTGGTAAGGGAAGACAAGGTTGCAACATGGCCAGAATTACAGAAGCCTGATCAGTAGCCAGTAACCAGTGGGGATCCAGTCAAGCATTCTTGTTAGTGGTATTAGGCCCTACTTTTTGTGAAAAGTGTACCCCGCTTTTCACAAAAGATTTCAGGGTATTTAACCATGCATTCCTTTGGAAGTGTTGCAAATCTATGGCAGCATCCCCCGACCTTGTGATCTCTAGATGTTCTGGACTACAATTCCCATCAGCTGGAACCACCACCGTGTTTGCTGGCTGGGGATGATGGGAGTTGCAGTCTGGAGCATATGGAATTTACCAGGGTGGGGAAGGTTGGCCTAAGGGGCGCTGCAAGGCTATGCCCTTTCCATGTAAAAATTTGTAGATCAGTGTTGCAGGAGGTCCCAGGCATCCCCCAGCATCTCCTAGTAGGGCTGGGAAGTCCCCTGTCTGAAACTTTGGAGAGTAGCTCTAGTGTGGACAGAACTAAGCCTGACTTAGAATAAGGCAATTTCCTGTGTTCCTAGAGCGAATTCCCTGCTAAATTGTGTATCTCTGATGTTGGAGGCACTTAGTCCAAGCTGAAGTAATCACACTTCTCTCCCAGGGGAAACACAAGATTCAGGAAGATTTTGAGCAGAGGAGGGAGAACCACATTTTCTGGGGAATAAATTCTCAAGGCTGTCATTCTTCCATTCAGTTTTTGCAGCTTGATCTGGTGCAGTCCACCTGCCATGGATCTCTCTACCAGTGCTGTGGTCTTCTTGTTCCTCACCTACCATCTCTGTGAGGCCGGAGATCGAAGCTATAATTCAGTCCTCACAGTGGCCAATGGCGGGAAGTGGGGAGAATGGGGAAAAATTGAATTCTGTCCCTCAGGGCATGCATACAGATTCTCACTGAAGGTAAAGGCTTATCTATATCTTCTTTTTGATACCCTGATCCCAATCGAGTAGTCACAATAATATAATATACAGTGGTGCCCCGCAAGACGAACGCCTCGCAAGACGGAAACCCGCTAGACGAAAGGGTTTTCCGTTTTGGAGGCGCTTCGCAAGACGAATTTCCCTATGGGCTTGCTTCGCAAGACGACAGCCCATAGGGAAATCTCCGGGACAGTGGGGAAGCGCAGCGCGTCTTCCCCGCTGTCCTCGGACCTCCTCCGAAGCCTGGCGGCGGGGCGGGGACACCTCCTCCCGCCGCCGGGCTTCGGAAGGATGCCCCGATGCCGGGCAGCGAGGCGGGAAAGTCTCCCCCCGGCGCCCGGCATCGGAACGATGCCCCGATGCCCGGCGGCAAGGCGGGAAAGTCTCCCCCCGCCGCCCGGCATCGGAACGATGCCCCGATGTCCGGCGGCGAGGCGGGAAAGTCTCCCCCCGCCGCCCGGCATCGGAACGATGCCCCGATGCCCGGCGGCGAGGCGGGAACGCCTCCCCCCGCCGCCCGGCATCGGAACGATGCCCCGATGCCCGGCGGCGAGGCGGGAACGCCTCCCCCCGCCGCCCGGCATCGGAACGATGCCCCGATGCCCGGCGGCGAGGCGGGAAAGCCTCCCCCCGCCGCCCGGCATCGGAACGATGCCCCGATGCCCGGCGGCGAGGCGGGAACGCCTCCCCCCGCCGCCCGGCATCGGAACGATGCCCCGATGCCCGGCGGCGAGGCGGGAAAGTCTCCCCCCGCCGCCCGGCATCGGAACGATGCCCCGATGCCCGGCGGCGAGGCGGGAAAGTCTCCCCCCGCCGCCGGGCTTCGGAAGGATGCCCCGATGCCGGGCGGCGAGGCGGGAAAGTCTCCCCCCGCCGCCGGGCTTCGGAAGGATGCCCCGATGCCGGGCGGCGAGGCGGGAAAGTCTCCCCCCGCCGCCGGGCTTCGGAAGGATGCCCCGATGCCGGGCGGCGAGGCGGGAAAGTCTCCCCCCGCCGCCGGGCTTCGGAAGGATGCCCCGATGCCGGGCGGCGAGGCGGGAAAGTCTCCCCCCGCCGCCGGGCTTCGGAAGGATGCCCCGATGCCGGGCGGCGAGGCGGGAAAGTCTCCCCCCGCCGCCGGGCTTCGGAAGGATGCCCCGATGCCGGGCGGCGAGGCGGGAAAGTCTCCCCCCGCCGCCGGGCTTCGGAAGGATGCCCCGATGCCGGGCGGCGAGGCGGGAACGCCTTCCCCGCCGCCGGGCTTCGGAAGGATGCCCCGATGCCGGGCGGCGAGGCGGGAAAGTCTCCCCCCGCCGCCGGGCTTCGGAAGGATGCCCCGATGCCGGGCGGCGAGGCGGGAAAGTCTCCCCCCGCCGCCGGGCTTCGGAAGGATGCCCCGATGCCGGGCAGCGAGGCGGGAACGCCTCCCCCCGCCGCCCGGCATCGGAACGATGTCCCGAAGCCGGGCGGCGGGCCGCGAAGCCTGGGCGCGCTGGCAACTCTCCGCAAGGAGCGCTCCCGCTGCTTGCGGAGAGGTCCGCGAAGCCTGTCCTGGACCTCTTCTGAAGGCAGGCGGGGGGGGCAAAAGTCTTTGTCCCCCCTGCTTGCCTTCCCAGGGGCTTTTAAATCGCCCCGGACAGCGGAGAAGTCCTCCGCTGTCCCGGGCGATTTTAAAATGCCCGCCAGAAGAGGTCGGGGGAAGGCGGTTTCCATAGGAACGCATTAATTGATTTTCAATGCATTCCTATGGAAAACCGTGCATCGCAAGACGAAAAAACCGCTAGACGAAGAAAATCACGGAACGGATTAATTTCGTCTTGCGAGGCACCACTGTATATATTTTAAGTTGCTTTCCATCTTTCTTTCTGAACCCATTGCCTGCATATTACTGTCTGCAAGGTGCTTTGAAGTGTTGACTGCCATGCTTAAAGATTTAATAGCTCTAAAAAGTCTCCATGCCACTTTGTCAATCCACCCTGGAGAGGCTTAGAGTGAATTGCATTTTACGTAAAAGAAAACAACCATGAATCTGGTGTGGAGGAAAAAAGGGACAAGGATACAGAAAAGTTTGGAGTGCAGTGAGCTGGCAATATTGTGGTCAGGTTTATCTTCCTGAAAAGTGAGCGTCCAACTGGAAAATACAGACTACACTGTTAGTGTGGAAGTAACCCAGGTAAGTTCTGGTGTTTTCTAGGTGGGTTGCCATACGTCCAGATTTTCCCTGACATGTCCAGGATTTCAACAACTCCCCCCCCCCCGACAGCTTAACAACTTTTTGTGTCTGGATTCTTGCTTCTTGAAATAATATGGCAACCCTAACTTCACAAACTGGAGGAAACCTGCTGTAGCACATGAAGACATAAGAGAGGGATTGAGGATGCCTTAGGCAGCCATTAGCAAGATCAATTTTTCCCTATTAAGTTTGCTTACTTGGGGCCCATTGGACTGGTTGCACCAAAAAGCTACTGTCTTTTGATGCAGCTCAGAATGTAAATCTCAATCCAGAACCAGTAATACTTGTACACAATTAGGGACATGTAATTATGAACAGATAACTGCTTATTCATGTTGCAAGGTAGTACTTTGGAAAATTCAGACTGCAGATGCAGTCTGAATGTGAGTGTTGTCAGAGTCCCAGTTTGGTTAACTACAATAGCAACCCCCCCTTTTGTAAAACACACAATATCTATTTTCCATTTTGTTTTCTACATGGGTACTATTGTTGGCTATTTGCAGTATGGTAGCGCTGCAGAGAGCTTGCTGGGGAGACCATGCATTAAAAAGGGACTCAAAAATAACTTAAACAAGATTTTTTTTTATATAATAAATTTTTATTAATTTTCCAATATAATCATACAATTTTATCCAAATTTTAACAAATTTTAACAAAATACTCTTTTTGGTCTTCCTTCAGATTTTCTGGTAATCATCCATATTTACCCATTAATACACATTCCTTTAATTGCATTGCCATTTGTCTTCCCTCCCTTTTCTATTTCTTTTTAACAATATCTCTTTAAATTTTACAGTGCTTCTTGAAACCCCACTAGCGTTGTTTGCACCTCACATATATTTTTCAGATAATCTACAAATTTTCCCCAATCCTCGATGAACTTTTGGTTTCGGGCATATCTTATTTTCCCAATTTGTCCAGTTCTGCATAGTCAGTCAATTTCATTCTCCATTTTTGAATCGTTGGTATTTCCTCTTGTTTCCATTTCTGGGCCAATAAAATTATTGCTGCCGTAACTGCATACTGGAATAATTTACAGTCTTTTCTTCTTATTTCTTTTCCTGTAATCCCTAAAAGAAAAGCTTCTGGTTTCTTAACAAAAGTGTATTTTAACATCTTTTTCAATTCATTATATATTGCTTCCCAGAAACTCTTTACTTTCTTACATTCCCACCACATATGGTAAAACATTCCCTCTTTTTCTTTACATTTCCAACACTTATTACATGTTTTATACATTTTTGCCAATTTTGCTGGTGTAATGTAACATCTATAAAACATTTTCATTACATTTTCCTTCAACCCCATGCATGCAGTAAATTTTAAATTTTTAAAAATCTTTAACAATCTTTAAAAATCCCTACCCCCTTAACAATGGGGATAGTCTGAAATAAAAATAACATCTTTGGAAGCACATTCATCTTTATCGTAGATATTCTGCCCCAAAAGGACAGTTTCATTCTACCCCACACCTCCAGGTCATTCTTAATTCCTTTCCACACCTGAACGTAGTTATTCTGGAACAGGTCAATATTTTTAGGCGTTAACCAAATTCCTAAATATTTTACTTTCTTTACCACTTCTATCTCTGTCTGTTGTTGCATTGTTTCTATCTTATCATACTCCATATTTTTCACCATTATTTTAGTTTTTTTCTTATTCAATCTAAAACCGGCCACTTTTCCAAATTGTTCAATCTCCTCCAATACTTTTTTGACACTCTCCCCTGGTTCTTCCATTGTTATAACCAGATCATCAGCAAAGGCTTTTACTTTATATTCATTCAGACCTACTGTCACCCCTTTAATTTATTTTGTCTAATCGTATTTAACAAGACCTCCAGGACCATTATAAATAACAATGGCGAGAGCGGACAGCCCTGCCTTGTTCCTTTAGATATTTTTATATCTTCTGTAACAACATTGTTAACTATCAGTTTAGCTTTCTGCTCTGTATATATTGCCTTAATTCCATTGAAAAACTCTTTCCCCACTTCCATATACTCTAAATTTTTCAACATAAAATCCCATACAATATTATCAAAGGCCTTTTCAGCATCCACAATCATCATTATCGCTTGTTTCTCATTTCTGGCAGTCAAATATTCCAAAATATTAATTATATTCCTTACATTATTTTTCATTTGTCTGCCTGGCAAAAACCCTGCCTGATCTTTGTGGATAATATTTGTCAGAATCTTTTTCAATCTCTTCACCAAAATTCCTGCAAATATTTTGTAATCCGTATTCAATAAAGAGATAGGCCTGTAATTTTTAACTTGAGTCAAATCAGAATCTTGTTTCGGGATCAGAGTAATAAATGCTTCCTTCCACGTTGCTGGGATTTCTCTTGTTTTTAAAATATTGTTCATAACTTCTTTCAATGGAAATAGCAAAATATTTCTCATTTCTTTGTAATATCCTGCAGTAAATCCATCTGGTCCTGGGACTTTACCCCTCTTCAATTCTTTTATCACCTCTTTGATCTCTTCCACTTCTATTGGAGTATTCAGCTGGTCTTTTTGTTCTGTCGGGATCATCTGCACCTTTTTATGTTTTAGAAATTTTTCTATTTTCTTTAAGTTGTTTCTCTCTTTATTTTTATATAATTGCCTATAGAAGTCCAAGATTCCTTTTCTTATTTCTTTTGAATTAACTATCTCTTCACCATTTACAATAATTTTGTTGATCGTTGTAATGGTTGTAAGGGGGTTACTTGTGCGTAAATTGCCTTCGGTTTAGTTTGATTGCTTGCCCAACCATGCTTAGGCTCACAGCTTGCCCTCCGTGACCTGTTAGTCACTTGCAGAATCCGTCAGTGGGCGTTTCTTGAACCTCTTCCAGCATAAAAGCTGTTTGACGCCAAGTCTCCGCCTATGTTCCCTGCGGGGAACTCGTCTGCGCAAGTAAGGGAAGGCTGGGGCGTGCCAGTGCTCTCTCCACTAGTTTCTGGTGAAGGGTCTCGGAGCCCTGTCACCAATTTCTCCATCTCCCTCTCTTCTCTACTGGTGTTACGCTGAATTCCTTCCCCCCTGCTGGTCCCCTCTCCGGCATTGCTCTGGAGCCCTGCCTCCACCTCTCGCTCTGATGTCAGTTCCCTGACAATCGTGTTCTGTTCTTTTCTCTTTTTAATTTGCCATGCAAGTAGTTTTCCTGATTTGTTAGCAAACTCGAAGTTTTTCTGTCGTGATCTGAAATTATTTTAGGCTGTATTTCTACTTGCTGGATTCTTGGAGTCAGTTCATTTGAGACCCATATTTGATCAATTCTTGACATTGACTGATTCGGATCTGAGTAATAAGTAAATTGCTTCTCTAATGGGTGTCTAAGTCTCCAGATATCAACCAAATTACAATTCTTAGTCATCGGCAAAAAAAAAAAGTCTTTGGTAATTTCCCTTCTTCCCTTCTTCCCCCCCCATAATATTTATTAAAGTTTTAGAGGTTACAAAAATAAAAAATAAAGAGGGTTCTTGATACAACAGAATGCAACAAAAAAGAGATCTCAAAATGAGAAAAAAGACAAAATTTTGGAGAAAATAAAAGAAGGAGAGAAGAAATTAAGATCGAAACCAAAGTCACAAGAGATTCTGAGAGAAATTAAGTTATATCGAGTACAATATATGAAACTGATAAATCAGGAAGTAGAGTGGAAAATTAAACAAATGAGACAAAAGACTTTTGAGTCAGCTAATAAATGTGGAAAATTATTAGCGTGGCAGTTGAAAAAAAGACAGAAGTTAAATACGATTACAAATCTTGAGATCGAAGGGGAAAATATTCAGAATCCGGTGGAGATTAGAAAGTGCTTCCAGAGATACTTCAAACAACTTTATACTCAAGGGCCACAGAAAGAGACTGATATAGACAAATTTTTAAGAACTAATGGATTACAAAAAATATCTCAAGAAAATAAGATAATGTTGAACTATAAAATTACAGAACAGGAGATTGAAGGTGCCATTCAGAATATGCAACTGGGCAAGTCTCCAGGGCCAGAAGGGCTAACCTCCAAGTACTATAGGACTTTGAAAGACTATTTAATTCAACCATTAAAGGAGGTGTGCAACGAGATTTTGGAGGGGAAGAAGGCGCTGGAGTCGTGGAAAGAAGCTTTCGTCACACTTATACCGAAAATAGAATCTGAAAAGACACAACTCAAGAACTACCGTCCCATATCCCTTTTAAATGTGGATTACAAAATTTTCGCAGACATTCTAGCTAATAGATTAAAAAGAGTGTTAACAGAAGTGATACATAAGGATCAGGTAGGCTTTCTACCAGGTAGACATTTGTCTGATAACACAAGGAACATAATTGATATTTTGGAGCTGCTGCAAATGAATATTAATACAAAAGCAGTATTGATTCTCATTGATGTGGAGAAGGCCTTTGATAATATTTCTTGGAACTTTATGAAGAAAAATCTTAAGGGAATGGGAGTGGGACAGGGGTTTGAAAATGGTATAGATGCAATCTATTCAGAACAAAAAGCAAAATTGATAGTCAATAATGTGGTGACAGAAGAATTTAAGATAGAAAAAGGAACATGTCATGGCTCCCCTATCTCTCCATTACTATTTATTTTGGTCCTGGAGGTGCTGTTGAACATGATTAGAAGGGATCGGTTGATTAAAGGAATTCAGGTCGGAGCCAAACAATATAAATTGAAGGCCTTTGCAGATGACCTGGTTTTGACATTACAGGAGCCAGAATCTAGTACGAAAAGGGTTTTAGAATTGATTCAAGAATTTGGTCATGTGGCAGGATTTAAATTAAACAAGTAAAAACTAAGGTTTTAGAGAAAAACTTAACATCAATGGAAAAAGAAGGGTTTCAGAATGAGACAGGTTTAATTGTGGCTAAGAAAGTGAAATACCTAGGGATTAATATGACTGCAAAAAACTTGAATTTATTTAAAGATAACTATGAGAAATGTTGGTCAGAAGTTAAAAAGGATTTAGAAATTTGGTCAAAATTGAAGCTTTCCTTGTTGGGTCGAATTGCAGCTATAAAGATGAATGTATTGCCAAAAATGTTATTTTTGTTTCAAAATTTGCAGATTGTGGACAAGATGGATTGTTTCAAGAAGTGGCAGAAAGACATCTCTAAATTTGTCTAGCAGGGCAAAAAGCCCAGAATAAAATTTAAAATATTAACTGATGCAAAGGAAAGAGGTGGGTTTGCCCTGCCAGACATTAAGCTTTACTATGAATCAGCAGCATTCTGCTGGTTGAAAGATTGGCTGCTTCTTGAGAACACTGACATTTTGGATCTAGAAGGTTTTAATAACGCTTTTGGGTGTCATGCATATCTATGGTACGACAAGGTTAAAGCTCATAGAGCATTCAAAAATCATATTGTCAGGAAAGTGGTGTTTAATGTCTGGACAAGATACAAAGACTTATTGGAAAGCAAGACCCCAAGGTGGTTGTCACCTTTGGAAGCTAAGGCTCTGAAAAGACTCAATATGGAGGCCAAGTGGCCGAAATATTGGGAGATATTAGAACAAGAAGGAGATACATTGAAATTGCAGAGTTTTGAGAAACTAAAAGATAAAGTGCGAGATTGGTTGCATTATTATCAAATTAGAGAGGCCTATAAATTGGATTTATAGTTTCCCATCCTTTAATCTACCGGTGATTAATGTTCACATGTAATTCCCACCCCTCACATGTAATTCCCGCCTTGTATGTATGTTAACCAATCAGCATTAAGTTTCTTTGTGTTTGTATCAACCAATCAGCCACAAGCACACCTGTGGCAATGTTTGTAATATTCAATAAAAGAGAGTTCCCGGGGCTTCCCCGGCAGACGCCTCTCGTGACACCCACTACTCGTCTCCCGTGATTTTCATTCCTACACTTCCAGGTGGAAAAATCAAAATTGGAAACAGAACTGTTAGAACCGAAAACTAAGATACTGTCAAGGATGTATAACTTGCTGTTAAAATGGAATACACAGGATGAAACGGTCAAATCACCTATGATTAAATTAGATTTAATATCTATTAAACACACACACACACACACACACACACACACACACACACACAAAACCCACCACATTGAACAAAATCAAAGCAACACATCACAATAAGGAAGAAGAAAGAAAGAAAAAATCTTCCCATAACTTATCTTTCATTTGCTTGTTTCCTTGACCTCCTCACACCTCCCTTTTTTGTATTCTAGTTCGGTTGACTATTTCAGCAAATCCTTTCCATCTTTTCCAATTTTTGTTCTGTAATTTATCTTAATATAGTGTAACTTTACTTTCCCTCCTTTCACCAATTAACAGTCTATTTTTTCCTAAACCCTTATAACATTTCTGCCAAAACCACATAACTTCATTCCAACATCCTTCTAACATTCATTAATTTTACAATGTTTCTGTAGATAGTCTTTAAATTATTTCCAATCTTCCTCCACCGACTCTTCTCCCTGGTCTCGGATTCTGCCAGTCATTTCCGCCAGTTCCATGTAGTCCATCACCTTCATCTGCCAAATCTTGGGTCTTCCAGTACTTTGCAATAAGTATTCTTGCTGATGTTGTGGCATACATAAAGAAAGTTCTATCCTTCTTTGACACCAATTGGCCGACCATGCCCAGGAGAAAGGCCTCTGGTTTCTTCAGAAAGGTATATTTAGCTCCGACTTGTATACCTTTAACCAATTGGTCCCTTCTAATCATATTTAAAAGAACCCCCAGAACCGATATAAAAAGCAATGGAGAGATTGGGCAACCTTGTCGTGTTCCTTTCTCTATCTTAAATTCTTCCGTCACTACATTATTCACAATTAATTTAGCCTTTTGTTCTGAGTAAATTGCACCTATACCGTTCCCAAAACCTTGACGAACCCCCATCCCTTGTAGATTCTTCTTCATGAAACTCCTGGAAATATTGTCAAAGGCTTTCTCCGTGTCCACAAATATCAAAACTGCTTTGGTGTTAATGTTCACTTGTAGTTTTTCTAAAATGTTAATTATATTCCTCGTATTGTCAGACAAGTGTCTCCCCGGGAGAAAGCCCGCTTGATCTTTATGGATTTCTTCTACTAGTACCTTTTTTAGTCTTTTAGCCAAAATATCTGCAAAAAAATTAAAATCCACATTAAGCAAAGATATGGGGGGGGGGTAGTTCTTAAGCTGTGTCTTCTCAGACTCTGTTTTCGGTATAAGTGTAATATAAGCTTCCTTCCACGACTCTGGTGCCTTTTCCCCTTCCAATATTTCATTACAGACTTCCTTTAAGGGTTGTACTAACCATTCTTTCAAGGATCTATAATATCTTGAAGTCAAACCATCCGGTCCTGGAGATTTGCCCAGTTGCATGTTCTGGATGGCCCCTTCTACCTCCTGCTCCGTTATTTTGTAATTCAACATTAGCTTATTTTCTTGAGAATTTTTTTGTAATCCATTTAATTTCAAAAATCGATCAATGTCCAATTCTTTCTGCGTCTCCTGTGTATATAGTTGTTTAAAATACCTCTGGAAGCACTTTCTGATCTCCACTAGATTCTGTATATTCTTTCCTTCCACTTCCAAGTTTGTAATAGTATTAAGTTTTTGTCTTTTTTTCATTTGCCAAGCCAGCAGTTTTCCGCATTTATTTGCTGATTCAAACGTCTTTTGTCTCATCTGTTTAATTTTCCATTCTATTTCCTGATTCATCATTTTCATATATTGTACTTGATATAACTTTATCTCTTTCAGAATCTCCTGCAACTTTGGATTCACTCTCAATTTCTTCTCTCCTTCCTTTATTTTCTCCAAAATCTTGTCTTTTTTCTCATTTTGAGCTCTCTTCTTAATTGCATTCTGTTTTATCAAAAATCCTCTCATAACCGCTTTGCTTGAGTCCCAAATTACTCTTTTTTCAACAGTGGTATTCATATTTATCTCAAAATAGTCTCTCAAGGTTTTTTGGGCCTTTTTAGTCACTTCCTCGTTCCTAAACAAAGTGTCATTCATTCTCCATCTGAAGGAGCCAATTGGTGTTAGTTTCATTTCCATCTTCACAGCATTGTGGTCGGAGCAAGTTTTAGGGCAAATTTCCACCTTTCTAGTCTTCGGAGCCAGCCCTTTAGTTACCCAAATTTGGTCAATTCTTGTCCATGTCATTTTGGCCTCAGAGAAGAAAGTTCCCTCTCTTCCCAAGGGGTTCTTCATTCTCCAGATGTCAACTAAATCCATATTGTGAGTCATATCAAAAAAAGTTTTTGGTAGTGATAGGCTCTCCTTTGCATAAAGTACTACTCCTCTTTTCTTAACTTTATCTGATGAAATAAATTCATGTCCCAGTCTTTTATTGCTCAATACCTTCCTGTGTAGCCTTATCACATGTGTTTCTTGTAGACAAATCAAGTCCAATTGTTCTTTTTTTAATAAATGAAAGACTCTCCGCCTCTTTTCCAGGGAGTTGAGTCCATTCACATTCCAGCTTAATGCTTGCAGTGCCATGATGTAGTTACTTTGATTTTGCTCCAACTGCACCCAATGCTTGCTCTTGTTCTGTCGGTGGTGTTGGTATCACTTTCACTGGGGAATCCAGTCCATAGGATAGTGTTGCTATGTCCACTATTGGTGATCTTCTATCCAATACTTTTTGCTCTAGCCCTCTATCTGGTGATTTTCTGTCCAATGCTCCTGGCTCTTTTCCAAGTTCCTTCTGCAGATTTTCTTTGTGGTTACTCAAAAACTTTTCTTTATGGTCAACTGATCTTATTTTTATTTTCCTTCCTTTGAAGCTGAAGGATAGGCCTTGGGGGAATTCCCACCTAAAGAACATTCTATTCCTTCTCAGCAGGGCAACCAAATCTCCATAATTGGACCTAAGGTCCAAAAGATGTTTCGGGATATCTTTGAATATTTCCACTCTTGACTGCAGTATTACCAGGGTCTTCTGATAGTGCCAACCCAAAATTTTATCTCTCTCTTCTTTAGATCGGAGTGTAATCAAACAATCTCTCACTCTATTCTTCTTCCCTCCTTTTCCAAGTCTAAAGGCACTCACGATTTTAAATTCTTCTTGTTCCAAATCCAACTTCCAAAACTCTGCAAATTCCTGCGTGAGAAAGTCTATCAAACTATCCTTCTCCAATTCCAGTACAGCTCTAATCCTCAAATTTGTCTGTTTTCCCTTAAGCTCAAACATAGAGAGCATCAACTTGTGGTCCTCAAGTTGCCTCTGTAGATCTGGGACTCTCTTTGTTTCCAATTGTGTTACCTTGTCTTCCACGGCAGCAACTTTTTCCCTGGCTTCCTCTGCGGTCTGTCGGGTCAAAGTAGATTCCTGTATCAGTTTCTGAATAGATTCTATGTTGGTATTCACCTTTTGTCCCAGATTATTTATACTTTCTGTATTTAAATTGATTTTAGTATTTAAAGCATCCACCTTCGCATTTGTCACATCCACTTTCACATTTGTCGCGTCCACTTTCGCAGTTGTCACATCAACCTTCTTATTAAGTTGCTCCAAAGATTCATTAATCTTAGCTAATGCAATCGCTAACGCTTCTTCTGATGTCATTCCTCTTGGTTTGGATTGTGTTGGTACCGCTGCAGGCAAAGCAGAAAGACCAGATGCTGACGCTCTTCGCTGCCAAGTCTTCCCAGATCTTGTTGTTTTATCTGGGAGTGACGAATCTACTTTTTCTTTCCCATCTGCCATAACACTTAAAAAGTACAAGGTCAGTCCCACAGTCCCACAATTTTATCTTACAAGTGGAAAATTCCCCTGCTCTTATAACAGTTTCAGAGACTTCCTCTAGGGGGAAACAGTTACAATCCGTGCTTGTATCAATCCAAAATAACGCCTTTTAAAACACAGCTCAAACAGGAAAGTTAATTTCAATTTTCAGATACTTTCCCTCCTTTTTAAGATCAGAAGGGGACAGCTAATAACAATGTATCTCTCTTACTCAGCTAGCTGTCAGCAGATGATCTAATCACAAACGATGCGCATTTCAAAGTACAGCAGTCTTATTGTTCTGTTGTTCTATTGGTAGCCCGTTCCCAGGTTCTGAGCAGTGGAATTTTAGCTCTCTTCCCTCTCTCTTGCAGGTATATATAGTCCAAAAACTCCCCCCCTCTTCTCCTGCTTCCAAGGGGGGGGATTTACTATTTTTTGGTGCTGAGAAATTAGTCCTTTCCGATCGGTTTTCCAAGGCTTTAGCTTGCAGCCTCTTTGCTTTGATCTATTTACAAAAGCGGAAGGCAGACTTCCTGTTTATACCTCCCCGCTACAGTACCTAATTAAATCTTTTTTCTTCTTTAAAAGTTTCCAATTTGTTCTACTCATGGGTAGTTACTTTTAGAATCAAATTGTCCTCAGGAAAAAGTCAGCGCTCTCCGGCAACGGCTGTGTGGCTTCACTCCGTGGAAAAAGCAGTCGATTCACAGCACCACGCTGCTCACCCCACTTCGCTCCGGAGCCCCAAAATTGGGTTTCCCTGCGAGTAGGGGAGGCGCAAAAGGTGCCCACCGAATCCCACGTTCACAGGCTTCACCCGCCTGTGATTTTTATGGGGTCTCCGACTTCGCCGTGGCGGCCAGACCCGGTTCCCACAGAGCAAATTCCTCCTGATCAGAGGAATTCTGCCATTACCAATGGTGCTAACCCGGAAGTCCTAATTTCCCTTCTTTATTTGATCCTTCTCTTAGTCTATCCATCTCCAATGACACCACTCCATTCATATCTCCCATTATTATGATTTTCTCCCCCCCTTTTTAAAAAGATATTTATTAAGATTTTATATAATAAAACAAGTATCACAATCAAACAAAACAAAAGAGAAAGACAATAAAAAAACAGCACAATCCAACAAGACAAAAAAGCACAATAAAAAACATAAGAAAAAAATAAGAAAAAACAAAAAGCAAAGAAAATCTAGTTTTTTGCTTATTATCTTTATAACCCTCTTTCCTGACTTCCTCACATCTCCCTTTTCTGTGTTCCCCTTTACACAATCAAATTCAGCAATTCCTTACCCTCTTCCAAATCTTATTCAATATTATACATTTCAACCTATTATGTCTTCGGTTTTTCCTTTCCTTTTAAATCCATTTTTACATGTTCTTTATAACTTAATCCCTTATATCATTTTGTTTAATTTCGACATAATTTTACTCTGGTCTTTTCACCCTTTTCTTTTAAAACATTTTTGCATATTCCTTTTAACTATGTCACTGATGCCATATTATCTTTATATCCAACATCATTTTAACATTCAAACATTTTACAATGTTTTTGGAGATATTCTTTGAACTTTTTCCAGTCCTCTTCCACCAACTCTTCTCCCAGGTCTCGGATTCTGCCAGTCATTTCTGCCAATTCCATATAGTCTATCACTTGCATCTACCATTCTTCCAGAGTGGGCAAATCTTGTGTCTTCCAATACTTTGCGATGAGTATTCTTGCTGCAGTTGTTGCATACATAAAGAGTGTTCTGTCTTTCTTTAGCACCAATTGGCCGACAATGCCCAGGAGGAAGGCCTCTGGTTTCTTAGGAAAGGTATATTTAAATACATTTTAGTTCATTATAGATCATTTCCCAGAAAGACTTGACCTTTGGGCACGTCCACCAAAGGTGAAAGAATGTTCCGTCAGTTTCTTTACATTTCCAGCATTTGTTGTCAGGCAAGTGATATACTTTTGCAAGCTTGACTGGGGTCATGTACCACCTGTACATCATTTTCATAATATTTTCTTTTAAGGCATTACATGCCGTAAATTTCACACCAGTGGTCCATAACTGTTCCCAGTCAGCAAACATAATGTTATGACCAATATCTTGCGCCCACTTAATCATAGCTGATTTGACCGTTTCATCCTGAGTGTTCCATTTTAACAGCAAGTTATACATTCTCGAAAGTATCTTAGTTTTAGCTTCTAACAATTCTGTTTCTAATTTCGATTTTTCCACCTGGAAGCCTATTTTTTTATCCAAATTAAAGGCCTCTCTAGTTTGATGATAATGTAACCAATCTCACACTTTATCTTTTAGTTTCTCAAAACCCTGCAATCTCAATGTGTCTCCATCTTGTTCTAATATCTCCCAATATTTCAGCCACTTGGCCTCCATATTGAGTTTTTTCAGAGCCTTAGCTTCCATAGGTGGTAACCACCTTGGGGTCTTGCTTTCCAATAAGTCTTTATATCTTGTCCAGACATTAAACACAGCTTTCCTGACAATATGATTTTTGAATGCTCTATGAGCTTTAACCTTGTCGTACCACAGATATGCAGGCCACCCAAAAGCATTGTTGAACCCTTCCAAATCCAAAATGTCAGTGTTCTCAAGAAGTAGCCAGTCTTTCAACCAGCAGAATGCTGCTGATTCATAGTACAACTTCATGTCTGGCAGGGCAAACCCCCCTCTTTCTTTAGCATCAGTCAATATTTTAAATTTTATTCTGGGCTTTTTGCCCTGCCAGACAAATTTAGAAATATCTCTTTGCCACCTCTTGAAACAGTCCATCTTGTCCACAATCTACAAAGTTCGAAACAAAAACAACATTTTTGGCAATACATTCATCTTTATAACAGCGATTTGACCCAACAAGGAAAGCTTCAATTTTGACCAAATTTCTAAATCTTTCTTAACTTCTGACCAACATTTCTCATAATTATCTTTAAATAAATTCAAATTTTTAGCCGTCATATTAATCCCTAGGTATTTCACTTTCTTAACCACAATTAACTCTGTCTCCTTCTGAAACCTTTCTTTTTCCATTGTTGTCAAATTTTTCTCTAAAACCTTAGTTTTTTGCTTGTTTAATTTAAATCCTGCCACATGACCAAATTCTTGAATCAGTTCTAACACCCTTTTCGTACTAGATTCTGGCTCCTGTAATGTCAAAACCAAGTCATCTGCAAAAGCCTTAAGTTTATATTGTTTAGCTCCGACCTGAATTCCTTTGATCAGCCGGTCCCTTCTGATCATATTCCAAAGCACCTCCAGGACCGAAATAAATAACAATGGAGAGATAGGGCAGCCCTGTTGTGTTCCTTTTTCTATTCTAAACTCTTCTGTCACCACATTATTGACTATCAATTTTGCTTTTTGTTCTGAATAAATTGCATCTATACAATTTTCAAACCCCCGTCCCACTCCCATTCCCTTAAGATTTTTCTTCATAAAATTCCAAGAAATATTATCAAAGGCCTTCTCCGCATCAATAAAAATTAAAACTGCTTTTGTATTAATGTTCATTTGCAGTAACTCCAAAATGTCAATAATGTTCCTTGTATTATCAGACAAATGTCTGCCTGGGAGAAAGCCTGCCTGATCTTTGTGTATCACTTCATTTAACACTCTTTTTAATCTGTTAGCTAAGATATCTGCAAAATTTTTGTAATCCACATTTAAAAGGGATATGGGACGATAGTTCTTGAGTTTTGTCTTTTCAGATTCAGATTTTGGTATAAGTGTGATGAAAGCTTCTTTCCACGACTCCGGCGCCTTCTTCCCCTCCAAAATCTCATTGCACACCTCCTTTAATGGTTGAATTAAATAGTCTTTCAAAGTCTTATAATACTTGGAGGTTAAGCCGTTCCTGGAGACTTGCCCAATTGCATGTTCTGAATGGCACCTTCAATCTCCTGTTCTGTTATTTTATAGTTCAGTATTGTCTTATTTTCTTGAGACATTATGATGATTTTCTGATCCATATGTTCAAATAGTTTTTCTTCCAAAACTTTGTAAAAATCAGTCTTATTTCGATTAGGTGCACAGATCCTGCATAGATTAGATTTTTGCCTTGCCATTTGATCTGAACTGCTATAATTCTTCCTTCTTCATCTTTGAAAATTCCTTCTGGATATTCCCATCTAAAGTCAATCTTGTTTTTCTTCAAAATCTGTACCAGTGGCTTATAAGGGTCTCTTCATTTCAGCAGCCTTATCAGTATATCTTTAAAGATGATTATGTAATTTCCATCTATGTATAATCTTTTCTCTCTAATCTTTTGTAATATCAAATTTCTCATCTCTCGATCTTTAAACGTAATTAAACAATCACCTGGAAATTTCCTTGCCTTTGTTGATCTTACTCTCATCCTGAATGAATTTTGTACTGTTTTTCCAACTTCCTCTACTGATAACTCCGGCCACTGTGCGATTTCTGCTATCAATCTCTCTTTGATTTTTTTTAAAATAATTTTTATTTTCCAACACAAATATACAATTATGTCAAATTTTCACAAATTTTCACAAATTCTTTTTAGACTTCCTTCGACTTCTCTGACAATCATCCATAGTTACTTCTCAGTTTACACATTCCTCTGTTTATATTGCCATTAAACCTCCCTGCCACTCCTATTTGTTTTTAACAATATATCTCTACTTTTACAGTGCACCTTGAAATCCCACCAGTGTTGTTTGCACATAATAATAATAATAATAATAATAATAATAATAATAATAATTTATTATTTGTACCCCGCCCATCTGGCTGGGTTTCCCCAGCCACTCTGGGCGG
Organism: Podarcis erhardii; assembly: GCF_964252035.2. Taxonomy (NCBI): domain Eukaryota; kingdom Metazoa; phylum Chordata; class Lepidosauria; order Squamata; family Lacertidae; genus Podarcis; species Podarcis erhardii. The sequence continues at coordinate 23,179,393 of NC_138508.1, read as the reverse complement.
CTTCCAACAGAGATGAAAAATACACTAAAATGTCACATATTAAAAACTTCCCTGAACCTTCAGATGTCTTCTGAATGTCAGGTAGTTGTTTATCGCTTTGACATCTGATGGGAGGGCATTCCACAGGGCGGGCGCCACTACCGAGAAGGCCCTCTGCCTGGTTCCCTGTAACTTAGCCTCTCGCAGTGAGGGAACCGCCAGAAGGCCCTCGGAGCTGGACCTCAATGTCCGGGCAGAACGATGGGGGAGGAGACGCTCCTTCAGATATACTGGACCGAGGCCATTTAGGGCTTTAAAGGTCAGCACCAACACTTTGAATTGTGCTCGGAAACGTACACATCACATGTTCTTTTCAGATATTCAACAAATTTCCCCCAGTCCTCGATGAACTTTTGGTCTTGAAGATATCTAATTTTTCCAGTTAATCTGTCCAACTCTGCATAGTCAGTCAGCTTCAGTCTCCAATCTTCTATTGTCGGTATCTCCTCTTGTTTCCATTTCTGGGCCAGTAAAAGTCTTGCTGCTGTGGCTGCATATTGAAAAAATTTACAGTCTTTTCTTCTAATTTTATTCCCTGTGATTCCTAAAAGAAAGATCTCTGGTTTCTTTACAAATGTATATTTTAACATCCTTTTCATTTCGTTATAAATCATCTCCCAGAAACCATTCACTTTCTTACATTCCCACCACATATGATAAAATGTACCTTCTTTTTCCTTACATTTCCAACATTTGTTGCACGTCTTATACATTTTTGATAATTTTACCGGTGTAATATACCATCTGTACAACATTTTCATGACGTCTTCTTTAAGTACTGTACATGCAGTAAATCTTAAATTCTCTTTCCACAGTTTTTCCCAGTCCTCAAACTGAATATTATAACCAAAATCTCTGGCCCATTGTATCATTACCGATTTGACTTCCTCATCTTTGGTATTCCATTCCAACAATATTTTATACATTTTTGACAAAATTTTACAATTATTATTTATCACCTCTGTCTGGAACTTTGAGTCTTTTTCAATATAACCCCTTTCTTTTATATCTTTTTTAAACATTTCGTTAGCCTGGAAGTAGTGGAACCAATCATATACGTGTTCGTTAACTTGTTCGTATGGTTTTAGTTTCCATTTTCCTCCTTTAATTATCATTTCACCATAAGTAATCCATTTACCTCTCATATTTACTCTCTTTACACTCATAACCTCTAATGGTGATAACCAGTGTGGAACTTTCGGTTCTAGTAGGTTTTTAATACCTATCCCATATTTCAATCAATGAACTCCGGAACATGTGGTCCCCAAAGCCTTTATGGACTTTCCTCTTTTCGGCCCATAGGTACGCGTGCCATCCAAATCTATTATCAAAACCCTCCAAGTCTAATAGTTCTTTGTTCTCTAATTTTATCCAGTCTCTCAACCAGCAAAGACATGCAGCCTCATAGTATAGTTTCAAATCTGGCAGGGTGAAGCCTCCTCTTTCCTTTGCGTCTGTTAATAATTTATATTTAATTCTCGGCTTCTTGCCCTGCCAGATATATCTTGAAAGCACTCTTTGCCACTCTCTAAAAATTGCTACCCCCTTTAATATGGGGATAGTTTGAAATAGGAATAACATCTTTGGAAGGACACTCATTTTTATCATAGATATTCTACCCCAAAACGATAATTTCATTCTTCCCCACACTTCCAAGTCCCTCTTTATTCCGTTCCAAACCGGTATATAATTATTTTGAAACAAGTCAATATTCTTAGGAGTTAACCATATCCCAAGTATTTAACTTTTTCCACCACCTCAATCTCTGTCCTTTGTTGCAATATTTCTATTGTACTTTGTGTTGGAATCCTGCCTCGGTCAGAGGAATGTGCCACGCTCCAGGCACCGGCTGAATTCCTTGTTGACCTCCCTCTGCGACTCCCGGCAGGCAAACAGGCGAGGTCTGTAATCGCAGAACCTTCCCAGATGTGAGAAGAATACACCACTGCTTCACTCTCCTCCCTGCTATCCCCAGGGAGGGGAAACAGACAGACAGAAATGTATCTACATGCTTTTATTTCTGTCTTTTGCAGCCGTACAGTTAAACATGTCTGCACTCTTTACATCAACAGCAGAGAGAATAAAACTCCACCCATGTACATCCTGTACAGGACAGATGACACACACTGAGCTAACATCCGGTGCTCAGTACGGTGAATGGCCTGCCCCTTTCTTGCCATGGCAACAGTCACAAACATCAACATCCTGTCTGGCTTTCCAGCCACCTGCAGCTGACGAAGCTGCTGCTCGCTGCTGCATTGGTCCTTTTTGGTAACATCCTCCCCCAAAAGAATCAGTGCGTGCTGCGAGCAAAGTGTGATCCAGAGAAGAAAACAAACAGTTGTTATACATATAACATTCCCCTGTTGTTTCAGTTCCACCCTTGGAACTACCCGCCACTGGTTTCACCAATGTACCTCTCTGGTTGTGTGACTTCCAAGGAATGAGTGCATCTGCATTACCTTGGTTAGCAACTCTCTGTTGTGCCTTTGTCTCTGACTTAGACACGGCTTCAATCTGTCCTCGGTTGTTTACAACAGCAACACATGCAATAGCCAAGTTGGCAAACTCTTTTGAATACCTCTTGGGTGGTACACCCTTCGTTGCTCTCTCAGACCTACGTATGAGGTGCTGATCTTCTCTGCTTTCTGGTTCAGCCTCTGAACTCTCTGGAAAACCAGTACTAAGGGTAATCAGTGGTTCATCCTCCACCTCTGAGGGTCTAGCCATTATGTGAGATTTCCTCTCAATGACTGTGACAACAGAGCTGTCTGAGCTATCACTGTCTCCATCAGTACCACTGTAATCAGTAAAATCATCATCATCATCTGAATCATCCCCTGTGGGAAATGTGTGAACAATCACTCTCTCCTGTTCAGGAGCAATCTCTAGAAACTTTGTTAGAATCACCTGACCAGATTCAGACAAAATTACTCTGTAGAGACCCTTTTCATAACCCACAAAAATGCCTCTGGCATTCTTTACTCCACCTGGAGCTTCTGTCCTCACATGAGACCCAAAAACCTTGAAGTGGGCAACAGAAGGTTTTCTATGGAACAGTTTCTCAAAAGGAGAACTTCCCAACTCTTTTGAAAACTTTCTCAACCACGTATAAGTATACGACAATAGCGACTCTGCCCAGTACTCATGTGGCAGATGTGAACTAAGCAATTGCGCCTGCATTCCCTTTTGCAATTCTTTGTTCACCCTAACACAGACACATCTCTTCCATGCTTCTGTGCAAGCAGCAATCTTGTGTCTTATCCCTTTCTTCTGCAGGAACTCCTGGAAATCCTGTAAAAGAAATATTGGCTTCTCATCTGTGAAAAGACAAGCAATGTTAGCATCATGCATATTTTTAACCTTGTCACAAAACTCTTTAAACCTTTCTAAGGCTTCTTTTGGTTTCTCCAAAACATAAATCCAGACAAAATTTGTAAAAGAATCCACACACACAAGGTAATATTTTGCATTGCCTCTAGATGGTGCTAGAGGACCAATCACATCAGCATACACCCGCTGAAATGCCTTGTCGACCCTCGAGGTCACCTGCTTGGCGTCCTGCTTGGTTACACCTGTAAGAGAGATCATGTTAGAATTACATTTCATGTAATCATATTGATCAAAAGTCAACAAATACAGTCCATCTTTCTCTTTGGCAGAAAGATACAGCTCTCCATCTTTGTAGATCTCGCAGCTCTCAACATCATAGGACAGTTTTAGTCCCTTCTTAGCAATCTGCGAAACGCTTAGCAGATTGTACTTCAACTCTGGAACCAGGTAAACATTGTTTATAGTCAAGTTCAGAATTCAAGATACACAGTCCCAATCCCGGTCGCTTCCAGCTCCTGACCGTTGGCCTGTTGCACAGTGACGCTTTGCTTCTTAAACATCGAAAATAGCTGTCTGTGTGGACACATATGGACTGTGGCTCTAGTGTTCAGAACGAAAGAGTTCCCTGCTTCTGGTGTGGCTTTTAGTGACATCAAAGCCTTTGCAGGCTTCGCCTGTGACTTGGTATGACTTTTGCCTGATGCCTCAGACTTCGTAGAGCTTCCCTTGGCTCCTTTCTGCTGACGTGGCTTCTTACAGTTCTGCTGAAGATGCCCAGTCTGTCCACAATTGTAACATCGGACAACGTTCAAAGCTACAGCATTTTCTCCAGTAGCAACAGCAGTGGGGGTGTTAGAACTCCGTTCCTCTCTCCCCCTGTCCTTTACCTCCAGTGCAGCAAGTCTGTCATGTTCATTCAGCACTATGGCATACACCCTCTCCGCGGTTAACTGGGCCGCCGGTAGGGACCCAAGCTGACTGGCAACCGTTTTGTAAGTCCGATTTAGGCTGTTTATCACCATGAAGCAAAACACTTCCTCCTGCAGACGGAAATTGCGTTCCACCATCTGTTGGCACAGATATTTCATTTCCGTCAGGTGCGCTTGAACATCTCCATCAGGCGCAAGCCTCAGATTGGTTAGTGTCAGGGGTTCAGGGAGAGAGGCGCAGATGAGGGAGGAGACAGAGAGTGAGGGGGAAGGATTCCAGAGTGACGAGGAAGAGGATGACAATGACCCAAGATTGTCCATGAGTCCGTCCAGTGAATCGGAGGACTCCCAAAAGGGAGCCCCTCTGGTCAAGCCAAGGGGAGCTAGAGGGGGAAGCAGTCAGGAGCAGGGAAACGAAGGGGGAACCCCCAGTGGGAGTTGGAGATCGGGACCGGCTGCTCCGCTGGAACGGAGTGAGGGGGGAGGAGTGACCAGTGTGTCAGAAGGAGCAGAACAGGAAGCAGAGAGGGGAAGGAGATCAGGGCAAAACGTCCTGCCGGAAGGGGAGGAAAGTAGTATCGAGGGCAGTGTAACTGTCGAAGGGAAGGTCAGGAGCAACGTACGCGCGCCAAGTTCAGAATGGGAGGCGCGCGGAAATGAAGAGAGTCCTGGGGAGGAGCCTGGTCCCAAAGCCCGAAGGAGGGGGGAGGAGGCGCCAGAGGATTCAGCCTCTGGGGAGTCCCGAAGGGAGAGAACACAGGGGGGCAGAAAGACCCTGCGGAAAAGGAAAGAGAGGAAGAGGTGGACCAGTACAAGCCTCTTAAACTGGTGTAGAGGCGGGACTGACTCAGAGGGGACTTCAGCGGTCTAAGCGTAACAGACGTAGAGTCACGGAGCTAGGCTGTGAAGCTAAGAATGTTCTTCAATAAAAACTTTTGTACATAAGCCGGACTGGACTTTGGTCTCTTGTGAGCTGGGACCACGGGTGACTCTGACAGTAAGTCCCCTCCCACAGAACGCAAAATTTTTTTTTGCAAAGCTCACGAACGGTAGCGGCCATGAGTGCGGAGGAGCAGCTAACAACGCTGCGCAACGCAGTTACAGAACTCACCGCTGCAGTCATTGCATCTCAGAAGAAGAGTGATGAAGCGGAGAAGCGCTGCCAGGACCTGCAAATAAGGTGGGAGTGTGCAAGCAAGGAAGGGTTCCCAGGGTCCAGATCGGAGGGAATTGGACTTGGAAGGCGGGGGGGCAGTCTAGTCACCCACTTCGATGGGAACCTAAAGCACTACCCAAGTTTCAGAGCAGACGTCTTGTATGCACTGCATTTGCTTCGTAATGACTTTAAAGATGAAGAGGAGAAAGTGGGGTTTATTGTGTCTCATTTGCATGGGGAGGCAAGAGCTTGGTTGCGCAATTTGTGGCGCGAAGACGGCCCTGCCCGCCGCGATTCTGATGAATTTATTAAAGCGATGGATGCTTGTTTCCAGTCAACCGTGGATCTTGATCTTGCGCGCAGGGAAATGCACGGGCTGCGGCAAGGCAGAGCCACTGTGCGTCAGTATCATTCACGATTTTTCGCCTTACTGACTGTATTAGGCTGGGAGAAGGACTGCATACCAGTGAGAGATTTGTTCTGGGAGGGTCTCAGCGGCCCCATAAAAGATGAACTTGCCAGGGGAGACAGACCTCAGACCCTGGAGGACGTCGTGCAGAGGGCTCTTGCGATTGAGGTACGGCACGAAGAACGTCCTTGGCACAATGAGGAGGGACGTCAGGCGCGTGCACCGGCAAGGACGCCTCCTTTTCTCCCCAGAGACTTCAGTCAGGCACATCCCTCGCCTCTGGTGCGGCAGGGGGAGGAACCGATGGAAATTGGTGGTGCTAAGGCTCAAGCAACAGCCAGAGTCCCAGCATCCGGTGCAGTAAAGGCGAAGCCTCCTAGAGGGAACAGGAAATGTTACATCTGTGACAGTGCACAGCACATGGTGAAAGAGTGCCCCCAGAGGCCCCAGAAGCACACTGCAGCCTTAGCAACAGTGGCAGCAGAAGTGATGCAAGAAGAGCAACTGCAGGGAAACGACAGTGCCTGGCTGGAAGCAGAGCTGCTGGGGCTCAGCCAGGTGAATCTGTAGAGCAGTCCCCAGTGCCTTTGCAACGTACAGACCCTTTACCACCCAAGCCAACGGTGCAGCTCACTGCAACACTCCAGTTGCCGAACGGAACCACCCTGGAAGTCCCCATCACGATCGATTCTGGGAGCAACGCGGACTTTGTGGGGGTGCATTTCGTCAAGCAGCATCACATAGCGCTTCTGCCCGCGACAACGCCTCTAAACGTAGTCACGGTTGATGGCAGGAAATTGCTGGGAGGACAAGTTGTGCAACAGACGCCTCCCATGGAGATGCGGATTGGACATCATAGAGAAGTCATCAGCTTCAATGTCACCCGCCTATCGGACACGCCTATAGTACTAGGCATGAGTTGGTTGGAGAGACACAGTCCTGCGATAGCGTGGTACCAACGGCAGATCACCTTTTGCTCATCGTACTGTGCTCAACATTGTATCCAGTCCAGCCAGGAGGAGGGGGCAGAGCAGCAGCTGCAACTTGGCATGGCGCAGGCAGTTCCTTGCAAGTACGAGAGTTTTCTGGAGGTTTTCTGCGAGAAGGAAGCTGACCAGCTGCCGCCCCACAGACCTTACGATTGCGTGATCGACCTGTTGCCGGGGGCGCAGCTGCCGACTGCGAAGCTGTATTCCATGTTTGAGGACGAGATGCAAGAACTCAGGGAGTTCATAGAGCCTAATTTGAAGCGTGGATTCATCCGGGAGTCCAAAGCAGTGGGGGGCAGTCCTGTGTTTTTTGTAAAGAAGAAGGACACGCCCCAGAAAAGACTCATTGTGGATTACAGGGCCGTAAATTCCATGACCAAGCCCAAGGCCTTCCCCATGCCCAAGATTGATGACCTCCTAGCGACCGTGCGGAAGGGGAAGATCTTCACCAAGTTGGATCTGCGTGGAGCGTATAACCTCATCCGTATCCGGGAGGGCGATGAGTGAAAGACGGCCATGTTCACGCCTCTGGGCACGTATGAATACAGAGTTATGCCGTTTGGTCTCCAAAATGGATCTCACGTCTTCCAAGCCTTTATGCATCACGTGCTGGCGGGGCTCCTCTACAAGAAGTGTGTGTGTTTCCTCGACGACATCCTGATCTTTTCGGAATCGCAGGAAGCTCATGAAAGGGACGTGAAGCAGGTCCTGCAGAGACTGCGAGAACACAGGCTCTACGCCAAGTTAGAGAAATGCCAGTTTGATGTGACGGAGGTGGATTTCCTCGGCTACAAGCTGTCTGACAAGGGGCTGGCCATGGACAGCGTCAAGGTCCGCGCCGTGTTGGACTGGAAGAGCCCACGCAATCGGAAGGAGGTCCAGAGATTTGTCGGGTTCGCCAATTTCTACCGCAAATTCATCAGGGGTTTTGCAAAGGAGACGGCAGCAATCACGGACACTCTCAGTTCCAAGAAGAAGAAGTTCGCTTGGACGGAACAGGCGGAGCGCTCTTTTAGGAAGCTTAAAAGCCTCTTCGCTTCCGAGGAGCAGCTGCTGCACGTGAATCCGGGCAGACCCATGCGAGTAGAGACCGACGCCTCAGACAGAGCGGTGGGAGCCGTGCTCCTGCAAGAAGATTCGCAAGGAAATTGGAGACCCGGTGCCTTTTACTCCCGAAAGCTCAGCAAGGCAGAGCAAAACTACACCATATGGGACAGGGAGCTGTTGGCCATTCACGCTGCCTTCAAAGCGTGGCGACACTTCCTCATAGGAGCCAAGCACACGGTGCAGGTCCGTACGGATCACAAGAACTTAGAGTATTGGCGCACGGCGAAGCTCCAGAGCCAAAGACACATGCGCTGGGCTGAATTCTTCGCGGATTTCGACTTCAGGATAGAATACATCCCGGGAGATTCCAACGTTATAGCCGACGCGCTCTCCAGGAAACCGCAATATCTCGAGGAAGCAACGCCAGTGGCAGCCAAGCACATTTTCGCACCGCAGGCGTGGACGTGCGCTACCATCGCAGTCGACCTGGACGCGGTGCGACGTGCGTTGCAAGTGGATCGATTTGCACAATCCAAGATGGAGGCGCTGCGCAGGGGTTCGCAGAGGGACGATGAGTTCCAATTACGCGACGGGCTGTTAACTCACAAGGGTGCCCTCTACGTACCGGGCGAAGAGCTCCGTGCGAGGGTTCTGCAGCAGTTGCACGACGCCCCCAGTGCGGGACACTTCGGCAAGGAGAAGACAATAGAACTGGTGGCCAGGGACTTTTGGTGGCCCCAGATGCGGGGAGAGATAGCGGATTACGTCGCCAGGTGTGACACTTGTCAGAGGTCCAAGCCAGTGCACCAGAAGCCAGCGGGGTTGCTGAAACCGCTGGAGACGCCACAGCAACCATGGGAGAGGGTGGCGCTGGACTTCGTCACTGACCTGCCCAGCTCCAGAGGCAAGACGGCGGTGCTGGTGGTGGTGGACCTGTTCACCAAGATGGCGCACATCATTCCTTGCGCGAAGGTGGCGACGGCGGAACAGACCGCCAAACTCTTCATCGATCACGTGTTCAAGGTGCATGGGCTGCCACAATCCATCCTGTCCGACAGGGGGCGCCAATTTGTTTCTACTTTTTGGCGGAAGCTTCTAGGTATCCTGCATGTCAAGATCAACCTAACGTCGGCAAGGCATCCGCAGACCAACGGCCAAGCAGAGAGAGTCAACGCGATCATGCAGCAGTACCTGAGATGTTACGCCAATCAGCGCCCGGCGGCGTGGGTGGACTACCTGCCGATGGCGGAGTTTGCCTACAACAACACGAAGCACGCGTCGACGGGGGTGACGCCGTTCTTCGCGAACAATGGTCATCATCCCAGAACCTTCCCGGGGTTCGTAACACCGGGAGAGGGGGTGACGCAAGAAGCCGACCAGTTCGCAGCAGAACTGCAAGAGGTGCACGAGGAGCTGCGGAGACATTTGGAGCTAGCCAAACAAGCATATAAGGTGCAGGCAGACAAAAACAGGAGAGTGGGAGAGGACATCCAGGTACTGGGTATGGTTAGCGGCCCAAGCGATGCCAGCCAGGTCGTTGGCTAAGAAGAAGCTGGGACACAGGCAGCTAGGGCCATACCAGGTGGAGGCTAGGATCAACCCTGTAGCTTTTTGACTGGCCCTCCCCGAAGGTTCCAGAGTGCACCCGGTCTTTCATAGGTCGGTGCTCACTCCCTACAAGACCCCGCACAGGTTTCAGGAGTCTGAAACAGTACCGCACGCACACACTCAGTCACCCGAGAGGGAGGGGGCGCCCAGGGCCGAACCACTCAACGAGGTCACTGAGATCCTGGACTCGAGATGGGGGGTAGAGGGAGTAGAATACTTTCTAGCCAGAGAGGGTACCCCGGCCAGTGCCAATATTTGGGTGCCGGACTACGCTTTAGACGAACCTCTTCTGAAAGACGAGTTCCATGCACTTTTCCCGCATAGACCCATGCCAGCCGAGTACTTTGATGAATGGCTCTTTACGCCCACACTTTCAGACAGTACTTTCAGGGGCTTTTCTTCCGCCGAGGAGAGAACGCCAGACTCAAGCCCGCCCAGGGGATCGTGTTCGGGGGTAGACACAGAACCCTCTTACTGGTGGGACGAGCAACCAGAGGACGACTGGCGCAAGAAATGGCTGACGGGGCCTTGGCAGGCAGCACCAGACGAAGTAGCAATGGAAGAGGGAGCCGAGAACACCTTGGGTGAAGAACCTGCATTCGAACACACATACACCGAGCTGCTAGCAGAGGACATTGAAGCAAACGAACTGTATCCTGCATCTACCTCCGAGGAGCTGCGGCTCCCACGACCTGCCTCCGAGGGCCGGGAGGGGGGAAGGGGGGGCTTCGAGGGGGGGATGGATGTCAGGGGTTCAGGGAGAGAGGTGCAGATGAGGGAGGAGACAGAGAGTGAGGGGGAAGGATTCCAGAGTGACGAGGAAGAGGATGACAATGACCCAAGATTGTCCATGAGTCCGTCCAGTGAATCGGAGGACTCCCAAAAGGGAGCCCCTCTGGTCAAGCCAAGGGGAGCTAGAGGGGGAAGCAGTCAGGAGCAGGGAAATGAAGGGGGAACCCCCAGTGGGAGTTGGAGATCGGGACCGGCTGCTCCGCTGGAACGGAGTGAGGGGGGTGGAGTGACCAGTGTGTCAGAAGGAGCAGAACAGGAAGCAGAGAGGGGAAGGAGATCAGGGCAAAACGTCCTGCCGGAAGGGGAGGAAAGTAGTATCGAGGGCAGTGTAACTGTCGAAGGGAAGGTCAGGAGCAACGTACGCGCGCCAAGTTCAAAATGGGAGGCGCGCGGAAATGAAGAGAGTCCTGGGGAGGAGCCTGGTCCCAAAGCCCGAAGGAGGGGGGAGGAGGCGCCAGAGGATTCAGCCTCTGGGGAGTCCCGAAGGGAGAGAACACAGGGGGGCAGAAAGACCCTGCGGAAAAGGAAAGAGAGGAAGAGGTGGACCAGTACAAGCCTCTTAAACTGGTGTAGAGGCGGGACTGACTCAGAGGGGACTTCAGCGGTCTAAGCGTAACAGACGTAGAGTCACGGAGCTAGGCTGTGAAGCTAAGAATGTTCTTCAATAAAAACTTTTGTACATAAGCCGGACTGGACTTTGGTCTCTTGTGAGCTGGGACCACGGGTGACTCTGACAGTTAGCTTTCCAAAATACAGCAACGCTGAAGAACCTGCATCTCTCTGATGTGTCCTTCGCAATGTCTCCCAAACCTCTTGCACATGCTCTAAATCCTGTATATGTACAAGCTGGGAATCTGAAACACACAGAATCATAGCCGTCCTGGCCTTCACATTCTGTGACTCCCAAGCACACGTTGGTGCTGCAGGGATGGGGTTCTCAATCACCCCAAACAGTCTCTGACTCTGCAGCAGGGCCTTCGTCTTGATGGAGTAAGATGAATAATTGTCATTAGTTAGGAGGGGTGGATGCCTCCCCCCTTCTTGGCATCCATTTTGAGTCCTTGCATTAGCTCTCACTCTCAAGCCTGCTAAAATCCAATAGCTGGTTGTTTATGCTCTTGGCACCTGGCAGCTCTAACGCTGTCTGCTTTGGAAAGTCCCTTCCAAGAGCTCGTGAGACTCTAGCCAAAACAAACATTGTTTTTCATGTCTCTCAGGCACAGCCTGACAGTCCAGCCCCTTTTGAGTAATTTTCCACTTCACTGACGGGCGTTGCTTAGCAACTGTGCATTCCTTTCTTGTGCAGGAAACCTTATCAACCACAAGAATTTCCGGAATGCAAGCCTGCTCTCTCGGAGCTGTTTTTCCCAAACGCTGCTCCCGTGAACCAGAGAATAAATCAATCTGCGTTCACACTTTTAGCCCGAAACTCTCATACCTTGGGGCTCTGTGGCTTGGCTGTCACTTCGTCTGTTCAGCTTCTGGCTGTACACAGACGTTATCTTCTTTCCGTAGGATCAACCTCTCATTGCAGACTTCTGTGGAGCGAAGAAAACCAGCAGCTCTGCTACCATTGTTGGAATCCTGCCTCGGTCAGAGTAATGTGCCACGCTCCAGGCACCGGCTGAATTCCTTGTTGACCTCCCTCTGCGACTCCCGGCAGGCAAACAGGCGAGGTCTGTAATCGGAGATCCTTCCCAGATGTGAGAAGAATACACCACTGCTTCACTCTCCTCCCTGCTATCCCCAGGGAGGGGAAACAGACAGACAGAAATGTATCTACATGCTTTTATTTCTGTCTTTTGCAGCCGTACAGTTAAACATGTCTGCACTCTTTACATCAACAGCAGAGAGAATAAAACTCCACCCATGTACATCCTGTACAGGTCAGATGACACACACTGAGCTAACATCCGGTGCTCAGTACGGTGAATGGCCTGCCCCTTTCTTGCCATGGCAACAGTCACAAACATCAACATCCTGTCTGGCTTTCCAGCCACCTGCAGCTGACGAAGCTGCTGCTCGCTGCTGCATTGGTCCTTTCTGGTAACACTTTGATCCATATTTTTTGTGATTATTTTAGTTTTTTTCTTATTTAGTCTAAACCCTGCCACGCTTCCAAATTTCTCAATCTCATCCAAAACTGCTTTTACACTTTCTAAGGGTTCTTCAATCGTAATTACCAGATCATCAGCAAAGGCTTTTACTTTATATTCATTCTGACCAACAGTTACCCCTTTTATTAATTCATTTTGTCTCATTGACCTCAGGAAAACCTCTAGGACCATTATAAATAGTAATGGCGAAAGTGGACACACCTGTCTAGTTCCTTTTGTTATTTTAATATCTTCTGTAGTTACATTGTTTACAATTAACTTTGCTTTCTGCTCTGAATAAATTGCCTTTATCCCATTAAAGAACTCAGTTTCCACCTCCATAAACTCCAGATTCTTCAACATAAAATCCCAATCAATATTGTCGAAGGCCTTTTCTGCATCTACAAATATTAGTGTAGCTTGCTTCTCATTCCTTGCAGTCAGATATTCCAAAATATCAATTACATTTCTTATATTATCTTTCATCTGTCTGCCTGGAAGGAAACCTGCTTGATCTTCATGAATAATTTATGTCAATATTTTTTTCAATCTATTCGCTAAAATCCCTGCAAATATTTTATAATCTGTATTAAGCAGTGAAATAGGCCTATAGTTTTTCACTTGTGTTAAATTTGATTCTTGTTTAGGGATCAGTGTAATGAAAGCTTCTTTACATGTTTCTGGGATGTCTCTTTCTTTTAAAATGTTGTTCATTACTTCTTTCAATGGTTGCATCAAAACCTCTCTCATTTCTTTATAATATCTTGCTGTAAATCCGTCTGGTCCTGGGGCTTTCCCTCTTTTCAGTTCCTTTATAACATCTTTTATCTCCTCATTTCCTATTGGGGCATTCAGTTGGTCTCTCTTTTCTGTTGGGATCTTTTGCACCTTTTTTTCTTTCAGAAATCGTTCCATTTTCCTCATGTTGTTTCTTTCTCTGTTTCTATATAAATGTCTGTAAAAATCCAAGAATCCTTTTCTAATTCCTTTCGGGTTGTCTATCTCTTCTCCATTTACATTAATTTTATTAATCGTATTTTGTTCCTTTCTCTTTTTAATTTGCCAAGCAAGCCATTTGCCAGATTTGTTTGCAAATTCAAAGTTTTTTTTGTCTTAGTCTTTTGATGTTCAGCTCCATTTCCTTATTTATGATCATTGCAAATTGTGTTTGCAAAATCTTAATCTCATGTTTAATTTTTTGATTGTTTGGTTTTTTAATAAGTTTTTGTTCGTTGTCCATTATCTGCTTTAGAATTTCTTTTTTCCCTTTTTCTCTATATTTGTTCTTCAGTGAATTCTGTTGAATAAAAAAGCCCCTCATCATTGCCTTGCTTGCATCCCATACTACACTCATCTTCGTACCTTTATTACTGTTCTCCATAAAATACTCAATTAATTTCTTTCTTGTTTTTTCTATGATTTTTTGATCATCTAAAAGACAATCATTGATTCTCGATCTGAAAGATCTTTCTTCGAACCCTTTCAGTTCCATTTTTATTGGATTATGATCCGAAATTGTTCTAGGTTGAATCTCAATTTGTAGGATTCTTGGGGTCAGTTCGTTCGAGACCCATATTTGATCTATTTTTGACATTGACTGATTAGGTTCGGAAAAGTAAGTGAACTGTTTGTCCAATGGGTGTCTTAATTTCCAAATATCTACAGTGGTGCCTCGCAAGACGAAATTAATTCGTTCCGCAAGTTTTTTCTTCTTGCGAGTTTTTCGTCTTGCGAAGCACGGTTTCCCATAGGAATGCATTGAAAATCAATTAATGCGTTCCTAGGGAGACCGCCTTCAGACCAGGTCCGGGGACAGTCTTTCCCCGGACCTCTTCTGAAGGCTGGTGGGGGGGGGGAGGACTTTTCTCCCCACCGCCAGGCTTCAGAACAGCCTTCTGAAGGCTGGCGGTGGGAAGAAAAGCCCTTCTCCCACCGCCAGCCTTCAGAAGAGTTCCTGCAGGGCTGCCTAGGCTGCGAATAGCAGCCTGCTGCCGGTGCGAGGGACGCTCTGAAGCAGAGCGCCCCTCGCCCGGGGCAGACATCTGCAGCTTGGGGAGCCCTGCCGGACTTCCCCACAGGGCTCTCCAAGCTGCGGATAGCAGCCTGCTGCCCCGCACGAGGGGCGCTCTTAAGCAGAGCGCCCCTCGGGCGGGGCAGACATCTGCAGCTTGGGGAGCCCTGCCGGACTTCCCCACAGGGCTCTCCAAGCTGCGGATAGCAGCCTGCTGCCCCGCACGAGGGGCGCTCTTAAGCAGAGCGCCCCTCGGGCGGGGCAGACATCTGCAGCTTGGGGAGCCCTGCCGGACTTCCCCACAGGGCTCTCCAAGCTGCGGATAGCAGCCTGCTGCCCCGCACGAGGGGCGCTCTTAAGCAGAGCGCCCCTCGGGTGGGGCAGACATCTGCAGCTTCGGGAGCCCTGCCGGACTTCCCCACAGGGCTCTCCAAGCTGCGGATAGCAGCCTGCTGCCCCGCACGAGGGGCGCTCTTAAGCAGAGCGCCCCTCGGGTGGGGCAGACATCTGCAGCTTCGGGAGCCCTGCCGGACTTCCCCACAGGGCTCTCCAAGCTGCGGATAGCAGCCTGCTGCCCCGCACGAGGGGCGCTCTTAAGCAGAGTGCCCCTCGGGCGGGGCAGACATCTGCAGCTTGGGGAGCCCTGCGGGGAACTCTTCTGAAGGCTGGAGGCGGGAGAAGGGCTTTTCTTCCCACCGCCAGCCTTCAGAACAGCCTTCTGAATGTTGGCGGTGGGGAGGAAAAACCCTCCTCCCACCGCAAGCCCCGGGAAGAGAGGAGAAGCTGCGCGCCTTCTCCTCTGTTCCCGGACCTCCCACCGCAAGCCTTCAGGACAGGTCCGGGAACAGAGGGGAAGGCGCGCAGCTTCTCCTCTCTTCCCGGGGCTTGCGGTGGGAGGAGGGTTCCCCGCTGTCCCCGGAGATTTCCCTATGGGCTTTCGTTTTGCGAAGCAAGCCCATAGGGAAATTCGTCTTGCGAAGCCGCTAAAAATCGGAAAACCCTTTCGTCTTGCGGGTTTTTCGTTTAGCGAGGCATTCGTCTTGCGTGGCACCACTGTATTAAGGTGTGGTTTTTAACCATTGAAAAGAAAGTCTTAGGTAATTTTCCTTCTTTGCTTGTTCCATCTCTTAGTCTGTCCATGTCCAGTGAAACCACTGCATTCATGTCTCCCATTATTATGATTTTCTGGTCCATGTAATCAAATAATTTTTCTTCTAATATTTTGTAGAAATCAGACTTATTTCCATTAGGTGCGTAGATCCCGACAATTATCAAACTTTCGCCCTGCCATTTGATCTGTACTGCTATGATTCTTCCTTCTTCATCTTTGAAAATTTGTTGTGCTTCAATTTTGCTTTGAATGTATAAAACTACTCTTTTCTTCTCTTTATCTGATGATATAAATTCATTCCCTAGCTTTTTATTAATTAAAATTTTCCTGTGTTTCTTTGCAACATGTGTCTCTTGTAAACATATAATATCCAATTTCTTCTTTTAAAAAAATTGTTCAACCTTATTCCGTCCCCCCCCCATTCATTCCATTAATGTTCCAATTCCATAATTTTAGTGCCATTTTGATTTCCAATTAGATAAATTTTATTTATTGAGAAAACAAGCTTGTTTTGAAGCAACACCAGCTTCCAGCTCTTATTTGTTGGAATGCTCTCCTTATTTGATTTGGAGTTGTCTATAGTTAAAACGTAGGACCATGGATCTTGGGGCAACAAATCTTGCTTCGGGCTTGGGGGTGGAGTAAGCATTGAAGGTTTTAGACAATCCAGAGCTTTGTCATCATAACCGTTTGGGGGCAAATCCTGTTTAACTGACTTCTTGGCTGAAGACTTCACCAGGTTCCCTCTAATCCCAGAGGCTGTGGTGCTCTCTAGTAGGTTAAAAAGCTTTTTAAAAACCATTTTTTTATAATGCACTATCTTAAAATTTTTTATGTTTTTACTTTTTAAAACATTTTTTACAACTGTGGATCTCCTTTTACAAGCATTAGCTCTGCAGGCTTTCTTACCCTTCCTTAAAGGGCCACTTCTACAGAGGGTGGGGGCGAGGCTATGATTACTTTCCAATTTTGCAGACATTCCGACGGGTTTTCTCCAGAGAGTTTTACAGGAGTCAGCCATGATGGTGAGAATTTTTGTGCAAATGTCCAAATAGGACTTTATGGATTCAATGTGCTCAGTAAGGAGCACTAGCCATTTGATGATTGAGAGACCCTCTTCATTTGTCTCGTGGGAATGAGGATAAGAGTCTTTCGAAGGGTTAATATTTCCCGAGGCCAGTTCCGAAATTTGTTTTAACATTAGTTCCTCCCATTTTCGCTCTAACGATGGTTCGGGGGGAACTTGGGATTTGGCTTTCAGTTTCGGGGATGCTTCATCGGCAGTATTGAGGATATTTTGTGTTGGTTCCATTATATTCAGGCTTTTAGCACTACTTTTGGTACACTCCTTTCTTTGCATAACCAGTCCTTCACTATGGTTGTAAGAGAGATTGGTAGGCAAGAGTTGACTTTCTCTTTCCTTCTCGTTCTCGTTCTCATTCATTTCAGTCATTTCCTCGTTTGTTCCACATTTTGCTCTGTTCGTATAGAAGCAAGTGATTTTGGTTTGTGCTTTCTTTGGAGTGGCTCTTTTAAAGGTGGGTCTTACAGCCTTAAGAGAAAAACCTGAGGTTTTGCAGCCACTTCTGGTAGTCACCATTGTTTCTTTAAAGTTGAAAATTATATCCAAGGCTCTCTCAGGCCCTTATCGGGTAAGCGAATTTTCTCTCCTCCCAAGGATTTCTCTCTAATCACATTCTTTTCCTTTAGGGAGTTATACTCTCGGCTGCAGTAAAAGTTCACAGCAGGTTTCCTTCAGCTGTTGATCTCCCTTTTCTTCCTTATCACTTAAAACAATTAGAGTAGAGAGCGGTGACACACAAACGGGAGTTCCCACAGAGCTTTCCGAGCAGTTTTTCTTAATATGTCTTTGGCTTAGCTCAGCCTGCCTGCCAGTGAAGTGTTTCCCAGCAGCTGCAGAGATCCTTTTTCGTAAAAGTAATAAAAAGCTGATAAAAGCTGATAAAAGCTGATAAAAAAGCTGATAAAAGTAATAAAGAAGCTGATAAAACTGGTAAAAACTAATATAAACTAATAAAAACCGCACAACTAACACGGAGCTCAAATCATTGCTTCCTCTAACGATGCCATCTTTTTCAACTCTTTTATTTTTAACTCTTTTATAATTTATCAGTATCATCTTCTTCCTTTTCTTCTTCGTCTTCTGCCTTTCTCTCGTTCTCATCATCTTCTTCCCCCGACTCTGATTCATCTTTGGCACCTGCTCCTTTACCTTCTTCAGCTTCCTCTTCTCCTGCCTTTAATTCCTTATATCTTCTGAGAAATTTTCCCGTTTCTTCTGGGCTTGTTAGTCTGTGCTTCTTAGTTTTGTAAAAGAATGAAATTCCCTCTGGATATTCCCATCTAAATTCAATGTTGTTCTTCTTAAGTACCTGCACCAATGGTTTGTATGGGTCTCTTCGTTTCAGTAATCTTATTGGTATGTCTTTAAAAATGATTATGTAACTTCCGTCGATATATAATCTTTTCTCTCTATTTTTCTGTAATATCAGATTTCTCATTTCTCTATCCTTGAAAGTGATTAAGCAATCTCCTGGAAATTTCTTTGTTTTTGATGTTCTTACTCTCATTCTAAATGCATTTTGTACTGTTTTAGCTACCTCTTCTGATGGCAACTCCATCCATTGGGCTAATTCTGTTATCAGTCTTTCTTTAATGTTTTCGTTCTGTATTTCTGGGATGGCTCTCAGTCTAAGATTAGTTTCCCCCTGTCTCAGTTCATTCATAGCAATTGAATCTTTAAGTTCTTCTTGGGATTTATTTAATTCCATCATCTCCACTCTAATCTTTTCTTCCTCTCGCTTCACTTCCTTCATTTCTTGTTTCATTCTCTTAGCCCCTTCCTCTAGTGAATGAGTTCTCTAAGACACCTCTTTTATCTGCCCTTTCAGTTCGTTAACTGTTTCATCGATTTTTTTATCCATTTTCCCAATTTTATTGTCCACTGATTCTAATTTTGTTTCTAAATTCTTCTCACTCTGTTTAATTTCTGCGAACATCCTCAAAATTTCTGCTTTAAATTCTGTTTCTTGTTTAGACCCTTTCCTCTCTGCAGGTGTCTCCCCATCTACCCCCTTCTTCTGCTGATGTGACATTTCCCAAATTTTATATTTTATGTTTAGCCATCTTAATCAAAATTATAGAATATAGTCTAATTCATGATCCAAAAGAGGAAACAAAAGTGATCTTCTTGCCACCAATTAGGCTATTCCACCAGTATTCCTAGTTTGGGTACAGACCCTGCAAAATAATGTAATGATGTAATGGAAAATCAATCTTCTTGCCACCACTTAAGCTATATTCAAATAGGTTTTTGCCAGTTAGTCCACAGTTGTCTCCAGGAAGAGTGGCTAAAAGTCAAATTAAATCCACCCCCCCCAAAAAGGAGATCCACAAGAAGATAGATATCTTAGTCCATAGGAGAGAGAGAGAGAAAAAGAAAATCTTAATCTTAAATTATGTCCACTTGTCTATCCAAATATCCAATATCCAATATCCGGAGGTAAAGTTTTTTAGATGCAAAAAAGAAAGAAAGAAAAAAAGGAAAATCCAATTCTTATATGTGGAAGTAAAAGAGGTTGCCGAGTTCTAAAATTAAGTAGACATTTGTTGCTTTCCAAAAATTATACCTCTCGAAAGGAGAAAACTAAAGGGAAAACTTGAAAAACAAATTGTAATTATGCATTCCCTCCACTAGGGTTAAAGTAGTTCACTTCTTTTTTTAAAAAAAAAAAAAGCAAGGGAAAAAAAAAGAGTAGAAGTTCCAAAATTTAAATTCTTTGGGTGACACGGGAACTAAGTTATTCTTTTATAGTTAAGTTCCAAAACAAAGGTTCCAAAACAAAAATTTGAGGGTCTTATATTCTTTGTCTTTGCTGTAATGCGGCAATCCCAAGTGAGTCTTATTAATGGAGTCGGAAGCTCCCTTTCCGTTTCAGAGCTCTTTGTTTTTAAAAGTGAAAGTAGGAAACCACGACCTCCTTTCGCTCCCTTCTGTTACATCGAGGGCTTCAAACAAATATAATCTTCACGTTCTGCTCCCCCCTTTTAGCTTTTATAGTCTTTTTAATTTGTAACTTCTAAAAGAGTTACTTTTCCAAAGTTCGGGGGGGAGAAGGAAAACAGTAACCACTAGCGGCAACTTACTTGCTGTTTCCAGCCCTGTGCGCTGCGTTGCGTCTGTGCTGATTCCAGATGACAGCCGAACTCCTTACTTTTATATTTGTACGCCAAATCCTTCCTTAGTCAATCTCCTTTTAGTTTATAGTCCAATTTGGTTCGGGTTTCTTCTGTTTTGAGAATGGAGCGCTCCTTTTGCAAGCTCGGGGTTTCGCTATTTGGATATAGAAAATGGCTTCCCTTAGCCCGCTGCCCGCTCCGCCGTTCTCTTCACCCCTTTTGGGAGTTACCTGACGGCCGTGCGGGTTGCTCTTGGCTTCGCTGGGAACCTGACCCTCTAGATATTCCCCTAGAGGTTAATTTGGGGGATACTGCACCCTGTAGCACCCCCTTTTATCCAAAATAGCACGGGATTCACCTCGCGGTAAAATCCCCGCTTGCGGGAGAGTTGCGCTCCACCGGAAGTCCCTCTCTTTGATGTTTTCATTCTGTATTTCCGGTACCGATCTCAGCCTCAGGTTGACTTCCCTCTGTCTCAATTCATTCATAGCAATTGCATCTTTAATTTCCTCCTGGGATTTATTTATTTCAATCATCTCCACCCTCAACTTTTCTTCCTCTCGCTTCGCTTCCCTCATCTCTGATTTTGTCTTTTTCAACCCCTCTTCTACTGATTGTGTTCTTTTAGAAACATCTTTTATTTGTCCTTTCAGTTCATTAACTGTCTCATCAATTTTTTTGTCCATTTCCCCAACTTTATTATCTACTTGTTCCATTTTATTATCCACTTGTTCTAATTTTGTTTCCAAATTCTTTTGACTTTGTTTAATTTCTGCAAACATTTTCAATATTTCTGATTTAAAATCCGATTCTTGCTTGGATGCTGTCCTATCTAATGGTGTCCCCCCTTCTGTTCCTTTCTTTTGTGCCATTTCCAAATTTATCCCTTAAAACTTCCCCACCTGATCAAATCACAAATATACCTAATTTACAAATTTAAATTCAAATGAATAACAAATATATATAATCAGAAAAATGACAGAAATAAATAATCAAAATCCTTTGCAAATGAAAATACTTGCTCCCTCAATGATTTTTTTTTTTTTTGGGGGGGAAATAGAGGACACACCGCCACCACAAACCAAAAAAAACCCCCAAAAAAACAACAATCTTCTTGCCCGCAATTGGGCTAATCCTTAATTAGATTCTTCCTTCTGCCTTTATATTTGTAATTCAAATGGGTTACTATAATTAGTCCAAAATAAAATTAAATCCAATAGAATCCAAATAAAATTTTATTCTGAAGAAATAAAGATGGTATCCAAACAAAAATTGAGTCCAAATAAAGTTGCAATCCAAAAAAAAAAAAAAAAAAAAGAGGAAAGGAAAGAAGAGAAACAAAGAATAATTGACTTGATTTCAAATTCAAATTATATTCCCTCTGGTCACCCCAAGGGTAATAATGGGTTGATGATAAATACCTGCCGTTGCATTCCAAAAATGTCCAGGAAAGAAGAGCCCTCAAGGAAAGTAATAAGAAACAGGAGAGGGGCCAAGATCACTTAAATTTTTTTTTTTCCACTGACTTGAGAAGGTGGCAAGAAAAACAAGTTGTAATAGCACAATCCGTGCACTAGGGAGTATATGGCCAATTTTTTAAAAAAACAGGAAGAAAAAATATAGGTTAATAAATCCCAGTACCCAAATTCCATCTATTACTTTGATGTCCAAAATTTATGTCCAATTCAAAAAATAAAAGTTAAAAAAGTGAAGAAACAAGGGGGATATGCCAAATCGCTGTTGTAGCCTTTTCAAAAATGCTTCTCTATCAAAGACAATCGAGTCAGAAACCGCTTGGAACTCTGTCTTTTGTCTTTTAAAAGTGAAAGTGGAGCAGCAAGAAACTTCACTCTAAAATTGTCCTCTGTTCCATGAAAGATCTTTATTCACCACCATAGTTACATTCTTTCCCCCTTTTAACTTCTTTCCCTTCTTCCAAGTCCCACAGGGTTACTTTTAACTTCTTTATTTTGTTTCTAAAAGTTACGGGGAAACAGAAACAGTAGCCACTAGCGGCAACTTACTTTCGTTTTCCAGCTCTGCATAAGTTGCTGCGTCAAAGCTGATTCCAGATGACGGCTGAACTCGAAAAAGAAAACCTTGTTAATCCAGAGCCTTCCTTAGTTCCAAATCTTAGAATTTGCTTTTATATTGGGTCCAAATTTCTTATTTTTGAGAGCAGAGCGCTGCTCTTCGCAAGCTCGGGGCTTCGCTATTCGGATGCAGCAATGGCTTCCCGATTGCCTGCTGACCTGTTCCGCCGTACTCTTCACCCTTTTAGAGTTTCCCTGATGGCCGGACGGGCAGTTTTAGGGCACCGCCGGGAACCTGAAGCCCTGGACACCCTCCAGAGGCTTGCTGGGCGGCTACTGCCCCCTGTAGCACCCCTTTCCCACCCGAAATAGCTGGGATCCCTCGCTCCAAGAAATCCTTCACTTGCAGGAAGATCGCACGCCATCGGAAGTCAAACAAGGTTTTAATAAGAAAAAAAAAATTCCATTTACACTAATTACATCAACAAACCAGACCCAACCACCAACCCATCCCCCAGGGTAATGGGAGAGCTAGGTGCTGCTTCTTATATACTACACCCAATTGCTGACACAGTTTAATCAATACAACTCAGCAGCACCTGCTATGTTTCACAGCTGTAAAGCTGGGTCTCGTTAGTTTGCTCTGGCCCTTGCTCTGGCCCCTTAAAGACATACACATCAGGTGGAACAATGATCAACCTTTACATTTAAAGAAACCATTCAACATATTACTTGTTTCTTGGTTTTTTGGGCCTGGTCTTACTCTGTGCACTTGTAATTTTGTACTTTTCATTTTTCAATAAAGAATATAAAACAGAGTCCTAGCTTGCAAAAACAGCTTTATTGCAGTCTCTTTCTCTCATTTGCACCGGACAAAAGAGTTTTCAGAAGGATTGCAAACTGATGATACTGGCCTCAATAGCATCCGTCTCCATTGCAGTAGTGGTGCAGTTGCACAATCTTCAAAAGGACCGTAAGCATCTTCCTGATTTTTCTCTTTGCTGCTTGGAAAGTGATGATGTGAGGGGCTGGGTGAAATCTATTATGTTTCAGCACCAGGAAAGGATAATGTCAGGGTCCATCAGCCTCATTCTTAGCTCTCTGAGTCTAACGATATCAACTCTAGGTTGCCTTCCAAATTTCAGAGGAACCCAAGCCCCACATAAGAAAGAGAAAGGAGGCTGCTACAACAGAGTACAAAGGAAAGGAAAAGCAGAGTTTCTTCCTGAGGACCACACATGCCAAGGAAAGAGAGAGCAAGAGGAAAGCACCATCTATCCTGAGAGTGGGGAACCTCAAGCCCAGAGGTCAAATGTGGTCCCCCAGGCTTCTCTGCCTGGTCCTCCTGAATATCTGTGATTGTCAGGGGTCAGGACCTCAGGCAGGCAGGCGAGGCAGGCTGAGTATGAAAAGGCCAAGACCTACCTAACCAGTGGCTGTGCCTTTCTGAGAGAAAGTAGGCACAATACTGCAGCTCTCCTTCCTGGCGGATGCACTGGCTTAAAAGATCAATGCCTCTACTCAACTGCTGTTTAGCAGAGACCTTGATCCTGTGGGGTGCAGGTGCTGCCTTGCCCGTGGCTTTCTTGCAGGAAAGTTGTTACCACCTAACTTAGTGGATCTCATCCCGCATGTTGCTGGTCACTGGACTGCATGAAGCAGCAGCAGCACCACACAGAATCAGGCCGTTGTGCTTAACATCTATTAGGCAAGAGCAGCAAATGCTACGTGGCACCGATGTACCCTGACCTTACAAAACAACCCCATTCTTAACAGATGATTGGGGTTTGAAGCCCCTTTAAACATTCTTTAGCTCCATCTTCCAGGGCCAGATTGGGAGGGTGTGGTATGGGTGGACCCTGGGTGGCACAGGGCAAATCCACCTACAGCCCTATTTAGAAGTTGAAGTTTGGTAGACACACTATACCTGATGAGGTCTACAAAAGACGCATTTTAAAAATCTGAGGAGGCAACTGCCCTCTTGACTTTCGTGTTGGAAACCAAATCATTCCAATTTGGGTTGTATTTCCAGAGAGGCAGACATTACCATGTTGTCTCTCTTTTTTTGCAGGTTTGGAGTGTGGTTAGAGGCTAAGAAATGCCCCAAGGGCTACCTGGTTGCCTTCACTCTGAGGGTCGAAGCCCCACAAGGGCTACGTGATGATACAGCAGCCAACAACATCCAGTTCAGCTGTGGAGATGGGACTGTACTGGAGGGCGAGTACACCAACTTCGGTAGTTATGGCCAGTGGAGCAAGCGCTGCACCGCTGGTGCCATCTGTGGGATCCAAACAAAGGTGGAGGGTATAACTTCAGTTGATATCACTGGACTCAATGATGTCAAGTTCTTCTGCTGTGACTGAATCACCTGGGCTTCATCCTGTTACAACACAGCTGCCTGTGTTCTAATGGTTTGTTGGCATGAAACTTCACCAACAATAAATCTTAACCAAAGAGTTGTGTGTACCTTTTGGAGCTTTGCCCCTTCCTGATCTCAATTCCTTAACCCTGCGTGACTTGGTTTTGGATGGGAGGCCAATGCAATACGAAAGAGGGTACCATCCTAGACCCGTAGTGTGATATCTTTAGCCCATTGATCTTGCCAGGCCCACCAGCCTCTCAGTTTGTCCCATGAGGTTCCTTTGAACAAATTGCACCCACTTGCCAATCACCAGCCATCTTAGGCAAAGAGATCTCTTATGTCTGATCTAAGCACCATGCGGTAAGATTTGAGGATTAGAAGGAATCTGGGCACCAAGCATAGCAGCCAACTCCTGGGGGCCGAGGTCTGTTGTTGGGATGTGTCCAGGGAAACGGGGGCAATTGGCAGGCCCCCAGCTGGCTCCAGGCCACCAGCTGTCAGCTGGGCGATCTCCAGTCCTTGGATCAGCATGTAACTGCAACTCAAGCCTCAGAAACCTTCAGAAGGTTGAGCACACAAGCCAGCCGAGAGTAAAACTCTTCACAACAGAAGGGCAGAGAGAGGCTGTGTAAAGCACATTTAGAGTAGTTTATTTAGCATACATCAGGATAAAGAAAACATGTCTGCTCTCCTTCATGTCCAAAGCAAGAAGCATAAGCAAAACTATATACAAAGTGGAAGTTCCCAGCAAGCTGTGCTGGAATGTAAACAGGCATGTGACACACAACTGGCTGTTCCTCTTAAGGTGGAATGGAATATCTTAACACACTCCCCCCCCAAGTTGATGGGCATTGCCATTCAAATGGTGTGCATCATGTGATCAATTATGTGGGGCAGAGCTTACATGCCTCTCCCCATATTGTATTCAAGTCGGCACCCCTGGCACCAAGCACCACCAAGAGCTCAAAGTGCTAAGCTCAGAGATAAGACTCGGGCTGTTGTTTGAGAGTAAAGGTAAAGGGACCCCTGACCATTAGGGCCAGTCGTGACTAACTCTGGGGTTGCGGCACTCATCTCGCTTTATTGGCATTGGGAGCCGGCGTACAGCTTTCCAGGTCATGTGGCCAGCATGACTAAGCCACTTCTGGCAAACCAGAGCAGCACATGGAAACGCCGTTTACCTTCCTGCCGGAGCGGTACCTATTTATCTACTTGCACTTTGACGTGCTTTCGAACTGCTAGGTTGGCAGGAGCAGGGACCGAGAAACGGGAGTTCACTCCGTCACGGGGATTTGAACCACCAACCTTCTGTTCGGCAAGTCCTAGCCTCTGTGGTTTAACCCACAGTGCCGAAGTCCATATTGCACATATTCCTACTCCAGGAGTGTGGTGTGTGAGGAGGTTGGAAATAATAATAATAATAATAATAATTTATTATTTATACCCCGCCCATCTGGCTGAGTTTCCCCAGCCACTCTGGGCGGCTCCCAATCAGTATTAAAAACAATACAGCATTACATATTAAAAACATCCCTGAACAGGGAGAACAGAGTAAAATGCCTTTACTCTTAAAGTGCAGGCAGCATTTCACTTACCTTCAATCTATGCACAATGCTGAAACCAGAGAAAAGACTCTGCTTGCTCTTGGAGAGTAAAAAGCTGTTTTTTATTCCTAAAGGTTAGGGAAAGGGATCTCTGGCTTTCTGAACGTGTGTATGTATACTTGTCTGCCTGCCTCTTTCTCTCTCTATGTGTGTGCCTGTGGATTTTATTTATTTTATATTTCTATTTATTTATTTCGATTTTTCTTCTGCTTTTGGCCCCATCCACCCATGGAAGAATGGCCACATTCCAATCTACACCTTGGGGCAAAATTGCTTCCCTGCTCCTGCCATATAGGGATTGATGAATGGTTATGTTATGTTATGTTATTTTCTTCTGAGTCCTGAAGGACAGCAATCAAAACTATGGTTAGAGAGCAGTGGAGTAGTGGATCCATGATCACATCAGTGGTCCCAAATGCTCAGGTGGCCAGATTAGAAGTTTCCTCCTCTTCCGTTTGCTGCATTGGTGAACGGCTGTTGTAGCTGAGTGACCTAGACTGCCACCCTCTTGGCAGAGTGTGTCCCTTCTTACCAGCTGTCAGAGGAGCAGGAAGAGGAGATACAGGCAGCATGTGTGTCAGAGTGTGTGTGAGCAAACTAGGGGTGACAAGGCGAGACATTCACCTCTTGTGGTCGTGGCAGACAGAAGTGGGTTAGGAGGAGCTGCTTCCCATAGTGCTCAGCCCTAGGAAGATGCAGAGGTCACCTGGCTAAGAGGAGGAAAAGGCCTCAGAATGCAGAAAGCCGGAAGTTTGCACAACTGCTTCCTAAAGTGAAATGAAGAGGTGGGGGAAGAGATGTTGCCAAAAGAGAACCAGGGCATGGTGAATTTCCCACTTCATAGGCCCCTGGGATGCCCTCTAAGAAACATAGGATTGCTCCCTAAAATACACTAATGGCTGGTTGTAAGTCACTTTGTGTCGCTCTGGGCAAACACATTTAATCAATAAAATATATCTCAATAGAAGCAGCCACCACAGTCCAGCATTAATAAGCAACAGTTTCAAAAGCAAAGCATAAGACAATATGAAGATGAATATACAACATCACTAAAAAACATACAGCACACATCTAAAACCCTGTGAATACAAAGGTTCAGTTTTAAAACTTCGGACAATAAAGACCACAAAGATGGCACCAGGTGGGCCTTTCTAGGGAAGACATTTCATAACCAGGCTGACACCACCTATAAGACCCTGTATCCAGGAGCACTGGAAGAGAGGCTCTGATGATGATTTCGGGGTCCAGGTAAGTAGACCTTGGAGGAGGTGATCCTTGAGGTAAGCTGTTCCTAGGCCATTTAAGGAGTAGACAATAAATCACTACTGCAATATAGTGAAATTGTCCACAAGCAATTTAAGAACCTGGATACCCCATGCAGAACTTTCTGTACTGTTTTCAAAGTCACCCCACGTATAACTCACTGCAGTTAATCTAACAGGAAGATCATGGATAATGGACACAAGACTACCTCCAGCCCTGTAAGGTTATAGTGTATCAGATTAAGCTGATAAAAATTCATTTCAATGAATGATTCATTTCAGGGGGAAAATGGTGAAATGGACAGTTCAGCAATTTGTTTCAGTGCTTGCCTTCAAGCAGCAGTTAGTTTCAGCAATTAGCTTTGGTAGTTGGATTAGCCAGTTTTCTAGAGTCAATAATCTGTTTTAGAAATTAAAGTTCATGGATGTACTCGAGTGGAGAACACTCCCTTGAGCAATGGGACTTCCTTTCCTCCCTTTGCATCCCCTGCAGAACCTCAACAGGTGCTCCAAAGGGTTGGGGAACCCTCCAGAGCAGATTTTTAGGCGGAGATGAGGAGCTGGCGGAAGAAGAAAAGAAATGAAAAGTCCCATTGCACAAACAGATTTGTGATGTCCATGTGAATGGATCATTGTTTTATTATCCTATACCTTTGTTTTTAAATTCCCAAACTTTGCTTCCAAAATGTCCATCCCTATATTCACATGATCCTGTTTTGACATCAATTGCATACACATTTTTTCCTTCAAAGCATTCACTAAAGCTGTTGCAGCTCTTGCTGTTTTTCCGTTGGAGTGCTTTTCATCCAGAGTAGGCACCATGTTTTTCAGGTCTGCTTCCTTGTCTGGATGTGTCCGTAACTGCCTTCCATTCAAACATAAGTGTTGCGTGGCAAGTCCCCTCCCCCCATGTGAAATAAAGACACGGACACTTTAATTAAGGTTAATGGGCATAAAAGGCCACAACTTTATTGATTAAAGAATTGAAGGTATTGGCCTTAGGCATTGGGTCCTATTTACTACCCGGCATGGTAACCGGGAAGGGTTGCACACAAGCCGTGGGGGTCCTGTTGAAGTACGCCAACTAGGATCCCACGGGTGTCACCGCTTGGGGGCGTGCCGGAGGCCCTACCTTCCAGGTTTCGGACAAGGCCACACCCCCGGAGTCCTCTAACAGACTACCCCTTCCATTGGGGGAAGGTGATGGCAGTTCCTTCCCCCCCGTCCATTTGCATAACAATTAACCCCTGCCAATGCCTAACCGCCAATACCAGGAAGTTGTGACGATTGCTACGAGGTAGGTGAAAAAACCAAAAGGCTGCAAGTGTGCCAATTTGGAAAAATTCCTACCAGGCCACTTGCGGTGACCAACCGGAGTCCATAGCAAGGTCATGCCTAATTAAGCCTAAGGGTGGGTGGGACGGGGAAACCTCTCAGCTGGTGAAGGGGGGCAAAGAGGGATATCCCGGGGCGTGCCTGGCCTTAAGTATGAATTGGCCACACCTCCTCGGCCCGCAGATTGGCGGGCCAATTTGAAGGCCCGCCCTGAGAATTCCCTGGGTCTCGCGGGGGCAAGGGAAGCCCCCGCAAGGGTGGGAGGGGATTTTGCCCGCAACACCCTCTCCTCCGGATCTCGGAAATGGCTTTGTTGTTGTTGTTGCTGCTGCTCCTCCTCCTGTTGTTTAGTCATTTAGTCGTGTCCAACTCTTCATGACCTCATGGATGAGAGCACACCAGGCACTACTGTCTTCCACTACCTCCTGCAGTTTGGTCATCTCATGTTGGTAGCTTCGAGAACACTGACCAACCATCTCGTCCTCTGTCGTCCCCTTCCCCTTGTGCCCTCTATCTTTCCCAACATCAGGGTCTTTTGCAGGGAGTCTTCTCTTCTCATGAGGTGGCCAGAGTATTGAAGCCTCAGCTTCTGGATCTGTCCTTCCAGTGAGCACTCAGGGCTGATTTCCTTCAGAATGGATCGGTTTGATCTTATTGCAGTTCATGGGACTCTCAAGACTCTCCTCCAGCAGCATAATTCAAAAGCATCAATTCTTTGGCCATCAGCCTTGTTTGTGGTCCAGCTCTCACTTCCAGACATCACTACTGGGAAAACCATAGCTTTAACTATACGGATCTTTGTTGGCAAGGTGATATCTCTAAGTGTCACTAAGAGCCTTCCATTCAAACAAAAGTAGTGGGCAATATTGCTTTCATTCACTGAAGTGGTGCTTGCTGATTATCCAAACCTAAAGGCACCAAGTGTGGTATATCTTGGACCATTTTTATGGCTCGTAGGGATAGTCATTGCTGTATGTGGATAGGAAGCACTTGCCTCATGCCACCATCTCCACACTCCTCATAAACAAAGACTTTGCAGCTGTGCATTAGCCTTTCTTTCTCATGATTGTTTGTGTCCTCCAACAGGTTTTTGCAGATCTCTAAGAGACCTCACAGTATGAGGTTTGCTGTAAAAGTCTGAAGGGTACTATGAAGCTGATGGTAAAATTCTGCTGTTCTAGTTATCTGTGGACATACGGTATCTACACCCCAAAGTTATATCACCTTTCTATCAGGTGAACTGTCATGGCTTCACCTGAATGGTTTTGTGAACAGCAGGTTGATGAGAGAACTGTAACTCTCCCTTTGAGAAAACTAATCCACACATACAGTGGAGCTACAGTTATCAAGATACAAGAAACCTTCTTTTCCCTCTCTCTGACACCCTCTTCTGTATGTGTTGCCCTCCCTCCCCATTTCCTCCATGCCTAGTGGTTTCCCATGAGAAGGAAACATCACTATTGCTGGAAGTCTGAACTCCAGGCTTGAGGACTTGTGGCAATTAGGCTGAGGACCCGCATGTGGCTCAAGAGTAGCAGTTTGCCCAACCCTGTTCTAAAGCCAATAGTACAGTCCTGGTCTTTGTCCCTGAAATGATGTCCTCACCCTTTTGATAGCTCTCCTCACTCCCCCTTGCAAATGGCTTCTGCTTGTGCAGGCACTTCCTAAAAGCTACTGGTAATGGGGGTGAGGAAAGCACAGGACCAGGAAGAGTTCATAGTCCTCTCCGCCTGCTCTGCTCTGTGATGGATCAGTGGAGCATAGGAGGTGTTGCTCAGGACAGAGAGTTCCTACATTTCATTGTCCGGAACCCTTTAAATTCCCTGCTCAGGTCCATGTTTCATTACTCAGTTTATGGACTCTCTCTTTCTGCCCGTAGAGTAACTGGCAGCTGAGAGACGGTAAGCAGAACTCCAAGTGAGGGCAAAGAAAGGTAAGGGTTGCAATGTAGCCAGAATGATGTAGGCCTGGTCAACTGTCAGACTTAAGTGAAGTAGAGCTGGGCAAAGGGTGGGTAAGAAATGCACATTTTAGTCCTCCCCCCCATAATATTTTTATTAGTTTTCATTTACAATCCAATAATAGCCTCATTATAACAATACCAGTTAATCATACAATTATTGATATCAATAATTTAAGTATCGAATTATATACAGTGGAGTCTTGGGCTGTGAATGTGATCTGTGTGGGAGGCATGTTCGCAACCCGCAGCTTCCTTAACCCGCAGCGCCTCATCTCTGCACGCACGGGTTGCGATTAGGTGCTTCTGAGCACGCGCAAAGCACAATCTAGTGTTTCTGGTACTTTCGGGTTTTGGCGCGTCTGTATCCCTTAATCACGCAGCGTGAAGCGTCTGTAACCCGAGGTATGATTGTAATTTAGTTAAAGTGGCCCCATATGTGCTAGAATTGATGGCTTGATTGTTTGCTTTATTTCTCCATTCCAAAATCTTATTAATTTTCATTGCATAATAACAATAATCCCTTATATAACAACTGCAATATTAATAATTTCTATTTGTGTTGACACATTAAATGATTTATAAATGTACAAGTGGAAAACCTAAACTATATCTTTGTTCTTCCTGTGTGTGGCAATTATTCTGCCTGTGGTTTTTCTTCCAGTCCTTGTAAGATATTATGTCTTTCTTTCCCCCGGTTGTTGCTGTTATCCATCATGCCTTGGGCAGAACTGATATCTCATTGTTGTTCTAGAAATTTCTCTGTTGCTCTGTCCCATGCTTCATTGTTTTGCAACTTTAACAACAGCTGCAAAAGTCACTCTGTCCCAATAAATAATCAATTTTTACCATTTTTCCTCTCAGCCTGGGTAGAAGAGTGGTCTGTTGAACTGCAGATGACTCAGTAATGAACCTTATCAGTTCCTTGGCCAGTTCACAGACTCCTTTCATCCTCCCTTCCAACTGAAGATATATGAGTAATTACACTTCCAATTAAATTAAACTCCAAGTCCTTCAGTTATTCAGTTCACTTTGTAAATAATAACGGATGGGGAAGAGTTACCTCTATGTTTCCACCGTAAACCTTTTGTAAAATAGAGCTTCCCTTCCTTTCTCTCCCCCCCCCAGTTCCATCTAATGTTATATTCCCTATCTATAATCCAATTTCTTCCATCCTCGCTTGAACAAATATAATTTGAACTAACAGTCAGAGGAGGGTTGATGAAGCATAAATGTAGAGAAGAAAATTTTAAATAAAGAGAACCTCTGCTTCTTAATGGAGGCATTGGAG
This sequence comes from Podarcis erhardii, assembly GCF_964252035.2. Classification (NCBI taxonomy): domain Eukaryota; kingdom Metazoa; phylum Chordata; class Lepidosauria; order Squamata; family Lacertidae; genus Podarcis; species Podarcis erhardii. The sequence goes on along the minus strand of NC_138508.1, from coordinate 23,147,826 downwards.
GGTTTTCAGCAGGCAAAGTGCTTTTCTACTCAGCACCTCCCTGCTGTGCCGGACCGAGAGCCAGGTATTGAGACGAACTGCGAGTGAAGCCTATTCCCCTCTGTCCCTAGGAGGAATTTGCAAGGATGATTACCCTCAACCATCTTTGTTTTTCCTTTGCCAACAGTCTCCCACTGCCATGGGGTCTGCTTCCAGAAAGGCAGAACGGAACTGGAAGCTGCACATATTAGTTAGTTAGCTTACATCAGCCAATTCCTGCCTTGCCTTTCTGTTTGAGGAATTGATCTAGCCCCAATGTCCAGCAACTCTGAGTTGTCTTTTGAAATCAGAAGTGTAGTCAGAAAAGCCATTAATTGGTTTTACTCATCAACCAGAAGTAATCACACTTCCCTCCGGGGGGAAACACAAGATTCAGGAAGATTTTGAGCAGAGGAGAGAGAACCACACTTTCTGGGGAATAAATTCTCAAGGCTGTTATTCTTCCATTCAGTTTTTGCAGCTCGTTCTGGTGCAGTCCACCTGCCATGGATCTCTCTACCAGTGCTGTGGTCTTCTTGTTCCTCACCTACCACCTCTGTGAGGCAGAACGTCGAAGCTATAATTCAGTCCTCCTGGTGTCCAATGGCGGGAAGTGGGGAGAATGGGGAAAAATTGAATTCTGTCCCTCAGGGCATGCATACGCATTCTCACTGAAGGTAAAGGCTTATCTATATCTTCTTTTTGATACCCTGATCCCAAGGAATAGTCAGAATAATGTAATATATATATATATATTTCAAGTTGCTTTCCATCTTTCTTTCTGAACCCATTGCCTGCATATTACTGTCTGCAAGGTGCTTTGAAGTGTTGACTGCCATGCTTAAAGATTTAATGGCTCTAAAAATCTCCATGCCACTTTGTCAATCCACCCTGGAGAGGCATAGAGTGAATTGCATTTTACATTAGCAAGTCCTAGGCTCTGTAGTTTAACCCACAGGGCGACCCGCGTCCCAACAAGTAGGGACATGTAATTATGAACAGATAACTGCTTATTTAGGTTGCAAGCTAGTACTTTGGAAAATTCAGACTGCAGACACAGTCTGAATGTGAGTGTTGTCAGAGTCCTAGTTTGGTTAACTACAATTACAACCTCCCATTTTGTAACATACAAAATATCTTTTTTCCGTTTTGTTTTCTACATGGGTACTATTTCTTTTTTCTTTTTCTTTTTTGTGCCTGGTCTTACTCTGTGCACTTGTAATTTTGTCCTTTTTATTTTTCAATAAAGAATATAAAACAGAGTCCTAGCTTGCAAAAACAGCTTTATTGCAGTCTCTTTCTCTCTTTTCCACCAGGTACAGGAAATGCAAGGATTGACTGCTGATGATACTTCCCTCAATGGCATCCGTCTCCATTGCAGTACTGGTGGAGTTGTACAATCCACTGTTGGACCGTAAGCATCTTCCTGATTTTTCTCTTTGTTGCTTGGAAAGTGATGATGTGAGGGGCTGGGTGAAATCTATTATGTTTCAGCACCAGGAAAGGATAATGTCAGGGTCCATCAGCCTCATTCTTAGCTCTCTGAGTCTAACGATATCAACTCTAGGTTGCCTTCCAAATTTCAGAGGAACCCAAGCCCCACATAAGAAAGAGAAAGGAGGCTGCTACAACAGAGTACAAAGGAAAGGAAAAGCAGAGTTTCTTCCTGAGGACCACACATGCCAAGGAAAGAGAGAGCAAGAGGAAAGCACCATCTATCCTGAGAGTGGGGAACCTCAAGCCCAGAGGTCAAATGTGGTCCCCCAGGCTTCTCTGCCTGGTCCTCCTGAATATCTGTGATTGTCAGGGGTCAGGACCTCAGGCAGGAAGGAGAGGCAGGCTGAGTATGAAAAGGCCAAGACCTACCTAACCAGTTGCTGTGCCTTCCTGAGTGAAAGTAGGCACAATACTGCAGCTCTCCTTCCTGGCGGATGCACTGGCTTAAAAGATCAATGCCTCTACTCAACTGCTGTTTAGCAGAGACCTTGATCCTGTGGGGTGCAGGTGCTGCCTTCCCCGTGGCTTTCTTGCAGGAAAGTTGTTACCACTTAACTTAGTGGATCTCATCCTGCATGTTGCTGGTCACTGGACTGCATGAAGAAGCAGCAGCACCACACAGAATCAGGCCGTTGTGCTTAACATCTATTAGGCAAGAGCAGCAAATGCTACGTGGCACCGATGTACCCTGACCTTACAAAACAACCCCATTCTTAACAGATGATTGGGGTTTGAAGCCCCTTTAAACATTCTTTAGCTCCATCTTCCAGGGCCAGATTGGGAGGGTGTGGTATTGGTGGACCCTGGGTGGCACAGGGCAAATCCACCTACAGCCCTGCTTAGAAGTTGAAGTTTGGTAGACACACTATACCTGATGAGGTTTACAAAAGACGCATTTTAAAAATCTGAGGAGGCAACTGCCCTCTTGACTTTCATATTGGAAAGCAAATCATTCCAATTTGGGTTGTATTTCCAGAGAGGCAGACATCACCATATTGTCTTTTTTTCTTTTTCCAGGTTGGGAAAGTGGACAACCATTACGGAATGCCCGAAGGACTACCTGGTTGCCTTCGCTCTGAATGTGGAATCCGATCAAGATCTAGGTGATGATACGGCAGCCAACAACATCCAGTTCAACTGTGGAGATGGGACTGCACTGGAGGGCAAGTCCACCAACTTCGGTACTTATGGCCACTGGAGCAAGCGCTGCACCGCTGGTGCCATCTGCGGGATCCAAACAAAGGTGGAGGCTTACTCTGAATCTGTAGGTGATTACACAGCACTTAATGATGTCAGGTTCTTCTGCTGTGACTGAATCACCTGGGCTTCATCCTGCCTGTGTTCCAATGGTTTGTTGGCATGAAACTTAACCAACAATAAACCATAACCAAAGAGTTGTGTGTACCTTTTGGAGCTTTGTCCCTTCCTGATCTCAATTCCTTAAGCCTGCATGAATTGGTTTTGGATCGGAGGCCAATGCAAAGTTAAAGAGGGAACCACCCAAGAGCCGTAGTGCGATATCTTTAGCCCATTGATCTTGCCATGCCCACCAGCCTCTCAGTTTGTCCCATGAGGTTGCTTTGAACAAATTGCACCCACTTGCCAATAACCAGCCATCTTAGGCACAGAGATCTCTTATGTCTGATCTAAGAACTATGCAGTAAGATTTGAGGATTTGAAAGAAGTTTGAGCACCACGCATAGGAGCGAAGGTCCCTTCGCCTCCCCCATAAACTATTTGAGGGGGTCACTCCTCCCCCCAAGTTGATGGGCACTGCCATTCTAATGGTGTGTATCATGTGATCAATTATGTGGGGTGGAGCTTACCTGCCTCCCCCCATATTGTATTCAAGTTGGCACCCCTGGCACCAAGCACCACCAGGAGCTCAAAGTGCAAGCAGAGTCTTATCCCGAATGTTAGCACTCTGCCTGACAGTGCTCAGCTCAGAGATAAGCCTCAGGCTGTTATTTGAGAGTAGAAGGCAACATTTATACATATTCCTACTCCAGGAGTGTGGCAGAGGAGGTTGCAAATGCCTTTACTCTTAAAGTGCAGGCAGCATTTCACTTACCTTCAATCTATGCACAATGCTGAAACCAGAGAAAAGACTCTGCTTGCTCTTGGAGAGTAAAAAGCTGTTTTTTATTCCTAAAGGTTAGGGAAAGGGATCTCTGGCTTTCTGAATGTGTTTATGTATACTTGTCTGCCTGCCTCATTCTCTCTCTATGTGTGTGTGCCTGTGGATTTTATTTATTTTCTATTTCTATTTATTTATTTGGATTTTTATTCTGCTTTTGGCCCCATGGAAGAATGGCCACATTCCAATCTACACCTTGGGGCAAAATTGCTTCCCTGCTCCTGCCATATAGGGATTGATGAATGGTTATGTTATGTTATGTTATGTTATTTTCTTCTGAATACTGAAGGACAGCAATCAAAACTATGGTTAGAGAGCAGTGGAGTAGTGGATCCATGATCACATCAGTGGTCCCAAATGCTCAGGTGGCCAGATTAGAAGTTTCCTCCTCTTCCGTTTGCTGCATTGGTGAACGGCTGTTGTAGCTGAGTGACCTAGACTGCCACCCTCTTGGCAGAGTGTGTCCCTTCTTATCAGCTGTCAGAGGAGCAGGAAGAGGAGATACAGGCAGCATGTGTGTCAGAGTGTGTGTGAGCAAACTAGGGGTGACAAGGCAAGACATTCACCTCGTGTGGTTGTGGCAGACAGAGGTGGGTCGGGAGGAGCTGCTTCCCATAGTGCTCAGCCCTAGGAAGATGCAGAGGTCACCTGGCTAAGAGGAGGAAAAGGCCTCAGAATGCAGCAAGCCAGAAGTTTGCACAACAGCTTCCTAAAGTGAAATGAAGAGATGTTGCCAAAAGAGAACTGGGACATGGCGATGCCCGCTAAGAAACATAGGATTGCTTCCTAAAGTGCACTAATGGCTGGCTGGTTGTAAGTCACTTTGTGTCGCTCTGGGCAAACACATTTAATCAATAAAATATATCTCAATAGAAGCAGCCTCCACAGTCCAGCTTTAAATAGCGACAGTTTCAATAGCGAAGCATAAGACAATATAAAGATGAATATACAACATCACTAAAAAACATACAGCACACATCTAAAACCCTGTGAATACAAAGATTCAGTTTTTAAACTTCAGACAATAAAGACCACAAAGATGGCACCAGGTGGGCCTTTCCAGGGAAGACATTTCATAACCAGGCTGACACCACCTATAAGACCCTGTATCCAGGAGCACTGGAAGAGAGCCTCTGATGATGATTTCGGGGTCCAGGTAAGTAGACCTGGGAGGAGGTGATCCTTGAGGTAAGCTGTTCCTAGGCCATTTAAGGAGTAGACAATAAATCACTACTGCAATATAGTGAAATTGTCCACAAGCAATTTAAGAACCTGGATACCCCATGCAGAACTTTCTGTACTGTTTTCAAAGTCACCCCACACATAACTCACTTCAGTTAATCTAACAGGAAGATCATGGATAATGGACACAAGACTACCTGCAGCCCTGTAAGGTTATAGTGTATCAGATTAAGCTGATAAAAATTCATTTCAATGAATGATTCATTTCAGGGGAAAAATGGTGAAATGGACAGTTCAGCAATTTGTTTCAGTGCTTGCCTTCAAGCAGCAGTTAGTTTCAGCAATTAGCTTTGGTAGTTGGATTAGCCAGTTTTCTAGAGTCAATAATCTGTTTTAGAAATTAAAGGTCATGGATGTACTCGAGTGGAGAACACTCCCTCAAGCAATGAGACTTCCTTCCGTCCCTTTGCACCCCCTGCAGAACCTCAACAGGTGCTCCAAAGGGTTGGGGAACCCTCCAGAGCAGATTTTTAGGGGGGGATGCGGAGCTGGCAGAGGAAGAAAAGAAATGAAAATTTCCATTGCACAAACAGATTTGTGATGTCCATGTGAATGGATCATTGTTTCATTATCCTATACCTTTGTTTTTAAATTCCCAAACTTTGCTTCCAAAATGTCCATCCATATATTCATATGCTTCTGTTTAGACATCAGTTGCAGAGACATTTCTTCCTTCAAAGCATTCACTAAAGCTGTTGCAGCTCTTGCTGTTTTTCCGTTGGAGGGCTTTTCATCCCGAGTAGGCACCATGTTTTTCAGGTCTGCTTCCTTGTCTGGATGTGTCCATACCTGCCTTCCATTCAAATAAAAGTGCTGCTGCTGTTGTTTAGTCATTTAGTCGTGTCCGACTCTTCATGACCTCATGGACGAGAGCACACCAGGAACTCCTGTCTTCCACTACCTCCTGCAGTTTGGTCAACTCATTTTAGTAGCTTCGAGAACACTGTCCAACCATCTCGTCCTCTGTCGTCCCCTTCTCCTTGTGCCCTCAATCTTTCCCAACATCGGGGTCTTTTCCAGTCCATGGGACTCTCAAGAGTCTCCTCCAGCAGCATAACTAAAAAGCATCAATTTTTCGGCAATCAGCCTTGTTTGTGGTCCAGCTCTCACTTCCAGACATCACTACTGGGAAAACCATAGCTTTAACTATACGGACCTTTGTTGGCAAGGTGATGTCTCTAAGTGTCCCTAAGGGCCTTCCTTTCAAACAAAAGTAGTGGGCAATATTGCTTTCATTCGCTGAAGTGGTGCTTACTTATTTTCCATACCTAAAGGCACCAATTGTGGTATATCTTGGCCCATTTTTAAGGCTCATAGGGATAGTCATTGCTGTATGTGGATAGGAAGCGCTTGCCTCATGCCACCATCTCCCCACTTCTCATAAACATTTTTAAAGACTTGGCAGCTCTACATTGGCCTTTCTTCCGCATGATTGTTTGTGTCCTCCAACAGGTCCAATGGCCGTAATAAATCAATAAATCAAAATCAAAATCAAATCAGGTTGCATCAATAGGAGTATAGCATCTAGATCAAGGGAAGTAATAGTGCCACTGTATTCTGCTCTGGTCAGACCTCACCTGGAATACTGTGTCCAGTTCTGGGCACCACAGTTCAAGAAGGACACTGACAAACTGGAACGTGTCCAGAGGAGGGCAACCAAAATGGTCAAAGTCCTGGAAACGATGCCTTACGAGGAATGGCTAAGGGAGCTGGCCATGTTTAGCCTGGAGAAGAGGAGGTTAAGGGGTGATATGATAGCCATGTTCAAATATATAAAAGGATGTCACATAGAGGAGGGGGAAAGGTTGTTTTCTGCTGCTCCAGAGAAGCGGACACGAAGCAATGGTTCCAAATTACAAGAAAGAAGATTCCACCTAAACATTAGGAAGAACTTCCTGACAGTAAGAGCTGTTCGACAGTGGAATTTGCTGCCAAGGAGTGTGGTGGAGTCTCCTTCTTTGGAGGTCTTTAAGTAGAGGCTTGACAACCATATGTCAGGAGTGCTCTGATGGTGTTTCCTGCTTGGCAGGGGGTTGGACTCGATGGCCCTTGTGGTCTCTTCCAACTCTATGATTCTATGATTCTAGGTCTTTGCAGGTCTCTAACAGACCTCACCGTGTGGCTTCCTGTAAAATTCTGAAGGGTACTATGAAGCTGAGGGTGAACTTCGGCTGTTCTGGTATTCTGTGGATACACTACAAAGTTATATCAGATTTCTACCAAGTGAACTGCCATGGCTTCACCTGAATGCTTTTTTGAACAGCAGATTGATAAGGGAATTGTAACTCTCTCTTTGAGAAAACTAGTATACACACAGTGGAGCTACAGTTATCAAGATACAAGACACCTTCTTTTCCCTCTCTCTGACACCCTCTTCTGTATGTGTTGCCCTCCCTCCCCATTTCCTCCATGCCTAGTGGTTTCCCATGAGAAGGAAACATCACTTTTGCTGGAAGTCTGAACTCCAGGCTTGAGGACTTGTGGCAATTAGGCTGAGGAAACGCATGTGGCTGAAGAGTGACAGTTTGCCAAACCTGTTCTAAAGCCAATAGTACAGTCCTGGTCTTTGGTCTTGAAATGATGTCCTCCCCCTTCCGATAGATCTCCTCACTCCCCCCTGCATATGGCTTCTGCTTGTGCAGTCACTTCCTAAAAGCCACTGGTAATGGGGGTGAGGTAAGCCCAGGACCAGAAAGCCTTCACAGCCCTCTCCATCTGCTCTGCTCTGTGATGGATCAGTGGAGCATGGGAGGTGTTGCTCAGGACAGAGAGTTCCTACATTTCATTGTCCGGAACCCTTTAAATTCCCTGCTCATATCCATGTTTCATTACTCATTTTATGGACTCTCTCTTTCTGCCCGTAGAGTAACTGGCAGCTGAGAGACGGTAAGCAGAACTCCAAGTGAGGGCAAAGAAAGGCAAGGGTTGCAATGTAGCCAGAATGATGTAGGCCTGGTCAACAGTCAGACTTGAGTGAAGTAGAGCTGGGTGGGGGATTCAGCCAAGTATTCTTGCTCTTGACATTAGGCCCTATTGTGAAAAGTGTACCCCACTTTCCACACAAGTTTTCAGGGTATTTAAATATGCATTTCTTTTGAAGGGTTTCAAGTCTATAAAACAGAAATGGAGGGAGTTTGCGTAGGAGAGACATTTTAGCAAGGGCAAAGGGTAGGTAAGAAATGCACATATTAGTTAGTTTTTTAAAATAATATTTTCAATTACAATCCAATAATAACCTCTGCTTCTTAATGGCGGCATTGGAGGGTTTTCAGCAGGCAAAGTGCTTTTGCACTCAGCACCTCCCTGGCGGGAGCCTGGGTAAAGAGACGAACTGTGAGTGAAGCCTATTTCTCCCTGTCCCTGGGGGGAATTTGCAAGGATAATTGCCCACAATCATCTTTGTTTTTCCTTCGCCAACAATCTTCTGCTATCGTGGGGTCTGCCTCCATTAAGGCAGAACAGAACTGGAAGCTGCACATTTTAATTAGTTAGCTTACATCAGCGGTTACCAATGTGGCATAATTCTTGCCATCCTGCCTTGCCTTTCTGTTTGAGGAATTGATCTAGCCCCAACGTCCAGCAACTCTGAGTTGTCTATTGGAATCAGAACTGTAGTCAGAAAAGCCATTAATTGGTTTTACTCGTCAACCAGAAGTAATCACACTTCTCTCCAGAGGGAAACACAAGATTCAGGAAGATTTTGAGCAGAGGAGAGAGAACCACACTTTCTGGGGAATAAATTCTCAAGGCTGTTATTCTTCCACTCAGTTTTTGCAGCTCGATCTGGTGCAGTCCACCTGCCATGGATCTCTCTACCAGTGCTGTGGTCTTCTTGTTCCTCACCTACCACCTCTGTGAGGCAGGACATCGAAGCTATAATTCAATCCTCACAGTGGCCAATGGTGGGAAGTGGGGAGAATGGGGAAAAATTGAATTCTGTCCCAAAGGACATGCATACGGATTCTCACTGCAGGTAAAGGCCTATCTATATCTTCTTTTTGATATCCCGATCCCAAGGAATAGTCACAATAATATAATATATATATATATATAAAGTTGCTTTCCATCTTTCTTTCTGAACCCATTGCCTGCATATTGCTGCCTGCAAGTTGCTTTGAAGTGTTGACTGCCATGCTTAAAGATTTAATAGCTCTAAAAGTCTCCATGCCACTTTGTCAATCCACACTGGAGAGGCTTAGAGTGAATTGCATTTTACATAAAAGAAAACTACCATGAATCTGGATGGACTGGAGGGAAAAAGGGACAAGGATACAGAAAAGTTTGGAGTGCAATGAGCTGGAAATATTGTGGTCAGTTTTATCTTCCTTGAAAGTGAGCGCCCAACTGGAAAATACAGACTAAACTGTTAGTGTGGAAGCAACCCAGGTCAGTTCTGGTGCTTTCTAGATGGGTTGCCATAAATCCTCAAAAAAGCTTAACAACTTTTTTTATTTGGAGTCTTACTTCTTGAAATAATATGGCAACTCTAACTTCACAAACTGGAGGAAACCTGCTGTAGCATATGAAGACATAAGAGAGGGATTCTGTTGGAATTCATGCTCGGTCAGAGTTGTGTGCCTATCTGTTCAGGCACCGGCTGAATTCCTTTGACCTCCCTCCGGCAACTCCCGGCAGGAAAAACAACACGAGGTCCGTTCCGGCGATTTTCCTCAGGCTGTGAGAAAAACACACCAACTGCTTCTCCTCCTTCTCCTCCTCCCTGCATATCCCCAGGGAGGGGAATGAGACTCAGACAGAAATGTAACTACATGGCTTTTATTCCTGTCTATAGCAGTCATATAGTAAAAGATGTCAGCTCTCTTCAACAAACAGAGAGAAACTCCAAACTCCACCCATGTACATCCTGTACAGGTCATATGACACACACTGAGCTCATATCCTGTGCTCAATAAGGATGGACTGCCCCTTTGTTTCCATGGCAGCAGTCACACACATCCTGTCTGGCTTTACAGCCACTAGCAGCTGTCTGAGCTGTTAGAGCCTTTGCTTGCTGCAGCATTGCTGCTTTAGAATAACATACTCCCCCTAAAGTATCAATGCGTGCTGCGAGCAAAGCGTCATCCAGAGAAGAAAACAAACAGTTGTTATACTTATAACACTCCCCTGTTGTTTCAGTTCCACCCTTGGAACTACCCGCCATTGGTTTTACCAATGTACCTCTCTGGTTGTGTGACTTCCAAGGAATGAGTGCTTCTGCATTACCTTGGTTAACAACTCCCTGTTGTGCCTTTGTCTCTGACTCAGACACAGCTTCAATCTGACCTTGGTCGTTTACAATAGCAACAGCTAGGTTAGCAAACTCCTTTGAATACCTCTTGGGTGGTACACCCTTCGTTGCTCTCTCAGACCTACGTAAGAAGTGCTGCTCTTCTTTGCTTTCTGGTTCAGCCTTTGGACTCTTAGGAGAACCAGTACCAATTGTAAATAGTGGTTCGTCTTCCTCCTCTTCTGAGGGTCTGGTCATTACGTGAGATTTCCTCTCAATGACTGTGACAACTGAGCTGTCTGAGCTATCGCTGTCATCAGTACTACTGAACTCAACAAAATCAACATCATCATCATCAGAATCATTATCATCACCTGTGGGAAATGTGTGAACAATCACTCTCTCCTGTTCAGGAGCACTCTCTAGAAATTTTGTGAGAATCACCTTACCAGATTCAGACAAAATTACTCTGTAGAGACCCTTTTCATAACCCACAAAAATGCCTCTGGCATTCTTAACTCCACCCGGAGCTTCTGTCCTCACATGAGACCCAAAAACCTTGAAATGGGCAACAGAAGGTTTTCTGTGGAACAGTTTCTCAAAAGGAGAACTTCCCAACTCTTTTGAAAACTTTCTCAACCACGTATAACAATATGACGTTAGCGACTCAGCCCAGTATTCATTTGGCAGATGTGAACTAAGCAATTGCGCTTCCATTCCCTTTTGCAATTCTTTGTTCACCCTAACACAGACACATCTGTTCCAAGCTTCTTCTGAAGCTGCAATTTTGTGTCTTATACCTTTCTTCTTCAGGAACCTCTGGAAATCCTGTAAAAGAAAAATTGGCTTCTCATCTGTGCAAAGACAATCTATGTCAGCATCATGCATATTTTTAACCTTTTCACAAAACTCTTTAAACCTTTCTAAGGCTTCTTTCGGTCTCTCCAAAAGATAAATCCAGACAAAACCTGTGCGAGAATCAACACATATTAGGTAATACTTTGCATTGCCTCTAGATGGTGCTAAAGGACCAATCACATCAGCATACACCCGCTGAAATGCCTTGTCGACCCTCGAGGTGACCTGCTTGGCGTTCTTCTTGGTTACACCTGCAAAAGAAATCATGTTAGAATCACAAGAATTACATTCCATGTAATCACTTTGATCAAAAGTCAACAAATATAGTCCATCTTTCTCTTCGGCAGAAAGATACAACTCTCCATCTTTGTAGATCTCGCAGTGTTGATCATCATAGGACAGTTTTAGTCCCTTCTTGGAAATCTGCGATACGCTGAGCAGATTGTACTTTAACTCTGGAACCAAATAAACATTGTTTATAGTCAAGTTCTGACTTTTAAGATACACAGTCCCAATTCCGGTGGCTTCCAGCTCTTGACCGTTGGCTTGTTGTACAACGAAGCTTTGCTTCTTAAACGACGAAAACAAATCCCTACGATGGGTCATGTGAAACGTCGCTCCCGTGTCTATGATAAAAACGTTCTCCACATCCGGCTTGGTTCCTTTCGACATCAAAGCCTTTGCAGGCTTCGTCTGTGACTTGGCATGACTTCTGCCTGACGCCTCAGACTTCGTGGAGCTTCCCTTGGCTCCCTTGTTCTGACGTGGCTTCTTGCAGTACCGCTGAAGATGCCCAGTCTGTCCACAATTGTTGCATCGGACAACGTTCAAAGCTACGGCATTTTCTCCAGTAGCTGTAGCAGTGGGGGTGTCAGAACTCCGTTCTTGTCTCCCCCTGTGTGCTGGTCCCGGGGGAAGGTACCGTGGGTGTAAGCAGAGTCCACACGAAGAGGGGCGAGGTCCAAGACGGGGAGCCGGGCGGGGAACAGGTACGCTGGAACAGGAGGCCGAGCTGGGAACTGGAACACCGGATAGTCAGGAACAGGAGGCCAAGCAGGGATCAGGAACACAGGAAGGTCCAAAGCCAACAACGACGTTGCTCCCGCAACCTGGGGCCAGGCTGACTGGGCTTTTATCCTCTTCTAAGGCCGGGGGCGGTCCCGACCCCCAGGAGCCCCGCCTCCTCTGGCCTTAAGGCGAGCACTCCTCCTGGGGGCAACCAGTTCCCTTCGCCTCTCTGCCCTAAGCCTCTGCAGATCAGGAGAGGCCGAAGGGTTACTGGGCCCTGGAGGAGGCTCACCTGTGGCCACTGAGTCGTCAAGCCCCTCTGGGGCCAGAAGGGCTTCACCTGGGGCCAGCTCCTGATGCTCTGTCACAGGTGCAGGCTCTTCAGCATCTAGGCCTTGCCCCAGTTCAGCCGGCCCTGGAGGCGGGGACTCCTGTGCAGGCTGGGATTCCTCTGGTTCATCCTCTGAATCGGAATCCCAGGCCATCACACCCTGTCCTTGACTTCCAGGGCAGCAAGCCTGTCATGTTCACAAAGAACCACGGCAAAGACCCTGTCCGACGTTAGATCAGCTGCTGGGAGGGACCCCAGCTGACTGGCAACTGTTTTGTAAGTCCGATTCAGGCTGTTGATCACCATGAAGCAAAACACTTCCTCCTGCAGACGGAAATTGCGTTCCACCATCTGTTGACGCAGAAATTTCATTTCCGTCAGGTGCGCTTGAACATCTCCATCAGGCGCAAGCCTCAGGTTGGTCAGCTTCTCAAAATACAGCAACGCTGAAGAACCTGCATCTCTCTGATGTGTCCTTCTCAGCGTGTCCCAAACATCTCTCGCGTGCTGTAAATCAAGTATATGAATAAGCTCAGAGTCTGACACGCACAGAATTATTGCAGTTCTGGCCTTTACATCCTGTGACTCCCAAGCACGCGTTGGTGCTGCAGGGATGGGGTTCTCAATCACCCCAAACAGTCTCTGATTCTGCAGCAGAGCCTTCATCTTAATAGACCAAGATGCATAATTGTCACTGGTCAGGAGGGGGAAAGAAGGCAGGGCTCCCCCCTTCTTAGCATCCATTTTGAGTCCTTGCACTGACTCTCATAACACAAGCCTCTAAAATCCAATAGCTGGCTTGTTTACACTCTGTGCACCTGGCAGCTTTAACACTGGCCGCTTGCAATGTCTCTTTCAAGAGTTTTTTTTCTAAGGGCCTAGTCAAAACTAACTTGTTTTTGCCTCTCCGAGGCATTGTGTGACTTACAGCCCTTATCTAGAAACTGGCCTGTGTTGCTAAGCAACTGCTTTCCTTTTCCTTGGACAGGAAACCACAGGAATGTTTGGAATGCAGAGTTCTCCTCTCTCGGAGCTGTTTTTCCCAAACACGGCTCCCTCGAAGCAGAGAATGAATCAATCTGCATTCTCACTTCTAAGCCCGAAAATCTCATACCTGGGCTCCGTTGCTTGGCTTTCAGCTTCCTCTGGTCAGCTCCTGGCTGCAGAGAAATAGCCTCTCACTTCAGGCTTCCATGGAGCAATGGAAACAGCAGTTCTGCCACTCCTTCATGCAGACTCCCATGGATCGAAGAAACCATCCTCTGCTACCACTGTTGGAATTCATGCTCGGTCAGAGGTGTGTGCCTATCTGTTCAGGCACCGGCTGAATTCCTTTGACCTCCCTCCGGCGACTCCCGGCAGGAAAAACAACACGAGGTCCGTTCCGGCGATTTTCCTCAGGCTGTGAGAAAAACACACCAACTGCTTCTCCTCCTTCTCCTCCTCCCTGCATATCCCCAGGGAGGGGAATGAGACTCAGACAGAAATGTAACTACATGGCTTTTATTCCTGTCTATAGCAGTCATATAGTAAAAGATGTCAGCTCTCTTCAACAAACAGAGAGAAACTCCAAACTCCACCCATGTACATCCTGTACAGGTCATATGACACACACTGAGCTCATATCCTGTGCTCAATAAGGATGGACTGCCCCTTTGTTTCCATGGCAGCAGTCACACACATCCTGTCTGGCTTTACAGCCACTAGCAGCTGTCTGAGCTGTTAGAGCCTTTGCTTGCTGCAGCATTGCTGCTTTAGAATAACAGATTCAGGGTGCCTTAGCCAGCCATTAGCAAGATCAATTTTTCCCTATTAAGTTTGCTTACTTGGGCCCAAGTACTTGATACAGCTCAGAATGTAAATCTCAGTCCAGAACCAGTAATACTTGTACACAATTAGGGACATTTACTTATGAACAGATAACTGCTTATTCATGTTGCAAGCTACTACTTTGGAAAATTCAGACTAGTTTTATTAACTACAATAACACCCCCCCCCCCTTTGTAACATACACAATATCTTTTTTCCGTTTCGTTTTCTGCATGGGTACTATTTCTTGTTTCTTCCTTTTTTGTGCCTGATCTTACTCTGTGCACTTGTAATTTTGTACTCTTATTTTTCAATAAACAATATAAAAGAGTCCTAGCTTGCAAAAACAGCTTTATTGCAGTCTCTTTCTCTCATTTGCAAAAGACAGAGAGTGAACAAGGAGTGATTGGTGATGATACTTCCCTCAATGGCATCCGTCTCCATTGCAGTAGTGGTGGAGTTGTAAAATCCGCTGTTGGATCGTAAGCATCTTCTTGATTTTTCTCTTTGTTGCTTGGAAAGTGATGCTGTGAGGGGCTGGCTGAAATCTATTATGTTTCAGCACCAGGAAAGGATAATGTCAGGGTCCATCAGCCTCATTCTTAGCTCTCAGACTCTAAGGATACCAACTCTAGGTTGCCTTCCAAATTTCAGAGGAACCCAAGCCCCACATAAGAAAGAGAAAGGAGGCTGCAACATCAAAGTACAAAGGAAAGGAAAAGCAGAGTTTCTTCCAGAGGACCACACATGCGAAGGAAAGAGAGAGCAAGAGGAAAGCACCATCTATCCTGAGAGTGGGGAACCTCAAGCCCAGAGGTCAAATGTGGTCCCCCAGGCTTCTCTGTCTGGTCCTCATGAATATCTGTGATTGTCAGGGGTCAGGACCTCAGGCAGGAAGGAGAGGCAGGCTGAGTATGAAAAGGCCAAGACCTACCTAACCAGTGGCTGTGCCTTCCTGAGAGAAAGTAGGCACAATACTGCAGCTCTCCTTCCTGGCGGATGCACTGGCTTAAAAGATCAATGCCTCTACTCAACAGCTGTTTAGCAGAGACCTTGATCCTGTGGGGTGCAGGTGCTGCCTTGCCCGTGGCTTTCTTGCAGGAAAGTTGTGACTACTTAACTTAGTGGATTCCATCCTGCATGTTGCTGGTCACTGGACTTCATGAAGAAGCAGCACCACCACACAGAATCAGGCCGTTGTGCTTAACATCTGTTAGGCAAGAGCAGCAAATCCTATGTGGCACCGATGCACCCTGACCTTACAAAGCAGTCCCATTCTTAACAGAAGATTGGGGTTCAAAACCCCTTTAAAGATTCTCTAGCTCCATCTTCCAGGGGCAGATTGGGAGGGTGTGGTGTGGGTGGACCCCGGGTGGCATAGGGGAAATCCACCTACTCCAAGGGTTGCAACACACAGCCCTACTTAGAAGTTGAGGTTTGGTAGACACACTATACCTGATGAGGTCTACAAAAGACGCATTTTATAAAATCTAAGGAGAGAACTGCCCTCTTGACTTTCGTGGTGGAAAGCAAATCATTCCAATTTGGGTCGTTTTTCCAGAGAGGCAGACATTACCGCATTGTCTTCTTTTTTTTTGCAGGTGGGGAAAGTGGACAGAGGTTAAGGAATGCCCCAGGGGCTACCTGGTTGCCTTCGCTCTCAATGTTGAATCCCCACACGTCCTAGGTGATAATACAGCAGCCAACAACATCCAGTTCAGCTGTGGAGATGGGTCTGTACTGGAGGGCGAGTCCCCCACCTTTGGTACTTATGGCCAGTGGAGCAAGCGCTGCACCGCTGGTGCCATCTGTGGGATCCAAACAAAGGTGGAGGCTCCAGCTCCAGGTGATAGGACAGCACTTAATGATGTCAGGTTCTTCTGCTGTGACTGAATCACCTGGGCTTCATCCTGCCTGTGTTCTAATGGTTTGTTGTCATGAAACTTCACCAACAATAAATCTTAACCAAAGAGTTGTGTGTACCTTTTGGAGCTTTGTCCCTTCCTGATCTCAGTTCCTTAAGACTGCATGAATTGGTTTTGGATGGGTGTGTTGGGATACTGCCAGGGAGACGAAGCCATCAGGCAGGCCTCCACGTCATCTCTGGACGATGTCCCCGTCTCCCGTAGAACAGCACCAGTCAATTGGCGACACGAGCCTCAGACACATTCCAAGACTAGTGCACGCCCTTTCTGCAGAGTTTCCACAACTGAAGATTCAGCCAGGAGAGCATATTTACAGATTTATTCAACGTAGATCAGAACAAAGGAAAAACATGACTGCTTGCATTTGTGTCCAGGAAAACAGCCGGAACAAAAGCTATATACAAAACGGAAGTTCCCAGAGAGAACAGTGCTGGGAGTAAACAGGCATGTGACACACAAAAATCATGCCTGACCATTTAAGGTGGAATGGAACTGTATCCAAACAGGGAGGCCAGTGCAATGTTAAAGAGGGTACCATCCTAGAGCCGGAGTGTGATATCTTAGAGCCGTAGTGTGATACCCATTGATCTTGCCAGGCCCACCAGCCTCTCAGTATGTCCCATGAGGTTGCTTTGAACAAATTGCACCCACTTGCCAATCACCAGCCATCTTAGGCACTGAGATCTCCTATGTCTGATCTAAGAACCATGCGGTAATATTTGAGGATTAGAAGGAATCTGGGCACCAAGCATAGCAGTCAGCTCCTAGGCCCAGATCCCTTCACCTCTCCCATAAACTATTTAAGGGGGTCACTCCCCCCCCCCAAGTTGATGGGCACTGCCATTCTAATGGTGTGCATCATGTGATCAATTATGTGGGGTGGTGCTTACCTGCCTCCCCCCATATTGTATTCAAGTCGGCACCCCTGGCACCAAGCACCACCAGGAGCTCAAAGTGCAAGCAGAGTCTTATCCCGAATGTTAGCACTCTGCCTGACAGTGCTCAGCTCAGAGATAAGCCTCAGGCTGTTATTTGAGAGTAGAAGGCAACATTTATACCTATTCCTACTCCAGGAGTGTGGCGGAGGAGGTTGCAAATGCCTTTACTCTTAAAGTGCAGGCAGCATTTCACTTACCTTCAATCTATGCACAATGCCGAAACCAGAGAAAAGACTCTGCTTGCTCTTGGAGAGTAAAAAGCTGTTTTTTATTCCTAAAGGTTAGGGAAAGGGATCTCTGGCTTTCTGAATGTGTTTATGTATACTTGTCTGCCTGCCTCATTCTCTCTCTATGTGTGTGTGCCTGTGGATTTTATTTATTTTCTATTTCTATTTATTTATTTGGATTTTTATTCTGCTTTTGGCCCCATGGAAGAATGGCCACATTCCAATCTACACCTTGGGGCAAAATTGCTTCCCTGCTCCTGCCATATAGGGATTGATGAATGGTTATGTTATGTTATGTTATGTTATGTTATGTTATGTTATGTTATGTTATGTTATGTTATGTTATGTTATTTTCTTCTGAGTCCTGAAGGACAGCAATCAAAACTATGGTTAGAGAGCAGTGGAGTAGTGGATCCATGATCACATCAGTGGTCCCAAATGCTCAGGTGGCCAGATTAGAAGTTTCCCCCTCTTCGGTTTGCTGCATTGGTGAACGGCTGTTGTAGCTGAGTGACCTAGACTGCCACCCTCTTGGCAGAGTGTGTCCCTTCTTATCAGCTGTCAGAGGAGCAGGAAGAGGAGATACAGGCAGCATGTGTGTCAGAGTGTGTGTGAGCAAACTAGGGGTGACAAGGCGAAACATTCACCTCGTGTGGTCGTGGCAGACAGAGGTGGGTCAGGAGGAGCTGCTTCCCATAGTGCTCAGCCCTAGGAAGATGCAGAGGTCACCTGGCTAAGAGGAGGAAAAGGCCTCAGAATGCAGAAAGCCGGAAGTTTGCACAACAGCTTCCTAAAGTGAAATGAAGAGATGTTGCCTAAAGAGAACTGGGACATGGCGATGCCCGCTAAGAAACATAGGATTGCTTCCTAAAGTGCACTAATGGCTGGCTGGTTGTAAGTCACTTTGTGTTGCTCTGGGCAAACACATTTAATCAATAAAATATATCTCAATAGAAGCAGCCACCACAGTCCAGCTTTAAATAGCGACAGTTTCAATAGCGAAACATAAGACAATATAAAGATGAATATACAACATCACTAAAAAACATACAGCACACATCTAAAACCCTGTGAATACAAAGGTTCAGTTTTTAAACTTTGGACAATAAAGACCACAAAGATGGCACCAGGTGGGCCTTTCCAGGGAAGACATTTCATAACCAGGCTGACACCACCTATAAGACCCTGTATCCAGGAGCACTGGAAGAGAGCCTCTGATGATGATTTCGGGGTCCAGGTAAGTAGACCTGGGAGGAGGTGATCCTTGAGGTAAGCTGTTCCTAGGCCATTTAAGGAGTAGACAATAAATCACTACTGCAATATAGTGAAATTGTCCACAAACCCTTTATGAACCTTGATACCCCATGCAGAATTTTCTGTACTGTTTTCAAAGTCACCCCACACATAACTCACTTCAGTTAATCTAACAGGAAGATCATGGATAATGGACACAAGACTACCTGCAGCCCTGTAAGGTTATAGTGTATCAGATTAAGCTGATAAAAATTCATTTCAATGAATGATTCATTTCAGGGGAAAAATGGTGAAATGGACAGTTCAGCAATTTGTTTCAGTGCTTGCCTTCAAGCAGCAGTTAGTTTCAGCAATTAGCTTTGGTAGTTGGATTAGCCAGTTTTCTAGAGTCAATAATCTGTTTTAGAAATTAAAGGTCATGGATGTACTCGAGTGGAGAACACTCCCTCAAGCAATGAGACTTCCTTCCGTCCCTTTGCACCCCCTGCAGAACCTCAACAGGTGCTCCAAAGGGTTGGGGAACCCTCCAGAGCAGATTTTTAGGGGGGGATGCGGAGCTGGCAGAGGAAGAAAAGAAATGAAAATTTCCATTGCACAAACAGATTTGTGATGTCCATGTGAATGGATCATTGTTTCATTATCCTATACCTTTGTTTTTAAATTCCCAAACTTTGCTTCCAAAATGTCCATCCATATATTCATATGCTTCTGTTTAGACATCAGTTGCAGAGACATTTCTTCCTTCAAAGCATTCACTAAAGCTGTTGCAGCTCTTGCTGTTTTTCCGTTGGAGGGCTTTTCATCCTGAGTAGGCACCATGTTTTTCAGGTCTGCTTCCTTGTCTGGATGTGTCCATACCTGCCTTCCATTCAAATAAAAGTGCTGCTGCTGTTGTTTAGTCATTTAGTCGTGTCCGACTCTTCATGACCTCATGGACAAGAGCACACCAGGAACTCCTGTCTTCCACTACCTCCTGCAGTTTGGTCAACTCATTTTAGTAGCTTCGAGAACACTGTCCAACCATCTCGTCCTCTGTCGTCCCCTTCTCCTTGTGCCCTCAATCTTTCCCAACATCAGGGTCTTTTCCAGTCCATGGGACTCTCAAGAGTCTCCTCCAGCAGCATAACTAAAAAGCATCAATTTTTCGGCAATCAGCCTTGTTTGTGGTCCAGCTCTCACTTCCAGACATCACTACTGGGAAAACCATAGCTTTAACTATACGGACCTTTGTTCGCAAGGTGATGTCTCTAAGTGTCCCTAAGGGCCTTCCTTTCAAACAAAAGTAGTGGGCAATATTGCTTTCATTCGCTGAAGTGGTGCTTACTTATTTTCCATACCTAAAGGCACCAATTGTGGTATATCTTGGCCCATTTTTAAGGCTCATAGGGATAGTCATTGCTGTATGTGGATAGGAAGCGCTTGCCTCATGCCACCATCTCCCCACTTCTCATAAACATTTTTAAAGACTTGGCAGCTCTACATTGGCCTTTCTTCCGCATGATTGTTTGTGTCCTCCAACAGGTCCAATGGCCGTAATAAATCAATAAATCAAAATCAAAATCAAATCAGGTTGCATCAATAGGAGTATAGCATCTAGATCAAGGGAAGTAATAGTGCCACTGTATTCTGCTCTGGTCAGACCTCACCTGGAATACTGTGTCCAGTTCTGGGCACCACAGTTCAAGAAGGACACTGACAAACTGGAACGTGTCCAGAGGAGGGCAACCAAAATGGTCAAAGTCCTGGAAACGATGCCTTACGAGGAATGGCTAAGGGAGCTGGCCATGTTTAGCCTGGAGAAGAGGAGGTTAAGGGGTGATATGATAGCCATGTTCAAATATATAAAAGGATGTCACATAGAGGAGGGGGAAAGGTTGTTTTCTGCTGCTCCAGAGAAGCGGACACGAAGCAATGGTTCCAAATTACAAGAAAGAAGATTCCACCTAAACATTAGGAAGAACTTCCTGACAGTAAGAGCTGTTCGACAGTGGAATTTGCTGCCAAGGAGTGTGGTGGAGTCTCCTTCTTTGGAGGTCTTTAAGCAGAGGCTTGACAACCATATGTCAGGAGTGCTCTGATGGTGTTTCCTGCTTGGCAGGGGGTTGGACTCGATGGCCCTTGTGGTCTCTTCCAACTCTATGATTCTATGATTCTAGGTCTTTGCAGGTCTCTAACAGACCTCACCGTGTGGCTTCCTGTAAAATTCTGAAGGGTACTATGAAGCTGAGGGTGAACTTCGGCTGTTCTGGTATTCTGTGGATACACTACAAAGTTATATCAGATTTCTACCAAGTGAACTGCCATGGCTTCACCTGAATGCTTTTTTGAACAGCAGATTGATAAGGGAATTGTAACTCTCTCTTTGAGAAAACTAGTATACACACAGTGGAGCTACAGTTATCAAGATACAAGACACCTTCTTTTCCCTCTCTCTGACACCCTCTTCTGTATGTGTTGCCCTCCCTCCCCATTTCCTCCATGCCTAGTGGTTTCCCATGAGAAGGAAACATCACTTTTGCTGGAAGTCTGAACTCCAGGCTTGAGGACTTGTGGCAATCAGGCTGAGGAAACGCATGTGGCTGAAGAGTGACAGTTTGCCAAACCTGTTCTAAAGCCAATAGTACAGTCCTGGTCTTTGGTCTTGAAATGATGTTCTCCCCCTTCCGATAGATCTCCTCACTCCCCCCTGCATATGGCTTCTGCTTGTGCAGTCACTTCCTAAAAGCCACTGGTAATGGGGGTGAGGTAAGCCCAGGACCAGAAAGCCTTCACAGCCCTCTCCATCTGCTCTGCTCTGTGATGGATCAGTGGAGCATGGGAGGTGTTGCTCAGGACAGAGAGTTCCTACATTTCATTGTCCGGAACCCTTTAAATTCCCTGCCCATATCCATGTTTCATTACTCATTTTATGGACTCTCTCTTTCTGCCCGTAGAGTAACTGGCAGCTGAGAGACGGTAAGCAGAACTCCAAGTGAGGGCAAAGAAAGGTAAGGGTTGCAATGTAGCCAGAATGATGTAGGCCTGGTCAACAGTCAGACTTGAGTGAAGTAGAGCTGGGTGGGGGATTCAGCCAAGTATTCTTGCTCTTGACATTAGGCCCTATTGTGAAAAGTGTACCCCACTTTCCACACAAGTTTTCAGGGTATTTAAATATGCATTTCTTTTGAAGGGTTTCAAGTCTATAAAACAGAAATGGAGGGAGTTTGCGTAGGAGAGACATTTTAGCAAGGGCAAAGGGTAGGTAAGAAATGCACATATTAGTTAGTTTTTTAAAATAATATTTTCAATTACAATCCAATAATAACCTCTGCTTCTTAATGGCGGCATTGGAGGGTTTTCAGCAGGCAAAGTGCTTTTGCACTCAGCACCTCCCTGGCGGGAGCCTGGGTAAAGAGACGAACTGTGAGTGAAGCCTATTTCTCCCTGTCCCTGGGGGGAATTTGCAAGGATAATTGCCCACAATCATCTTTGTTTTTCCTTCGCCAACAATCTTCTGCTATCGTGGGGTCTGCCTCCATTAAGGCAGAACAGAACTGGAAGCTGCACATTTTAATTAGTTAGCTTACATCAGCGGTTACCAGTGTGGCATAATTCTTGCCATCCTGCCTTGCCTTTCTGTTTGAGGAATTGATCTAGCCCCAACGTCCAGCAACTCTGAGTTGTCTATTGGAATCAGAACTGTAGTCAGAAAAGCCATTAATTGGTTTTACTCGTCAACCAGAAGTAATCACACTTCTCTCCAGAGGGAAACACAAGATTCAGGAAGATTTTGAGCAGAGGAGAGAGAACCACACTTTCTGGGGAATAAATTCTCAAGGCTGTTATTCTTCCACTCAGTTTTTGCAGCTCGATCTGGTGCAGTCCACCTGCCATGGATCTCTCTACCAGTGCTGTGGTCTTCTTGTTCCTCACCTACCACCTCTGTGAGGCAGGACATCGAAGCTATAATTCAATCCTCACAGTGGCCAATGGTGGGAAGTGGGGAGAATGGGGAAAAATTGAATTCTGTCCCAAAGGACATGCATACGGATTCTCACTGCAGGTAAAGGCCTATCTATATCTTCTTTTTGATATCCCGATCCCAAGGAATAGTCACAATAATATAATATATATATATATATAAAGTTGCTTTCCATCTTTCTTTCTGAACCCATTGCCTGCATATTGCTGCCTGCAAGTTGCTTTGAAGTGTTGACTGCCATGCTTAAAGATTTAATAGCTCTAAAAGTCTCCATGCCACTTTGTCAGTCCACACTGGAGAGGCTTAGAGTGAATTGCATTTTACATAAAAGAAAACTACCATGAATCTGGATGGACTGGAGGGAAAAAGGGACAAGGATACAGAAAAGTTTGGAGTGCAATGAGCTGGAAATATTGTGGTCAGTTTTATCTTCCTTGAAAGTGAGCACCCAACTGGAAAATACAGACTAAACTGTTAGCGTGGAAGCAACCCAGGTCAGTTCTGGTGCTTTCTAGATGGGTTGCCATAAATCCTCAAAAAAGCTTAACAACTTTTTTTATTTGGAGTTTTACTTCTTGAAATAATATGGCAACTCTAACTTCACAAACTGGAGGAAACCTGCTGTAGCATATGAAGACATAAGAGAGGGTTTGAGGGTGCCTTAGCCAGCCATTAGCAAGATCAATTTTTCCCTATTAAGTTTGCTTACTTGGGCCCAAGTACTTGATACAGCTCAGAATGTAAATCTCAGTCCAGAACCAGTAATACTTGTACACAATTAGGGACATTTACTTATGAACAGATAACTGCTTATTCATGTTGCAAGCTACTACTTTGGAAAATTCAGACTAGTTTTATTAACTACAATAACACCCCCCCCCCTTTGTAACATACACAATATCTTTTTTCCGTTTCGTTTTCTGCATGGGTACTATTTCTTGTTTCTTCCTTTTTTGTGCCTGATCTTACTCTGTGCACTTGTAATTTTGTACTCTTATTTTTCAATAAACAATATAAAAGAGTCCTAGCTTGCAAAAACAGCTTTATTGCAGTCTCTTTCTCTCATTTGCAAAAGACAGAGAGTGAACAAGGAGTGACTGGTGATGATACTTCCCTCAATGGCATCCGTCTCCATTGCAGTAGTGGTGGAGTTGTAAAATCCGCTGTTGGATCGTAAGCATCTTCTTGATTTTTCTCTTTGTTGCTTGGAAAGTGATGCTGTGAGGGTCTGGCTGAAATCTATTATGTTTCAGCACCAGGAAAGGATAATGTCAGGGTCCATCAGCCTCATTCTTAGCTCTCAGACTCTAAGGATACCAACTCTAGGTTGCCTTCCAAATTTCAGAGGAACCCAAGCCCCACATAAGAAAGAGAAAGGAGGCTGCAACATCAAAGTACAAAGGAAAGGAAAAGCAGAGTTTCTTCCAGAGGACCACACATGCGAAGGAAAGAGAGAGCAAGAGGAAAGCACCATCTATCCTGAGAGTGGGGAACCTCAAGCCCAGAGGTCAAATGTGGTCCCCCAGGCTTCTCTGTCTGGTCCTCATGAATATCTGTGATTGTCAGGGGTCAGGACCTCAGGCAGGAAGGAGAGGCAGGCTGAGTATGAAAAGGCCAAGACCTACCTAACCAGTGGCTGTGCCTTCCTGAGAGAAAGTAGGCACAATACTGCAGCTCTCCTTCCTGGCGGATGCACTGGCTTAAAAGATCAATGCCTCTACTCAACAGCTGTTTAGCAGAGACCTTGATCCTGTGGGGTGCAGGTGCTGCCTTGCCCGTGGCTTTCTTGCAGGAAAGTTGTGACTACTTAACTTAGTGGATTCCATCCTGCATGTTGCTGGTCACTGGACTTCATGAAGAAGCAGCACCACCACACAGAATCAGGCCGTTGTGCTTAACATCTGTTAGGCAAGAGCAGCAAATCCTATGTGGCACCGATGCACCCTGACCTTACAAAGCAGTCCCATTCTTAACAGAAGATTGGGGTTCAAAACCCCTTTAAAGATTCTCTAGCTCCATCTTCCAGGGGCAGATTGGGAGGGTGTGGTGTGGGTGGACCCCGGGTGGCATAGGGGAAATCCACCTACTCCAAGGGTTGCAACACACAGCCCTACTTAGAAGTTGAGGTTTGGTAGACACACTATACCTGATGAGGTCTACAAAAGACGCATTTTATAAAATCTAAGGAGAGAACTGCCCTCTTGACTTTCGTGGTGGAAAGCAAATCATTCCAATTTGGGTCGTTTTTCCAGAGAGGCAGACATTACCGCATTGTCTTCTTTTTTTTTGCAGGTGGGGAAAGTGGACAGAGGTTAAGGAATGCCCCAGGGGCTACCTGGTTGCCTTCGCTCTCAATGTTGAATCCCCACACGTCCTAGGTGATAATACAGCAGCCAACAACATCCAGTTCAGCTGTGGAGATGGGTCTGTACTGGAGGGCGAGTCCCCCACCTTTGGTACTTATGGCCAGTGGAGCAAGCGCTGCACCGCTGGTGCCATCTGTGGGATCCAAACAAAGGTGGAGGCTCCAGCTCCAGGTGATAGGACAGCACTTAATGATGTCAGGTTCTTCTGCTGTGACTGAATCACCTGGGCTTCATCCTGCCTGTGTTCTAATGGTTTGTTGTCATGAAACTTCACCAACAATAAATCTTAACCAAAGAGTTGTGTGTACCTTTTGGAGCTTTGTCCCTTCCTGATCTCAGTTCCTTAAGACTGCATGAATTGGTTTTGGATGGGTGTGTTGGGATACTGCCAGGGAGACGAAGCCATCAGGCAGGCCTCCACGTCATCTCTGGACGATGTCCCCGTCTCCCATAGAACAGCACCAGTCAATTGGCGACACGAGCCTCAGACACATTCCAAGACTAGTGCACGCCCTTTCTGCAGAGTTTCCACAACTGAAGATTCAGCCAGGAGAGCATATTTACAGATTTATTCAACGTAGATCAGAACAAAGGAAAAACATGACTGCTTGCATTTGTGTCCAGGAAAACAGCCGGAACAAAAGCTATATACAAAACGGAAGTTCCCAGAGAGAACAGTGCTGGGAGTAAACAGGCATGTGACACACAAAAATCATGCCTGACCATTTAAGGTGGAATGGAACTGTATCCTAACAGGGAGGCCAGTGCAATGTTAAAGAGGGTACCATCCTAGAGCCGGAGTGTGATATCTTTAGCCCATTGATCTTGCCAGGCCCACCAGCCTCTCAGTTTGTCCCATGAGGTTGCTTTGAACAAATTGCACCCACTTGCCAATCACCAGCCATCTTAGGCACTGAGATCTCTTATGTCTGATCTAAGAACCATGCGGTAATATTTGAGGATTAGAAGGAATCTGGGCACCAAGCATAGCAGTCAGGTCCTAGGACCAGATCCCTTCACCTCTCCCATAAACTATTTAAGGGGGTCACTCCCCCCCCCCAAGTTGATGGGCACTGCCATTCTAATGGTGTGCATCATGTGATCAATTATGTGGGGTGGAGCTTACCTGCCTCCCCCCATATTGTATTCAAGTCGGCACCCCTGGCACCAAGCACCACCAGGAGCTCAAAGTGCAAGCAGAGTCTTATCCCGAATGTTAGCACTCTGCCTGACAGTGCTCAGCTCAGAGATAAGCCTCAGGCTGTTATTTGAGAGTAGAAGGCAACATTTATACCTATTCCTACTCCAGGAGTGTGGCGGAGGAGGTTGCAAATGCCTTTACTCTTAAAGTGCAGGCAGCATTTCACTTACCTTCAATCTATGCACAATGCCGAAACCAGAGAAAAGACTCTGCTTGCTCTTGGAGAGTAAAAAGCTCTTTTTTATTCCTAAAGGTTAGGGAAAGGAATCTCTGGCTTTCTGAACGTGTTTATGTATACTTGTCTGCCTGCCTCATTCTCTCTCTATGTGTGTGTGCCTGTGGATTTTATTTATTTTCTATTTCTATTTATTTATTTGGAATTTATTCTGCTTTTGGCCCCATCCACCCATGGAAGAATGGCCACATTCCAATCTACACCTTGGGGCAAAATTGCTTCCCTGCTCCTGCCATATAGGGATTGATGAATGGTTATGTTATGCTATGCTATTTTCTTCTGACTCCTGAAGGACAGCAATCAAAACTATGGTTAGAGAGCAGTGGAGTAGTGCATCCATGATCACATCTGTGGTCCCAAATGCTCAGGTGGCCAGATTAGAAGTTTCCCCCTCTTCCGTTTGCTGCATTGGTGAACGGCTGTTGTAGCTGAATGACCTAGACTGCCACCCTCTTGGCAGAGTGTGTCCCTTCTTATCAGCTGTCAGAGGAGCAGGAAGAAGAGATACAGGCAGCATGTGTGTCAGAGTGTGTGTGAGCAAACTAGGGGTGACAAGGCGAGACATTCACCTCTTGTGGTTGTGGCAGACAGAGGTGGGTCGGGAGGAGCTGCTTCCCATAGTGCTCAGCCCTAGGAAGATGCAGAGGTCACCTGGCTAAGAGGAGGAAAAGGCCTCAGAATGCAGAAAGCTGGAAGTTTGCACAACAGCTTACTAAAGTAAAATAATGAGGTGTTGCCAAAAGAGAACTGGGACATGGCGATGCCCACTAAGAAACATAGGATTGCTCCTTAAAATGCACTAATGGCTGGCTGGTTGTAAGTCACTTTGTGTTGCTCTGGACAAACAGATTTAATCAATAAAATATATCTCAATAGAAGCAGCCCCCACAGTCCAGCTTTAAATAACAACAGTTTCAATAGCGAAGCATAAGAATATAAAGATGAATATACATCACTAAAAAACATACAGCACACATCTAAAACCCTGTGAATACAAAGGTTCAGTTTTTAAACTTCGGACAATAAAGACCACAAAGATGGCACCAGGTGGGCCTTTCCAGGGAAGACATTTCATAACCAGGCTGACACCACCTATAAGACCCTGTATCCAGGAGCACTGGAAGAGAGCCTCTGATGATGATTTCGGGGTCCAGGTAAGTAGACCTGGGAGGAGGTGATCCTTGAGGTAAGCTGTTCCTAGGCCATTTAAGGAGTAGACAATAAATCACTACTGCAATATAGTGAAATTGTCCACAAACCCTTTATGAACCTTGATACCCCATGCAGAATTTTCTGTACTGTTTTCAAAGTCACCCCACACATAACTCACTTCAGTTAATCTAACAGGAAGATCATGGATAATGGACACAAGACTACCTGCAGCCCTGTAAGGTTATAGTGTATCAGATTAAGCTGATAAAAATTCATTTCAATGAATGATTCATTTCAGCAAAAAAAATAAAAATGGTGAAATGGACAGTTCAGCAATTTGTTTCAGTGCTTGCCTTCAAGCAGCAGTTAGTTTCAGCAGTTAGCTTTGGTATTTGGATTAGCCAGTTTTCTAGAGTCAATAATCCATTTTAGAAATTAAATGTCATGGTTCTACTGGATTGTAGAACATTCCCTCGAGCAATGAGACTTCCTTTCCTCCCTTTGCATCCCCTGCAGAAACTCAACAGGTGCTCCAAAGGGTTGGTGAACCCTCCAGAGCAAAATTTTAGGGGAGGATGAAGAGCTGGCAGAGGAAGAAAAGAAATAAAAAGTCCCATTGCACAGATTTCCGATGTCCATGTGAATGCATCATTGTTTCATTATCCTATAAGTTTGCTTCCAGAATGTCCATCCATATATTCATATGCTTCTGTTTAGACATCATTTGCAGAGACATTTCTTCCTTCAAAGCATTCACTAAAGCTGTTGCAGCTCTTGCTGTTGTTCCGTTGGAGGGCTTTTCATCCCGAGTTAGGCACCATGTTTTTCAGGTCTGCTTCCTTGTCTGGATGTGTCCGTAACTGCCTCCCATTCAAACAAAAGCGCTGCTGCTGTTGTTTAGTTGTGTTTGACTTTTCATTTTTTTTATTATAAATTTTTATTGGATTTTCACATTTTATAAAGACATCACAAACACACAAAAAGACAAAGACAAAACATGTATAATTTCATATCCTTACTTTCTTAACCCCACTCCCTGACTTCCCCCCACCCCCCGCTTCATACATCCCAATTCCAATAGTTAGCTCAGCAAGTCCTTGTCCCTCATCCTTAACATATTGTTATTATTTTTAAGCTTAGCTCTTTTTACTTGGCCAAATTTTACTTATCCAATTCTCTTATAAATATTAAATCCTTTTCTAAGGTCAACCCAGATTCCCTTCCACGAATTTCCCCCTTTTTATATTAAATATAGGTCATAATGGCCAAACACAAAAGTCATGAAAATTTTGAAATTCTGTTCTCCCCTCCCTCCCTACCCCGGTTTCCGTCCCTTCCCAAATAAGTGTCCACAAAAACAGTTCCTAGCCTGGATTCCTCACATCCGAGGCCTTCAAATCTCTGTCAGTCTCTCTCTGCCGGTTTTGTTGGTAACCCTTTTTGTTGGTCCTCAGGTCTCGAAGGAGTTCTGTCACAGTCACATCAAATTTTCTTCCATCCAAAATACTTGAAAGCAGTTGCTGCAAAAGATCAGCTGATCTCCCATACTCAAAGAGGAAGTCCCGATCATATTTCTTAACTCTTTTAAATTCCAGTATTCCAAGTACTCCAGGGGCTTCCTCCTTCATCTTTCGCAGATTTCGCAGATTTGTAATCCAAAGATCTTCTTCTTTATATTCTAACAATATAGGCTTCTGGTTGGTATTTTCCACCTGTACTTTCTCCACTCCTTCTTCCCTCTCCACCAGTTCCAAAGATATCTCTTCTGGTTCAGCTGCAGATTTTTTTCCAGTCAAGTCCTTTATACATTCAGCTTTGTTCATAGCCATGCTCTGCTCTTGCAATATTCCCACGAGAAAGAACATTCTTTCTATCTCTGCCTGTAATTTTCCATCTGCAGCCATTGTAATGTCTCAAAGTTCCCCCTAGGGGGATTCTAGTTACTTATTAATCCTTTTCCAACAATCCATTACTTTGTTGTTTATTACTACTTTGTTCCCGACCACTTTTATTCAAATGTAACACATTTAGTCCAGAGAGATATTAAGTAGTAAAATTTTTAACTTTAACCGCCCGTTTGACAGCTCCTTTGACAGCTGTCAAACTCCTTATTCCTTTTTCTCAGGCTCACACACAGGACGCTCCCGGGTCCGGGGGGGGGGGTACGCAAAAGCTTCTAAAATTCCGCTCTTACTCTCCAGCACAAAAACTTCTTCTGTCAAATTCATGGAATTATTATCTTTTATCTGACATCGAGAAAACAATGATCTCTCCACCTTAGTTCTCCGATCCTTGCTTTAAATTGTTTGTAGGTAGGGGGGTGCGGACTTCCCTTTAGCACATCCCCCAGTCGTACCGAATTCAAAGGTAAGAATTTTAAAGTCCAAACTCCGTTCTACTCACGGGTTGTTTGTTTTCCAGTCCAAATTTTGGGGGAAAAGTCAGCGCTCTCCGGCCATGGCTCGCGGCTTCGCTCCACTGAAGTAGTGGTCTACTCACAGCACCACGCCACTCTCCATACCCTCTCCGTAGCCTTTAAAAAGGCTCTTCGTGGGTCGGGGAGGGCACTTAAGGTGCCCGCTGAGTCACCAAGTCCGCAGGCTTCCGCGCCTGCGGTTTCTGAGGGTCTCCGCGTCGCCGGCGCGGCAAGACCCGTCTCCAGCAGAGCCGATTCCCTCCGGAGCTCGGAGGGAATCCGCCATTAGCCGATCGCGCTAACCCGGAAGTCCCGTGTTTGACTTTTCATGACCCCATGGACCAGAGCACGCCAGGCCCTCCTGTCTTCCACTGCCTCCTGCAGTTTGGTCAGCTCATGTTAGTAGCTTCGAGAACACTATCCAACCATCTTGTCCTTTGTCGTCCCCTTCCCCTTGTGCCCTCTATCTTTCCCAACATCAGGGTCTTTTCCAGGGAGTCTTCTCTTCTCATGAGGTGGCCAGTGTATTGGAGCCTCAGCTTCAGGATCTGTCCTTCCAGTGAGCACTCAGGGCTGATTTCCTTCAGAATGGAGAGGTTTGATCTTCTTGCAGTCCATGGGACTCTCAAGAGTCTCCTCCAGCAGCATAACTAAAAAGCATCAATTTTTCAGCATTCAGCCTTGTTTGTGGTCCAGCTCTCACTTCCAGACATCACTACTGGGAAAACCATAGCTTTAACTATACGGACCTTTGTTGGCAAGGTGATGTCTCTAAGTGTCACTAAGAGCCTTCCATTCAAACAAAAGTAGTGGGCAATATTGCTTTCATTCGCTGAAGTGGTGCTTGCTGATTATCCAAAACTAAAGGCACCAAGTGTGGTATATCTTGGCCCATTATTTTGGCTCATAGGGATAGTCATTGCTGTATCCGGATAGGAAGTGCTTGCCTCATGCCACCATCTCCCCACTCCTTATAAACATTTTTAAAGGCTTGGCAGCTCTACATTGGCCTTTCTTCTGCATGATTGTTTGTATCCTCCAACAGGGCCTTGCAGGTCTCACAGACCTCACCGTGTAGCTTCCTGTTAAATTTTGAAGGGTACTATGAAACTGAGGGTGAACTTCAGCTGTTCTGGTATTCTGTGGGTATATTTACACATCAAACTTATATCAGATTTCTACCAAGTTAACTGTCCTGGTTTCACCTGAATGCTTTCTTGAACAGCAGATTGATAAGGGAATTGTAACTCTCTCTTTGAGAAAACTAGTATACACACAGTGGAGCTACAGTTATCAAGATACAAGACACCTTCTTTTCCCTCTCTCTGACACCCTCTTCTGTATGTGTTGCCCTCCCTCCCCATTTCCTCCATGCCTAGTGGTTTCCCATGAGAAGGAAACATCACTTTTGCTGGAAGTCTGAACTCCAGGCTTGAGGACTTGTGGCAATTAGGCTGAGGAAACGCATGTGGCTGAAGAGTGACAGTTTGCCAAACCTGTTCTAAAGCAAATTGTACGGTCCTTGTCTTTGGTCTTGAAATGATGTCCTCACCCTTCCAATAGTGGCACCCTTGCCACTCCTCCTGGCAAATGGCTTCTGCTTGTGCAGGAACTTCCTAAAAGCCACTGGGAATATAGGTGAGGAAAGCACAGGACCAGCCACTTCCGGAGGCGACGCGAAACGGCAATGGCGGTCCTCTTTACGCAGTGAAGAGGGGCTCCGCGGAAAAGGGTCGTCCGCTGCGGCAAAGCGGAGACCCATCAAGAAAAACCGCAGGCAGAGCGAGCCTGTGGCCGTGGGACTCGGCGGGTGCCAGAAGCCCCCCCAGAAGCGCAGAAGGGACCCCGTAAGGGGCTCCGGAACGTGAAAGGGGGAGCGGCACTGTGAGTTCATCGCTCTTTCCGTGGATGCAAAGCCGCGCAGCTGCTGCCGATGAGCGCCGACCTTTCTTCTTGAAAAACATCGGATTGGCTGTAATTTACCCGTGAGTAAGGGGTACTAAAATCTGGATCCAAAATTTAAAACTTGGAAATTCGGCCGAAAACGGGAGGCGAGTAACAGGAAGTCCGTCTCCCGATCTTGCTAAACAGATCAAAGCAAAGACTCTGAGGAATGCTGAGGAGTTTAAAGGAGACCGTAAAAGTGGAACTATTGTGCATTTACAGACTTAGTTAAAGGATAAAGGGAAATTATTCTCAAACCTGTGGGATCTGCTTTTGGAACTTTCTTCTTGTTTTTTCCTTGTTTTTGGATTTAAAAGGGACAACCAAGCCGTCGGGCTGCCAGCGCGCAAGAAAGCTGTCAAACTGCGGATTACTGTTGCAAGAGTTTAAAACTGTTACACGCATTGAGGTCTCAACACTTAAACATTGTTGCTGTTACCTTTCTTGCTACCTTGTGGCTTTCCTTTAAGAAATAGAAGGCTTTTGGGAACTTTCCTTTTTGTCTCGGAACTATAAGGATTTAACATAGGGAACATAGGAACTTTAATGGCGGAAAAATTTTTCCCTTCCTTGAAACTGTGAAATACCCCCCCTAGTGGATTGTGGAGATATAGAGGCTTGGGAACTACACTTTGTTTGGACTTTCTGAGGTTAAATTGTTTACATTCTGGACTTGTCTACCCTACGGAATAAAAGATAATTTGACCTTGAACAGAGGCAGGTGGGGAATGAGCGGCACAGGGAAAACAAGAGCAGCTAAAGCTAAAGAAAAAGAAAAAAAAGCTGTGCAACTCGTTCAAACAACTTTAACTCATCAACGGAGATCATCTGTCCCAACTGTGCTGACAGCACAGGAGGTGGAAGCTGAACAGCCTGCTGCAGAAGATATGGCAGCAGGAGGGTCTGAAGCAGTTTTGAAACAAATTTTGGAGCAATTAGCAATTTTGAACCAAAAGGTGGACAATCAATCAACAAAAATTGACCAAGCAACATCCTCTATTAGTAAACTGTCTGAAAAGGTTTCCCAGCATAACCAAGCAATTGAGAATTTGCAAGGAGCAACAGCTGAAAATCATAAACTAGCTGAGGAAGCCTTTCAAAAAGCAGAGCAAGCGAATAAAAAGGTTGATGAGATTAAAGGAGAAGTTAGGCCTCTGCAAAGACAGGTAGGGGAACAGCAAGCCTACCTGTCAATGGTTGAACTGAAAAATAAGGAGAACAACCTCAGGCTGAGGGCCATCCCAGAATTGGAGGAAGGTAATTTGGAGGGATTTTTGACACTTTTATTCTCCAAGTTCTGGGGAATAGAAGAAGATAAAGACTTTAAAATTGTGACGGCATTCAGACTGGGTAGATCGGTAAAGAAAGACAAGGCCAGAGACTGTTTGGTCATCTTGAGATCAAGAGAAGAAAGAGACAAGATACTAGGCCTACATTTTAAAAAATCTTTGGAGATACAAGGTAAAAAGGCTGAAATTTATAGAGATATACCCAAACAGCTTTTGGATCTTAGAGCCTCATATTTAGAACTGACAAAATTGTTGAGATACAACGCAATCCCTTATAGGTGGGAGTTTCCGCAAGGACTATCATTTACCTACAAAAGAAGGAAAGTAAGAATTAAAACACCAGAGGACCAGCAGAAGTTCCTACACGACCACGGGGAAGATCTCCAAAAAGGGGCAGCAGTTTCTTGGCCACCGCCACTACCGGAACCTACACCTGGAGTTGGACCAGTATTACCACCACCGGGAGCGGAGGAAAATCAAGACACCCCATTGTAAGACTTACGAACTGATCCAGGATGTCTCTGCAACTGCTTAGTTGGAACATAAATGGCGGAAACTCCCCGGAAAAAAGAAGAAAAGTGTTTCATATCTTGAAAAAAGAACAATTGGACATTATTTGCCTGCAAGAAACCCATGTGACAAGGCTCCATAGGAAAGTGTTAATTAACAAAAGGTTAGGCCAGGAATTCATTTCTTCGGATAAAGTCAAGAAAAGAGGAGTGGTGATATATGCAAAGGAGAGCCTGTCACCGAAATTATTATTTAAAGATGAACTAGGCAGAATTTTGGCGATTGAAATTCAAACACAAGGAGAAAAATTTTTGATATTAGGAATTTATGCACCAAACGATGGAAAATCGGAATTTTTTAAGAAGTTGCATGAGACCTTACTGGACTATCTAGATTACAACAACATCATCATGTTGGGAGATATGAATGGGGTGGTGTCTGTACATATGGATAAGTCGCAAAGTGCAAACATAACGAAAGATGGCAGACTACCTAAGACCTTTTTTGAAATGACTGACAATATGGACCTGATTGACATATGGAGGGTTAAGAACCCCCTAGGAAAAGAAGGAACTTTCTTTTCTGAAGCTCATCTGTCATGGACACGAATCGACCAAATATGGATAACTAAAGGACTGGCACCTAAGACTAGAAAAGTGGAAATCTGCCCAAGAACCTGCTCCGACCATAATGCCTTGAAAGTGGAATTGAGATTAAATACAACCGGATCCTTCAGATGGAAAATGAATGACACATTACTAAGAGATCAGGAGATTGTTAAGAAGGCCCAAAAAACTCTAAAGGACTATTTTGAGATAAACTTAAACACTACGGTGGAAAAAAGAACAATCTGGGACGCAAGCAAAGCAGTCATGAGAGGGTTTCTAATACAACAAAATACGATAAAGAAAAGACTCTGGAATGAAAAGAAGGAGAAGATATTGGAGAAAATAAGAGAAGGAGAGAAAAAAATAAGATCTAGGCCTAAGTCGAAGGATGTGCTGAGAGAAGTGAAATTTTTCCAAGCACAATATTCAAAATTGATAAACCAAGAAGTGGAATGGAAAATTAAGCAAATGAAACAAAGATCTTTTGAATCAGCTAACAAGTGTGGGAAACTGCTAGCATGGCAGTTGAAAAAAAGACAAAAATTAAATATAGTTACAAATCTAGAGATTGAAGGGAGAATTGTTCAGAAACCCGAGGAAATTAGAAAGTGTTTCCAGAGATATTTCAAAGAACTTTATGCACAAGGGCCGCAGAAAGAGTTTGAGGTGGATCAATATGTCAAAACCAATGGATTACAAAAAATACCCCAGGAAATGAGAACAATCCTGAATGGTGAAATTACACGGCAGGAAATCGAAAGTGTCATACAGAACCTCCAACTAGGCAAATCTCCAGGCCCTGATGGACTTACCTCCAAATATTACAAGGTTTTGAAGGACTACTTGATACAACCTTTGATGGAGGTCTGTAATCAGATTATGGAGGGGAGGAAGGCACCGGAAACGTGGAAAGAAGCTTTCATCACATTGATACCTAAACTAGAAACTGAAAAGACCCAACTTAAGAACTACCGTCCCATCTCACTCCTAAATGTGGATTATAAAATCTTTGCGGACATTTTGGCAAATAGATTTAAAAAAGTCCTTAATGAAGTGATCCATAAGGACCAGGCAGGCTTTCTCCCTGGTAGGCATTTGTTTGATAACACAAGAAACATCATCGACATTTTGGAACTTTTACAAACAAATCTTAACACTAGAGCGGTGTTAATATTTATTGATGCGGAGAAAGCCTTTGACAACATTTCTTGGATGTTTATGAAGAAAAATTTGGAAGGGATGGGAGTGGGACGGGGGTTTGAAAATGGAATAGAAGCAATTTATTCAGAGCAAAAAGCTAAATTGATTGTTAACAATGTGGTGACAGAGGAGTTCAAAATAGAAAAAGGGACATGACAGGGGTGCCCCCTATCACCTCTATTATTTATTTCAGTCCTGGAGGTGCTATTGAATATGATCAGAAAGGACCGGTTGGTACAAGGAATCGAGGTCGGAGTGAAACAATACAAACTGAAAGCATTTGCAGATGACTTGGTATTAACATTACAGGAGCCAGTCTCTAGCTCTAAAAGAGTTTTAGAATTAATTTCTGATTTTGGTCGAGTGGCGGGATTTAAGTTGAACAAGCAAAAGACTAAGGTTTTAGCAAAAAATTTGACATCTACAGAAACAGATGAGTTCCTGAAAGAGACAGAATTAAATGTGGTTAAAAAAGTGAAATACCTAGGGGTGTATCTGACCTCCAAAAATTTGAATTTGTTTAAAGATAATTATGAGAAATGTTGGTCAGAAATTAAACGAGATATGGAAATTTGGTCAAGATTGAAACTTTCCTTGTTAGGCCGAATAGCAGCTATAAAGATGAATGTATTGCCGAAAATGTTATTTTTGTTTCAGACCCTACAGATCGTGGACAAGGTGGAATGTTTTGGAAAGTGGCAGAAGGATATTTCTAAGTTTGTTTGGCAGGGCAAAAAGCCCCGAATAAAGTTTAAAATTTTAACTGACGCGAAAGAAAGAGGGGGATTTGCCCTGCCAGACTTGAGGTTATATTATGAATCTGCAGCCTTCTGCTGGATGAAAGATTGGATTTTGCTGGAGAACACTGATGTCCTAGATCTGGAAGGGTTTGATAATGCTTTTGGGTGGCATGCATATTTGTGGTATGACAAGGTTAAAGTTCATAAACTGTTTAAAAACCATATTGTTAGAAGAGCAATTTTTATGGTCTGGACAAAATACAAAGACTTATTGGAAAGTAAGACTTTCACCGGTGGAGGCCAAGGCACGTAAGAGACTTAATATGGAGGCCTATTGGCCAAAATACTGGGAAATAATTGAAAAAATTGGAGACATTTGGAGGTTACAGAGCTTGGAAAAATTAAAAAACAAGGTGCGAGATTGGTTGCATTATGCCCAAATTCAGGAGGTTTTTAAAGTGGACAAAAAGGTGGGATTCCAGGTGGAAAAATCAAAATTAGAGACAGAATTGCTAGAACCAAAAAATAAACTGCTCTCTAGAATGTACAACTTGCTGCTTAAATGGAACACACAGGACGAGATAGTCAAATCCGCCATGATAAAGTGGGCACAGGATATTGGACACAACATTATGTTTGAAGACTGGGAAAGGTTATGGAACACCGGAATGAAATTCACGGCATGTAGTGCCTTGAAGGAAAATATTATGAAAATGATATACCGGTGGTACATGACCCCAGTCAAGCTTGCTAAGATATATCACCTGTCTGATAATAAATGTTGGAAGTGTAAGGAGGCGGAAGGGACATTCTTTCACCTCTGGTGGACATGTCCGAAAGTGTGGGCCTTCTGGGAGATGATTTATAATGAGCTAAAAAAGGTATTTAGATATACCTTACCTAAGAAACCGGAGGCCTTTCTTTTGGGCATTGTAGACCAGAATGTGTTAAAGAAGGATAGAACCTTTTTTATGTATGCTACTACTGCAGCAAGAATTCTCATCGCAAAGCATTGGAAGACACAAGATTTACCCACGCTGGAGGAATGGCAGACGCAGTTGATGGACTATATGGAATTGGCTGAAATGACTGGCAGAATCCGAGATTTGGGAGAAGAAGCAATGGAAAAGGACTGGAAAAAATTTAAGGACTATCTACAAAAACAATATAAGTTGTATGAATGCTAAGAAAATGCACCATTTAGGGAATCTTAGCCCCAGCAATAGCAATTAGGTGAAATGAAAATTAAGGTACAAGAAATTTGAGGTGGAATTAGGAAATAATTTTATTGTGTTTTAACTAAAATATATAAGAATTGGTGTACAATATTTGGAATTTGATAACATGATAAATTGAAAGATACAATAAGTTATGAAATAAGATGACAAATTGCTGAAGTTTGTATTATATATAATGCAAGGTCTGGAGGATGTGGGGAAGTCCAGTAGATTTGATAAAAGGATTACGGAAATTTGAAACTTTTATAATTTTCTTCTTTTATCTGTTTTTCTTTTCTGTATTTCTGTATCCTGTAAAATTAATAAAAACATTTTTTTTTTTTAAAAAAGGAAAGCACAGGACCAGGAAGACTTCATAGTCCTCTCCGCCTGCTCTGCTCCATGATGGATCAGTGGAGCATGGGAGGTGTTGCTCAGGACAGAGAGTTCCTACATTTCATTGTCCTGAACCCTTTAAATTGCCTGCTCAGGTCCATGTTTCATTACTCAGTTTACGGACTCTCTTCTTCTGCCTGTAGTGTAATTGGCATCTGAGAGACGGTAAGCAGAACTCCAAGTGAGGGCAAAGAAAGGCAAGGGTTGCAATGTAGCCAGAATGATGTAGGCCTGGTCAATTGTCAGACTTGAGTAAAGTAGAGCTTGGTGGGGGGATTCAGCCAAAGTATTCTTGCTCTTGGTATTAGGCCCTTTTTGTGAAAAGGTACCCCACTTTTTGCAAAACTTTTCAGGGTATTTAAATATGCATTTCTTTTGAAGGGTTGCAAGTCTATAAAACAGAAATGGAGGGAGTTTGCATAGGAGAGACATTTTAGCATGGGCAAAGGGTGGGTAAGAAATGCACATTTTAGTCCTCCCCCCATAATATTTTTATTAGTTTTCATTTACAATCCAATAATAGCCTCATTATAACAATACCAGTTTATAATACAATTATTGATATCAATAATTTAAATATCGAATTATATACAGTGGAGTCTTGGGTTGTGAATGTGATATGTGTGGGAGGCATGTTCGCAACCCACAGCATCCGCAAAACGCAGCGTCTCGTCTCCGCATGCGCGGGTTGCGATTAGGTCCTTCTGAGCTCACGCAAAGCACAATCTAGTGTTTCTGGTGCTTTCGGGTTTTGGCGCATCTGTATCCCTTAATCACGCAGCGTGAAGCGTCTGTAACCCAAGGTATGATTGTAATTTAGTTAAAGTGGCCCCACATGTGCTAGAATTGATTGTTTGCTTTATTTCTCCATTCCAAAATCTTATTAATTTTCATTGTATTCTGGTCATAATAATAATAATCCCTTATATAACCACTGCAATATTAATAATTTCTATTTGTGTTGACACATTAAATGATTTATAAATGTACAAGTGAAAAACTTAAACTATATCTTATTCTTCCTGTACGTGGTAATTATTCGGTCCATGGTTTTTCTTCCAGTCCTTGTAAGATTTTATGTCTTTCTTTCCCCCGGTTGTTGCTGTTATCCATCATTGTTGTTCTAGAAATTTCTCTGTTGCTCTGTCCCATGCTTCATTGTTTTGCAACTTTAACAACAGCTGCAAAAGTCACTCTGTCCCAATAAATAACCCATCTTTACCATTTTTCCTCTCAGCCTGGGTAGAAGAGTGGTCTGTTGAACTGCAGATGACTCAGTAATGAACCTTATCAGTTCCTTGGCCAGTTCACAGATTCCTTTCATCCTCCCTTCCAACTGAAGATATATGAGCAATTACACTTCCAATTAAATTAAACTCCAAGTCCTTCAGTTATTCAGTTCACTTTGTAAATAATAACGGATGGGGAAGAGTTACCTCTATGTTTCCATCGTAAACCTTTTGCAAAATAGAGCTTCCCTCCCTTTCTCTCCCCCCCCCCAGTTCCATCTAATGTTATATTCCATATCTATAATCCAATTTCTTCCATCCTCGCTTGAACAAATATAATTTGAACTAACACTCAGAGGAGGGTCGATGAATCATAAATGTAGAGAAGTAAATTTTAAATAAAGAGAACCTCTGCTTCTTAATGGAGGCATTGGAGGGTTTTCAGCAGGCAAAGTGCTTTTCTACTCAGCACCTCCCTGCTGTGCCGGACGGAGAGCCAGGTACTGAGACGAACTGCGAGTGAAGCCTATTCCCCTCTGTCCCTAGGAGGAATTTGCAAGGATAATTACCCTCAACCATCTTTGTTTTTCTTTTGCCAACAGTCTCCCACTGCCATGGGGTCTGCTTCCAGAAAGGCAGAACGGAACTGGAAGCTGCACATATTAGTTAGTTAGCTTACATCAGCGGTTACCAATGTGGCATAATTCTTGCCTTCCTGCCTTGCCTTTCTGTTTGAGGAAATGATCTAGCCCCAATGTCCAGCAACTCTGAGTTGTCTTTTGAAATCAGAAGTGTAGTCAGAAAAGCCATTAATTGGTTTTACTCATCAACCAGAAGTAATCACACTGCCCTCCGGGGGGGGGGGGGGACACAAGATTCAGGAAGATTTTGAGCAGAGGAGAGAGAACCACACTTTCTGGGGAATAAATTCTCAAGGCTGTTATTCTTCCACTCAGTTTTTGCAGTTCAATCTGGTGCAGTCCACCTGCCATGGATCTCTCTACCAGTGCTGTGATCTTATTGTTCCTCACCTACCACCTCTGACATGATGTCCTCACCCTTCTGACAGCCCTCCCCACTCTCACAGGCAAATGGGTTCTGGTTGTGGAGGCATTTCCTAAAGGCACTGGTAATGGGGGTGGGGGCAGGACAAAGAAGATTTCATAGCCTTCCCAATGCTCTGCTTTGTGATGGCTCAGAGGAGGTGTTGCTGAGGACAGAGAGTTCCTACACTTCTTTGTCCTGCCCCCTTGAAATCCCCTGCTCACATTCATATTTCCTCACTCGGCTTAAGGACGTTTTCATTCTGCCTGGCAGCTGAGAGACAGTAAGTAGAACTACCTTGCTCTGCTCTAAGAAGTTTGGTAAGGGAAGACAAGGCTTGCAACATGACCAGATTTACAGAAGCCTGATCAGTAGCCAGTAACCAGTGGGGATCCAGCCAAGCATTCTTGTTAGTGGTATTAGGCCCTACTTTTCGTGAAAAGTGTACCCCGCTTTTCACAAAAGATTTCACGGTATTTAACCATGCATTCCTTTGGAAGTGTTGCAAATCTATGGCAGCATCCCCCGACCTTGTGATCTCTAGGTGTTCTGGACTACAATTCCCATCAGCTGGAACCAGCACCGTGTTTGCTGGCTGGGGATGATGGGAGTTGCAGTCTGGAGCATATGGAATTTACCAGGGTGGGGAAGGTTGGCCTAAGGGGCGCTGCAAGGCTATGCCCTTTCCATGTAAAAATTTGTAGATCAGTGTTGCAGGATGTCCCAGGTATATCCTCCAGCATCTCCTAGTAGGGCTGGGAAGTCCCCTGTCTGAAACTTTGGAGAGTAGCTCTAGGGTAGACAGAACTAAGCTAGATAACGAATAGCCTGGCTTAGAATAAGGCAATTTCCTGTATTTCTAGAGTGAAGCCCCTGCTAAAGTGTGTATCTCTGATGTTGGAGGCACTTAGTCCAAGCTGAAGTAATCACACTTCTCTCCCGGGGGAAACACAAGATTCAGGAAGATTTTGAGCAGAGGAGAGGGAACCACAATTTCTGGGGAATAAATTCTCAAGGCTGTTATTCTTCCATTCAGTTTTTGCAGCTCGATCTGGTGTAGTCCACCTGCCATGGATCTCTCTACCAGTGCTGTGGTCTTCTTGTTCCTCACCTACCACCTCTGTGAGGCAGGACATCGAAGCTATAATTCAATCCTCATTGTGCCCAATGGCGGGCAGTGGGGAGAATGGGGAAAAATTGAAGCCTGTCCCAAAGGACATGCATACGCATTCTCACTGAAGGTAAAGGCTTATCTATATCTTCTTTTTGATACCCCGATCCCAAGGAATAGTCACAATAATGTAATATATATATATATTTTAAGTTGCTTCCCATCTTTCTTTCTGAACCCATTGCCTGCATATTGCTGCCTGCAAGTTGCTTTGAAGTGTTGACTGCCATGCTTAAAGATTTAATAGCTCTAAAAGTCTCCATGCCACTTTGTCAGTCCACACTGGAGAGGCTTAGAGTGAATTGCATTTTACATAAAAGAAAACTGGATGGACTGGAGGAAAAAGGGACAAGGATACAGAAAAGTTTGGAGTGCAGTGAGTTGGCAATAT
Organism: Podarcis erhardii; assembly: GCF_964252035.2. Taxonomy (NCBI): domain Eukaryota; kingdom Metazoa; phylum Chordata; class Lepidosauria; order Squamata; family Lacertidae; genus Podarcis; species Podarcis erhardii. The sequence continues at coordinate 23,106,285 of NC_138508.1, read as the reverse complement.
TGTGGTCAGGTTTATCTTCCTGAAAAGTGAGCGTCCAACTGGAAAATACAGACTACACTGTTAGTGTGGAAGTAACCCAGGTAAGTTCTGGTGTTTTCTAGGTGGGTTGCCATAGGTCCAGATTTTCCCTGACATGTCCAGGATTTCAACAACTCCCCCCCCCCCGACAGCTTAACAACTTTTTGTGTCTGGATTCTTGCTTCTTGAAATAATATGGCAACCCTAACTTCACAAACTGGAGGAAACCTGCTGTAGCACATGAAGACATAAGAGAGGGATTGAGGATGCCTTAGCCAGCCATTAGCAAGATCAATTTTTCCCTATCACGTTTGCTTACTTGGGGCCCATTGGACTGGTTGCACCAAAAAGCTACTGTCTTTTGATGCAGCTCGGAATGTAAATCTCAATCCAGAACCAGTAATACTTGTACACAATTAGGGACATGTAATTATGAACAGATAACTGCTTATTCAGGTTGCAAGCTACTTCTTTGGAAAATTCAGACTAGTTTGATTAACTACAATAACACCCCCCCTCTTTGTAACATACACAATATCTTTTTTCCGTTTTGTTTTTTGCATGGGTACTATTTCTTGTTTCTTCCTTTTTGTGCCTGATCTTACTCTGTGCACTTGTAATTTTGTACTTTTTATTTTTCAATAATAATAAACTTAAACAAGATTTTAATAAGAAAAACAAAAATTCCATTTACACTAAATACATCAACAAACCAGACCCAACCACCAACCCATCCCCCAGGGAAATGGAAGAGCTAGGTGCTGCTCCTTATATACTACACCCAATTGCTGACACAGCTTAATCAATACAACTCAGCAGCACCTGCTATGTTTCACAGCTGTAAAGCTGGGTCTCGTTAGTTTGCTCTGGCCCTTGCTCTGGCCCCTTAAAGACATACACATCAGGTGGAACAATGATCATAGAATCATAGAATAGAATCATAGAATCATAGAGTTGGAAGAGACCACAAGGGCCATCGAGTCCAACCCCCTGCCAAGCAGGAAACACCATCAGAGCACTCCTGACATATGGTTGTCAAGCCTCTGCTTAAAGACCTCCAAAGAAGGAGACTCCACCACACTCCTTGGCAGCAAATTCCACTGTCGAACAGCTCTTACTGTCAGGAAGTTCTTCCTAATGTTTAGGTGGAATCTTCTTTCTTCTAGTTTGGAACCATTGCTCCGTGTCCGCTTCTCTGGAGCAGCAGAAAACAACCTTTCTCCCTCCTCTATGTGACATCCTTTTGTATATTTGAACATGGCTATCATATCACCCTTTAACCTCCTCTTCTCCAGGCTAAACATGCCCAGCTCCCTTAGCCGTTCCTTATAAGGCATCGTTTCCAGGCCTTTGACCATTTTGGTTGCCCTCCTCTGGACACGTTCCAGTTTGTCAGTGTCCTTCTTGAACTGTGGTGCCCAGAACTGGACACAGTACTCCAGGTGAGGTCTGACCAGAGCAGAATACAGTGGCACTATTACTTCCCTTGATCTAGATGCTATACTCCTATTGATGCAGCCCAGAATTGCATTGGCTTTTTTAGCTGCCGCGTCACTGGTTGGCTCATGTCAAGTTTGTGGTCAACCAAGACTCCTAGATCCTTTTCACATGTACTGCTCTCAAGCCAGGTGTCACCCATCTTGTATTTGTGCCTCTCATTTTTTTTGCCCAAGTGCAATACTTTACATTTCTCCCTGTTAAAATTCATCTTGTTTGTTTTGGCCCAGTTCTCTAATCTGTCAAGGTCGTTTTGAAGTGTGATCCTGTCCTCTGGGGTGTTAGCCACCCCTCCCAGTTTATAAATGTAAATGATCAACCTTTACATTTAAAGAAACCATTCAACATATTTCTTTTTTAAAAAAATAATATTTATTACTTTTAAAGCTTACAAAAAAGAAAAAAGAGAAAGAAAACAAAAAAGAAAAAAACAATACAATACAATATATAAACAATACAAAACACAACCTTAACACATTAAACTAAACACAATAAATGAAACAAAACAAAAACAATTTAAAAACATACATCATACCTTTTCCATATTCTATCTTTCATTCCCTTGTTTCATCGACCTCCTCTCACCTCCCTCTTTGTATTCCACTTCCATTAATTGTTTCAGCAATTCCTTTCCATCTTTCTCTATTTTCTATCATATAAATGTCTTAACATATTTTTAATCTTATTTCCATTAAAATTAGTATACTTATTTAAGCTTAACTCCTTACAGCATTTCTACTAAGGCCATAAAATTTCATTCCAACATTTTTCCATCACTCATTAATTTTACAATATTTCTATATATAGACTTTAAATTTTCCAATCTTCTTCAACCATCTCAGACTCTGCCAGTCACTTCCGTCAACTCTATACAGTCCATCAACCTGGAGATCTTATGTCCGAGGCTCTTAACTCTTTTCCAAGTCCCTTCTGCAGGTCTTCTTCATATTCTTTGATACTATAGAGCAGATCTCGGGGAAACTCTGACCTAACAATACTTTTGTTCCTTCTCAGCCAAATTTCCATAGTTAAAGCTAAAATCCATGAAGTATTTCAGGACATGTTTCAAAATTCCTCCAAATCCAAAGGCCCCCAGAACTCCAGTCTCCTCCTGGCCCAAGTCCATGTCCCAAAAGTCAGTTAATCCCTGCATGGGGGGATCTTTCCAGCTTTCCTTCTCCAGTCCAGGCCGGGCTTCGATCCTCAAAATCTGACTTTTTCTGGATTCAATCATAAAAGGCCTCAACTTATAGTCCTCAATTTGCCCCTGTAAGGCTAAGGCTCCCACTTGTATTACTTTAGGTTCGACAACAACAACTTTCTCCTTCTCCTTCTCCACATTTTGTTCTGCTAAAGTAGATTCCTGCAGCAAATCTTGAATAGTTTCTGTATTGGTGCTCACTTTTTGTTCCAAATTAATCACTTTTTGTCCCAAGTTATCAATTTTTGGAGCCATAACATCAGTCTTTTTGTGAAGCTGTTCCAAGGAATAGCTTATCTTGCATAATGCAATCACTAAGGCTTCTCCTGTCAACATTCTTAAATGGTCCAAGGTCAAACCTTGATTCTCACAGCTCTTATCCTACAGCTGGAGATTCCCCAGCTCCACTCTTGTAACAGTTTCAAAAGCTCCTTCTAGAGGGAAACAGTCTCCACTTGTATCAATCCTTTCTAGCACAGTTCCAAAAGTAAAGTTAGTTTCAATTTTCAGTTACTTTTCCTCCTTTTTAAATACAGAAGAGGACAATGGAAACAATATATTTCTCTTATTTAACTAACTGTCAACATACGCTTTATTTACAGTCAATGAACTCTCCCAAAATGTCAATCTGCTGGCAGCCCGTTTCCAGGTTCAGAGCAGTGGCGATTTAATTTTTATCACTTTCTCCTGCAGGCTACACGATCCAAAATTTCCCCCCTCTTCTCCTGCTTCCAATGGGGGTTTAATGATTTTAATCGATGAAAGTTTAATCCTTTAAATAAGGCTTTCCAAGACCTTAGCTTGCAGCTTCTTTGCTTCAATCTATTTACAAAAGGGGAAGGCGGACTTCCTGTTTGAAACCTTCCCGTTTCGGTACCAAATTAAGACGTTTGTAAATCCAATTTTCCGTTCTACTCACGGGTAGTTGTCTAGATTCAAATTGCACACAGGAAAAAGTCAGCGCTCTCCGGCAACAGCAATGCAGCTTCCCTCCGTGAAAAGAGCAGTCAATTTGAAGCACCGCGCCGCTCACCCCACGTCGCTCTGGATCCCCAAAACTGGGTCTCCCCACAAGTAGGGGAGGCGCAAAAGGTGCCAGCCGAATCCCACGTTCACAGGCTTCTCCCACCTGTGATTTTAATGGGTCTCCGCCTTCGCTGTGGCAGTCAGACCCTGATTTCCAAGGAGCAAATTCCTCCCGATTGGATGAACTCTGCCATTGCCGGAGGCGCCAACCCGGAAGTCCTATTCAACATATTTCTTGTTTCTTGGTTTTTTGGGCCTGGTCTTACCCTGTGCACTTGTAATTTTGTACTTTTTATTTTTCAATAAAGAATATAAAACAAAGTCCTAGCTTGCAAAAACAGCTTTATTGCAGTCTCTTTCTCTCATTTGCACCAGACAGAGAGAAAACGAGGATTGACTGGTGATGATACTTCCCTCAATGGCATCCGTCTCCATTGCAGTAGTGGTGGAGTTGTACAATCCACTGTTGGACCGTAAGCATCTTCTTGATTTTTCTCTTTGTTGCTTGGAAAGTGATGACGTGAGGGGCTGGCTGAAATCTATTATGTTTCAGCACCAAGGCAGGATAATGTCAGGGTCTATCATCCTCATTCTTAGCCCTCAGACTCTAAGGATACCAACTCTGGGTTGCCTTCCAAATTTCAGAGGAACCCAAGCCCCACATAAGAAAGAGAAAAGAGGCTGCAACAACAGAGTACAAAGGTAAGGAAAAGCATGAAGCAGCATCAGCAGCAGCAGCACACAGAATGAGGTTGTTCTGCTTAACATCTGTTAGGCAAGAGCAGCCAGGCTACATGGCCTGACCTTAAAAAACAGTCCCATTCTTAACAGAAGATTGTGGTTCAAAACCCCTTTAAAGATTCTCTAGCTCCATCTTCCAGGGGCAGATTGGGAGGGTGTGGTGTGGGTGGACCCTGGGTGGCATAGGGGAAATCCACCTACTCCAGGGGTTACAACACACAGCCCTACTTAGAAGTTGAGGTTTGGTAGACACACTATACCTGATGAGGTCTACAAAAGACGCCTTTTAAAAATCTAGGGAGAGAACTGCCCTCTTGACTTTCGTGGTGGAAAGCAAATCATTCCAATTTGGGTCGTATTTCCAGAGAGGCAGACATTAACATATTGTCTTCTTTTTTTTTGCAGGTGGGGAGAGTGGACAGAGGTTAAGGAATGCCCCAGGGGCTACCTGGTTGCCTTCACTCTGAATGTTGAATCCCCAAAAGGGCCAGGTGATGATACAGCAGCCAACAACATCCAGTTCAGCTGTGGCGATGGTGTTATACTGGAGGGCGAGTCTCCCACCTTTGGTACTTATGGCCAGTGGAGCAAGCGCTGCACCGCTGGTGCCATCTGTGGGATCCAAACAAAGGTGGAGGCTCCAGCTCCAGGTGATAGCACAGCACTTAATGATGTTAGGTTCTTCTGCTGTGACTGAATCACCTGGGCTTCATCCTGCCTTTGTTCTAATGGTTTGTTGTCATGAAACTTCACCAACAATAAATCTTAACCAAAGAGTTGTGTGTACCTTTTGGAGCTTTGTCCCTTCCTGATCTCAGTTCCTTAAGACTGCATGAATTGGTTTTGGATGGGAGTGTTGGGATACTACCAGGGAGACGAAGCCGTCAGGCAGGCCTCCACGTCATCTCTGGATGATGTCCCCGTCTCCCGTAGAACAGCACCAGTCAACTGGCGACACAAGCCTCAGACACATTCCAAGACTAGTGCATGCCCTTTCTGCAGAGTTTCCACAACTGAAGATTCAGCCAGGAGAGCATATTTACAGATTTATTCAACGTAGATCAGAACAAAGGAAAAACATGACTGCTTTCATTCGTGTCCAGGAAAACAGGCGGCTCAAAAGCTATATACAAAACGGAAGTTCCCAGAGAGAACAGTGCTGGGAGTAAACAGGCATGTGACACACAACAATCATGCCTGACCATTTAAGGTGCAATGGAACTGTATTCTAACAGGGAGGCCAGTGCAATGTTAAAGAGTGTACCATCCTAGAGCTGTAGTGTGATATCTTTAGCCCATTGATCTTGCCAGGCCAACCAGCCTCTCAGTTTGTCCCATGAGGTTGCTTTGAACAAATTGCACCCACTTGCCAATCACCAGCCATCTTAGGCACTGAGATCTCTTATGTCTGATCTAAGAACCATGCGGTAATATTTGAGGATTTGAAGGAATCTGAGCACCACACATAGCAGCCAACTCCAAGAAGCCAAGGTCCCTTCGCCTCCCCCATAAGCTATTTAAGGGGGTCACTCCTCCCCCCAAGTTGATGGGCACTGCCATTCTAATGGTGTGCATCATGTGATCAAATATGTGGGGTGGAGCTTACCTGCCTCCCTCCATATCGTTGGTACCCCTGTCACTAAGCCCCACCAAGAGCTCAAAGTGCAAGCAGAGTCTTATCCCGAATTTTAGCACTCAACATTTTAGCCCAACAGTGCTCAGCTCAGAGATAAGCCTCAGGCTGTTATTTGAGGGTAGAAGGCAACATTTGCAGATATTCCTACTCCAGGAGTGTGCAAATGCCTTTACTCTTAAAAAGTGCAAGCAGCATTTCACTTACCTTCGATCTATGCACAATGCTGAAACTAGAGAAAAGACTCTGCTTGCTCTTGGAGAGTAAAAAGCTGTTTTTTTTTGTTTTTTTATGACAACGGATGTTTGTTTTTTAATTACATGATCACGAAACACTACAGTCACCCTGACTGTACTCATTCAAGCCTGATTGCACTATTCTATAAATTATAATACAAGAACAAATACATATGTTAAGAACCATCCATGATCAAAAGTTCTCTGGCTGACAAGAAGGCTTTTTGAAGTTGTTACAATATAATGCAGGTAAAAATAGAAAGTTTAAAAACCAATCTCATCAGACTTCTGGAGGCGGCGCGAACGGCAATGGCGGTCCACTTCTTGTTGTGAAGGGGAAGCTCCGCAGAAAACGGGTCGTCTGCTACGGCGAAGCGGAGACCCGCATCGGAAACCCACAGGCAGCAAGAGCCTGTGGTCGTGGGACTCGGCAGGCGCCAGAAGCGGCCCCCGAAACGCAGAAGGGACCCCGTAAGGGGCTCCGGAACGTGGAGGGGGTATCGCGGCGCTGTGAGTCGATCGCTATTCCTGTGGAGTGAAGCCGCACAGCCGCTGTTGGTGAGCGCTGACCTTTTTTCCTGGAAATATTCGATCTTGAAAAAGCAACAACCCGTGAGTAAGAAAGGACTGTAAAAATCTGAGCCTAAATTACTACAAATTCGGGGAGATGTAAACAGGAAGTCCATCTTCCGCTGCTGCTTAAACTTCAAAGCAAAAGATTTTGACGTTTGGAGCCTTTGAAGAGGCGTTAAAAATAACTGATCTGCGCATTCATTGAAGCTGCTTTTGTGTAAAGTGAGGACTTTACCTGTTTTAGTGATTTATTTTTTATTTGGACTGTGCTAAACTTCTTCTTTTGGAATTACAATTTTATTGAGAAGCCCAGGTATTTGGACTGCCTGAATAATAGAACTGCCAGACTGCAGACTTTGATATTTTGTAACTGGGGTTTGTTACAACCTGAGTGTCTACGGACTGGCTACATTGAAATATCATTTTTGGCACTTGTGTAATGCTTTCTAAACCAACTCTGCTAAATACAAGTTAAGTTGAAGGCTCCTGGAAACTAAATTGGATTTTATTGACTTTTATTGACTTGGCTTCTTCCCTCAAGACATTTTGAGCTCCCTCTAGAGGATTTTGGATTTACAGTTGTGACTTTACTTTCTCTTTCCTTTCCTCCTATTTGACTGTTTACTCTCTGGGCTGCCGTATTCCCATGGGAACAACTTAGTTTGACCTTGACTATTAGACAAAACTGGAATGAGTGGTGCAAGAAAAAAAGAGGCCAGAGTAAGAACTAGACAAACAACCTTAGCCTTAGCCTCACAGGCACGTAGATCTTCTGTTCCTACTCTGCCGTCGGCAGGGGGAGAAGAAATTGAGCAATTACAGCTGGAAGATATGGCTGCAGGAGCATCTGGTTCAATTTTAGAGAAAATCTTTGAAAAATTGGAATCTTTGGACAAGAAAGTGGATGAACAAACGGCCAAGATTGACCAAAATGCAGCCTGCCTAAACAAAATAACTGAACAAGTGGCTCTGAACGTACAATCAATTGGACAGTTATCTGAGGCCACTGCAGAAAACCGCAAATTGGCTGAGGCAACCAGTCAAAAAGTTGAAAACCTAGAACAAGAGGTGAAACCACTGCACAAACAAGTTGGCGAGCAACAGATGTATTTGTCTATGATAGAATTGCGGAACCGGGAAAATAACTTAAGATTGAGGTCAATACCAGAACTTGAACAAGTAAACTTAATTGAGTTCCTGACCAAAGAATTCTCTAAATTCTGGCTTTTAGAGGAGGAAAAGGATTTTAAAATTGTGTCGGCTTTCAGACTTGGAAAGTTGGCAAGGAAAGACAAGCCCAGAGATTGTTTGATAACTTTGAGATCGAAGGAGGAAAGAGATAAAATACTAGGCCTACACTACGGAAGGTCACTGGACATTTTGGATACAAGAGCTGAAATTTACAAAGATATTCCGAAACAACTTCTGGACCTTAGATCCACCTATCTTGAACTGGTCAAACTGCTGAGGAGCAACTCAATTATTTTCAGGTGGGAATTTCCTCAGGGACTATCCTTTACTTTCAGAGGGAAGAAGGTTAAAATTAAAATAGCTGAAGATAGAGATAAATTTCTGATTGCCTACGGAGAGGACCTTCAGAAAGGGATTGAAACACCCTCTGGCCCTGGACCGCTATCTACACCTGCACCTTTGGAACCTGAAGATCCAGAGAAAAAGATACCACCACCAGAGGAATAACAGATTTATTCAGGATGTCTCTGCAACTTTTGAGCTGGAATATTAATGGATGCAACTCCCCAGAAAAAAGGAGGAAGATATTTCACATATTGAAAAAAGAACAATTGGACATTATTTGTTTGCAAGAAACACATGTGACCAGGCTCCATAAAAAAGTGTTAATAAACAAAAGATTAGGCCAAGAATTTATTTCTTCGGATCGAGTGAAGAAAAGAGGAGTGGTGATCTATGCAAAGGAGAGCCTGTCACCAAAATTTTTATTTAAAGATGAGCAAGGAAGAATTTTGGCAATTGAGGTACAACATCAAGGAGAGAAGTTTTTGATATTAGGAATTTATGCACCAAATGAGGGGAAATCGGAATTTTACAAGAAGTTGCATGAGAGTATGCTGGATTATCTGGACTATGACAACATCATCATGATGGGAGACATGAATGGGGTGGTATCAACCAACATGGATAAGTCACAAAGCCAAAATGTGACAAAAGATGGCAGACTACCTAAGACTTTTTTCGAACTGACTGACAATATGGACTTGATTGACATTTGGAGGACAAAGAACCCCTTGGGAAGAGAGGGAACATTTTTTTCTGAAGCCCAACTGACATTGACAAGAATTGACCAAGTATGGATATCTAGAGGTCTGGCACCTAAGATCAGAAAGGTGGAAATCTGCCCAAAGACCTGCTCCGACCATAATGCAGTAAAGATGGACATGAGACTACTACCAACCGGCTCCTTCAGATGGAAGATGAATGACAATTTGTTCAGAGATCAGGAGATTACCAAGAAGGGCCAAAAAGTCTTGAAGGATTATTTTGAGATAAATTTGAACACTACGGTGGAAAAAAGAATCATCTGGGATGCAAGTAAAGCCGTGATGAGGGGGTTCTTGATACAACAGAATGCTGTAAAGAAAAGGACACAAAATGAGAAAAAAGATAAGATTTTGGAGAAAATTAAAGAATGTGAGAAGAAATTAAGATCAAAACCGAAGTCACAGCTGATTCTGAGAGAAATTAAACTCTACCAAGCACAATACTCTAAATTGATAAACCAGGAAATAGAGTGGAAAGTTAAACTAATGAAACAAAGAACATTTGAATCGGCGAATAAATGTGGGAAACTGCTAGCATGGCAGTTGAAGAAGAGACAAAAACTAAATACAGTTACAAATTTAGAGATTGAAGGAAGAAACATTCAGAACCCTGTGGAGATTAGAAAGTGCTTCCAGAGATATTTCAAACAATTGTATACTCAAGGGCCGCAAAATGAGGTTGAGATAGAGCAATTTTTGATAAAGAATGGACTACCAAAACTATCACAAGAAAATAGATCAATCCTGAACTGCAAAATAACACAACAAGAGATTGAACAAGCCATTCAGAATATGCAACTGGGCAAATCTCCAGGGCCAGACGGGCTCACTGCCAAGTATTATAAGACACTGAAAGACTATTTGATACATCCATTGATGGAGGTTGGCAATGAAATCTTGGAGGGGAAGAAGGCGCCGGAATCGTGGAAAGAAGCTTTCATCACATTGATACCTAAATTGGAAACGGAAAAGACACAACTCAAGAACTACCATCCCATCTCCCTTTTAAATGTGGATTACAAAATATTTGCAGACATTTTAGCAAGTAGATTTAAAAAAGTTTTAAATGAAGTAATCCATAAGGACCAGGCAGGCTTTCTCCCAGGTAGACATTTGTTTGCTAACACAAGGAACATTATTGATATTTTGGAACTTCTACAAACAAATATCAATACAAAAGCTGTGTTAATCTTTATAGATGCAGAGAAGGCCTTTGATAATATTTCCTGGAAATTTATGAAGAAAAATTTGGAAGGGATGGGAGTGGGAAGGGGTTTTGAAAATGGGATAGATGCAATCTATTCAGAACAAAAGGCTAAATTGATAGTCAACAATGTGGTGACAGAAGAGTTTAAAATTGAAAAAGGAACACGACAAGGTTGCCCCATCTCTCCCCTGTTATTTATTTCGGTCCTGGAGGTGCTCTTGAACATGATTAGAGGAGACCGGTTGGTTGAAGGAATTCAGGTCGGAGCGAAACAGTACAAACTTAAAGCTTTTGCAGATGACCTGGTTTTGACTCTACAGGAGCCAGAATCTAGTACGAAAAGGGTATTACAATTGATTCAAGAGTTTGGTCGGGTGGCGGGATTTAAATTAAACAAGCAAAAAACTAAGGTACTGGAAAAAAAAACAGTTACAGAGTCAGAAAGGTTTCAGAAAGAGACAGAGTTAAACGTGGTTAAAAAAGTAAAATACCTAGGGGTGAACATAACAGCAAAAAATTTGAGCTTATTTAAGGATAATTATGAGAAATGTTGGTCAGAAATTAAGAGAGATTTAGAAAGTTGGTCAAGACTGAAACTTTCCTTGTTAGGCCGGATTGCTGCTATAAAGATGAATGTATTGCCAAAAATGTTGTTTTTGTTTCAAACTTTACAGATTGTGGACAAAACGGAGTGCTTTGGGAAGTGGCAGAGGGATATTTCCAAATTTGTCTGGCAGGGCAAAAAGCCCAGAATCAAGTTTAAGATATTAACTGATGCAAAAGAAAGAGGGGGCTTTGCCCTGCCAGACTTAAAGCTGTATTACGAATCAGCAGCTTTCTGCTGGCTAAAAGATTGGCTGCTTCTCGAAAACACTGATGTACTGGACTTGGAAGGTTTTAACAATGCTTTTGGTTGGCATGCATATTTATGGTATGACAAGGTTAAGATTAATAAGGCTTTCAAGAACCATATTGTCAGAAAAGCAGTGTTTAATGTCTGGATAAAATACAAAGACTTATTGGAAAATAAAACTCCAAGGTGGCTTTCACCATTGGAAGCTAAGGCCTGGAAAAGACTCAATATGGAGGCCGAATGGCCGAAGTATTGGGAAATATTAGAAAAAGATGGAGATAATTGGAAATTGCAGAGTATGGAGAAAATGAAAGACAAAGTGCGAGATTGGTTACATTACGCTCAGATTAAAGAAGTTTTTAAACTTGACAAAAAGTTAGGATTCCAGGTGGAAAAAATCGAAGTTGGAAACGGAATTGTTAGAGCCTAAGACTAAGGTACTTTCAAGAATGTATAACTTGCTGTTAAAATGGAACACACAAGATGAAACGGTCAAATCGGCTATGATAAAGTGGGCACAGGACATTGGGTATAATATCATGTTTGAGGACTGGGAAAGGTTGTGGACCATTGGGCTGAATTTCACTGCATGTAATGCTTTGAAAGAAAATGTTATGAAAATGATATATAGATGGTACATGACCCCAGTCAAACTTGCAAAAATATACCATTTGTCTGATAATAAGTGTTGGAAATGTAAAGAAAACGAAGGAACGTTCTTTCACCTCTGGTGGACTTGCCCTAGAGTGAAGGCTTTCTGGGAAATGATATATAATGAGCTGAAAAAGGTATTTAAGTATACCTTTCCTAAGAAACCAGAGGCCTTCCTTCTGGGTGTTGTCGGCCAGAGGGTGTTAAAGAAGGACCGAACATTTTTTATGTATGCAACAACAGCAGCAAGGATACTCGTCGCCAAGCACTGGAAAACCCAAGATTTACCCACACTGGAAGAATGGCAGATGCAACTGATAGACTACATGGAACTGGCCGAGATGACTGGCAGAATCCGAGACCTGGGAGAGGAGACGGTAGAAGAAGACTGGAAGAAATTCAAGACCTACCTACAGAAACATTGTAAATTGTATGAATGTTAAGAAGGATGCTAGATTATAAATAACTTGGCACCATTAAGCTAGATGAAGTGAAATATGAAGATAAGTTAAATTTAAGAAAAGACAAAATTTGGATAATTATTAGGCTAAATTTAAATTTTTAAGGTTTGAATAAATGATATCTAAAATCAGAGACGCAACATTGGAAAAATAGATAACAAGAATGGAAATAAGGTGATAAATTGCTGGTTAGATATTTATAAATTAGGAACACAGGAGCGGGAGATGCGAGGGAGTCCAAAGATGTTAAGAAAATACGTTACGATATGTGTTACTTTGTTTCTTTATTTGTATGGTAATAAAAAAAAAAACTTTCAATAAATATTTATATATAAAAAAAATATAGAATGGCTTGAAGGGCCACAATTGCCCACTCCATTCTATGCACAATGACAAAAAAAACACACACAAAAAAACCAATCTCATCAGAGAGTCATTTCCATTTGTATGGTGAAACAAATAAGGCAGTAAAAAGCTATTTTTTATTCTTAAAGGTTAGAGAAAGGGACCTCTGGCTTTCTGAATGTGTGTATGTATACTTGTCTGCCTGCCTCTTTCTCTCTCTATGTGTGTGCCTGTGGATTTTATTTATTTTCTATTTCTATTTATTTATTTGGATTTTTATTCTGCTTTTGGCCCCATCCACCCAGCCACATTCCAATCTACGTCTTGGGGCAAAATTGCTTCCCTGCTCCTCTCATATAGGGGTTGACGAATGGATATGTTATTTTCTTCTGAGTCCCGAAGCACAACAATCAAAACCATGGTTAGAGAGCAGTGGAGTAGTAATGGTAAAAGGTAAATGACCCCTGGATGGTTAAGTCCAGTCAAAGGCGACTCTGGGGTTGCGACGCTCATCTTGCTTTTAGGCTGAGGGAGCCACTGTTTGTCCACAGACAGCTTTCCGCGTCATGTGGCCAGCATAACTCAACCACTTCTGGTGCAATGGAATACCATGACGGAAACCAGAGCCTGCGGAAACACTGTTTAACTCCCTGCCACCGCGGTACCTGTTTATCTACTTGCACTGGTGTGCTTTCAAACTGCTAGGTTGGCAGGAGCCGGAACAGAGCAACGGGAGCTCACTCCATTGCAGGAATTCAAATTCAAATAGTGGATCCATGATCACATCTGTGGTCCCAAATGCTCAGGTGGCCAGAATAGAAGTTTCCCCCTCTTCCGTAAACAGTTGTTGTAGCTGAGTGACCCAGACTGCCACCCTCTTGGCAGAATGTAGTAGCTTTGGATCTAGTAGATCATCACCTGCTCTGCTCCACCCCAACCCCATTCCTGTAACATCTTGGACTTCCTGCTTCCTACTACTGGACACCTTTACTCCTCCAAACAGCAAATATCAGGAGTTAGCATTGCTCTTTCATTTATGATGCCACTGAACTGGATCCATCTCTGGATTTTTCTAAGTAGAGAAGGAATTTTAAAATGTTGTGCATTTTTTAAATGTCAGTTTTAAATTCAGACATTTGCATTTTGATCATGAAAACTGAGTGCATGATCAAGCCTATCCTCAGACCCAAGCACTCAGATCAATGCATCGTGTTAGACTGGAATGCTTCATCCAGGTCTCATGGGGAAACCATGAAAATATTTCTTTAAAAAACTGAAAGAGGACAAGCAGGAAGAGACACAGATGCAGAAAGGGAAGACAACAGAGGGAGGGAGGGAGGGAGGGAGGAAGAAAGAAAGAAAGAAAGAAAGAAAGAAAGAAAGAAAGAAAGAAAGAAAGAAAGAAAAGCAAGGGGCCAAGCAAAATCTTGCTGTCTTGAAGAAAATGGTGAAAATGAGATGATCTGCTTTATCTAGCTGGGGAGTGAATATATATATATATTTTAAAGGAATCCATGACTTGCAGGCCAGATGTGGCCCACAGCCAGATTTCCTCTGACTCTCCCAGCCCATGAACTGTTTAGCATGGGAGCTGTTAAGAGGGAAAAGGGCGTAGATGTTTTGCAAAGCATGCAATTGCATTTCCTTCCTCTGCAAGCAGTTCTGATACAAGAAAGTCAGAACAGAAGGGGAAATGCCTTAGCCAAGAGATAGACTTGTGTCCCTTGCAAATATGCACCAGGACAAGGACCTGGAATGAGAGTCAGCAGCCTGTCTTGTGATTTGCCACAACTCCCATGGATAGAGAGAGAAAACAAACTGCTGTAGCAACTGGGGACCATTGGGGGGGGCAAAGGGCCATGGAAATAAAACAGTATTAATAATTTTCTATTTCTTTTTAAGAAGCCTAACTGGGTGGGTGGCGCTGGGACGTGGGTGGCGCTGTGGGTTAAACCACAGAGCCTAGGACTTGCCGATCAGGAGGTCGGCGGTTCGAATCCCCGAGACTGGGTGAGCTCCCGTTGCTCGGTCCCTGCTCCTGCCCACCTTGCAGTTTGAAAGCACATCAAAGTGCAAGTAGATAAATAAGTACCACTCCGGTGGGAAGGTAAACTGACTTTGAATGTTTCAAAGACACTCTTATGTTTTGCCTTGGTAGAGAAGACCATGTTCATGATTCAGAGGCTGTGATCTGAGCACAGCTCAAGAAGTCTTTGTCTGTTCTGCCAGTACCAAAGTAGCCTATGCAGTTGTCTCACTTGTGATGACCATTCCCAGCTCTGGCACTGAAATCTCCCAGCAGGAATAGGCGGGACCCTTTGGACAGCTTGGTCCAGCTCCTTGTAGAAATGGTGCTGGGTTTTTTTGTTAGAGCAAAAAAGTTAAATAAAGTGAGGTAACTTATGATTTATAATGCTTCAAATTAAATTAGAAATATTTCAACTTCATTAAATAGAAAGGGTATTTGTTCAGACCCATCAATAAATCTATCAATTCATTTCCACAGAAAATTATTTTTTAGCAAAAAAAATTATCAGACAATTTCAAACATTACTTTCAGCTGTTAACTTCAAAAGTCTGTTTCAGCCATTAGTTTCACCAGTTAGATCCAGCCATTAAGTAGCTGTAGTTAGTTTCACCAGCTAGTTTCAACTATTAGTTTCATCAGTTCATTTCATCAGTTCGTTTCAACCATTAGTTTCACCAGTTAGATCCAGCCATTAAGTTGCTGTAGTTAGTTTCACTAGCTAGTTTTAACTATTAGTTTCATCACTTCATTTCATCAGTTCGTTTCAACCATTAGTTTCACCAGTTAGTTCCAGCCATTAATTGGCTGTTGTTTGTTTCAGCTATTAATTTCACCAGTTGGTTTCAAGAAGTCAGGGTACCACGAGGATTCAGATAAAGTGCTACCTTGGTTTAAGAACAGCTTAGTTTATGAAGAACTTGGATTAAGAACACTGCAAACCTGGAAGTAGGTGTTTTGGTTTGTGAACTTTGCCTTGGAAGCAGAACATGTTCCGCTTCCTGTTGAGTGTGTTCCATTTGTAAATTGAGTCCCCCACTGCTGTGGGAAAGCAAACCTTGGTTTATGAACACTTTGGTTTAAGAACGGACTTCAGGAATGGATTAAGTTTGTAAACCAAGGTGCCACTGTATTAGTTTCAGCACTTATACATTCTGGCCCTTGTTTTCAAAAAGTCAGTTTCAAGGATCCTTTCCAGCAATGAATAAGTAGAGAATACAGATCAGTTAAAGCAGAGTCAGCACCAGTTGTGGAGGAGCCATTGGCATCATGTCAATGTGCTCATCCCAACCAGCCCTGCTTGTGGCAACCATGGCAGGCGTCATCTGCTTCCTCTATTGGTTTCCAGGGACATCACTCACTACCCTCTAAAACTAACTCCTAGATCTTAAGTGGACAATAGGTGGGAGTTAAGCTGGGTGTCCATCATGGCTGCCACCCAGCCTGCCATCTTAAGTTGCCTAAATTGTAATGCTTTAGACCACCGATGTATAACATCAATACATTGCATAGGTCTGTGAACTGTACCATTACATTAAGGGTAACTTAAAACAGCAGGCTGGGTGACCATCACAGGATATTTAACAACATTATTTAACACTTAGGTCCAGCTCTGAGGGCCTTCTGGTGGTTCCCTCACTGCAAGAAGTGAGATTACAGGGAACCAACCAGAGGGCCTTCTTGGCAGTGGCGCCTGCCCTGTGGAACGCCCTCCCATCAGATGTTAAGGAAATAAACAACTATCTGACTTTAAGAAGACTTCTGAAGGCAGAGCTATTTAGGGAAGTTTTTAATGTTTAAAGTTCTATTCTGTTTTTAATGTTCTGTTGAAACCCGCCCAGAATGGCTGGGGAAACCCAGTCAGATGGGTGGGGTAGTAAAATAATAATAATAATAATAATAATGATGATGATGATGATGATGATGATGATGATGATGATGATAATATTCATCCCTGGGTTCCAGTATTATGGGAGAACTACATACCAAGCACAAGAGAGTTTTATAAAGGCATTGTGATATTATTTTTTGATCCATTCCCAAAGCATGGAATCTGCCTTTCATACATGTGATACATGTGGAGGTGATATTTTAGGTGAGCCATCTAGCATGGTCCCAAGATCTCTTCCATCATTAGTCGGTGCTGTTTAAGACACCATTTGGAATCTTAGGATCATCCCTCCCAATATGCTCCCAATATGTATTACATTGAATCATATTTGCTATTTTGTTGCAGGCTCAGTTGAAGGAGCTCACGTAAATCCCCAAATGACTTAGGCCCCCAAATATCTCAGAAAGCACCTCTTTATCTATAGACGCTCTCATGTGTCAAGATCTGCAGAGGGGCTCCCCGTGATACTTCCACTGCCTTCCAATGTTTGGGATGGTGGTGACCCAGGAGATAGCATTCTCTGTGGCTGTAGAATATTCTCCCTGGGAAGTGTGTTTGGCACCTTCACTATAGTTTTCACCACATACTGAATACAGTCCTCTTCATGCTGGCCTGTAACGCCCGAGATATATATTTTGAGGACTCACCCTATTCCCGTGACTGTTAAATACTGACCAGTTCTGTCCAGTCATGGAGCTGCAGAGCATGGCAGTTGATGCTCAGGAGGGAAACTCCCACATCTCCTTTTTCCTGTTCCTGGTTGCTGCCCACATTAATATAAGCAGCTCAGCTCAAACTCTTTCCCACATAGGATAATTGACTGCAGTGAGACACTGCATGAAGCAGCTTGCTGAAGGGAGAAAGGAAAACAAGGGCTGCCTCCTGTTCATAATTATACAAGCTAAGGCAGTGGCCAGAACTGAATGAGGTAAAGCAAGAAAACAAAACAACAACAACAATAATAAATAAATTCCAGCTGTGCTGTTATTCCCAAAAGGTGAGTAGTAGTTGTTGTAGTAGCAGCAGCAGCAGCAGTAATAATAATAATAATAATAATAATAATATTAAAATTATCATTTGCAGGGTCTTTTCTGTGCTGGCTCCACCCAAGGGTGACTGACCTTCAGGCATCTTGAAAGGCATTCAAGACTCACATGGTGTGATTGGCCTTCCCACTCATGCAATGAAAGTTGGATTGTGGAGTCTTTTTATTTTTATTTTTGTGACTATTCTGTTTTAGGTTTTAGTAATAAACTTGTAGGTTTTTATTGCTGTGAGTCACTTTGGACAAACCTTTGTTAACAATGTTTAGGAATTCTTGAGAAGCAATAATAATTACTCAGGGGTTAGGTAAAACCCAGCCATTATTGTTCTAGAAAATTAGAAAAGCCAACCAGTGAATCTGTTGCATCAGCCAAAAGCAACCACATATTCTGAAAAACAGGATTCAGGGATTTGGGGTTCAACATTCTCATGCTATTATTTTCCCACTTGATCTTTTGCTGCTAGATCTGCGGTGAGCTACCTTCCATGGCCCTCTTTATAGGTACTGCGCTCTTCTTGATCTTCTCCAGCTACCTCTCGGATGCACTACCCCAAAAGGCTAACAAAGAACTCTCAGTGCCAAATGGAGGGCCATGGGGTGATTGGGGACCCATAGAATTCTGTCGTGAAGGGTATGCAAATGGATTCACATTGAAGGTAGATACCTCCTTGTGTTCTCCTTTTCAGGCACCTTAGTGCCAAGTAGCTGTGACAATAAGTATGAATGGACAGTGTCCCGGGGCGGCTCTGCTCAGCTGTCCTCCATCTGACTGAGTTGCTTGGTGGTGAGGTCATTATGATGCAAACGTACTGGTTGCACACCTAAGGCCCTTTAGCATTTGAGGTTCTTCTTCATGTGCCTTCTCTGTGAGAGGTCTGGAGAGCAGCAACATAAGAATGGGCCTTTAATGTAGTGATTCCTCACTTGTGGAATGCTCTCCCCAGAGAGGTTTGCCTGGAACCCCTGTTACATACCCTTAGGTGCCTGGCAAAAGCATTCCTCTTCTCCCAGGGCTTTGGCTAATTAAACTGTTGGGAGAATTGTTTTTGTTTGTTATTATGGCATGCATTTTTGTTTTTTTACATTGTAAACCACCCTGTGATCTTCAGATGAAGGGTGGTATAGAAATTAAATACATGATGATGATGATATTGCACCATGCCAACAACAGCTGAAAAGTAATGGCTGGGTGAACGAAAAATGAATTCAGTTCATTTTGAAGCAAATTTCTAGTTCATCTTCAAGTTCATTCTCTTAAATGTGTTATTTACACTTTGGACCCTTTGTGCATTTAAGCTTAAATGTCATCATTTTGAGGGGAAAGAAAACAAACTATTCATATTCTGCTGTGTGTGGAATGATGGTTCCTTAGTCTTCTTAAGTAAATTTTATTCTTCAACACAACAGCTTGTGACTTTCTGGAGGCTGAAATATTTTTTTGCCAAGGAATATTTGGGCAAACTTGAATTGAACTGGGAACTGAAATAGTTCATTTTGTAAAGGGGCAAACTTGAACTGGAGTTAGTTCCTTTTGGGGCATGTCAAACGAGTTCCTTTTCAAATCAAACCATCCAAGTTCTGTACAATACTGTCAAATTCAGCCTGCCAATCTAGTGTGTGTGAAATTCCTCTTGAAGATGCTGTGCTTTGCTCTTAAAAGTGGTCTTATTGCATTCACAGCTTCTCTTCTCCCCCAGGCAGACACAAAGGAACAACCACGGATAAAAGATGATACATCTCTGAATGGCATCCGTCTTTCTTGCACGGATGGTTCAGAAATTCAATCTGCTGTTGGACGGTGAGTAACTTTAAATATTCCATTCCTTGGTTTTGTTGATAGAAAGAAGTATGGAACCAAATGTGGCAGCTTCTTGAGGAGGATACATCTTGGATTATGTTGACTTATTCATGGGCTGCCAAACCTGAGTGCATCAACAATGCAACAGGGAGGGATGTGATAAAATAGCGAAATGCAATGTAGAAAAGACAGTTGCTTAACATTCGGATGTAGTTCCCGAGTACATCACGTTTACTTCTCCAAGAATTAATCATTGAGCTAACAAAATTAAATAAAACAGAATTCCATTCTACATCTATTTCCATATGAGGTGAATAAAATGTGAAGAGAATGCAACATTACCTGTGTAATAAAATGTAGACCGTATTAGTTGAGAACAAGGGTAAAAAATTACAAAATAACTCATCTAATCACAGAAAGATATAAAATTGATATCACCAACCGTTGCTGATATGAAAAGTATTATAAAATTTACCTGTTCCTGTGTGCATATTTCCTGAAGAACGTAAAACACAAAATAACAATAGAAATAAGAAATGTTCACCCCGCCACCGAAATCATTCTTTATAGCTATTATCCAACTTTCCAAAAACTTAACAATTCTTGAGATGGTTTGAGCCCTTTTTTGTTAAAATATACCTTCTATATTTCCTCAAAGTCAAAGCAAGAAGGATTCTTTGGGGGAAGCCATATGCTTCAAATGTGTGCTGAATGGCTGTGAATGTATGGTGCAGACATGATTTGAGCAAACATTTCTTCAGAGTATTAACACCACTATCTTTGTCAGGTATGGACAATGGACAAAGAAGGAGACTTGTCCTAAAGGCCGTCTAATCTCATTTTCTCTGAGAGTACTAGAACCACAAGGAAAATGGGTTGATGATACATCTGCTAACAATATCAAGTTCCGCTGTGAAGATGGGCTTGTCCTGACAGGCCATTCAATTGACTGGGGTACGTATGGCCCATGGAGTACAATCTGTTCTAAAGGTGCCATATGTGGAATTCAGACAAGAGTTGACAGTGACTTGACATCCGGCGACATGACAGGACTTAACGATGTGCTCTTCTACTGCTGCGACTGAACCATGTGGGTTTCACCTGACAATAGCTCAGTTCCCTGTGCCCCAATGGCTCCATGACGTGAAACTTAATAATAAAATGTATTCCCAATGAAGAGTTCTGGGTGTCTTTTTTTGATGCACTGTGCCTTAAATCTTCATGTATGGCTTGTTAGCAAAGCTATTTAAATCTTGGTAATGCTTTCTTGAGGAAGCGGAACACAACATTGTATAACTTGAGGAGAAAGCAACAGAGAGGCTTTTGTCTTTCTTAGGTCAGGCACCGGACATAGTAGGAAGGCTATGAACTATATATAACAGGGGGGAACTCCCACAGAACTACACAGCCAATCAGAGCGCTCGCTACCTCAGTGAGTGTTGTGCCACTTTGCTTGGTTGTTAAGCAAAACCTCAGCCACCTGGTTTGCTGACTTACTAATAACAGAATGAATGCTAAAGTCACACACAGAACAATCTCTGCTGTGGCAATTGCATCATAGCTGCTGGATTGGAGAGAGGACAGAGAAGGATGAATGGATACAGAAGAATGTAAGAAGAAGCCTGCTGCATTGTACGACAGGTCTATCTGGTCAAGCTTCCTGTTACTCAGAGTGACTTCTCAGATGCCTTTTGAAGCCCAGAAACTGGCAGTGAGTGCACAGTCCCACTGTTGTTCCATGGCAGTTGATGTTCTGATAGGGCTGTCATACTGTACGTCCATAATTTCCCTGACTTAGCTGGGATTCGTCCATTGAAAATGGCATCCAGGGGGCAGGATTTTCTAAAAGCAGGCTGTCACTTTTTAAAATAGGACAACCCATATTTTTAGAGGTGATATTTTCACACGTGTCCTGAACCCCAACGTAACTGGATTCCACAGAGGAGTCACAGAAAAAATATGGCTGGTCAAGGGAACCATAGACTCAAAAAGGTTGAAAACCACAGCAGTAGACAAAGCCTACACTGCTTATTCAGGCTCAAACCAGTGAGTATGGAACAGTCAAACAGAAAACACTTGCTTTACCAACACAAACTTTGGCATTGTCGGAGTCCTGGCTTGCAGCAGCAGGTTGTTCGCAACCTCTTTTTTCTGTTCGCCATCAGCTGCAGAAATCTCAAGGTACTGAACCACATGAGGATAATACAGCTCTCAATCATTTCCGTCTCCATTGCACTAATGGTGCAATAAATGAGTCTACATCAGGAACCTGAGTATTCTTTAGATTTCTCTCCTACTATGATGCGGGTGGCACTGTGGGTTAAACCACAGAGCCTAGGACTTGCCGATCAGAAGGTCGGCGGTTCGAATCCCCATGACAGGGTGAGCTCCCGTTGCTCGGTCCCTGCTCCTGCCAACCTAGCAGTTCAAAAGCATGCCAAAGTGCAAGTAGATAAATAGGTACCGCTCTGGCGGGAAGGTAAACGGCATTTCCGTGCGCTGTTCTGGTTCGCCAGAAGCGGTTTAGTCATGCTGGCCACATGACCCGGAAGCTGTACACTGGCTCCCTCGGCTTATAAAGTGAGATGAGCGCCGCAACCCCAGAGTCGGTCACGACTGGACTTAATGGTCCTTTACCTTTACCTATGACCTTGTAGCTTTCAGGTGAAGGGCTGCCGGAAATGTCTTATGAATTATTTTTGCCTCCAGAACAGCTACAGAAACCACTCTCAGTAATTCCCAGCTTCATAGAAGGAACCCAAGTCTCATTCAACAAAAAGTTAACATATTGTATTATCTTTCAGTAAACTATGGTGAAAAGCACAGCTAGTGAGGAGTCACAACACAATTCCACCAGCGCAGAGTGGCAGCTTGGTCTTGAGGGTTTCCTGAGTCAATCACAGAATACCTTTTGGTATCCAGCATGAGAAGTGTAGGAAAAATGGTAGCTATTTAACAGGGATTACCATTTTTACAGTTCAGAGGTTATTTGTTCTAGTAAGCTAGAAATACATGTTGCTTTATAAATAAAAACATTTCTTTTTAATTTAGCAGTTAGTTTTCTTAGAGTAGGTCTGATGAAGTTAAACCTTGCCTTCCAAGACCCACTCATTTCATGAAAGTCCATTCTAATTTATCAAATGCCTTTTCTGTGTCAGCAAGGAATGGAATAGCAATTTTGTTTCTTTGTAATAGTTATACCAAGTATTCTCCTTAGTATCCTGAAGAAATCTCCCTTTAATGAAGCTGATCAGTATGCATACATTCAGACAATCCCCTTTCTAACACATTCAGCAAAAATGAATGTCAAAATCTTAGAGTCAATTTAGAAGAGATATTGTTATATGGTAGCCAACCAATGATAAATCTTTATTTGAGTTTGATATCAAGAGTTTTTAATTGAATTAACACTCAAACTCTATTAAAATCAAGTGGAAGATACCTGCATTCTCAGGGAATTGCTGATATTTCCAGGAGGACAAAATATCTTTTAAACTAAAAAACAAGAATCCTAAGGTAATCAAACTCACCAGCAAAGAACAATAAAATGAGAACTGAAGATGCTCTGTAGCCATGAAATGTTAAGTACCTGATTGAAAATAAAATGGAAAACTGTGGAGGGTGGCTGAGATGGTTAAAATTCCTTAACAAGAGCTGCAGTTTTATTGCAACATTGCTTATATATCTTCTCTCTCTCTCTCTCTCTCTATATATATATATATATCAGCTACTAGTTTTTCTGGAGGGCCTCCAACACAAGAAAGTATGTGTGTTGTTTTATCACAACATTGCTACCATGGTCTTCTTCCATAGTTGGGGAGACTGGGACAAGTCTCAGTACTGTGACCATGAGCGCCTGGTTGCCTTTGCTTTGAGTGTGGAACCTCCCAAGGATGGGGTGGATAATACAGCAGCCAACAAGGTCTACTTCAAATGTGAAAACGGGAGAGGAATGTTTGCTAATAGAATATGTTAGGGCTATTATGTCAGCGTTTGCACCTGCTTTTCTGGTGCTATATGTGGGCTGCAGACAAAGTACAGCCTGATCAAGGAGAAGGTGATGATGCAGCACTTAATGATATTAAGTTTTACTGATGTAGATGAAGCTTGTTCTAATAGTTTGCTGACCTGGAATTTAACCACAATTAAATGCTAAACAAATATGAGTGTGTGTCCTTTTTTTTGAGACCAGTTCCTCAATTCTAGAAAGAAGACTAACAAAAGAATAATGTGGAAGAGCAGCAAGCGCATAACCACATAGAAGCCTTCGCCCATCCAGTGGCATCCAAATACTTGGACTACAACTCCCATTAGCCATTGCTTTAAAATGAATCTGGGAGTTCCTTCTACATTGTGTGGATAAGAAACTTCCTGGATCATTTTGGACCTTTTAAAAAGTCTTTCCTGATGCATGTGTGACTGTATTTAACTTCTTCACGGCATTTGTGAATCATAGCTGTGACTTCACTCATTGGCTGAAAACACTAAATAGTAGGAGCAGACTCATGTCTTCCTTTTTGTGTTGAATGGGGACTGCACATTTTCATTCATAACTCTCATTCTATAAGGTCTAGAGACTTTGTGGTTACTTTAAAATGGAAGCTCGGTGTCTAGGCCCAGGATAGAAGTACCTGCTGTGTCATCCTCTTGGTGGACCTGATGCAAAAAAACGAAAAGATTAAATGACAATGTCTGAATTTGTTGGTGGAGTTCTCCAGCTAAACAGTGTTTACAAAAATGCATATATTAGGGGAACGTGTACATTCTAAAAATTATGTTTTGCTTGTGAAGACCCCTGAGACCTCCCAAGAAAGACACAAATGATGCCAATATTAGTTTAAGGTTTTTGGCATAATTTTGGCCACAACTTTATTGATTACAAAATGTCGGTAAAAGTAAACACCCTGAGAGAGCCCTACTGCGGATGCAAATTCACCCCAACATTCTCGCAGGTGCTCTGGCATGGCCCTAACCCCTGGAACAGGATTGGACAAAAGCATGGTGAACACCTGGATTCCTTTAACGGAATACCCTATGCACACTGGGAGGGGCAGGTGTGAAAACCTCCCCTCCACTACACCTTGAACCAATGCCTAACTGCCACACGAATACCCACGCTCGCCACCAAAGCACTCACAACTGTAACCAGCCCCTCTGACACTCTGGTCAGCCAAACATCATGTCCGGCATTGGAAAGATGCACACCATCAGGCCTATACAAGGCCGCATCCGTGAAGGTAATGCCTGCATGGCGGATAACAGTGCCTCCCAGGCCCAGAACCTTCCTGGCCACAGCGCAATCCATGCACATTCTTGCCCACTCGGTGGCAGCTGGGCAGTGGCTACCGCACCATACACATTGCTGGAGCAATTGCGACATGAAAGTTTTGAGTCCTGGGAAGGCAACAGCCAACACCTCCAAGTCCATCTGGATGCGGGAACTCAATCTGAGGCCATGAGAAAAAGACAAGATGGCAACCAGGGATGATATCCCTGGTTGAGTTGGTGGAGACTTTAACATCCTTAACCAAAACACCATCCTTCACTTCCAAGGCTGCACCATACCTGGCCCAATAAAGGGGGAATTGCCCCTGCGATTCGCCCTGGCCCCAATAAAGGGCCATATTGGCCTCCACATCATCACTGGAGCTTGTGGAAGAAGTACCTGAAGATGAGGTGGTATCCCTGTCCTTGCTCCTCTTGCCTCTCCGATGAGAATGGCACCTCCAGTGGCATTTTCCAGCCCTGGAAGGCACACGAGGAACTTGAAGCTCACCCTCCTCAGAAGTGGCCGCACAAGGAGCCTGGTGCGAAGACACTGTCATAATCTGTGAGGAACTAGAAATATGTAAGAGACTCGCCTCACCCACACCTCGCGTGGTAAAAAGGACGCAAACACCAACTCAAAGGACCTAGTGTGGGAGGCATGGGGGCCCCCAAGACAAAGAACGAGACTCCCAACCCTGGTGAGAGGGCTGGACCGGTGTCCAAACTCCTGGGGCACCCCTGCGTCGAAGTAGGGATGGGAATCCTGTAAAATTATGACTCATTAAACAAGGCCCCAGAAGGATCAAACCCTTTGCCTTCCCCACTAGAATCATAAGGGCCAAGAGCCTCAACAATTGAAGATGAGGATGGGCCTGGGTGAGACTCAGAAGGGGCACCAAGACACTGCAAAAGGCCATTAAGTTCAGCTGAGAGGCGTGATGTGGCGCGGGGGTCACCAGCCAGAACTGAAATGATGGACTCAAGGTGCCTGGCCACCTGCTCAGGGATCAAGGGAGGCTGCGATGAGCGGAAGGAGGGGGATGGCCCTCTTATTAACCTCTTAGGATGAAGGACCACATCCTGGATTCCTTTTTGGAGGCATTATTGAAAATAGGCCTGCAGGAGGCAGCCGAAGCCTTAAAGCAAAGGGGTGAAAAAGAACAAAGCACCCAGGTCCCAAGCCTACACAAAGGCTAAAGGTAAAGGTAAAGGTACCCCTGCCCGTACGGGCCAGTCTTGACAGACTCTGGGGTTGGTGCGCCCATCTCACTCAAGAGGCTGGGGGCCAGCGCTGTCCGGAGACACTGTCCGGAGACCAGCGTGACAAAGCTGCATCTGGCGAGCCAGCGCAGCACACGGAAATGCCGTTTACCTTCCCGCCAGTAAGCGGTCCCTATTTATCTACTTGCACCTAGGGGTGCTTTTGAACTGCTAGGTTGGCAGGCGCTGGGACCGAGCAGCGGGAGCGCACCCCGCCGCAGGGATTCGAACCGCCGACCTTTTGATCGGCAAGCCCTAGGCGCTGAGGCTTTTACCCACAGTGCCACCCACGCCCCCTTACACAAAGGCTACACAAAGGCTATAAGGAAACACTGACTAGGCCGTAAAACAAAATGGTGCTCCTACTTAAACGTTGAAGGGTCACATACACAAGATGGCAACCAGCAAGAAGGAAGCAATCAAAATGGCGCTGACGCCAAAACGCTGGAGAGAAACCGTCCAAAATGGCGACCAACAAGAGCCAAAGCCCACTGGAGCGCTCCCGCTATACCGGGTGTGAGGGGCACTCCCTGAATGGCGATCAGCCCAATCAAAAGGCAGAAGCAATTAAGGATACTGCCAAGGCTGCCCGCATAGGATGGAAACCAGACGCTAAAACGAGAAAGGGAAAATAAAAGCTATGAAAGAAGCCGCCACAAACAACCACGGGTTGGCTGGGGTGAATGCAGCAAGTCCCACGGGTAAGCCAAAGCTATAAAGCCAACAAATAAGGCCGCTGCAGCTTCAATGTAAACATAAGAGGAAGCTACAGGGAGATCCTAGAAAAAAGCACCCCGATGAGGCAACCCCTGTCGGGTACGGGAGGGGGGGAGGGGAGCGAAAGGAGCCAAATTAAAGGAATTACACTAAATAGGGGGAAGGAGAAAGAAGAGGGTAAAAATTGGATTTAAACCGACAAATGGAAGATCTCTCCATTGAAAAGGCTTCACGCTGGATACTTAGCGCTCCGACAGCTTTGGGTGATCCGATGCACGAGGCGCTAAGAGGAAGCACGACGCAACGTGTAGTGTTATATATAGGTTCCCCGACTGTTCGTTCTCAGAACCCCATTGGCCAGAATCATCCCAGCAACCGGGGGACCCAATCGGGTAGTTGTGGCTATCCAAACGTTTCCACAGTGAGATCAGTCTTGGTGATCTCACCGCAACACATGCCCTCCATGAAGAGGACCTGATTTATTGATTTTTCAAACTGAAGCAGAATTATATAACACTAACAGCAATCTCATTTTCAATGCTGTTATAAGTAAAAAGCTGTAGTATATCATCAAATCCAGCTGGTGCCAGTGGCCTGACTTTGGATATTTCCAAGACACTCTTATGTTTTGCCTTGGTAGAGAAAACCATGTTCATGATTCAGAGGCTGTGATCTGAGCACAGCTCAAGAAGTCTTTGTCTGTTCTGCCAATACCAAAGTAGCCTATGCAGTTGTCCCACTTGTGATGACCATTCCCAGCTCCGGCATTGAAATCTCCCAGCAGGAATAGGTGGGACCCTTTGGACAGCTTGGTCCAGTTCCTTGTAGAAATGGTGCGGGGTTTTTATGTTAGAGCAAAAAAGTTAAATAAACTGAGGTAACTTATGATTTATAATGCTTCAAATTAAATTAGAAATATTTCATCTTCATTAAATAGAAAGGGTATTTGTTCAGACCCATCAATAAATCTATCAATTCATTTCCACAGAAAATTATTTTTTAGAAAAAAAAAAAAATCAGACAATTTCAAACATTACTTTCAGCTGTTAACTTCAAAAGTCTGTTTCAGCCATTAGTTTCACCAGTTAGATCCAGCCATTAAGTAGCTGTAGTTAGTTTCATCAGCTAGTTTTAACTATTAGTTTCATCAGTTCATTTCATCAGTTCGTTTCAACCATTAGTTTCACCAGTTAGTTCCAGCCATTAAATGGCAGTAGTTAGTTCCAACAATTAGTTTCACCAGTTAGTTCTAGTCATTAATTGGCTGTTGTTAGTTTCAGCTATTAATTTCACCAGTTAGTTTCAAGAAGTCATGGCACCATGAGGATTCAGATACAGTGGTACCTTGGTTTAAGAACAGCTTTAGATTAAGAACACTGCAATGCTGGAAATAGGTGTTTTGGTTTGTGAACTTTGCCTTGGAAGCAGAACATGTTCCGCTTCCTGTTGAGTGTGTTCCATTTGTAAATTGAGTCCCCCACTGCTGTGGGAAAGCAAACCTTGGTTTATGAACACTTTGGTTTAAGGACAGACTTCAGGAACGGATTAAGTTTGTAAACCAAGGTGCCACTGTATTAGTTTCAGCACTTATACATTCTGGCCCTTGTTTTCAAAAAGTCGATTTCAAGGATCCTTTCCAGCAATGAATAAGTAGAGAATACAGATCAGTTAAAGGAGAGTCAGCACCAGCTGTGGAGGGTCCATTGGCATCATGTCAATGTGCTCATCCCAACCAGCCCTGCTTGTGGCAACCATGGCAGGCGTCATCTGCTTCCTCTATTGGTTTCCAGGGACATCACTCACTACCCTCTAAAACTAACTCCTAGACCTTAAAGGTTAACAGAGTTAACACTGGTAAAGAAGGTAAAATATCTGGGGGTGAACATGACTGCTAAGAATGTGAATTTGTTTAAAGATAACTATGAGAAATGTTGGAGAGAAGTGAAAAAGGACTTAGAAATATGGTCAAGCCTGAAGCTTTCCTTGTTAGGCCGAATTGCTGTCATAAAAATGAATGTATTGCCAAGAATGTTGTTTTTGTTTCAATCACTGCAAATTTTGGACAAGATGGACTGTTTCAAGAAGTGGCAGAGAGACATTTCTAGATTTGTCTGGCAGGGCAAAAAGCCCAGAATAAAATTTAAAATACTAACTGATGCAAAGGAAAGAGGTGGATTTGCCCTGCCAGACCTTAAACTCTATTATGAATCAGCAGCATTTTGCTGGCTGCTTCTTGAGAACACGGACATTTTGGACCTAGAAGGGTTTTCGGGTGGCATGCATATCTGTGGTATGACAAGGTTAAAGCACACAAGGCATTTAAAAATCATATTGTCAGAAAAGCATTGTTTAATGTCTGGACAAGATATAAAGACTTACTTGGAAAAAAAACCCCAAGGTGGCTATCACCTATGGAAGTGAAGGCTCTGAAAAAACTCAATATGGAGGCCAATTGGCCAAAATATTGGGAGATTCTGGAACAGGAGGGTGACAAATTGAAGTTGCAGAGTTTTGAGAAGCTTAAAGATAAAGTGCGGGATTGGCTTCATTATTTTCAAATAAGAGAGGCCTATAATTTGGATTAAAAAATTGGCTTCCAGGTGGAAAAATCAAAATTGGAAATAGAACTATTAGAACCCAAAACTAAGATATTATCAAGAATGTATAACTTGCTGTTGAAATGGAACACTCAGGATGAAACGGTAAAATCTGCTATGATTAAATGGGCACAAGATGTTGGACATAACATTATGTTTGCTGACTGGGAACAGTTGTGGACCACAGGTATGAAATTTACGGCATGTAATGCTCTAAGAGAAAATATTATGAAAATGATATACAGGTGGTAGATGACACCAGTCAAGCTTGCAAAAAATTATCATCTGCCCGATAATAAATGTTGGAAATGTAAAGAGACCGAGGGTACATTCTTTCACCTTTGGTGGACGTGCCCAAGGATTAAGGCTTTCTGGGAGATGATCTATAATGAAATGAAAAAGGTGTTTAAGTACACCTTCTTGAAGAAACCAGAGGCCTTTCTCCTGGGCATGGTCGGCCAATTGGTGCCAAAGAAGGATAGAACTTTCTTTATGTATGCTACAACAGCAGCAAGAATACTGATCGCAAAGTATTGGAAGACACAAGACCTACCCACCTTGGAAGAATGGCAGATAAAAGTAATGGACTATATGGAATTGGCGGAAATGACTGGCAGAATCCGAGACCAGGGAGAAGAGTTGGTGGAAGAAGATTGGAAGAAATTTAAAGCATACCTACAGAAACACTGCAAAATTTTTGAATGTTAATGACGTTGGAATGAAACAAAGTGGTTCTAGTAATAAGGCAAAACAGGAATATGAAAAAATGGATTTGATATTAGAGGAAAATTTGAAGTTATAATATGTGAGGATAAACAATTAAGGTTAAATAAAGAGGGTATGGATTTGCTGAATTAATTATTAATAGGAATACAAAAAAGGGAGGTGTGAGGAAGACACGAAAATAAGTAAATGAGTTGTAAGATATCAGAAAGAGGGATTTATTTTTTAATTGTTTGTATTTTTCTCTTTTTATGTCTTTTTGGTTTTTTTGTATTTTTTGTGTTTTCTTTTTACTATCTTGTACTTTACTATTTGTTGAAAATTTAATAAATATCATTTTTTAAAAAATAAAACTAACTCCTAGATCTTAAGTGGACAATAGGTGGGAGTTAAGCTGGGTGTCCATCATGGCTGCCACCCAGCCTGCCATCTTAAGTTGCCTAAATTGTAATGCTTTAGACCACCGATGTATGACATCAATACATTGCATAGGTCTGTGAACTGTACCATTACATTAAGGGTAACTTAAAACAGCAGGCTGGGTGACCATCACAGGATATTTAACAACATTATTTAACACTTAGGTCCAGCTCTGAGGGCCTTCTGGTGGTTCCCTCACTGCAAGAAGTGAGATTACAGGGAACCAGGCAGAGGGCCTTCTTGGCAGTGGCGCCTGCCCTGTGGAATGCCCTCCCATCAGATGTCAAGGAAATAAACAACTATCTGACTTTAAGAAGACTTCTGAAGGCAGAGCTATTTAGGGAAGTTTTTAATGTTTAAAGTTCTATTCTGTTTTTAATGTTCTGTTGAAAGCCGCCCAGAATGGCTGGGGAAACCCAGTCAGATGGGTGGGGTAGTAAAATCATCATCATCATCATCATCATCATCATCATCATCTGTTGAAAGCCGCCCAGAATGGTTGGGGAAACCCAGTCAGATGGGTGGGGTAGTAAAATAATAATAATAATAATAATAATAATAATAATAATAATAATAACAACCATCGGCTGGGTGAGAACTGCAGGGCCTGCTCCCTCCCAGGGCCTTTTCCAACTGGCCCAGGGGGCGTGGCCCAGGCCCTCTCTCCTGGCTCTAAAGGGACTCCTGCTGCAGTGAGGCCTCGGACCATCGGCTGGGTGAGAACTGCAGGGCCTGCTCCCTTCCAGGGCCTTTTCCAACTGGCCCAGGGGGCATGGCCCAGGCCCTCTCTCCTGGCTATAAAGGGACTCCTGCTGCAGTGAGGCCTCGGACCATTGGCTGGGTGAGGACTGCAGGGCCTGCTCCCTTCCAGGGCCTTTTCCAACTGGCCCAGGGGGCGTGGCCCAGGAACAAACTTTTGGAACAAACTCTTGGGAAGGGTGGGAAGTGTTCTGCCATTGCTTCCCTGTTCCAGGGGGTTACTGTGCTTTAAAATGTCCTCAAGCAGTCGGTGGCAATTTAAATTTTTATTTCTTTTTTTCCATTGCTGGGGGTGGGTGGGATGGATATTTGGTTGGGGATTAATTTTAGTATAATTGTTCTGTTCCTTTTTGTTGTTGTTGTTGTTTTATTGGTTCTGTATAGTTTATGTTTTGTTTTGAAGGGGCTAGATCAGGGCTGCCTGGGAGTGGGGCCCCAGCCATCACGATGGCTTGGACAAGTTCCACAGGGGGGGAAGCACTGGGACATCCGATCTCGGTGATCATGGGCAGGAGGCGGAGTTACGCTAAGACCAGACCATGTCATTACCGAGGAGGCAGGTTTAGTCGTTGTTTGAAGACTATCCCTGCCTCCGGGTCTGGCCTTGACCGGATGGATACTGGAATCAACAGGGGAAACCTACATGACCTGAAGGTGTTGCTGTGTAATGCCAGGTCAATGATGAATAAAACCACTGCCATCCACGACCTGATTGTGGATGGAGGACTTGACCTGGCATGTGTGACAGAGACCTGGTTGGAGGAAGCAGATGGGCCTGTCCTTGCCGCTGCTTGCCCACCAGGTTTCTCTTACGCACAGCAACCCAGGTCATGTGGGCGGGGAGGGGGGGTTGCAGTGATTTTTAGGAAGTCACTAGCTTGCACCAGGCGTCCTACTGGGAAGATCCAGTTTTCTGAGTGCATGTTCTGGAAGTTGGGCAATAGGGGCAGTACAGGATTCCTTTTGGTGTACCGACCTCCCCGCTGCACCAAGGATTCCCTGTCTGAGCTGCTTCAGGTCGTGGCGGATTTTCTCCTGGAGACACCTAGTTTGGTTGTCCTAGGGGATTTTAACATCCATGCCGACACGACCTTACAAGGGGCTGCTCGGGACTTCGTGGAAAGCATGGCCTCCATGGGGCTGTCCCTGAATAAGTTTGGCCCAACTCATAGTCATGGACATGCCTTAGACCTGGTGTTCACCTCTAGTGACGTGGGTGATCTGACACTAAGTAAAAGTGAAACAAAAGAAGTGCCATGGTCAGATCACTTCCTGGTGCAACTGGACTTCTCCGTGACCCTTCCCCTCTGCAGGGAGGTGGGACCAATTCGGATGGTCCGCCCCCGCCACTTAATGGATCCAAATGGTTTCCAGAGAGTGGTAGGGGATGTCTTATCCCAAGTTGATGGCCTTTCAGCTGATTCCCTGGTGGCCCGCTGGAATGCAGAGTTAACCAGGGCTATCGACTGTCTGGCTCCGAAGCGCCCTCTCCGATTGCATGGAGCCCGGACAGCTCCGTGGTTTTCTTCGGAGCTGAGGGCGATGAAACAATCGCTGAGACGGCTAGAGCGTCGGTGGCAAAAAAATCACTCCGAATCTGACCGGACACAGGTTAGAGCTCAACGTCGAGCCTACCAAGTGGCGATAGCGACGGCGAAGAAGACTTTCTTCACCGCCTCTATTGCATCTGCAGAAAATAGTAGCAGGAGACTTT
This sequence comes from Podarcis erhardii, assembly GCF_964252035.2. NCBI lineage: Eukaryota > Metazoa > Chordata > Lepidosauria > Squamata > Lacertidae > Podarcis > Podarcis erhardii. Next base: position 23,073,328 of record NC_138508.1, on the reverse strand, counting down.
TTCAGGTGGTTCGTAATTTAACGGAACCACCTTTACCACCGGGGCTTTGTAAAGACCCCAAGATCTCCTGCAACGATTTTGCAAAGTTTTTTGCAGATAAAATCACTCATATTCGGAAGGAGCTAGACACCACCGTGGGAGCAGGGCTGGGGCGGGAGAGTGCTAGAGCTCTGTCTGGTCAAGTTGCATGGAATCGATTTCAATCCATTACCCCTGAGGATGTGGACAGGCTGCTTGGACGCGTGAAACCAACCACCTGTCTCCTGGATCCTTGCCCATCCTGGCTAATAAAAGCAAGCCGGGAAGGGCTGGGCGATGGGCTCTGCGGGGTGGTGAATGCTTCCCTCTGTGAGGGAGCATTCCCAGATCCGCTGAAAGAGGCGGTCATCAAACCGCTTCTTAAAAAACCATCTTTAGACCCGGCCAGTATGGCCAACTATCGCCCAGTCTCAAATCTTCCATTCTTGGGCAAGGTGATTGAGCGCGTGGTTGCTGAACAACTCCAGGCACGCCTGGAGGATGCGGACCATTTGGATCCCTTCCAATCGGGATTCAGGCCTCATCATGGGACTAAAACTGCCTTGGTCGCGCTGGTTGATGATCTCCGGTGAGCTAGGGACAAAGGTGAGAGCTGTTTCCTAGTTCTGCTGGATCTCTCAGCGGCCTTTGATACAATCGACCATAACATCCTTCTGGACCGTCTAGAGGGGCTGGGAGCTGGGGGCACTGTTATACAGTGGTTTCGCTCCTTCCTCCTGGGCCGAGTTCAGAAAGTGGTGGTGGGGGATGAGTGTTCAGACCCCTGGGCCCTCACTTGTGGGGTGCCTCAGGGTTCCGTCCTCTCCCCCATGCTTTTTAACATCTATATGAAGCCGCTGGGAGAGATCATCAGGGGGTTTGGACTGGGTGTCCATCAATATGCAGATGATACCCAGCTCTACCTCTCTTTCAAATCAGAACCAGTGAAGGCGGTGAAGGTCCTGTGTGAGTGCCTGGAGGCGGTTGGAGGATGGATGGCGGCTAATGGATTGAGGTTGAATCCTGACAAGACAGAAGTACTGTTTTTGGGGGACAGGGGGCGGGCTGGTGTGGAGGACTCCCTGGTCCTGAATGGGGTAACTGTGCCCCTGAAGGACCAGGTGCGCAGCCTGGGAGTCATTTTGGACTCACAGCTGTCCATGGAGGCGCAGGTCAATTCTGTATCCAGGGCAGCTGTCTACCAACTCCACCTGGTACGCAGGCTGAGACCCTACCTGCCCGCGGACTGTCTCACCAGAGTGGTGCATGCTCTAGTTATCTCCCGCTTGGACTACTGCAATGCGCTCTACGTGGGGCTACCTTTGAAGGTGACTCGGAAACTACAACTAATCCAGAATGCGGCAGCTAGACTGGTGACTGGGGGCAGCCGCCGAGACCACATAACACCGGTCTTGAAAGACCTACATTGGCTCCCAGTACGTTTCCGAGCACAATTCAAAGTGCTGGTGTTGACCTTTAAAGCCCTAAACGGCCTCGGCCCAGTATACCTGAAGGAGCGTCTCCACCCCCATCGTTCTGCCCGGACGCTGAGGTCCAGCGCCAAGGGCCTTCTGGCGGTTCCCTCATTACGAGAAGCAAAGCTACAGGGAACCAGGCAGAGGGCCTTCTCGGTAGTGGCACCCGCCTTGTGGAACGCCCTCCCATCAGATGTCAAAGCGATAAATAACTACCTGACATTCAGAAGACATCTTAAGGCAGCCCTGTTCAGGGAAGTTTTTAATCTGTGATATTTTAGTGTATTTCTGGTTTTTATGGAAGCCGCCCAGAGTGGCTGGGGAAACCCAGCCAGATGGGCGGGGTACAAATAATAATAATAATAATAATAATAATAATAATAATAATAATATTCATCCCTGGGTTCCAGTATTATAGGAGAACTACATACCAAGCACAACAGAGTTTTATAAAGGCATTGTGATATTATTTTTTGATCCATTCCCAAAGCATGGAATCTGCCTTTCATACATGTGATACATGCGGAGTTGATATTTTAGTTGAGCCATCTATCATGGTCCCAAGATCTCTTCCATCATTAGTCAGTGCTGTTTAAGACATCATTTGGAATCTTAGGATCATCCCTCCCAATATGCTCCCAATATGTATTACATTGAATCATATTTGCTATTTTGTTGCAGGCTCCGTTGAAGGAGCTCACGTAAATCCCCAAATGACTTAGGCCCCCAAATATCTCAGAGAGCACCTCTTTATCTATAGACGCTCTCAGGTCTCAAGATCTGCAGAGGGGCTCCCCTTGATACTTCCACTGCCTTCCGATGTTTGGGATTGTGGTGACCCAGGAGATAGCATTCTCTGTGGCTGTAGAATTTTCTCCCTGGGAAGTGTGTTTGGCACCTTCACTATAGTTTTCACCACATACTGAATACAGTCCTCTTCATGCTGGACTGTAACACCCGAGATATATATTTTGAGGACTCACCCTATTCCCGTGACCAGTTCTGTCCAGTCATGGAGCTGCAGAGCATGGCAGTTGGTGCTCAGGAGGGAAACTCCCACATCTCCTTTTTCCTGTTCCTGGTTGCTGCCCACATTAATATATGCAGCTCAGCTCAAAGTCTTTCCCAAGTAGGATAATTGACTGCAGTGAGACACTGCATGAAGCAGCTTGCTGAAGGGAGAAAGGAAAACAAGGGCTGCCTCCTGTTCATAATTATACAAGCTTAGGCAGTGGCCAGAACTGAATGAGGTAAAGCAAGAAAACAAAACAACAACAACAATAATAAATAAATTCCAGCTGTGCTGTTATTCCCAAAAGGTGAGTAGTAGTTGTAGTAGCAGCAGCAGCAGCAGCAGCAGTAGTAATAATAATAATAATATTAAAATTATCATTTGCAGGGTCTTTTCTGTGCTGGCTCCACCCAAAGGTGACTGACTTTCAGGCATCTTGAAAGGCATTCAAGACTCACATGGTGTGATTGGGCTTCTCACTCATGCGATGAAAGTTGGATTGTGGAGTCTTTTTATTTTTATTTTTGTGACTCTATTCTGTTTTAGGTTTTAGTAATAAACTTGTAGGTTTTTATTGTTGTGAGTCACTTTGGACAAACCTTTGTTAACAATGTTTAGGAATTCTTGAGAAGCAATAATAATTACTCAGGGGTTAGGTAAAACCCAGCCATTATTGTTCTACCATTCACTTTTTCTAAAAGCGTTTCTTGGTTGCCTAGTGAATTTTGTCCTGGTCGTAATCCAAATAATTCCTGAATCAAAGTGGAATTGGAAAAGCCAACCAGTGAATCTGTTGTATCAGCCAAAAGCAACCACATATTCTGAAAAACGGGATTCAGGGATTTGGGGTTCAAAATTCTCACTTGTGCTTTATTTTCCCACTTGTGCTTTTGCTGCTAGATCTGCGGTGAGCTACCTTCCATGGCCCTCTTTATAGGTACTGCGCTCTTCTTGATCTTCTCCAGCTACCTCTCGGATGCAGAAACCCGAAAGTATACCACGGTAGTCTCAGTGCCAAATGGAGGGCCATGGGGTGTCTGGGGACCCATAGAATTCTGCCGTGAAGGGTATGCAAATGGATTCACATTGAAGGTAGATACCTCCTTGTGTCCTCTTTTTCAGGCACCTTGGTGCCAAGTAGCTGTGCCAATAAGTATGAATGGACAGTGTCCCGGGGCGGCTCTGCTCAGCTGACCTCCATCTGACTGAGTTGCTTGGTGGTGAGGTCATTATGATGCAAACGTACTGGTTGCACACCTAAGGCCCTTTAGCATTTGAGGTTCTTCTTCATGTGCCTTCTCTGTGAGAGGTCCGGAGAGCAGCAACATAAGAATGGGCCTTTTATGTAGTGGTTCCTCACTTGTGGAATGCTCTCCCCAGAGAGGTTTGCCTGGAACCCCTGTTACATACCCTTAGGTGCCTGGCAAAAGCATTCCTCTTCTCCCAGGGCTTTGGCTAATTAAACTGTTGGGAGAATTGTTTTTGTTTGTTATTATGGCATGCATTTTTGTTTTTTTACATTGTAAACCACCCTGTGATCTTCATGATGATTATGATGATGATTGTCAGGGAACTGCCATCGGAAAGACAGGTGGTGGAGGGGCTCTCAGAAGCTAGGAGAGAATTAGCAGCGGGGGAAGGTACCAGCAGGGGGAGTGCGGGAGATCAGAGAGAGAGTGAGGCACAGGAATTGCTCAGGGAATCTTCCAGCGAAAACAGTGGAGAAGTCGCAGGACCTCCTATAGGTACACCCACACCGCGCCGGAAACTGTCGCGCCGAGAATCCAGACGACGCGTTTCCGTTAAGGAGCTTCTATGCTGGAGTCGTTTCCGTAAACGCCCACTGTTGGATTCTGCCAGCGATTAAGGGAGTCATGCTTAAGGGGCTCCGCTGTACACAGAGTCTTGAGAAACATGCCCAAGATCTGAGGGACTGAACTTTTACGCACAAGTAGCTCATAATCCCATCACAATGATGATGATGAAGATATTGCACCATGCCAACAACAGCTGAAAAGTAACGGCTGGGTGAACGAAAAATGAATTCAGTTCATTTTGAAGCAAATTTAGTTCATCTTCAAGTTCATTCTCTTAAATGTGTTATTTACACTTTGGACCCTTTGTGCATTTAAGCTTAAATGTCATCATTTTTAGGGGAAAGAAAACAAACTATTCATATTCTGCTGTGTGTGGAATGATGGTTCCTTAGTCTTCTTAAGTAAATTTTATGCTTCAACACAACAGCTTGTGACTTTCTGGAGGCTGAAATATTTTTTTGCCGAGGAACATTTGGACAAACTTGAATTGAACTGGGAACTGAAATAGTTCATTTTGTAAAGGGGCAAACTTGAACTGGAGTTAGTTCCTTTTGGGGCATGTCAAACGAGTTCCTTTTTAAATCAAACCATCCATGTTCTGTACAATACTGTCAAATTCAGCCTGCCAATCTAGTGTGTGTGAAATTCCTCCTGAAAATTCTGTGCTTTGCTCTTAAATGTGGTCTTATTGCAACCACAGCTTTTCTTCTCCCCCAGGTACAGCCATGGAAACCAGAATCACCCTTTATAGATGATACATCTCTGAATGGCATCCGCCTCATTTGCACAGATGACTCAGAAATTCAGTCTGCTGTTGGACCGTGAGTAGCTTTAAATATTCCATTCCTTGGCTTTGTTGTTAGAAAGAAGTATGGAACCAAATCTGGCAAGTTCTTGCCTTGGATTATACATCTTGGATTATGGTGACTTATTCATGGGCTGCCAAACCTGAGTGCATCAACAACGCAACAGGGAGGGTTGTGATAAAATAGCGAAATGCAATGTAGAAAAGACAGTTGCTCAACATTCGGATGTAGTTCCCGAGTACATCACGTTTACTTCTCCAAGAATTAATCATTGAGCTAACAAAATTAAATAAAACAGAATTCCATTCTACATCTATTTCCATATGAGGTGAATAAAATGCGAAGAGAATGCAACATTACCTGTGTAATAAAATGTAGACCGTATTAGTTGATGTCAGGGAACTGCCATCGGAGAGTCAGGTGGTGGAAGGGCTCAAGGAGGCTAGGAGGCCCTCGGATGCTGAGGAAGGAACCAGCAGAGGGGGAGAGAGAGTTTCTGCAGAAACTCAGTCGGAGGGATGGCTCCAAGATACTTCCAGTGAGAACAGCGGAGAGGTTTCAGGACCTCCGCTGGGGATGCCTACTCCGTACAGGAAACTGTCACGCAGAGAATCCAGAAGGAGGGTTTCCGTTAAGGAACTCTTATGTTGGCGTAAATTCCGGAAGCGCCCACTGACGGATTCTGCCAGCGATTGAGGTAGCCATGCACCCATGGCTCTGCGGACTGGGAGAGTTTAGAAACTGATTGCATGAGTTGAGAACTCAACCATTTGCGCACAAGCAGCCCCTTAACCCATCACAGCAATCCGCCAGTCTTTGACGCTGCGTGTGTGAAAGAGAGGCATCATGAGCAACCCAACTGGAGACGGAGCAGCGGGAGGAGCAGGAGCGGGACCAACTCTGGAGGAGAGAAACAGAGCGTTGGAACACCAGCTGGCACTGCTAACGGCGCGTCTTGAGGAGAGGAGAGCTCAGGATGCGCAGGGGAAGCCCACCCCCATCGCAAGGAAGGTACCGGGGTTGGTACAGAAATTCGGGGGTGACCCAAGAAGCTACCAAGCCTTTAAGACAGAAATGCAGTACGCACTGAACCTGCAGTTTGATGACTTTGCCGATGAAGAATCGAGAGTGGCTTTTGTGATTGGGCACCTCGAGGGGGGAGCTAGAGAATGGGTGAGGCCCCTGATGGCATCGAATAATGATGCCCTAAAAGACTTGAGGAAATTCTTTATCGCGATGGACTTGATGTTTTCCAGCCAGATTGAACAGGGCGTGGTACGCAGACAGTTAATGGCATGCAAACAGGGGAATCAGTCCGTCCGAGAGTATTGGACACAGTTTACCATGCTCATACATAAATTGGGGTGGGACCTGTCTTCGGACCCGATTCAAATGCTGTTTGAAGAAGGGCTATCCCCGGCGGTGAAAGATGAACTTTCCCACGCGCCCCGGCCGGAGTCTATGGATCAGCTGACCAAATTGGCTCTTGCGATTGGAGCACGCCAAGAGGCAAGGCTCTGGAGAAGCGGGAAGGGAGAGGAGAGCATTGGAGTGATTTCCGCATTCCTGAGATGCCGGAGCAACCTTCCCCGCCAGTGGAACCAATGGAGATTGGGACTGCGCGTGCGCGGAATTTCAAACGTCCACGAAGGGTGGAAGAAGGAGGGGAAGAGCGCCAAAAAATGCTTCCTCTGTCAACAGCCAGGACATTTTGCCAGAGTTTGCCCACAAAGGAAGGGATGGCAAGGAATGGTGGGAGCTTTTGGGAGTGAGGAGGAGGGGGTTAAGGAGCAGGTAAAAGCCAACGCCTGGCTGCCAGCGACAGGGCACAGCAGCCATGTCAAGGATCAGTGAATGTGCCCAAGCCTGAACCCCCAAGAGCGGCTCTAGTCGTAGAGGTGCTGCTAGAGCTACCCAATGGACATCCGCTCACGATAAAAGCCCTGTTAGACTCAGGCAGCTCCTGCAATTTCATGAGTAAGGAGTTTGCATCAGAGCACCAGATACAGACGCTGCCCTTAAGGAATTCCTTGCAGGTGACCACGATTGATGGGAGGGAACTTCTGGGAGGGGAAGTGAGCCAGCAGACGGTCCCCATGACAATGAGGGTGGCAAGGCACACGGAAGTCATTGCATTTCACGTAGCCACTCTGGCGGGGCCGCCCATCATATTAGGGATGAGCTGGCTGGCGTTACATGACCCGCTAGTGGGATGGCACCAGCGGACAGTCTCTTTTGGGTCAGCTCATTGCCTAGAACACTGCAAGGGAAGAGAAACTCAGGGGTTGGCTAGGGCAAGTCTGGCAGGGATGGTGGTGGGAGAAAAGGGAGAAATACCACCACAATACGCAGACCTGAGTGATGTTTTCAGCGAGAAGGAAGCAGATAGACTGCCCCCGCATAGACCCTTTGACTGTCAAATTAACCTACTCCCGGGAGCCCAGCTACCAGTGGGCAAACTGTACGCTATGTCGGACAGGGAGATGCAGAAGTTAAGGGAGTTCATAGACAAGAACCTGAAACGAGGGTTCATCAGGGAGTCATGAGCGGTGGGGGGCAGCCCAGTGTTTTTTGTGGACAAAAAGGACTCGAAAAAACCCAGGCTGGTCGTGGACTTCCGGGCCGTCAATTCGGTGTCAAAACCAGTGGCCTTTCCCATGCCCAGGATTGACGACATTCTGACCAGGGTGAGGAAGGGAAAGATTTTTACCAAGCTGGACCTGAGGGGGGCGTATAACCTGATACGGATGAGGAAGGGGGATGAATGGAAGACCACCATGTTCACCCCCTTGGGGGCCTTTGAGTATCTTGTTATGCCCTTCGGATTACAGGCGGGCTCAGCCTGCTTCCAGTCCTTCATGCATCACGTCCTGGGACCTCTGCTCTATAAGAACTGTGTGGCCTTCTTAGACGATGTGTTAGTCTACTCAGAGGATGAGGAGCAGCATGTCCGAGATGTCCGGGAGGTCCTAAGCAGGCTGCAAGCAAACCAGCTGTGGGTAAAACTGGAGAAGTGCCAGTTCCATACCAGAGAGGTGGAATTCCTGGGGTACCGTTTGTCAGACAAGGGATTGGCCATGGATCCCAGTAAGGTCCAAGCGGTACTGGAATGGAAGACACCCAGAACCAGGAAGGACGTGCAGAGATTCCTGGGGTTTGGAAACTTCTATCGGAAGTTCATCAAAAACTTTGCCCACTTAACGGCGCCCATCACCGATTGTCTCAGTAGTAAGAAGAAATTTGACTGGACGGAAGAGGCGCAGCGAGCGTTTGAACAGCTAAAGAAAGTGTTTGCGTCGGAGGAGCAGCTCTTGCACGTAGATCTACAGAAGCCGATGAAATTGCAGTGTCCCGTGCACAGCGGAATGATGAGGAGTACGTGCACATACTCTATATTGCTTTATTTACATTTCAAAGCTGGTAGGTTACAGAAAAACATCTTGCCTCTGCCGGAGCAGAGAAAGCATCCTCTCTCCTCTAAAGCACGGAGAGATCTGCTGAACAACAGTGAAAAACAGGAAACCAGTGTACGTCACATCCAGTCTCCCTTTCCCGTGGGAAAACCCAACAGCAACTGACTGTGGAATGTAAACACCTGTCTCGTGACAAGCACTTTCGCTGCACAGTGAAGAGAGCAGAAACCAACAAGAGACAGACGCATCTGATCACGCTGTAGGGGCGGTGCTTCTCCAGCCGGGAAAAGATGAGTCGGACTGAAGACCGTGTGCCTTCTTCTCGCGGAAGTTGAATAAATCCGAAAGGAACTACACAGTGTACGAACGGGAACTGCTCGCCATTCATGAAGCTTTTCGACGGTGGTGACACCTGCTGATTGGAGCGCAGCACAAGGTGCAGGTGTGCACGGACCACAAAAATTTGGAATATTGGAGAACGGCCCGAGTACTGAACCAGAGACAAGTGAGATGGGCACAGGAGTTCTCCAAATTCCATTTTGAGATTTGCTATGTACCGGGACCAGAGAACGTCAGGGCAGACGCTCTCTCCCGAAAGCCAGAGTATATGGAGGGGGAGGGAGCGCCCGAGGAAAGGCATATTATCCCAGAGGACCACTGGGTTTGTGGAGCAGCATTGGTGGGGCAAAGGGAACTGGTAGAAGGGACAGAGAACGATGAATACGCCCAAGATAAGCTCAGAGGGCTCAGGAGAGCCGGGGAGAACACAGGGGGGGTTTGAAGAAAGGAATGGGGCGTTGTATTACAAAGGGGCATTGTACATACCGGAAGGGGAATTGAGGGGTACTCAAACAACTACACGACAGCCCCACCGCAGGGCACTTTGTGCAGCACAAAACCATGTGGTTAGTTACCAGGCAGTTCTGGTGGCGCAAGGTGAGGGAAGATGTACGAGAGTATGTAAGGGGGTGCGACTGCTGCCAGCGAGCAAAGGGGGAGAGGGGGGCACCGGCGGGTTTGCTGGAACCATTACCCACACCCGAACGGCCATGGGAAGCAGTTTCCATAGATTTTATGACGGATTTGCCCAAATCCAAGGGGAAAATGGCGGTCTTGGTAGTGGTAGACCTGTTAACCAAGATGTGCCACTTTATAGCTTGCTCACATGCGGTAACAGCGGAAGAAACCGCCAGGTTGTTTATAGAACACATTTTTAGGTTGCATGGTGCCCCCTTGAGGGTGGTCTCAGACAGAGGGAAACAATTTACGTCCAGGTTCTGGAGGAAGCTCATGAGCTTACTGCACGTAGAGGTCAATTTCTCGACCGCCAGACACCCAGAAACAAATGGGCAGGCGGAATGGGCAAACAGTATTCTGCAACAATATCTGAGGTGTTATGTAAATGACAGAGAGAATGATTGGGTAGAGAAATTGGCCCTGGCCGAATTCGCCTACAATAACGCGGAAAATGTGTCCACGGGCATGAGTCCATTTATGGCCAATTACGGGTGTCACCCTAGGGCCTTTCCAGGGGAAGGAGGGGAAAGATGGAGCGTACCGGCAGCGGAACATTTTGTGGAAGAAATGGAAGCCATACATCAACAGCTCAAGATGAATTTGGATAGAGCCAAGGAAGAATACAAGAAGCAGGCAGATAGGAGCAGAAGGGAAGGCGAGACCATAATGGTAGGGGACCGGGTGTGGTTGTCAACAAAAGGGTTGCCATTCAAGGGCGGGTGCAAGAAATTGAGGCTGAAAAGACTGGGACCCTTCAAAGTTATACAACAGGTCAATCCGGTGGCCTTCAGACTCAGGTTGCCAGACAACATGAAACTGCATCCAGTATTCCATAGGTCATTACTGTCACCATACCGGGAGGGGCGGGAATTTTTGGGACGTGAAGGTGAGGTTCCCGCGGCACCGGAAGTAGAAGAGAGGGAAAGCAGCAGTCATGTAGCAGAAATACTCGACTCTCGGTGGAAGGGTAAACAGGTGGAGTACTTAGTGGCATGGGAAGGGGAACCAGAGTCCGAAAATACCTGGGTACCGGCAGAAACGGTTGATGATGAGATTTTAGTAGGAACGTTTCATCTCTGGTACCCAAGGAAGCCTCAGCCCTTGGCTAGGTTCCCAGAATCAGGACAAGAAGAGGAAGAAGAATCAGAGGGGGAAGAGTATTAGGGAAGAAGGGACAGTAGTAGGTGGAGGGCGGTTTTCGAGTCATCCGAAGATGAGGAGGAGTCTTTCAGGGGGTTCCCAGCCTCACCACCCAGAGAAGAGGGGGAAACGGGGGGGTGAGGGGGGTCCTGGAGGGGAGGTGGATGTCAGGGAACTGCCATCGGAGAGTCAGGTGGTGGAAGGGCTCAAGGAGGCTAGGAGACCCTCGGATGCTGAGGAAGGAACCAGCAGGGGGAGAGAGAGAGTTCCCGCAGAAACTCAGTCGGAGGGATGGCTCCAAGATACTTCCAGTGAGAATAGCGGAGAGGTTTCAGGACCTCCGCTGGGGACGCCTACTCCGCACAGGAAACTGTCACGCAGAGAATCCAGAAGGAGGGTTTCCGTTAAGAAACTCTTATGTTGGCGTAAATTCCGGAAGCGCCCACTGACGGATTCTGCCAGCGATTGAGGTAGCCATGCACCCATGGCTCCGCGCACTGGGAGAGTTTAGAAACTGATTGCATGAGTTGAGAACTCAACCATTTACGCACAAGCAGCCCCTTAACCCATCACAGTTGAGAACAAGGGTAAAAAATTACAAAATAACTCATCTACTCACAGAAAGATATAAAATTGATATCACCAACCGTTGCTGATATGAAAAGTATTATAAAATTTACCTGTTCCTGTGTGCATATTTCCTGAAGAACGTAAAACACAAAATAACAATAGAAATAAAAAATGTGCACCCCGCCACCGAAACCATTCTTTATAGCTATTATCCAACTTTCCAAAAACTTAACAATTCTTGAGATGGTTTGAGCCCTTTTTTGTTAAAATATACCTTCTATATTTCCTCAAAGTCAAAGCACCAAGGATTCTTTGGGGGAAGCTATATGCTTTAAATGTGTGCTGAATGGGCATTGAATGTATGGTGCAGACATGATTTGAGCAAACATTTCTTCAGAGTATTAACACCACTATCTTTGTCAGGTATGGACAATGGACAAAGAAGGAGACTTGTCCTAAAGGCCGTCTAATCTCATTTTCTCTGAGAGTACTAGAACCACGAGGAAATTGGGTTGATGATACATCTGCTAACAATATCAAGTTCCGCTGTGAAGATGGGCTTGTCCTGACAGGCCATTCAATTGACTGGGGTACGTATGGCCCATGGAGTACAATCTGTTCTAAAGGTGCCATATGTGGAATTCAGACAAGAGTTGACAGTGACTTGACATCCGGCGACATGACAGGACTTAACGATGTGCTCTTCTACTGCTGCGACTGAACCATGTGGGTTTCACCTGACAATAGCTCAGTTCCCTGTGCCCCAATGGCTCCATGACGTGAAACTTAATAATAAAATGTATTCCCAATGAAGAGTTCTGGGTGTCTTTTTTTGATGCACTGTGCCTTAAATCTTCATGTATGGCTTGTTAGCAAAGCTATTTAAATCTTGGTAATGCTTTATTGAGGAAGCGGAACACAACATCGTATAACTTGAGGAGAAAGCAACAGAGAGGCTTTTGTCTTTCTTAGGTCAGGCACCGGACATAGTAGGAAGGCTATGAACTATATATAACAGGGGGGAACTCCCACAGAACTACACAGCCAATCAGAGCGCTCGCTACCTCAGTGAGTGTTGTGCCACTTTGCTTGGTTGTTAAGCAAAACCTCAGCCACCTGGTTTGCTGACTTACTAATAACAGAATGAATGCTAAAGTCACACACAGAACAATCTCTGCTGTGGCAATTGCATCATAGCTGCTGGATTGGAGAGAGGACAGAGAAGGATGAATGGATACAGAAGAATGTAAGAAGAAGCCTGCTGCATTGTACGACAGGTCTATCTGGTCAAGCTTCCTGTTACTCAGAGTGACTTCTTAGATGCCTTTTGAAGCCCAGAAACTGGCAGTGAGTGCACAGCTCCACTGTTGTTCCATGGCAGTTGATGTTCTGATAGGGATGTCATACTGTACGTCCATAATTTCCCTGACTTAGCTGGGATTCGTCCATTGAAAATGGCATCCAGGGGGCAGGATTTTCTAAAAGCAGGCTGTCACTTTTTAAAATAGGACAACCCATATTTTTAGAGGTCATATTTTCACACGTGTCCTGAACCCCAACGTAACTGGATTCCACAGAGGAGTCACAGAAAAAATATGGCTGGTCAAGGGAACCATAGACTCAAAAAGGTTGAAAACCACAGCAGTAGACAAAGCCTACACTGCTTATTCAGGCTCAAACCAGTGAGTATGGAACAGTCAAACAGAAAACACTTGCTTTACCAACACAAACTTTGGCATTGTCGGAGTCCTGGCTTGCAGCAGCAGGTTGTTCGCAACCTCTTTTTTCTGTTCGCCATCAGCTGCAGAAATCTCAAGGTACTGAACCACATGAGGATAATACAGCTCTCAATCATTTCCGTCTCCATTGCACTAATGGTGCAATAAATGAGTCTACATCAGGAACCTGAGTATTCTTTAGATTTCTCTCCTACTATGATGCGGGTGGCACTGTGGGTTAAACCACAGAGCCTAGGACTTGCCGATCAGAAGGTCAGCGGTTCGAATACCCATGACAGGGTGAGCTCCCGTTGCTCGGTCCCTGCTCCTGCCAACCTAGCAGTTCAAAAGCACGCCAAAGTGCAAGTAGATAAATAGGTACCGCTCTGGCGGGAAGGTAAACGGCGTTTCCGTGCGCTGTTCTGGTTCGCCAGAAGCGGTTTAGTCATGCTGGCCACATGACCCGGAAGCTGTACACTGGCTCCCTCGGCTTATAAAGTGAGATGAGCGCCGCAACCCCAGAGTCGGTCACGACTGGACTTAATGGTCCTTTACCTTTACCTATGACCTTGTAGCTTTCAGGTGAAGGGCTGCCGGAAATGTCTTATGAATTATTTTTGCCTCCAGAACAGCTACAGAAACCACTCTCAGTAATTCCCAGCTTCATAGAAGGAACCCAAGTCTCATTCAACAAAAAGTTAACATATTGTATTATCTTTCAGTAAACTATGGTGAAAAGCACAGCTAGTGAGGAGTCACAACACAATTCCACCAGGGCAGAGTGGCAGCTTGGTCTTGAGGGTTTCCTGAGTCAATCACAGAATACCTTTTGGTATCCAGCATGAGAAGTGTAGGAAAAATGGTAGCTATTTAACAGGGATTACCGTTTTGACAGTCCAGAGGTAATTCGTTCTAGTAAGCTAGAAATACATGTTGCTTTATAAATAAAAACATTTCTTTTTAATTTAGCAGTTAGTTTTCTTAGAGTAGGTCTGACGAAGTTAAACCTTGCCTTCCAAGACCCACTCATTTCATGAAAGTCCATTCTAATTTATCAAATGCCTTTTCTGTGTCAGCAAGGAATGGAATAGCAATTTTGCTTCTTTGTAATAGTTATACCAAGTATTCTCCTTAGTATCCTGAAGAAATCTCCCTTTAATGAAGCTGATCAGTATGCATACATTCAGACAATCCCCTTTCTAACACATTCAGCAAAAATGAATGTCAAAATCTTAGAGTCAATTTAGAAGAGATATTGTTATATGGTAGCCAACCAATGATAAATCTTTATTTGAGTTTGATATCAAGAGTTTTTAATTGAATTAACACTCAAACTCTATTAAAATCAAGTGGAAGATACCTGCATTCTCAGGGAATTGCTGATATTTCCAGGAGGACAAAATATCTTTTAAACTAAAAAACAACAATCCTAAGGTAATCAAACTCACCAGCAAAGAACAATAAAATGAGAACTGAAGATGCTCTGTAGCCATGAAATGTTAAGTACCTGATTGAAAATAAAATGGAAAACTGTGGAGGGTGGCTGAGATGGTTAAAATTCCTTAACAAGAGCTGCAGTTTTATTGCAACATTGCTTATATATCTTCTTCTCTCTCTCTCTCTCTCTCTCTCTCTATATATATATATATCAGCTACTAGTTTTTCTGGAGGGCCTCCAACACAAGAAAGTGTATGTGTTGATTTATCACAACATTGCTACCATGGTCTTCTTCCATAGTTGGGGAGACTGGGACAAGTCTCAGTACTGTGACCATGAGCGCCTGGTTGCCTTTGCTTTGAGTGTGGAACCTCCCAAGGATGGGGTGGATAATACAGCAGCCAACAACGTCTACTTCAAATGTGAAAACGGGAGAGGAATGTTTGCTAATGGAATATGTTAGGGCTATTATGTCAGCGTTTGCACCTGCTTTTCTTGTGCTATATGTGGGCTGCAGACAAAGTACAGCCTGATCAAGGAGAAGGTGATGATGCAGCACTTAATGATATTAAGTTTTACTGCTGTAGATGAAGCTTGTTCTAATAGTTTGCTGACCTGGAATTTAACCACAATTAAATGCTAAACAAATATGAGTGTGTGTCCTTTTTTTTGAGACCAGTTCCTCAATTCTAGAAAGAAGACCAACAAAAGAATAATGTGGAAGAGCAACAAGTGCATAGCCACATAGAAGCCTTCGCCCATCCAGTGGCATCCAAATACTTGGACTACAACTCCCATTAGCCATTGCTTTAAAATGAATCTGGGAGTTCCTTCTACATTGTGTGGATAAGAAACTTCCTGGATCATTTTGGACCTTTTAAAAAGTCTTTCCTAATGCATGTGTGACTGTATTTTATTTCTTCACAGCATTTGTGAATCATAGCTGTGACTTCACTCATTGGCTGAAAACACTAAATAGTAGGAGCAGACTCATGTCTTCCTTTTTGTGTTGAATGGGGACTGCACATTTTCATTCATAACTCTCATTCTACAAGGTCTAGAGACTTTGTGGTTACTTTAAAGTGGAAGCTCAGTGTCTAGGCCTAGGATAGAAGTACTGTTGATATTGCAGTGTCCCGTGCACAGCGGAATGATGAGGAATACGTGCACATACTCTAAGTTGCTTTATTTACCTTTCAAAGCTGGTAGATTACAGAAAAACATCTTGCCTCTGCCGGAGCAGAGAAAAGCATCCTCTCTCCTCTAAAGCACGGAGAGAAAACAACACACACTGAACTGCAAAGAACAGTGAAAAACAGGAAACAAGTGTACGTCACATCCAGTCTCCCTTTCCCGTGGGAAAACTCCAACAGCAATTGACTATGGAATGTAAACATTGTCTTGTGACAAGCACTTCGCTGCACAGTGAAGAGAGCAGAAACCAACATCCTCCCCCTTTCTGTGAACATCACTGGGCAGCGTGTTCGTACAATATCAGTACAAACCCAACTTCTGCACATAGGTACAGTGTTGATCCCTTGATACAATCTTGGACAATACATCAGCAGGAATTTCATTACCTGGCATATAGGACACCGTTACGAGTCCCTTCTGAATACGTTTCCTAGCATGTTGCAACTTCAATTGCAAGTGCTTCGTGCTTTGCTTACAACCTTCAGAATTCAGCAAAACCAAACATGCTTTGTTGTCCTGGTAAACCTGGATTGGACATTTGGCAGGAATTTTCATGTCTTTGCACAATTGTAACAACCATTCACAATCTTTAAGTGAATAAGACAGTGCGTTCAGTTCAGCTTCACAAGTACTTAAGCTAACTGTTGTTTGCTTCTTGCATGACCAATCAAATAGACCCTGATTGTACATATAGCAAACTCCAGACGTACTTTTCCTGTCTGTAGTGTCACTTCCAAAACTTGCATCTGCAAATATTTCAAGACCACCAGACTTCTGATTGTTAAATCTCAGTCTGTAATGCATAGTGCCTTTCAAATACCGCGCTATACGTTTCAGAGCTTTCCAATCCTTAACAGTAGGATTGTTGACTTGTCTGCTTAGCAAATTACAGCTAACAGCAATGTCTGGTCTTGAACATCTGGCAATGAAGTTTAGCTTGCCTAGCACACTTCTGTACAGTGTAGTGTCAGAAAATGCTTCTTCAGCGTCATCTACCTGATAACCTGTTGTCATCGGTGTGTCTACAGGGTTAGCATCCATCAGGTTCAGTTTGCTTAACACATCAGCAATTTTCCGTGACTGGTGTATTAGAATGTTACCATCTTGATCTCTCTCTATTTCCAGAGATAGGTAGTTGTTTACCTCACCAAGATCTTTCATGTCAAAGTGCTCTTTCAGTTGAGCTAGGGCGTTATTGTACATTGTGACATCCTTCCAAAAGAATAAAAGATCATCAACATAAAACAAACAATACAGTTTCTTTTGCCCCTCCTCTTTGACAAATACACATGGATCAGCTTTCCCTTGTTTAAAACCTAGAGAAAACAATACTTCAGTGAGTTTTGTGTGCCAACACCGTGCACTTTGTTTGAGACCATAAAGGGACTTCTTCAGAGCACAAACAAATCCCTGTTTTACCTGTATGCCATCAGGTGGAAGCATATAAAGTGATTCATCTAGAGATCCGTACAGAAAAGCTGTATTCACATCATGGTGACTAATGTGTAGATTCTCCTCTGCAGCTAGCTTGAGCATAAGCCTAATGCTCTCATACCTCACTGTGGGTGAGTAGGTCTCGTGATAGTCTTCACCTGGTACTTGTGCAAAACCTCTGGCTACCAATCTGGCTTTGTGTCTGACTATCTTGCCATTTTGATCAGTCTTCGCTTTGAAGACCCATTTGCTTCCAAGCAGTTTCATTCCTGGAACTACTGGAACAAGGTCCCATGTTTTGTTCCTTTCCAAGGAATCAAGCTCAGCCTTCATTGCATTTAACCATGGCTCAGCTTCCTTTGAATCCAAATCCTGGATTTCTTGGAAACTTGAAGGTTCAAATACCTTCTTGGAGCTTTTAACAGCTGTTACTGCTATCTTAGCAAACTCATCAGCAAATCTCTTTGGAGGTCTGCCTTTTGTTGCTCTCTGTGACCTACGAATTAGCCTTAAGTCCTCAACACTCTCCTCTTCCTTCTTAGGAGAAAAGTGACCTATTGTGAACAATGGTTCCTCCAATTCTTGATCAGAGCTTTCAGAGGGTCGCATAGAGGCTTTCGCACTCTTGAAATCCTCTGAATCACCCGATTCAGTTTCAGACTCAGAATCAGAACCTTCATCAGTGGGTGTGGGTTGTTGCGGTTGCTTTTGACTATCCTCAGTCTCATCACTGTCATCAGGATAACATTGGAAAATTCCCACATTCTCCCCCCACTTTGCATTGTACTCAACACTTCTTGTGAGCTTAATTGCCTTTGAGTCAGTCATCATTATTCTGTAAGACCCTTTCTGATAACCTAGAAAGATACCATGCAATCCACGCTTGTCTAACTTGGAGTTTTGTGGTGAGTGAACCCACATGTCAGAACCAAAAATTTTCATGTGTTTGATGTATGGCTTCTTGCCAAACATCTTCTCATAGGGGGTACAACCAATCGCTGAAGATAACCTGCGATTATAACTGTAAGTGAAACATGAGAGAGCTTCGGCCCAATAACTCTCTGGAAGATTAGCATCATGCAGCAAGGTTTTTAACCCTTGAAGCAAAGTCTGGTTTGCTCGCTCCGCAAGACCATTCTGCCATGGCGAGCGAGGACTAGACAAATCGTGTTGAATTCCTTTCTCAGACAGAAAAGCTTCAAACTGCTGAGAAGTGAATTCTCCCCCGCGATCACTGAAAAGAGTCTTTACCTTCTTACCATGCACATTTTCCAACCAAGCACAGAATTCCTTGAACCTAGGAAAAGCCTCTGATTTCTGCTTGAGATTGTACACATAAATATACCTGGAAAATGCATCAATGAGAACCATGAAGTACCTGTTTCCACCCAAAGAGGGCGCTAGTGGTCCAACCAAATCAACATGAACAACCTGGTATGGTTCTGTAGCTTGCCTACTAGACACCTTACCTTTCGCAGCCATTTTCACCTTGTTTGCTGCGCATGCCTTGCACTTCATGTGGTACCTGCAGGGTTTAATAGTCATACCTTCAACCAAGGCAGGCATCTTAGATACTGCCTCAAAATGCAAATGACCAAATTTTCGATGAAAATCGTGAATACATTCTGCATGCAAACTTTTGTTAGTACCTGCAATGCAACAAGTGTCATCCTGCACAACATCATCATAATACAAAACATACAAACGATCAACATATTCAGCATACAATACATAATCATTTTTCTTTGTGATGATGCACCTTTTGTTCTTAAAGGAAACGTCAATATTCCGCTCATTCAGCTGTCCAACGCTGAGCAGATTATGTTTGGCATCCGGCACATAAAGTACATTCTGTATCGATAAGTCCAAACTGTGAAGAACAACAGTTCCGTAGCCTTTACTGGGGATTGTGTGGTCATCCGCCTGGTGAATCGCACCTTCCTGCAGTGTAAAAGACACGAACAGTCGCTTATCGTTGCACATGTGGTGGGTCGCTGCTGAATCAACCACGAAGAAAGATCTAGACGTCTTCTGGACCTCTGCAACCTTTGGAGTGAAGCGTGAGACCATTGCCTTGTGCTGCGTTGTCCCGGACACTGGACCTTTGCCTTTGCTCTGGCCTCTTCCACGCGATGAGCTTCCACTGCGCTGCTCTGTCTTGGCCCTGGGATATCTGCATTCCCTCTTCATATGGCCTAGACGTCCACACGAGTAGCATTTCACTGCCTTCAAAGCTTTGGCGCCATCTGGTGGTTCCACTGCACTATGGGATGACGTCTGTGAAGTCTCCCCCTTGCCCATGCAGCTATCACCCTGGCGATCTGCTTCATTCTGAATCACGGCAGTATCACAGGCTACTGTGAGTTGAGCATTTGGCTGATCAGTGGTAACAGATTCCCCACTTGCCTCAGCCAGCCTTCTGCAGCTAGCCATCATGACTCTGGCATTAGCCTTCTGCATCATCTCTGCTGCTTTAAAACCTCATTCCAAAGGCAAGTTCAAAAGTGCTTTGTCTCTGCTGCCTTAAATCATGCTGCGTCACTATTTTCTGCAGCTGCTTTAGTCCAAAAGCACTTTTAAAAGTTACTTTCGATTTCCCCAGCATAGGAACTTGATCCTTTGAGCCCTTGCGTACGCCCGGCAAACGGCTTTAAAAGTTCAAAGTCCAGCCATAAAGCCATTAATTAGAAGCTGGCAGGCTGCCCGGAGCAGTAGCACATACCTCATCAATCATCTTGACGCGCAGAGATATCGTCCGATCCGTCCCTCTGCCGCTGTTCCGATATCTGGAGCCCATTCTTAAGATGACTGCATTTTTCTGGGCCCGGAACCAAATATTGTTGATATTGCAGTGTCCCGTGCACAGCGGAATGATGAGGAATACGTGCACATACTCTAAGTTGCTTTATTTACCTTTCAAAGCTGGTAGATTACAGAAAAACATCTTGCCTCTGCCGGAGCAGAGAAAAGCATCCTCTCTCCTCTAAAGCACGGAGAGAAAACAACACACACTGAACTGCAAAGAACAGTGAAAAACAGGAAACAAGTGTACGTCACATCCAGTCTCCCTTTCCCGTGGGAAAACTCCAACAGCAATTGACTGTGGAATGTAAACATTGTCTTGTGACAAGCACTTCGTTGCACAGTGAAGAGAGCAGAAACCAACAAGTACCTGCTGTGTCATCCTCTTGGTGGACCTGATGCAAAAAAATGAAAACATTAAATGACAATGTCTGAATTTGTTCGTGGAGTTCTCCAGCTAAACAGTGTTTACAAAAATGCATATATTAGGGGAACATGTGCATTCTAAAAATTATGTTTTGCTTGTGAAGACCCCTGAGACCTCCCAAGAAAGACACAAATGACACCAATATTAGTTTAAGGTTTTGGGCATAATTTTGGCCACAACTTTATTAATTACAAAATGTCAGTAAAAGTAAACACCCTGAGAGAGCCCTACTGCGGATGCAAATTCACCCCAACATTCTCGCAGGTGCTCTGGCATGGCCCTAACCCCTGAAACGGGATTGGACAAAAGCATGGTGAACACCTGGATTCCTTTAACGGAATACCCTATGCACACTGGGAGGGGCAGGTGTGAAAACCTCCCCTCCACTACACCTTGAACCAATGCCTAACTGCCACACGAATACCCACGCTCGCCACCAAAGCACTCACAACTGTAACCAGCCCCTCTGACACCCTGGTCAGCCAAACATCATGTCCGGCATTGGAAAGATGCACACCATCAGGCCTATACAAGGCCGCATCCGTGAAGGTAATGCCTGCATGGCGGATAACAGTGCCTCCCAGGCCCAGAACCTTCCTGGCCACAGCACAATCCATGCACATTCTTGCCCACTCGGTGGCAGCTGGGCAGTGGCTACCGCACCATACACATTGCTGGAGCAATTGCGACATGAAAGTTTTGAGTCCTGGGAAGGCAACAGCCAACACCTCCAAGTCCATCTGGATGCGGGAACTCAATCTGAGGCCATGAGAAAAAGACAAGATGGCAACCAGGGATGATATCCCTGGTTGAGTTGGTGGAGACTTTAACATCCTTAACCAAAACACCATCCTTCACTTCCAAGGCTGCACCATACCTGGCCCCAATAAAGGGGGAATTGCCCCTGCGATTCGCCCTGGCCCCAATAAAGGGCCATATTGGCCTCCACATCATCATTGGAGCTTGTGGAAGAAGTACCTGAAGATGAGGTGGTATCCCTGTCCTTGCTCCTCTTGCCTCTCCGATGAGAATGGCACCTCCAGTGGCATTTTCCAGCCCTGGAAGGCACATGAGGAACTTGAAGCTCACCCTCCTCAGAGGTGGCCGCACAAGGAGCCTGGTGCGAAGACACTGCCATAATCTGTGAGGAACTAGAAATATGTAAGAGACTCGCCTCACCCACACCTCGCGTGGTAAAAAGGACGCAAACACCAACTCAAAGGACCTAGTGTGGGAGGCATGGGGGCCCCCAAGACAAAGAACGAGACTCCCAACCCTGGTGAGAGGGCTGGACCGGTGTCCAAACTCCTGGGGCACCCCTGTGTTGAAGTAGGGATGGGAATCCTGTAAAATTATGACTCATTAAACAAGGCCCCAGAAGGATCAAACCCTTTGCCTTCCCCACTAGAATCATAAGGGCCAAGAGCCTCAACAATTGAAGATGAGGATGGGCCTGGGTGAGACTCAGTAGGGGCACCAAGACACTGCAAAAGGCCATTAAGTTCAGCTGAGAGGCGTGATGTGGCGCGGGGGTCACCAGCCAGAACTGAAATGATGGACTCAAGGTGCCTGGCCACCTGCTCAGGGATCAAGGGAGGCTGCGATGAGCGGAAGGAGGGGGATGGCCCTCTTATTAACCTCTTAGGATGAAGGACCACATCCTGGATTCCTTTTTGGAGGCATTATTGAAAATAGGCCTGCAGGAGGCAGCCAAAGCCTTAAAGCAAAGGGGTGAAAAAGAACAAAGCACCCAGGTCCCAAGCCTACACAAAGGCTAAAGGTAAAGGTAAAGGTACCCCTGCCCGTACGGGCCAGTCTTGACAGACTCTGGGGTTGGTGCGCCCATCTCACTCAAGAGGCTGGGGGCCAGCGCTGTCCGGAGACACTGTCCGGAGACCAGCGTGACAAAGCTGCATCTGGCGAGCCAGCGCAGCACACGGAAATGCCGTTTACCTTCCCGCCAGTAAGCGGTCCCTATTTATCTACTTGCACCTAGGGGTGCTTTTGAACTGCTAGGTTGGCAGGCGCTGGGACCGAGCAGCGGGAGCGCACCCCGCCGCAGGGATTCGAACCGCCGACCTTTTGATCGGCAAGCCCTAGGCGCTGAGGCTTTTACCCACAGTGCCACCCACGCCCCCTTACACAAAGGCTACACAAAGGCTATAAGGAAACACTGACTAGGCCGTAAAACAAAATGGTGCTCCTGCTTAAACGTTGAAGGGCCACATACACAAGATGGCAACCAGCAAGAAGGAAGCAATCAAAATGGCGCTGACGCCAAAACGCTGGAGAGAAACCGTCCAAAATGGCGACCAACAAGAGCCAAGGCCCACTGGAGCGCTCCCGCTATACCGGGTGTGAGGGGCACTCCCTGAATGGCGATCAGCCCAATCAAAAGGCAGAAGCAATTAAGGATACTGCCAAGGCTGCCCGCATAGGATGGAAACCAGACGCTAAAACGAGAAAGGGAAAATAAAAGCTATGAAAGAAGCCGCCACAAACAACCACGGGTTGGCTGGGGTGAATGCAGCAAGTCCCACAGGTAAGCCAAAGCTATAAAGCCAACAAATAAGGCTGCTGCAGCTTCAATGTAAACATAAGAGGAAGCTACAGGGAGATCCTAGAAAAAAGCACCCCGATGAGGCAACCCCTGTCGGGTACGGGAGGGGGGGAGGGGAGCGAAAGGAGCCAAATTAAAGGAATTACACTAAATAGGGGGAAGGAGAAAGAAGAGGGTAAAAATTGGATTTAAACCGACAAATGGAAGATCTCTCCATTGAAAAGGCTTCACGCTGGATACTTAGCGCTCCGACAGCTTTGGGTGATCCGATGCACGAGGCGCTAAGAGGAAGCACGACGCAACGTGTAGTGTTATATATAGGTTCCCCGACTGTTCGTTCTCAGAACCCCATTGGCCAGAATCATCCCAGCAACCGGGGGACCCAATCGGGTAGTTGTGGCTATCCAAATGTTTCCACAGTGAGATCAGTCTTAGTGATCTCACCGCAACACATGCCCTCCATGAAGAGGACCTGATTTATTGATTTTTCAAACTGAAGCAGAATTCTATAACACTAACAGCAATCTCATTTTCAATGCTGTTATAAGTAAAAAGCTGTAGTATATCATCAAATCCAGCTGGTGCCAGTGGCCTGACTTTGGATATTTCCAAGACACTCTTATGTTTTGCCTTGGTAGAGAAAACCATGTTCATGATTCAGAGGCTGTGATCTGAGCACAGCTCAAGAAGTCTTTGTCTGTTCTGCCAATACCAAAGTAGCCTATGCAGTTGTCCCACTTGTGATGACCATTCCCAGCTCCGGCATTGAAATCTCCCAGCAGGAATAGGTGGGACCCTTTGGACAGCTTGGTCCAGTTCCTTGTAGAAATGGTGCGGGGTTTTTATGTTAGAGCAAAAAAGTTAAATAAACTGAGGTAACTTATGATTTATAATGCTTCAAATTAAATTAGAAATATTTCATCTTCATTAAATAGAAAGGGTATTTGTTCAGACCCATCAATAAATCTATCAATTCATTTCCACAGAAAATTATTTTTTAGAAAAAAAAAAAAATCAGACAATTTCAAACATTACTTTCAGCTGTTAACTTCAAAAGTCTGTTTCAGCCATTAGTTTCACCAGTTAGATCCAGCCATTAAGTAGCTGTAGTTAGTTTCATCAGCTAGTTTTAACTATTAGTTTCATCAGTTCATTTCATCAGTTCGTTTCAACCATTAGTTTCACCAGTTAGTTCCAGCCATTAAATGGCAGTAGTTAGTTCCAACAATTAGTTTCACCAGTTAGTTCTAGTCATTAATTGGCTGTTGTTAGTTTCAGCTATTAATTTCACCAGTTAGTTTCAAGAAGTCATGGCACCATGAGGATTCAGATACAGTGGTACCTTGGTTTAAGAACAGCTTTAGATTAAGAACACTGCAATGCTGGAAATAGGTGTTTTGGTTTGTGAACTTTGCCTTGGAAGCAGAACATGTTCCGCTTCCTGTTGAGTGTGTTCCATTTGTAAATTGAGTCCCCCACTGCTGTGGGAAAGCAAACCTTGGTTTATGAACACTTTGGTTTAAGGACAGACTTCAGGAACGGATTAAGTTTGTAAACCAAGGTGCCACTGTATTAGTTTCAGCACTTATACATTCTGGCCCTTGTTTTCAAAAAGTCGATTTCAAGGATCCTTTCCAGCAATGAATAAGTAGAGAATACAGATCAGTTAAAGGAGAGTCAGCACCAGCTGTGGAGGGTCCATTGGCATCATGTCAATGTGCTCATCCCAACCAGCCCTGCTTGTGGCAACCATGGCAGGCGTCATCTGCTTCCTCTATTGGTTTCCAGGGACATCACTCACTACCCTCTAAAACTAACTCCTAGACCTTAAAGGTTAACAGAGTTAACACTGGTAAAGAAGGTAAAATATCTGGGGGTGAACATGACTGCTAAGAATGTGAATTTGTTTAAAGATAACTATGAGAAATGTTGGAGAGAAGTGAAAAAGGACTTAGAAATATGGTCAAGCCTGAAGCTTTCCTTGTTAGGCCGAATTGCTGTCATAAAAATGAATGTATTGCCAAGAATGTTGTTTTTGTTTCAATCACTGCAAATTTTGGACAAGATGGACTGTTTCAAGAAGTGGCAGAGAGACATTTCTAGATTTGTCTGGCAGGGCAAAAAGCCCAGAATAAAATTTAAAATACTAACTGATGCAAAGGAAAGAGGTGGATTTGCCCTGCCAGACCTTAAACTCTATTATGAATCAGCAGCATTTTGCTGGCTGCTTCTTGAGAACACGGACATTTTGGACCTAGAAGGGTTTTCGGGTGGCATGCATATCTGTGGTATGACAAGGTTAAAGCACACAAGGCATTTAAAAATCATATTGTCAGAAAAGCATTGTTTAATGTCTGGACAAGATATAAAGACTTACTTGGAAAAAAAACCCCAAGGTGGCTATCACCTATGGAAGTGAAGGCTCTGAAAAAACTCAATATGGAGGCCAATTGGCCAAAATATTGGGAGATTCTGGAACAGGAGGGTGACAAATTGAAGTTGCAGAGTTTTGAGAAGCTTAAAGATAAAGTGCGGGATTGGCTTCATTATTTTCAAATAAGAGAGGCCTATAATTTGGATTAAAAAATTGGCTTCCAGGTGGAAAAATCAAAATTGGAAATAGAACTATTAGAACCCAAAACTAAGATATTATCAAGAATGTATAACTTGCTGTTGAAATGGAACACTCAGGATGAAACGGTAAAATCTGCTATGATTAAATGGGCACAAGATGTTGGACATAACATTATGTTTGCTGACTGGGAACAGTTGTGGACCACAGGTATGAAATTTACGGCATGTAATGCTCTAAGAGAAAATATTATGAAAATGATATACAGGTGGTAGATGACACCAGTCAAGCTTGCAAAAAATTATCATCTGCCCGATAATAAATGTTGGAAATGTAAAGAGACCGAGGGTACATTCTTTCACCTTTGGTGGACGTGCCCAAGGATTAAGGCTTTCTGGGAGATGATCTATAATGAAATGAAAAAGGTGTTTAAGTACACCTTCTTGAAGAAACCAGAGGCCTTTCTCCTGGGCATGGTCGGCCAATTGGTGCCAAAGAAGGATAGAACTTTCTTTATGTATGCTACAACAGCAGCAAGAATACTGATCGCAAAGTATTGGAAGACACAAGACCTACCCACCTTGGAAGAATGGCAGATAAAAGTAATGGACTATATGGAATTGGCGGAAATGACTGGCAGAATCCGAGACCAGGGAGAAGAGTTGGTGGAAGAAGATTGGAAGAAATTTAAAGCATACCTACAGAAACACTGCAAAATTTTTGAATGTTAATGACGTTGGAATGAAACAAAGTGGTTCTAGTAATAAGGCAAAACAGGAATATGAAAAAATGGATTTGATATTAGAGGAAAATTTGAAGTTATAATATGTGAGGATAAACAATTAAGGTTAAATAAAGAGGGTATGGATTTGCTGAATTAATTATTAATAGGAATACAAAAAAGGGAGGTGTGAGGAAGACACGAAAATAAGTAAATGAGTTGTAAGATATCAGAAAGAGGGATTTATTTTTTAATTGTTTGTATTTTTCTCTTTTTATGTCTTTTTGGTTTTTTTGTATTTTTTGTGTTTTCTTTTTACTATCTTGTACTTTACTATTTGTTGAAAATTTAATAAATATCATTTTTTAAAAAATAAAACTAACTCCTAGATCTTAAGTGGACAATAGGTGGGAGTTAAGCTGGGTGTCCATCATGGCTGCCACCCAGCCTGCCATCTTAAGTTGCCTAAATTGTAATGCTTTAGACCACCGATGTATGACATCAATACATTGCATAGGTCTGTGAACTGTACCATTACATTAAGGGTAACTTAAAACAGCAGGCTGGGTGACCATCACAGGATATTTAACAACATTATTTAACACTTAGGTCCAGCTCTGAGGGCCTTCTGGTGGTTCCCTCACTGCAAGAAGTGAGATTACAGGGAACCAGGCAGAGGGCCTTCTTGGCAGTGGCGCCTGCCCTGTGGAATGCCCTCCCATCAGATGTCAAGGAAATAAACAACTATCTGACTTTAAGAAGACTTCTGAAGGCAGAGCTATTTAGGGAAGTTTTTAATGTTTAAAGTTCTATTCTGTTTTTAATGTTCTGTTGAAAGCCGCCCAGAATGGCTGGGGAAACCCAGTCAGATGGGTGGGGTAGTAAAATCATCATCATCATCATCATCATCATCATCATCATCTGTTGAAAGCCGCCCAGAATGGTTGGGGAAACCCAGTCAGATGGGTGGGGTAGTAAAATAATAATAATAATAATAATAATAATAATAATAATAATAATAATAATAACAACCATCGGCTGGGTGAGAACTGCAGGGCCTGCTCCCTCCCAGGGCCTTTTCCAACTGGCCCAGGGGGCGTGGCCCAGGCCCTCTCTCCTGGCTCTAAAGGGACTCCTGCTGCAGTGAGGCCTCGGACCATCGGCTGGGTGAGAACTGCAGGGCCTGCTCCCTTCCAGGGCCTTTTCCAACTGGCCCAGGGGGCATGGCCCAGGCCCTCTCTCCTGGCTATAAAGGGACTCCTGCTGCAGTGAGGCCTCGGACCATTGGCTGGGTGAGGACTGCAGGGCCTGCTCCCTTCCAGGGCCTTTTCCAACTGGCCCAGGGGGCGTGGCCCAGGAACAAACTTTTGGAACAAACTCTTGGGAAGGGTGGGAAGTGTTCTGCCATTGCTTCCCTGTTCCAGGGGGTTACTGTGCTTTAAAATGTCCTCAAGCAGTCGGTGGCAATTTAAATTTTTATTTCTTTTTTTCCATTGCTGGGGGTGGGTGGGATGGATATTTGGTTGGGGATTAATTTTAGTATAATTGTTCTGTTCCTTTTTGTTGTTGTTGTTGTTTTATTGGTTCTGTATAGTTTATGTTTTGTTTTGAAGGGGCTAGATCAGGGCTGCCTGGGAGTGGGGCCCCAGCCATCACGATGGCTTGGACAAGTTCCACAGGGGGGGAAGCACTGGGACATCCGATCTCGGTGATCATGGGCAGGAGGCGGAGTTACGCTAAGACCAGACCATGTCATTACCGAGGAGGCAGGTTTAGTCGTTGTTTGAAGACTATCCCTGCCTCCGGGTCTGGCCTTGACCGGATGGATACTGGAATCAACAGGGGAAACCTACATGACCTGAAGGTGTTGCTGTGTAATGCCAGGTCAATGATGAATAAAACCACTGCCATCCACGACCTGATTGTGGATGGAGGACTTGACCTGGCATGTGTGACAGAGACCTGGTTGGAGGAAGCAGATGGGCCTGTCCTTGCCGCTGCTTGCCCACCAGGTTTCTCTTACGCACAGCAACCCAGGTCATGTGGGCGGGGAGGGGGGGTTGCAGTGATTTTTAGGAAGTCACTAGCTTGCACCAGGCGTCCTACTGGGAAGATCCAGTTTTCTGAGTGCATGTTCTGGAAGTTGGGCAATAGGGGCAGTACAGGATTCCTTTTGGTGTACCGACCTCCCCGCTGCACCAAGGATTCCCTGTCTGAGCTGCTTCAGGTCGTGGCGGATTTTCTCCTGGAGACACCTAGTTTGGTTGTCCTAGGGGATTTTAACATCCATGCCGACACGACCTTACAAGGGGCTGCTCGGGACTTCGTGGAAAGCATGGCCTCCATGGGGCTGTCCCTGAATAAGTTTGGCCCAACTCATAGTCATGGACATGCCTTAGACCTGGTGTTCACCTCTAGTGACGTGGGTGATCTGACACTAAGTAAAAGTGAAACAAAAGAAGTGCCATGGTCAGATCACTTCCTGGTGCAACTGGACTTCTCCGTGACCCTTCCCCTCTGCAGGGAGGTGGGACCAATTCGGATGGTCCGCCCCCGCCACTTAATGGATCCAAATGGTTTCCAGAGAGTGGTAGGGGATGTCTTATCCCAAGTTGATGGCCTTTCAGCTGATTCCCTGGTGGCCCGCTGGAATGCAGAGTTAACCAGGGCTATCGACTGTCTGGCTCCGAAGCGCCCTCTCCGATTGCATGGAGCCCGGACAGCTCCGTGGTTTTCTTCGGAGCTGAGGGCGATGAAACAATCGCTGAGACGGCTAGAGCGTCGGTGGCAAAAAAATCACTCCGAATCTGACCGGACACAGGTTAGAGCTCAACGTCGAGCCTACCAAGTGGCGATAGCGACGGCGAAGAAGACTTTCTTCACCGCCTCTATTGCATCTGCAGAAAATAGTAGCAGGAGACTTTTTCAGGTGGTTCGTAATTTAACGGAACCACCTTTACCACCGGGGCTTTGTAAAGACCCCAAGATCTCCTGCAACGATTTTGCAAAGTTTTTTGCAGATAAAATCACTCATATTCGGAAGGAGCTAGACACCACCGTGGGAGCAGGGCTGGGGCGGGAGAGTGCTAGAGCTCTGTCTGGTCAAGTTGCATGGAATCGATTTCAATCCATTACCCCTGAGGATGTGGACAGGCTGCTTGGACGCGTGAAACCAACCACCTGTCTCCTGGATCCTTGCCCATCCTGGCTAATAAAAGCAAGCCGGGAAGGGCTGGGCGATGGGCTCTGCGGGGTGGTGAATGCTTCCCTCTGTGAGGGAGCATTCCCAGATCCGCTGAAAGAGGCGGTCATCAAACCGCTTCTTAAAAAACCATCTTTAGACCCGGCCAGTATGGCCAACTATCGCCCAGTCTCAAATCTTCCATTCTTGGGCAAGGTGATTGAGCGCGTGGTTGCTGAACAACTCCAGGCACGCCTGGAGGATGCGGACCATTTGGATCCCTTCCAATCGGGATTCAGGCCTCATCATGGGACTAAAACTGCCTTGGTCGCGCTGGTTGATGATCTCCGGTGAGCTAGGGACAAAGGTGAGAGCTGTTTCCTAGTTCTGCTGGATCTCTCAGCGGCCTTTGATACAATCGACCATAACATCCTTCTGGACCGTCTAGAGGGGCTGGGAGCTGGGGGCACTGTTATACAGTGGTTTCGCTCCTTCCTCCTGGGCCGAGTTCAGAAAGTGGTGGTGGGGGATGAGTGTTCAGACCCCTGGGCCCTCACTTGTGGGGTGCCTCAGGGTTCCGTCCTCTCCCCCATGCTTTTTAACATCTATATGAAGCCGCTGGGAGAGATCATCAGGGGGTTTGGACTGGGTGTCCATCAATATGCAGATGATACCCAGCTCTACCTCTCTTTCAAATCAGAACCAGTGAAGGCGGTGAAGGTCCTGTGTGAGTGCCTGGAGGCGGTTGGAGGATGGATGGCGGCTAATGGATTGAGGTTGAATCCTGACAAGACAGAAGTACTGTTTTTGGGGGACAGGGGGCGGGCTGGTGTGGAGGACTCCCTGGTCCTGAATGGGGTAACTGTGCCCCTGAAGGACCAGGTGCGCAGCCTGGGAGTCATTTTGGACTCACAGCTGTCCATGGAGGCGCAGGTCAATTCTGTATCCAGGGCAGCTGTCTACCAACTCCACCTGGTACGCAGGCTGAGACCCTACCTGCCCGCGGACTGTCTCACCAGAGTGGTGCATGCTCTAGTTATCTCCCGCTTGGACTACTGCAATGCGCTCTACGTGGGGCTACCTTTGAAGGTGACTCGGAAACTACAACTAATCCAGAATGCGGCAGCTAGACTGGTGACTGGGGGCAGCCGCCGAGACCACATAACACCGGTCTTGAAAGACCTACATTGGCTCCCAGTACGTTTCCGAGCA
This sequence comes from Podarcis erhardii, assembly GCF_964252035.2. Classification (NCBI taxonomy): domain Eukaryota; kingdom Metazoa; phylum Chordata; class Lepidosauria; order Squamata; family Lacertidae; genus Podarcis; species Podarcis erhardii. The sequence goes on along the minus strand of NC_138508.1, from coordinate 23,042,801 downwards.
CAATTCAAAGTGCTGGTGTTGACCTTTAAAGCCCTAAACGGCCTCGGCCCAGTATACCTGAAGGAGCGTCTCCACCCCCATCGTTCTGCCCGGACGCTGAGGTCCAGCGCCAAGGGCCTTCTGGCGGTTCCCTCATTACGAGAAGCAAAGCTACAGGGAACCAGGCAGAGGGCCTTCTCGGTAGTGGCACCCGCCTTGTGGAACGCCCTCCCATCAGATGTCAAAGCGATAAATAACTACCTGACATTCAGAAGACATCTTAAGGCAGCCCTGTTCAGGGAAGTTTTTAATCTGTGATATTTTAGTGTATTTCTGGTTTTTATGGAAGCCGCCCAGAGTGGCTGGGGAAACCCAGCCAGATGGGCGGGGTACAAATAATAATAATAATAATAATAATAATAATAATAATATTCATCCCTGGGTTCCAGTATTATAGGAGAACTACATACCAAGCACAACAGAGTTTTATAAAGGCATTGTGATATTATTTTTTGATCCATTCCCAAAGCATGGAATCTGCCTTTCATACATGTGATACATGCGGAGTTGATATTTTAGTTGAGCCATCTATCATGGTCCCAAGATCTCTTCCATCATTAGTCAGTGCTGTTTAAGACATCATTTGGAATCTTAGGATCATCCCTCCCAATATGCTCCCAATATGTATTACATTGAATCATATTTGCTATTTTGTTGCAGGCTCCGTTGAAGGAGCTCACGTAAATCCCCAAATGACTTAGGCCCCCAAATATCTCAGAGAGCACCTCTTTATCTATAGACGCTCTCAGGTCTCAAGATCTGCAGAGGGGCTCCCCTTGATACTTCCACTGCCTTCCGATGTTTGGGATTGTGGTGACCCAGGAGATAGCATTCTCTGTGGCTGTAGAATTTTCTCCCTGGGAAGTGTGTTTGGCACCTTCACTATAGTTTTCACCACATACTGAATACAGTCCTCTTCATGCTGGACTGTAACACCCGAGATATATATTTTGAGGACTCACCCTATTCCCGTGACCAGTTCTGTCCAGTCATGGAGCTGCAGAGCATGGCAGTTGGTGCTCAGGAGGGAAACTCCCACATCTCCTTTTTCCTGTTCCTGGTTGCTGCCCACATTAATATATGCAGCTCAGCTCAAAGTCTTTCCCAAGTAGGATAATTGACTGCAGTGAGACACTGCATGAAGCAGCTTGCTGAAGGGAGAAAGGAAAACAAGGGCTGCCTCCTGTTCATAATTATACAAGCTTAGGCAGTGGCCAGAACTGAATGAGGTAAAGCAAGAAAACAAAACAACAACAACAATAATAAATAAATTCCAGCTGTGCTGTTATTCCCAAAAGGTGAGTAGTAGTTGTAGTAGCAGCAGCAGCAGCAGCAGCAGTAGTAATAATAATAATAATATTAAAATTATCATTTGCAGGGTCTTTTCTGTGCTGGCTCCACCCAAAGGTGACTGACTTTCAGGCATCTTGAAAGGCATTCAAGACTCACATGGTGTGATTGGGCTTCTCACTCATGCGATGAAAGTTGGATTGTGGAGTCTTTTTATTTTTATTTTTGTGACTCTATTCTGTTTTAGGTTTTAGTAATAAACTTGTAGGTTTTTATTGTTGTGAGTCACTTTGGACAAACCTTTGTTAACAATGTTTAGGAATTCTTGAGAAGCAATAATAATTACTCAGGGGTTAGGTAAAACCCAGCCATTATTGTTCTACCATTCACTTTTTCTAAAAGCGTTTCTTGGTTGCCTAGTGAATTTTGTCCTGGTCGTAATCCAAATAATTCCTGAATCAAAGTGGAATTGGAAAAGCCAACCAGTGAATCTGTTGTATCAGCCAAAAGCAACCACATATTCTGAAAAACGGGATTCAGGGATTTGGGGTTCAAAATTCTCACTTGTGCTTTATTTTCCCACTTGTGCTTTTGCTGCTAGATCTGCGGTGAGCTACCTTCCATGGCCCTCTTTATAGGTACTGCGCTCTTCTTGATCTTCTCCAGCTACCTCTCGGATGCAGAAACCCGAAAGTATACCACGGTAGTCTCAGTGCCAAATGGAGGGCCATGGGGTGTCTGGGGACCCATAGAATTCTGCCGTGAAGGGTATGCAAATGGATTCACATTGAAGGTAGATACCTCCTTGTGTCCTCTTTTTCAGGCACCTTGGTGCCAAGTAGCTGTGCCAATAAGTATGAATGGACAGTGTCCCGGGGCGGCTCTGCTCAGCTGACCTCCATCTGACTGAGTTGCTTGGTGGTGAGGTCATTATGATGCAAACGTACTGGTTGCACACCTAAGGCCCTTTAGCATTTGAGGTTCTTCTTCATGTGCCTTCTCTGTGAGAGGTCCGGAGAGCAGCAACATAAGAATGGGCCTTTTATGTAGTGGTTCCTCACTTGTGGAATGCTCTCCCCAGAGAGGTTTGCCTGGAACCCCTGTTACATACCCTTAGGTGCCTGGCAAAAGCATTCCTCTTCTCCCAGGGCTTTGGCTAATTAAACTGTTGGGAGAATTGTTTTTGTTTGTTATTATGGCATGCATTTTTGTTTTTTTACATTGTAAACCACCCTGTGATCTTCATGATGATTATGATGATGATTGTCAGGGAACTGCCATCGGAAAGACAGGTGGTGGAGGGGCTCTCAGAAGCTAGGAGAGAATTAGCAGCGGGGGAAGGTACCAGCAGGGGGAGTGCGGGAGATCAGAGAGAGAGTGAGGCGCAGGAATTGCTCAGGGAATCTTCCAGCGAAAACAGTGGAGAAGTCGCAGGACCTCCTATAGGTACACCCACACCGCGCCGGAAACTGTCGCGCCGAGAATCCAGACGACGCGTTTCCGTTAAGGAGCTTCTATGCTGGAGTCGTTTCCGTAAACGCCCACTGTTGGATTCTGCCAGCGATTAAGGGAGTCATGCTTAAGGGGCTCCGCTGTACACAGAGTCTTGAGAAACATGCCCAAGATCTGAGGGACTGAACTTTTACGCACAAGTAGCTCATAATCCCATCACAATGATGATGATGAAGATATTGCACCATGCCAACAACAGCTGAAAAGTAACGGCTGGGTGAACGAAAAATGAATTCAGTTCATTTTGAAGCAAATTTAGTTCATCTTCAAGTTCATTCTCTTAAATGTGTTATTTACACTTTGGACCCTTTGTGCATTTAAGCTTAAATGTCATCATTTTTAGGGGAAAGAAAACAAACTATTCATATTCTGCTGTGTGTGGAATGATGGTTCCTTAGTCTTCTTAAGTAAATTTTATGCTTCAACACAACAGCTTGTGACTTTCTGGAGGCTGAAATATTTTTTTGCCGAGGAACATTTGGACAAACTTGAATTGAACTGGGAACTGAAATAGTTCATTTTGTAAAGGGGCAAACTTGAACTGGAGTTAGTTCCTTTTGGGGCATGTCAAACGAGTTCCTTTTTAAATCAAACCATCCATGTTCTGTACAATACTGTCAAATTCAGCCTGCCAATCTAGTGTGTGTGAAATTCCTCCTGAAAATTCTGTGCTTTGCTCTTAAATGTGGTCTTATTGCAACCACAGCTTTTCTTCTCCCCCAGGTACAGCCATGGAAACCAGAATCACCCTTTATAGATGATACATCTCTGAATGGCATCCGCCTCATTTGCACAGATGACTCAGAAATTCAGTCTGCTGTTGGACCGTGAGTAGCTTTAAATATTCCATTCCTTGGCTTTGTTGTTAGAAAGAAGTATGGAACCAAATCTGGCAAGTTCTTGCCTTGGATTATACATCTTGGATTATGGTGACTTATTCATGGGCTGCCAAACCTGAGTGCATCAACAACGCAACAGGGAGGGTTGTGATAAAATAGCGAAATGCAATGTAGAAAAGACAGTTGCTCAACATTCGGATGTAGTTCCCGAGTACATCACGTTTACTTCTCCAAGAATTAATCATTGAGCTAACAAAATTAAATAAAACAGAATTCCATTCTACATCTATTTCCATATGAGGTGAATAAAATGCGAAGAGAATGCAACATTACCTGTGTAATAAAATGTAGACCGTATTAGTTGATGTCAGGGAACTGCCATCGGAGAGTCAGGTGGTGGAAGGGCTCAAGGAGGCTAGGAGGCCCTCGGATGCTGAGGAAGGAACCAGCAGAGGGGGAGAGAGAGTTTCCGCAGAAACTCAGTCGGAGGGATGGCTCCAAGATACTTCCAGTGAGAACAGCGGAGAGGTTTCAGGACCTCCGCTGGGGATGCCTACTCCGTACAGGAAACTGTCACGCAGAGAATCCAGAAGGAGGGTTTCCGTTAAGGAACTCTTATGTTGGCGTAAATTCCGGAAGCGCCCACTGACGGATTCTGCCAGCGATTGAGGTAGCCATGCACCCATGGCTCTGCGGACTGGGAGAGTTTAGAAACTGATTGCATGAGTTGAGAACTCAACCATTTGCGCACAAGCAGCCCCTTAACCCATCACAGCAATCCGCCAGTCTTTGACGCTGCGTGTGTGAAAGAGAGGCATCATGAGCAACCCAACTGGAGACGGAGCAGCGGGAGGAGCAGGAGCGGGACCAACTCTGGAGGAGAGAAACAGAGCGTTGGAACACCAGCTGGCACTGCTAACGGCGCGTCTTGAGGAGAGGAGAGCTCAGGATGCGCAGGGGAAGCCCACCCCCATCGCAAGGAAGGTACCGGGGTTGGTACAGAAATTCGGGGGTGACCCAAGAAGCTACCAAGCCTTTAAGACAGAAATGCAGTACGCACTGAACCTGCAGTTTGATGACTTTGCCGATGAAGAATCGAGAGTGGCTTTTGTGATTGGGCACCTCGAGGGGGGAGCTAGAGAATGGGTGAGGCCCCTGATGGCATCGAATAATGATGCCCTAAAAGACTTGAGGAAATTCTTTATCGCGATGGACTTGATGTTTTCCAGCCAGATTGAACAGGGCGTGGTACGCAGACAGTTAATGGCATGCAAACAGGGGAATCAGTCCGTCCGAGAGTATTGGACACAGTTTACCATGCTCATACATAAATTGGGGTGGGACCTGTCTTCGGACCCGATTCAAATGCTGTTTGAAGAAGGGCTATCCCCGGCGGTGAAAGATGAACTTTCCCACGCGCCCCGGCCGGAGTCTATGGATCAGCTGACCAAATTGGCTCTTGCGATTGGAGCACGCCAAGAGGCAAGGCTCTGGAGAAGCGGGAAGGGAGAGGAGAGCATTGGAGTGATTTCCGCATTCCTGAGATGCCGGAGCAACCTTCCCCGCCAGTGGAACCAATGGAGATTGGGACTGCGCGTGCGCGGAATTTCAAACGTCCACGAAGGGTGGAAGAAGGAGGGGAAGAGCGCCAAAAAATGCTTCCTCTGTCAACAGCCAGGACATTTTGCCAGAGTTTGCCCACAAAGGAAGGGATGGCAAGGAATGGTGGGAGCTTTTGGGAGTGAGGAGGAGGGGGTTAAGGAGCAGGTAAAAGCCAACGCCTGGCTGCCAGCGACAGGGCACAGCAGCCATGTCAAGGATCAGTGAATGTGCCCAAGCCTGAACCCCCAAGAGCGGCTCTAGTCGTAGAGGTGCTGCTAGAGCTACCCAATGGACATCCGCTCACGATAAAAGCCCTGTTAGACTCAGGCAGCTCCTGCAATTTCATGAGTAAGGAGTTTGCATCAGAGCACCAGATACAGACGCTGCCCTTAAGGAATTCCTTGCAGGTGACCACGATTGATGGGAGGGAACTTCTGGGAGGGGAAGTGAGCCAGCAGACGGTCCCCATGACAATGAGGGTGGCAAGGCACACGGAAGTCATTGCATTTCACGTAGCCACTCTGGCGGGGCCGCCCATCATATTAGGGATGAGCTGGCTGGCGTTACATGACCCGCTAGTGGGATGGCACCAGCGGACAGTCTCTTTTGGGTCAGCTCATTGCCTAGAACACTGCAAGGGAAGAGAAACTCAGGGGTTGGCTAGGGCAAGTCTGGCAGGGATGGTGGTGGGAGAAAAGGGAGAAATACCACCACAATACGCAGACCTGAGTGATGTTTTCAGCGAGAAGGAAGCAGATAGACTGCCCCCGCATAGACCCTTTGACTGTCAAATTAACCTACTCCCGGGAGCCCAGCTACCAGTGGGCAAACTGTACGCTATGTCGGACAGGGAGATGCAGAAGTTAAGGGAGTTCATAGACAAGAACCTGAAACGAGGGTTCATCAGGGAGTCATGAGCGGTGGGGGGCAGCCCAGTGTTTTTTGTGGACAAAAAGGACTCGAAAAAACCCAGGCTGGTCGTGGACTTCCGGGCCGTCAATTCGGTGTCAAAACCAGTGGCCTTTCCCATGCCCAGGATTGACGACATTCTGACCAGGGTGAGGAAGGGAAAGATTTTTACCAAGCTGGACCTGAGGGGGGCGTATAACCTGATACGGATGAGGAAGGGGGATGAATGGAAGACCACCATGTTCACCCCCTTGGGGGCCTTTGAGTATCTTGTTATGCCCTTCGGATTACAGGCGGGCTCAGCCTGCTTCCAGTCCTTCATGCATCACGTCCTGGGACCTCTGCTCTATAAGAACTGTGTGGCCTTCTTAGACGATGTGTTAGTCTACTCAGAGGATGAGGAGCAGCATGTCCGAGATGTCCGGGAGGTCCTAAGCAGGCTGCAAGCAAACCAGCTGTGGGTAAAACTGGAGAAGTGCCAGTTCCATACCAGAGAGGTGGAATTCCTGGGGTACCGTTTGTCAGACAAGGGATTGGCCATGGATCCCAGTAAGGTCCAAGCGGTACTGGAATGGAAGACACCCAGAACCAGGAAGGACGTGCAGAGATTCCTGGGGTTTGGAAACTTCTATCGGAAGTTCATCAAAAACTTTGCCCACTTAACGGCGCCCATCACCGATTGTCTCAGTAGTAAGAAGAAATTTGACTGGACGGAAGAGGCGCAGCGAGCGTTTGAACAGCTAAAGAAAGTGTTTGCGTCGGAGGAGCAGCTCTTGCACGTAGATCTACAGAAGCCGATGAAATTGCAGTGTCCCGTGCACAGCGGAATGATGAGGAGTACGTGCACATACTCTATATTGCTTTATTTACATTTCAAAGCTGGTAGGTTACAGAAAAACATCTTGCCTCTGCCGGAGCAGAGAAAGCATCCTCTCTCCTCTAAAGCACGGAGAGATCTGCTGAACAACAGTGAAAAACAGGAAACCAGTGTACGTCACATCCAGTCTCCCTTTCCCGTGGGAAAACCCAACAGCAACTGACTGTGGAATGTAAACACCTGTCTCGTGACAAGCACTTTCGCTGCACAGTGAAGAGAGCAGAAACCAACAAGAGACAGACGCATCTGATCACGCTGTAGGGGCGGTGCTTCTCCAGCCGGGAAAAGATGAGTCGGACTGAAGACCGTGTGCCTTCTTCTCGCGGAAGTTGAATAAATCCGAAAGGAACTACACAGTGTACGAACGGGAACTGCTCGCCATTCATGAAGCTTTTCGACGGTGGTGACACCTGCTGATTGGAGCGCAGCACAAGGTGCAGGTGTGCACGGACCACAAAAATTTGGAATATTGGAGAACGGCCCGAGTACTGAACCAGAGACAAGTGAGATGGGCACAGGAGTTCTCCAAATTCCATTTTGAGATTTGCTATGTACCGGGACCAGAGAACGTCAGGGCAGACGCTCTCTCCCGAAAGCCAGAGTATATGGAGGGGGAGGGAGCGCCCGAGGAAAGGCATATTATCCCAGAGGACCACTGGGTTTGTGGAGCAGCATTGGTGGGGCAAAGGGAACTGGTAGAAGGGACAGAGAACGATGAATACGCCCAAGATAAGCTCAGAGGGCTCAGGAGAGCCGGGGAGAACACAGGGGGGGTTTGAAGAAAGGAATGGGGCGTTGTATTACAAAGGGGCATTGTACATACCGGAAGGGGAATTGAGGGGTACTCAAACAACTACACGACAGCCCCACCGCAGGGCACTTTGTGCAGCACAAAACCATGTGGTTAGTTACCAGGCAGTTCTGGTGGCGCAAGGTGAGGGAAGATGTACGAGAGTATGTAAGGGGGTGCGACTGCTGCCAGCGAGCAAAGGGGGAGAGGGGGGCACCGGCGGGTTTGCTGGAACCATTACCCACACCCGAACGGCCATGGGAAGCAGTTTCCATAGATTTTATGACGGATTTGCCCAAATCCAAGGGGAAAATGGCGGTCTTGGTAGTGGTAGACCTGTTAACCAAGATGTGCCACTTTATAGCTTGCTCACATGCGGTAACAGCGGAAGAAACCGCCAGGTTGTTTATAGAACACATTTTTAGGTTGCATGGTGCCCCCTTGAGGGTGGTCTCAGACAGAGGGAAACAATTTACGTCCAGGTTCTGGAGGAAGCTCATGAGCTTACTGCACGTAGAGGTCAATTTCTCGACCGCCAGACACCCAGAAACAAATGGGCAGGCGGAATGGGCAAACAGTATTCTGCAACAATATCTGAGGTGTTATGTAAATGACAGAGAGAATGATTGGGTAGAGAAATTGGCCCTGGCCGAATTCGCCTACAATAACGCGGAAAATGTGTCCACGGGCATGAGTCCATTTATGGCCAATTACGGGTGTCACCCTAGGGCCTTTCCAGGGGAAGGAGGGGAAAGATGGAGCGTACCGGCAGCGGAACATTTTGTGGAAGAAATGGAAGCCATACATCAACAGCTCAAGATGAATTTGGATAGAGCCAAGGAAGAATACAAGAAGCAGGCAGATAGGAGCAGAAGGGAAGGCGAGACCATAATGGTAGGGGACCGGGTGTGGTTGTCAACAAAAGGGTTGCCATTCAAGGGCGGGTGCAAGAAATTGAGGCTGAAAAGACTGGGACCCTTCAAAGTTATACAACAGGTCAATCCGGTGGCCTTCAGACTCAGGTTGCCAGACAACATGAAACTGCATCCAGTATTCCATAGGTCATTACTGTCACCATACCGGGAGGGGCGGGAATTTTTGGGACGTGAAGGTGAGGTTCCCGCGGCACCGGAAGTAGAAGAGAGGGAAAGCAGCAGTCATGTAGCAGAAATACTCGACTCTCGGTGGAAGGGTAAACAGGTGGAGTACTTAGTGGCATGGGAAGGGGAACCAGAGTCCGAAAATACCTGGGTACCGGCAGAAACGGTTGATGATGAGATTTTAGTAGGAACGTTTCATCTCTGGTACCCAAGGAAGCCTCAGCCCTTGGCTAGGTTCCCAGAATCAGGACAAGAAGAGGAAGAAGAATCAGAGGGGGAAGAGTATTAGGGAAGAAGGGACAGTAGTAGGTGGAGGGCGGTTTTCGAGTCATCCGAAGATGAGGAGGAGTCTTTCAGGGGGTTCCCAGCCTCACCACCCAGAGAAGAGGGGGAAACGGGGGGGTGAGGGGGGTCCTGGAGGGGAGGTGGATGTCAGGGAACTGCCATCGGAGAGTCAGGTGGTGGAAGGGCTCAAGGAGGCTAGGAGACCCTCGGATGCTGAGGAAGGAACCAGCAGGGGGAGAGAGAGAGTTCCCGCAGAAACTCAGTCGGAGGGATGGCTCCAAGATACTTCCAGTGAGAATAGCGGAGAGGTTTCAGGACCTCCGCTGGGGACGCCTACTCCGCACAGGAAACTGTCACGCAGAGAATCCAGAAGGAGGGTTTCCGTTAAGAAACTCTTATGTTGGCGTAAATTCCGGAAGCGCCCACTGACGGATTCTGCCAGCGATTGAGGTAGCCATGCACCCATGGCTCCGCGCACTGGGAGAGTTTAGAAACTGATTGCATGAGTTGAGAACTCAACCATTTACGCACAAGCAGCCCCTTAACCCATCACAGTTGAGAACAAGGGTAAAAAATTACAAAATAACTCATCTACTCACAGAAAGATATAAAATTGATATCACCAACCGTTGCTGATATGAAAAGTATTATAAAATTTACCTGTTCCTGTGTGCATATTTCCTGAAGAACGTAAAACACAAAATAACAATAGAAATAAAAAATGTGCACCCCGCCACCGAAACCATTCTTTATAGCTATTATCCAACTTTCCAAAAACTTAACAATTCTTGAGATGGTTTGAGCCCTTTTTTGTTAAAATATACCTTCTATATTTCCTCAAAGTCAAAGCACCAAGGATTCTTTGGGGGAAGCTATATGCTTTAAATGTGTGCTGAATGGGCATTGAATGTATGGTGCAGACATGATTTGAGCAAACATTTCTTCAGAGTATTAACACCACTATCTTTGTCAGGTATGGACAATGGACAAAGAAGGAGACTTGTCCTAAAGGCCGTCTAATCTCATTTTCTCTGAGAGTACTAGAACCACGAGGAAATTGGGTTGATGATACATCTGCTAACAATATCAAGTTCCGCTGTGAAGATGGGCTTGTCCTGACAGGCCATTCAATTGACTGGGGTACGTATGGCCCATGGAGTACAATCTGTTCTAAAGGTGCCATATGTGGAATTCAGACAAGAGTTGACAGTGACTTGACATCCGGCGACATGACAGGACTTAACGATGTGCTCTTCTACTGCTGCGACTGAACCATGTGGGTTTCACCTGACAATAGCTCAGTTCCCTGTGCCCCAATGGCTCCATGACGTGAAACTTAATAATAAAATGTATTCCCAATGAAGAGTTCTGGGTGTCTTTTTTTGATGCACTGTGCCTTAAATCTTCATGTATGGCTTGTTAGCAAAGCTATTTAAATCTTGGTAATGCTTTATTGAGGAAGCGGAACACAACATCGTATAACTTGAGGAGAAAGCAACAGAGAGGCTTTTGTCTTTCTTAGGTCAGGCACCGGACATAGTAGGAAGGCTATGAACTATATATAACAGGGGGGAACTCCCACAGAACTACACAGCCAATCAGAGCGCTCGCTACCTCAGTGAGTGTTGTGCCACTTTGCTTGGTTGTTAAGCAAAACCTCAGCCACCTGGTTTGCTGACTTACTAATAACAGAATGAATGCTAAAGTCACACACAGAACAATCTCTGCTGTGGCAATTGCATCATAGCTGCTGGATTGGAGAGAGGACAGAGAAGGATGAATGGATACAGAAGAATGTAAGAAGAAGCCTGCTGCATTGTACGACAGGTCTATCTGGTCAAGCTTCCTGTTACTCAGAGTGACTTCTTAGATGCCTTTTGAAGCCCAGAAACTGGCAGTGAGTGCACAGCTCCACTGTTGTTCCATGGCAGTTGATGTTCTGATAGGGATGTCATACTGTACGTCCATAATTTCCCTGACTTAGCTGGGATTCGTCCATTGAAAATGGCATCCAGGGGGCAGGATTTTCTAAAAGCAGGCTGTCACTTTTTAAAATAGGACAACCCATATTTTTAGAGGTCATATTTTCACACGTGTCCTGAACCCCAACGTAACTGGATTCCACAGAGGAGTCACAGAAAAAATATGGCTGGTCAAGGGAACCATAGACTCAAAAAGGTTGAAAACCACAGCAGTAGACAAAGCCTACACTGCTTATTCAGGCTCAAACCAGTGAGTATGGAACAGTCAAACAGAAAACACTTGCTTTACCAACACAAACTTTGGCATTGTCGGAGTCCTGGCTTGCAGCAGCAGGTTGTTCGCAACCTCTTTTTTCTGTTCGCCATCAGCTGCAGAAATCTCAAGGTACTGAACCACATGAGGATAATACAGCTCTCAATCATTTCCGTCTCCATTGCACTAATGGTGCAATAAATGAGTCTACATCAGGAACCTGAGTATTCTTTAGATTTCTCTCCTACTATGATGCGGGTGGCACTGTGGGTTAAACCACAGAGCCTAGGACTTGCCGATCAGAAGGTCAGCGGTTCGAATACCCATGACAGGGTGAGCTCCCGTTGCTCGGTCCCTGCTCCTGCCAACCTAGCAGTTCAAAAGCACGCCAAAGTGCAAGTAGATAAATAGGTACCGCTCTGGCGGGAAGGTAAACGGCGTTTCCGTGCGCTGTTCTGGTTCGCCAGAAGCGGTTTAGTCATGCTGGCCACATGACCCGGAAGCTGTACACTGGCTCCCTCGGCTTATAAAGTGAGATGAGCGCCGCAACCCCAGAGTCGGTCACGACTGGACTTAATGGTCCTTTACCTTTACCTATGACCTTGTAGCTTTCAGGTGAAGGGCTGCCGGAAATGTCTTATGAATTATTTTTGCCTCCAGAACAGCTACAGAAACCACTCTCAGTAATTCCCAGCTTCATAGAAGGAACCCAAGTCTCATTCAACAAAAAGTTAACATATTGTATTATCTTTCAGTAAACTATGGTGAAAAGCACAGCTAGTGAGGAGTCACAACACAATTCCACCAGGGCAGAGTGGCAGCTTGGTCTTGAGGGTTTCCTGAGTCAATCACAGAATACCTTTTGGTATCCAGCATGAGAAGTGTAGGAAAAATGGTAGCTATTTAACAGGGATTACCGTTTTGACAGTCCAGAGGTAATTCGTTCTAGTAAGCTAGAAATACATGTTGCTTTATAAATAAAAACATTTCTTTTTAATTTAGCAGTTAGTTTTCTTAGAGTAGGTCTGACGAAGTTAAACCTTGCCTTCCAAGACCCACTCATTTCATGAAAGTCCATTCTAATTTATCAAATGCCTTTTCTGTGTCAGCAAGGAATGGAATAGCAATTTTGCTTCTTTGTAATAGTTATACCAAGTATTCTCCTTAGTATCCTGAAGAAATCTCCCTTTAATGAAGCTGATCAGTATGCATACATTCAGACAATCCCCTTTCTAACACATTCAGCAAAAATGAATGTCAAAATCTTAGAGTCAATTTAGAAGAGATATTGTTATATGGTAGCCAACCAATGATAAATCTTTATTTGAGTTTGATATCAAGAGTTTTTAATTGAATTAACACTCAAACTCTATTAAAATCAAGTGGAAGATACCTGCATTCTCAGGGAATTGCTGATATTTCCAGGAGGACAAAATATCTTTTAAACTAAAAAACAACAATCCTAAGGTAATCAAACTCACCAGCAAAGAACAATAAAATGAGAACTGAAGATGCTCTGTAGCCATGAAATGTTAAGTACCTGATTGAAAATAAAATGGAAAACTGTGGAGGGTGGCTGAGATGGTTAAAATTCCTTAACAAGAGCTGCAGTTTTATTGCAACATTGCTTATATATCTTCTTCTCTCTCTCTCTCTCTCTCTCTCTCTCTATATATATATATATATCAGCTACTAGTTTTTCTGGAGGGCCTCCAACACAAGAAAGTGTATGTGTTGATTTATCACAACATTGCTACCATGGTCTTCTTCCATAGTTGGGGAGACTGGGACAAGTCTCAGTACTGTGACCATGAGCGCCTGGTTGCCTTTGCTTTGAGTGTGGAACCTCCCAAGGATGGGGTGGATAATACAGCAGCCAACAACGTCTACTTCAAATGTGAAAACGGGAGAGGAATGTTTGCTAATGGAATATGTTAGGGCTATTATGTCAGCGTTTGCACCTGCTTTTCTTGTGCTATATGTGGGCTGCAGACAAAGTACAGCCTGATCAAGGAGAAGGTGATGATGCAGCACTTAATGATATTAAGTTTTACTGCTGTAGATGAAGCTTGTTCTAATAGTTTGCTGACCTGGAATTTAACCACAATTAAATGCTAAACAAATATGAGTGTGTGTCCTTTTTTTTGAGACCAGTTCCTCAATTCTAGAAAGAAGACCAACAAAAGAATAATGTGGAAGAGCAACAAGTGCATAGCCACATAGAAGCCTTCGCCCATCCAGTGGCATCCAAATACTTGGACTACAACTCCCATTAGCCATTGCTTTAAAATGAATCTGGGAGTTCCTTCTACATTGTGTGGATAAGAAACTTCCTGGATCATTTTGGACCTTTTAAAAAGTCTTTCCTAATGCATGTGTGACTGTATTTTATTTCTTCACAGCATTTGTGAATCATAGCTGTGACTTCACTCATTGGCTGAAAACACTAAATAGTAGGAGCAGACTCATGTCTTCCTTTTTGTGTTGAATGGGGACTGCACATTTTCATTCATAACTCTCATTCTACAAGGTCTAGAGACTTTGTGGTTACTTTAAAGTGGAAGCTCAGTGTCTAGGCCTAGGATAGAAGTACTGTTGATATTGCAGTGTCCCGTGCACAGCGGAATGATGAGGAATACGTGCACATACTCTAAGTTGCTTTATTTACCTTTCAAAGCTGGTAGATTACAGAAAAACATCTTGCCTCTGCCGGAGCAGAGAAAAGCATCCTCTCTCCTCTAAAGCACGGAGAGAAAACAACACACACTGAACTGCAAAGAACAGTGAAAAACAGGAAACAAGTGTACGTCACATCCAGTCTCCCTTTCCCGTGGGAAAACTCCAACAGCAATTGACTATGGAATGTAAACATTGTCTTGTGACAAGCACTTCGCTGCACAGTGAAGAGAGCAGAAACCAACATCCTCCCCCTTTCTGTGAACATCACTGGGCAGCGTGTTCGTACAATATCAGTACAAACCCAACTTCTGCACATAGGTACAGTGTTGATCCCTTGATACAATCTTGGACAATACATCAGCAGGAATTTCATTACCTGGCATATAGGACACCGTTACGAGTCCCTTCTGAATACGTTTCCTAGCATGTTGCAACTTCAATTGCAAGTGCTTCGTGCTTTGCTTACAACCTTCAGAATTCAGCAAAACCAAACATGCTTTGTTGTCCTGGTAAACCTGGATTGGACATTTGGCAGGAATTTTCATGTCTTTGCACAATTGTAACAACCATTCACAATCTTTAAGTGAATAAGACAGTGCGTTCAGTTCAGCTTCACAAGTACTTAAGCTAACTGTTGTTTGCTTCTTGCATGACCAATCAAATAGACCCTGATTGTACATATAGCAAACTCCAGACGTACTTTTCCTGTCTGTAGTGTCACTTCCAAAACTTGCATCTGCAAATATTTCAAGACCACCAGACTTCTGATTGTTAAATCTCAGTCTGTAATGCATAGTGCCTTTCAAATACCGCGCTATACGTTTCAGAGCTTTCCAATCCTTAACAGTAGGATTGTTGACTTGTCTGCTTAGCAAATTACAGCTAACAGCAATGTCTGGTCTTGAACATCTGGCAATGAAGTTTAGCTTGCCTAGCACACTTCTGTACAGTGTAGTGTCAGAAAATGCTTCTTCAGCGTCATCTACCTGATAACCTGTTGTCATCGGTGTGTCTACAGGGTTAGCATCCATCAGGTTCAGTTTGCTTAACACATCAGCAATTTTCCGTGACTGGTGTATTAGAATGTTACCATCTTGATCTCTCTCTATTTCCAGAGATAGGTAGTTGTTTACCTCACCAAGATCTTTCATGTCAAAGTGCTCTTTCAGTTGAGCTAGGGCGTTATTGTACATTGTGACATCCTTCCAAAAGAATAAAAGATCATCAACATAAAACAAACAATACAGTTTCTTTTGCCCCTCCTCTTTGACAAATACACATGGATCAGCTTTCCCTTGTTTAAAACCTAGAGAAAACAATACTTCAGTGAGTTTTGTGTGCCAACACCGTGCACTTTGTTTGAGACCATAAAGGGACTTCTTCAGAGCACAAACAAATCCCTGTTTTACCTGTATGCCATCAGGTGGAAGCATATAAAGTGATTCATCTAGAGATCCGTACAGAAAAGCTGTATTCACATCATGGTGACTAATGTGTAGATTCTCCTCTGCAGCTAGCTTGAGCATAAGCCTAATGCTCTCATACCTCACTGTGGGTGAGTAGGTCTCGTGATAGTCTTCACCTGGTACTTGTGCAAAACCTCTGGCTACCAATCTGGCTTTGTGTCTGACTATCTTGCCATTTTGATCAGTCTTCGCTTTGAAGACCCATTTGCTTCCAAGCAGTTTCATTCCTGGAACTACTGGAACAAGGTCCCATGTTTTGTTCCTTTCCAAGGAATCAAGCTCAGCCTTCATTGCATTTAACCATGGCTCAGCTTCCTTTGAATCCAAATCCTGGATTTCTTGGAAACTTGAAGGTTCAAATACCTTCTTGGAGCTTTTAACAGCTGTTACTGCTATCTTAGCAAACTCATCAGCAAATCTCTTTGGAGGTCTGCCTTTTGTTGCTCTCTGTGACCTACGAATTAGCCTTAAGTCCTCAACACTCTCCTCTTCCTTCTTAGGAGAAAAGTGACCTATTGTGAACAATGGTTCCTCCAATTCTTGATCAGAGCTTTCAGAGGGTCGCATAGAGGCTTTCGCACTCTTGAAATCCTCTGAATCACCCGATTCAGTTTCAGACTCAGAATCAGAACCTTCATCAGTGGGTGTGGGTTGTTGCGGTTGCTTTTGACTATCCTCAGTCTCATCACTGTCATCAGGATAACATTGGAAAATTCCCACATTCTCCCCCCACTTTGCATTGTACTCAACACTTCTTGTGAGCTTAATTGCCTTTGAGTCAGTCATCATTATTCTGTAAGACCCTTTCTGATAACCTAGAAAGATACCATGCAATCCACGCTTGTCTAACTTGGAGTTTTGTGGTGAGTGAACCCACATGTCAGAACCAAAAATTTTCATGTGTTTGATGTATGGCTTCTTGCCAAACATCTTCTCATAGGGGGTACAACCAATCGCTGAAGATAACCTGCGATTATAACTGTAAGTGAAACATGAGAGAGCTTCGGCCCAATAACTCTCTGGAAGATTAGCATCATGCAGCAAGGTTTTTAACCCTTGAAGCAAAGTCTGGTTTGCTCGCTCCGCAAGACCATTCTGCCATGGCGAGCGAGGACTAGACAAATCGTGTTGAATTCCTTTCTCAGACAGAAAAGCTTCAAACTGCTGAGAAGTGAATTCTCCCCCGCGATCACTGAAAAGAGTCTTTACCTTCTTACCATGCACATTTTCCAACCAAGCACAGAATTCCTTGAACCTAGGAAAAGCCTCTGATTTCTGCTTGAGATTGTACACATAAATATACCTGGAAAATGCATCAATGAGAACCATGAAGTACCTGTTTCCACCCAAAGAGGGCGCTAGTGGTCCAACCAAATCAACATGAACAACCTGGTATGGTTCTGTAGCTTGCCTACTAGACACCTTACCTTTCGCAGCCATTTTCACCTTGTTTGCTGCGCATGCCTTGCACTTCATGTGGTACCTGCAGGGTTTAATAGTCATACCTTCAACCAAGGCAGGCATCTTAGATACTGCCTCAAAATGCAAATGACCAAATTTTCGATGAAAATCGTGAATACATTCTGCATGCAAACTTTTGTTAGTACCTGCAATGCAACAAGTGTCATCCTGCACAACATCATCATAATACAAAACATACAAACGATCAACATATTCAGCATACAATACATAATCATTTTTCTTTGTGATGATGCACCTTTTGTTCTTAAAGGAAACGTCAATATTCCGCTCATTCAGCTGTCCAACGCTGAGCAGATTATGTTTGGCATCCGGCACATAAAGTACATTCTGTATCGATAAGTCCAAACTGTGAAGAACAACAGTTCCGTAGCCTTTACTGGGGATTGTGTGGTCATCCGCCTGGTGAATCGCACCTTCCTGCAGTGTAAAAGACACGAACAGTCGCTTATCGTTGCACATGTGGTGGGTCGCTGCTGAATCAACCACGAAGAAAGATCTAGACGTCTTCTGGACCTCTGCAACCTTTGGAGTGAAGCGTGAGACCATTGCCTTGTGCTGCGTTGTCCCGGACACTGGACCTTTGCCTTTGCTCTGGCCTCTTCCACGCGATGAGCTTCCACTGCGCTGCTCTGTCTTGGCCCTGGGATATCTGCATTCCCTCTTCATATGGCCTAGACGTCCACACGAGTAGCATTTCACTGCCTTCAAAGCTTTGGCGCCATCTGGTGGTTCCACTGCACTATGGGATGACGTCTGTGAAGTCTCCCCCTTGCCCATGCAGCTATCACCCTGGCGATCTGCTTCATTCTGAATCACGGCAGTATCACAGGCTACTGTGAGTTGAGCATTTGGCTGATCAGTGGTAACAGATTCCCCACTTGCCTCAGCCAGCCTTCTGCAGCTAGCCATCATGACTCTGGCATTAGCCTTCTGCATCATCTCTGCTGCTTTAAAACCTCATTCCAAAGGCAAGTTCAAAAGTGCTTTGTCTCTGCTGCCTTAAATCATGCTGCGTCACTATTTTCTGCAGCTGCTTTAGTCCAAAAGCACTTTTAAAAGTTACTTTCGATTTCCCCAGCATAGGAACTTGATCCTTTGAGCCCTTGCGTACGCCCGGCAAACGGCTTTAAAAGTTCAAAGTCCAGCCATAAAGCCATTAATTAGAAGCTGGCAGGCTGCCCGGAGCAGTAGCACATACCTCATCAATCATCTTGACGCGCAGAGATATCGTCCGATCCGTCCCTCTGCCGCTGTTCCGATATCTGGAGCCCATTCTTAAGATGACTGCATTTTTCTGGGCCCGGAACCAAATATTGTTGATATTGCAGTGTCCCGTGCACAGCGGAATGATGAGGAATACGTGCACATACTCTAAGTTGCTTTATTTACCTTTCAAAGCTGGTAGATTACAGAAAAACATCTTGCCTCTGCCGGAGCAGAGAAAAGCATCCTCTCTCCTCTAAAGCACGGAGAGAAAACAACACACACTGAACTGCAAAGAACAGTGAAAAACAGGAAACAAGTGTACGTCACATCCAGTCTCCCTTTCCCGTGGGAAAACTCCAACAGCAATTGACTGTGGAATGTAAACATTGTCTTGTGACAAGCACTTCGTTGCACAGTGAAGAGAGCAGAAACCAACAAGTACCTGCTGTGTCATCCTCTTGGTGGACCTGATGCAAAAAAATGAAAACATTAAATGACAATGTCTGAATTTGTTCGTGGAGTTCTCCAGCTAAACAGTGTTTACAAAAATGCATATATTAGGGGAACATGTGCATTCTAAAAATTATGTTTTGCTTGTGAAGACCCCTGAGACCTCCCAAGAAAGACACAAATGACACCAATATTAGTTTAAGGTTTTGGGCATAATTTTGGCCACAACTTTATTAATTACAAAATGTCAGTAAAAGTAAACACCCTGAGAGAGCCCTACTGCGGATGCAAATTCACCCCAACATTCTCGCAGGTGCTCTGGCATGGCCCTAACCCCTGAAACGGGATTGGACAAAAGCATGGTGAACACCTGGATTCCTTTAACGGAATACCCTATGCACACTGGGAGGGGCAGGTGTGAAAACCTCCCCTCCACTACACCTTGAACCAATGCCTAACTGCCACACGAATACCCACGCTCGCCACCAAAGCACTCACAACTGTAACCAGCCCCTCTGACACCCTGGTCAGCCAAACATCATGTCCGGCATTGGAAAGATGCACACCATCAGGCCTATACAAGGCCGCATCCGTGAAGGTAATGCCTGCATGGCGGATAACAGTGCCTCCCAGGCCCAGAACCTTCCTGGCCACAGCACAATCCATGCACATTCTTGCCCACTCGGTGGCAGCTGGGCAGTGGCTACCGCACCATACACATTGCTGGAGCAATTGCGACATGAAAGTTTTGAGTCCTGGGAAGGCAACAGCCAACACCTCCAAGTCCATCTGGATGCGGGAACTCAATCTGAGGCCATGAGAAAAAGACAAGATGGCAACCAGGGATGATATCCCTGGTTGAGTTGGTGGAGACTTTAACATCCTTAACCAAAACACCATCCTTCACTTCCAAGGCTGCACCATACCTGGCCCCAATAAAGGGGGAATTGCCCCTGCGATTCGCCCTGGCCCCAATAAAGGGCCATATTGGCCTCCACATCATCATTGGAGCTTGTGGAAGAAGTACCTGAAGATGAGGTGGTATCCCTGTCCTTGCTCCTCTTGCCTCTCCGATGAGAATGGCACCTCCAGTGGCATTTTCCAGCCCTGGAAGGCACATGAGGAACTTGAAGCTCACCCTCCTCAGAGGTGGCCGCACAAGGAGCCTGGTGCGAAGACACTGCCATAATCTGTGAGGAACTAGAAATATGTAAGAGACTCGCCTCACCCACACCTCGCGTGGTAAAAAGGACGCAAACACCAACTCAAAGGACCTAGTGTGGGAGGCATGGGGGCCCCCAAGACAAAGAACGAGACTCCCAACCCTGGTGAGAGGGCTGGACCGGTGTCCAAACTCCTGGGGCACCCCTGTGTTGAAGTAGGGATGGGAATCCTGTAAAATTATGACTCATTAAACAAGGCCCCAGAAGGATCAAACCCTTTGCCTTCCCCACTAGAATCATAAGGGCCAAGAGCCTCAACAATTGAAGATGAGGATGGGCCTGGGTGAGACTCAGTAGGGGCACCAAGACACTGCAAAAGGCCATTAAGTTCAGCTGAGAGGCGTGATGTGGCGCGGGGGTCACCAGCCAGAACTGAAATGATGGACTCAAGGTGCCTGGCCACCTGCTCAGGGATCAAGGGAGGCTGCGATGAGCGGAAGGAGGGGGATGGCCCTCTTATTAACCTCTTAGGATGAAGGACCACATCCTGGATTCCTTTTTGGAGGCATTATTGAAAATAGGCCTGCAGGAGGCAGCCAAAGCCTTAAAGCAAAGGGGTGAAAAAGAACAAAGCACCCAGGTCCCAAGCCTACACAAAGGCTAAAGGTAAAGGTAAAGGTACCCCTGCCCGTACGGGCCAGTCTTGACAGACTCTGGGGTTGGTGCGCCCATCTCACTCAAGAGGCTGGGGGCCAGCGCTGTCCGGAGACACTGTCCGGAGACCAGCGTGACAAAACTGCATCTGGCGAGCCAGCGCAGCACACGGAAATGCCGTTTACCTTCCCGCCAGTAAGCGGTCCCTATTTATCTACTTGCACCTAGGGGTGCTTTTGAACTGCTAGGTTGGCAGGCGCTGGGACCGAGCAGCGGGAGCGCACCCCGCCGCAGGGATTCGAACCGCCGACCTTTTGATCGGCAAGCCCTAGGCGCTGAGGCTTTTACCCACAGTGCCACCCACGCCCCCTTACACAAAGGCTACACAAAGGCTATAAGGAAACACTGACTAGGCCGTAAAACAAAATGGTGCTCCTGCTTAAACGTTGAAGGGCCACATACACAAGATGGCAACCAGCAAGAAGGAAGCAATCAAAATGGCGCTGACGCCAAAACGCTGGAGAGAAACCCTCCAAAATGGCGACCAACAAGAGCCAAGGCCCACTGGAGCGCTCCCGCTATACCGGGTGTGAGGGGCACTCCCTGAATGGCGATCAGCCCAATCAAAAGGCAGAAGCAATTAAGGATACTGCCAAGGCTGCCCGCATAGGATGGAAACCAGACGCTAAAACGAGAAAGGGAAAATAAAAGCTATGAAAGAAGCCGCCACAAACAACCACGGGTTGGCTGGGGTGAATGCAGCAAGTCCCACAGGTAAGCCAAAGCTATAAAGCCAACAAATAAGGCCGCTGCAGCTTCAATGTAAACATAAGAGGAAGCTACAGGGAGATCCTAGAAAAAAGCACCCCGATGAGGCAACCCCTGTCGGGTACGGGAGGGGGGGAGGGGAGCGAAAGGAGCCAAATTAAAGGAATTACACTAAATAGGGGGAAGGAGAAAGAAGAGGGTAAAAATTGGATTTAAACCGACAAATGGAAGATCTCTCCATTGAAAAGGCTTCACGCTGGATACTTAGCGCTCCGACAGCTTTGGGTGATCCGATGCACGAGGCGCTAAGATGAAGCACGACGCAATGTGTAGTGTTATATATAGGTTCCCCGACTGTTCGTTCTCAGAACCCCATTGGCCAGAATCATCCCAGCAACCGGGGGACCCAATCGGGTAGTTGTGGCTATCCAAACGTTTCCACAGTGAGATCAGTCTTGGTGATCTCACCGCAACACATGCCCTCCATGAAGAGGACCTGATTTATTGATTTTTCAAACTGAAGCAGAATTATATAACACTAACAGCAATCTCATTTTCAATGCTGTTATAAGTAAAAAGCTGTAGTATGTCATCAAATCCAGCTGGTGCCAGTGGCCTGACTTTGGATATTTCCAAGACACTCTTATGTTTTGCCTTGGTAGAGAAAACCATGTTCATGATTCAGAGGCTGTGATCTGAGCACAGCTCAAGAAGTCTTTGTCTGTTCTGCCAATACCAAAGTAGCCTATGCAGTTGTCCCACTTGTGATGACCATTCCCAGCTCTGGCATTGAAATCTCCCAGCAGGAATAGGTGGGACCCTTTGGACAGCTTGGTCCAGTTCCTTGTAGAAACGGTGCTGGGTTTTTATGTTAGAGCAAAAAAGTTAAATAAACTGAGGTAACTTATGATTTATAATGCTTCAAATTAAATTAGAAATATTTCATCTTCATTAAATAGAAAGGGTATTTGTTCAGACCCATCAATAAATCTATCAATTCATTTCCACAGAAAATTATTTTTTAGAAAAAAAAAAAAAATATCAGACAATTTCAAACATTACTTTCAGCTGTTAACTTCAAAAGTCTGTTTCAGCCATTAGTTTCACCAGTTAGATCCAGCCATTAAGTAGCTGTAGTTAGTTTCATCAGCTAGTTTTAACTATTAGTTTCATCAGTTCATTTCATCAGTTCGTTTCAACCATTAGTTTCACCAGTTAGTTCCAGCCATTAAATGGCAGTAGTTAGTTCCAACAATTAGTTTCACCAGTTAGTTCTAGTCATTAATTGGCTGTTGTTAGTTTCAGCTATTAATTTCACCAGTTAGTTTCAAGAAGTCATGGCACCATGAGGATTCAGATACAGTGGTACCTTGGTTTAAGAACAGCTTTAGATTAAGAACACTGCAATGCTGGAAGTAGGTGTTTTGGTTTGTGAACTTTGCCTTGGAAGCAGAACATGTTCCGCTTCCTGTTGAGTGTGTTCCATTTGTAAATTGAGTCCCCCACTGCTGTGGGAAAGCAAACCTTGGTTTATGAACACTTTGGTTTAAGGACAGACTTCAGGAACGGATTAAGTTTGTAAACCAAGGTGCCACTGTATTAGTTTCAGCACTTATACATTCTGGCCCTTGTTTTCAAAAAGTCGATTTCAAGGATCCTTTCCAGCAATGAATAAGTAGAGAATCCAGATCAGTTAAAGGAGAGTCAGCACCAGCTGTGGAGGGTCCATTGGCATCATGTCAATGTGCTCATCCCAACCAGCCCTGCTTGTGGAAACCATGGCAGGCATCATCTGCTTCCTCTATTGGTTTCCAGGGACATCACTCACTACCCTCTAAAACTAACTCCTAGACCTTAAAGGTTAACAGAGTTAACACTGGTAAAGAAGGTAAAATATCTGGGGGTGAACATGACTGCTAAGAATGTGAATTGTTTAAAGATAACTATGAGAAATGTTGGAGAGAAGTGAAAAAGGACTTAGAAATATGGTCAAGCCTGAAGCTTTCCTTGTTAGGCCGAATTGCTGTCATAAAAATGAATGTATTGCCAAGAATGTTGTTTTTGTTTCAATCACTGCAAATTTTGGACAAGATGGACTGTTTCAAGAAGTGGCAGAGAGACATTTCTAGATTTGTCTGGCAGGGCAAAAAGCCCAGAATAAAATTTAAAATACTAACTGATGCAAAGGAAAGAGGTGGATTTGCCCTGCCAGACCTTAAACTCTATTATGAATCAGCAGCATTTTGCTGGCTGCTTCTTGAGAACACGGACATTTTGGACCTAGAAGGGTTTTCGGGTGGCATGCATATCTGTGGTATGACAAGGTTAAAGCACACAAGGCATTTAAAAATCATATTGTCAGAAAAGCATTGTTTAATGTCTGGACAAGATATAAAGACTTACTTGGAAAAAAAACCCCAAGGTGGCTATCACCTATGGAAGTGAAGGCTCTGAAAAAACTCAATATGGAGGCCAATTGGCCAAAATATTGGGAGATTCTGGAACAGGAGGGTGACAAATTGAAGTTGCAGAGTTTTGAGAAGCTTAAAGATAAAGTGCGGGATTGGCTTCATTATTTTCAAATAAGAGAGGCCTATAATTTGGATTAAAAAATTGGCTTCCAGGTGGAAAAATCAAAATTGGAAATAGAACTATTAGAACCCAAAACTAAGATATTATCAAGAATGTATAACTTGCTGTTGAAATGGAACACTCAGGATGAAACGGTAAAATCTGCTATGATTAAATGGGCACAAGATGTTGGACATAACATTATGTTTGCTGACTGGGAACAGTTGTGGACCACAGGTATGAAATTTACGGCATGTAATGCTCTAAGAGAAAATATTATGAAAATGATATACAGGTGGTACATGACACCAGTCAAGCTTGCAAAAAATTATCATCTGCCCGATAATAAATGTTGGAAATGTAAAGAGACCGAGGGTACATTCTTTCACCTTTGGTGGACGTGCCCAAGGATTAAGGCTTTCTGGGAGATGATCTATAATGAAATGAAAAAGGTGTTTAAGTACACCTTCTTGAAGAAACCAGAGGCCTTTCTCCTGGGCATGGTTGGCCAATTGGTGCCAAAGAAGGATAGAACTTTCTTTATGTATGCTACAACAGCAGCAAGAATACTGATCGCAAAGTATTGGAAGACACAAGACCTACCCACCTTGGAAGAATGGCAGATAAAAGTAATGGACTATATGGAATTGGCGGAAATGACTGGCAGAATCCGAGACCAGGGAGAAGAGTTGGTGGAAGAAGATTGGAAGAAATTTAAAGCATACCTACAGAAACACTGCAAAATTTTTGAATGTTAATGACGTTGGAATGAAACAAAGTGGTTCTAGTAATAAGGCAAAACAGGAATATGAAAAAATGGATTTGATATTAGATGAAAATTTGAAGTTATAATATGTGAGGATAAACAATTAAGGTTAAATAAAGAGGGTATGGATTTGCTGAATTAATTATTAATAGGAATACAAAAAAGGGAGGTGTGAGGAAGTCACGAAAATAAGTAAATGAGTTGTAAGATATCAGAAAGAGGGATTTATTTTTTAATTGTTTGTATTTTTCTCTTTTTATGTCTTTTTGGTTTTTTTGTATTTTTTGTGTTTTCTTTTTACTATCTTGTACTTTACTTTTTGTTGAAAATTTACTAAATATCATTTAAAAAAAAATAAAACTAACTCCTAGATCTTAAGTGGACAATAGGTGGGAGTTAAGCTGGGTGTCCATCATGGCTGCCACCCAGCCTGCCATCTTAAGTTGCCTAAATTGTAATGCTTTAGACCACCGATGTATGACATCAATACATTGCATAGGTCTGTGAACTGTTCCATTACATTAAGGGTAACTTAAAACAGCAGGCTGGGTGACCATCACAGGATATTTAACAACATTATTTAACACTTAGGTCCAGCTCTGAGGGCCTTCTGGTGGTTCCCTCACTGCAAGAAGTGAGATTACAGGGAACCAGGCAGAGGGCCTTCTTGGCAGTGACGCCTGCCCTGTGGAACGCCCTCCCATCAGATGTCAAGGAAATAAACAACTATCTGACTTTAAGAAGACTTCTGAAGGCAGAGCTGTTTAGGGAAGTTTTTAATGTTTAAAGTTCTATTCTGTTTTTAATGTTCTCATAGAATCATAGAGTTGGAAGAGACCACAAGGGCCATCGAGTCCAACCCCCTGCCAAGCAGGAAATACCATCAGAGCACTCCTGACATATGGTTGTCAAGCCTCTGCTTAAAGACCTCCAAAGAAGGAGACTCCACCACACTCCTTGGCAGCAAATTCCACTGTCGAACAGCTCTTACTGTCAGGAAGTTCTTCCTAATGTTTAGGTGGAATCTTTTTTCTTGTAGTTTAGAACCATTGCTCCGTGTCCGCTTCTCTGGAGCAGCAGAAAACAACCTTTCTCCCTCCTCTATGTGACATCCTTTTATATATTTGAACATGGCTATCATATCACCCCTTAACCTCCTCTTCTCCAGGCTAAACATGACCAGCTCCCTTAGCCGTTCCTCATAAGGCATCATTTCCAGGCCTTTGATCATTTTGGTTGCCCTCCTCTGGACACGTTCCAGTTTGTCAGTGTCCTTCTTGAACTGTGGTGCCCAGAACTGGACACAGTACTCCAGGTGAGGTCTGACCAGAGCAGAATACAGTGGCACTATTACTTCCCTTGATCTAGATGCTATACTCCTATTGATGCAGCCCAGAATTGCATTGGCTTTTTTAGCTGCCGCGTCACACTGTTGGCTCAAGTCAAGTTTGTGGTCAACCAAGACTCCTAGATCCTTTTCACATGTACTGCTCTCAAGCCAGGTGTCACCCATCTTGTATTTGTGCCTCTCATATATTTTTTTGCCCAAGTGCAATACTTTACATTTCTCCCTGTTAAAATTCATCTTGTTTGTTTTGGCCCAGTTCTCTAATCTGTCAAGGTCGTTTTGAAGTGTGATCCTGTCCTCTGGGGTGTTAGCCACCCCTCCCAGTTTGGTGTCATCTGCAAATTTGATCAGGATGCCCTTGAGTCCATCATCCAAGTCATTGATAAAGATGTTGAATAAGACTGGGCCCAAGACAGAACCCTGTGGCACCCCACTAGTCACTCTTCTCCAGGATGAAGAGGAACCATTGATGAGCACCTTTTGGGTTCGGTCAGTCAGCCAGTTACAAATCCACTGAGTGGTAGCATAGTCAAGTCCGCATTTTACCAGCTTCTTTACAAGAATATCATGGGGCACCTTGTCAAATGCCTTGCTGAAATCAAGGTAGGCTACATCCACTGCGTTCCCTTCATCTACCAGGCTTGTAATTCTGTCAAAAAATGAGATCAGGTTAGTCTGACATGACTTATTTTTCAGAAATCCATGCTGACTATTGGTGATCACAGTATTCCTTTCTAGGTGCTCACAGACTGTTTGCTTAATGATCTGCTCCAGAATCTTCCCTGGTATTGATGTCAGACTGACTGGGCGGTAATTATTTGGGTCCTCTCTTTTCCCCTTTTTGAAAATAGGGACAACATTTGCCCTCCTCCAGTCTGCCGGGACTTCGCCTGTTCTCCAGGAATTCTCAAAGATGACTGCCAGTGGTTCTGAGATCACATCTGCCAGTTCTTTTAATACTCTTGGATGCAGTTCATCTGGCCCTGGAGACTTGAATACATCTAAACTAGCCAAGTATTCTTGTACTATCTCCTTAGTTATTCTGGGCTGTGTTTCCTCTGCTGAATCATTTGCTCCAAATTCTTCAGGTCGGGCATTGTTTTCTTTATTGGAGAAGACTGAGGCAAAGAAGGCATTGAGGAGTTCAGCCCTTTCTGTGTCCCCTGTTTGCATTTTACCATCTTCTCCTCTGAGTGACCCCACTGTTTCTTTGTTCTTCCTTTTGCTACAAACATACCCATAAAAGCCTTTTTTGTTGCTTTTAACCTCTCTAGCAAGCCTGAGTTCATTCTGTGCTTTAGCTTTTCTGACTTTGTGTCTACATGTGCTGGCTATTTGTTTGAATTCCTCTTTGGTGGTTTCCCCCCTTTTCCAATTTTTGTACAAATCCTTTTTAAATCTTAACTCAGTTAAAAGTTCTTTAGATAGCCACCCTGGCTTCTTTAGGCACCTTCCATGTTTCCGTCTCATTGGTATCTGTTGAAAGCTGCCCAGATTGGCTGGGGAAGTAAGTAGTAGTAGTAGTAGTAGTAGTAGTAGTAGTAGTAATCATCATCATCATCATCATCATCCCTGGGTTCCAGTATTATGGGAGAACTACGTATCAAGCACAATAGAGTTTTATAAAGGCATTGTGATATTATTTTTTGATCCATTCTACAGCACTAGGGCTCCCTGGGAAGTGTGTTTGGCACCTTCACTATAGTTTTCACCACATACTGAAGACACTCCTCTTCACGCTGGCCTGTAATACCCCAGATATATATTTTGTGGGCTCACCCTATTCCTGTGTCTGTTTAATACTGCATTTGAAATGTGCAAAACACACAACTATCTATCAAAATTTACACTTGTCTAAATTTGTTGGTGCAGTTTTCAACCAAACCTTGTTTACAATAATGCATATATTAGGGGAAAGTGGGCATTTAAAAAAAAAAGGTTTTATTCATTTTTCAAACTTATACAGAATTACATAACACTAACAAGAAATAAAACTCCCATCCTCTCCTTAAGTGTGTAATTCCCTGTAATTAAGTTACAACTTCTGTCTAGCCCTGGAGGATTTTATTCAACTTAGAGGGATGCTTATACCAATGTATAATCTTCAGTGCATTTTCCCAATTTTAATACCAGTGCTTGGTTTTTATGTTAGAGCAAAAAAAGTTAAATAAAGTTAGGTAACAGTTAAATATAATATAATTTATAATGTTTCAAATAAAATAAAATATATTTTATCTTCATTAAAAAGAAAAGGGATTTGTTCAGAATCATCAATAAATCCATCAATTCATTTCCACGGAAAATTATTTTTTAGAAAAACAATGTATAAGACTATCTCGGTCATTAGTTTCAGCAGTTAGCTTTAGAAGTCTGTTTTGGCCATAAGTTTCACCAGTTAGATCCAGCCATTAAACAGCTGTAGTTAGTTTCGCCAGCTTGTTTTAACTATTAGTTTCATCAGTTCATTTCATCAGTTCGTTTCAACCATTAGTTTCACCAGTTAGTTCCAGCCATTAAATGGCTGTAGTTAGTTCCAGCCATTAGTTTCACCAGTTAGTTCCATCCATTAAGTGGCTATAGTTAGTTTCAGCTATTAATTTCATCAGTTAGTTTCAAGAAGTCATGGCACTGTGATGTTTCAGATACAGTTGTACCTTGGTTCTCAAATGCCTTGGTACTCGTACGTTTTGGCTCCTGAACATCAAAAACCTGGTTGGAAGTGTTCCAGTTTTCAAATGTTTCTTGGAAGCCGAATGCCTGCTTGAGTGTAGGAAGCTCCTGCAGCCAATTGGAAGCCACACCTTGATTTTCGAATGTTTTCAGAAGTCAAATGGACTTCCGGAACAGATTACGTTCGAGAACCAAGGTATGACTGTATTAATGTCAGTAGTTACACACTCTGTCCCTTGCTTTCAAAAAGTCAATTTCAAGGATCCATTTCAGCAATGAAGAAGTAGAGAATCCAGAGTCAATTAAAGCATAGTCAGCACCAGCTTTGGAGGGGCCATTGGCATCATATCAATGTCATATCATATCTAAAACTAACTCCTAGACCTTAAGTGGACAATTGTTGATTAGTTGTTTGGTCGTTTCCGACTCTTCGTGACCCCATGGACCAGAGCACACCAGGCCCTCCTGTCTTCCACTGCCTCCCGCAGTTTGCTCAAAGTCATGTTTGTATCTTCAAAACACTGTCCAACCATCTCGTCCTCTGTTGTCCCCTTCTCCTTGTGCCCTCAATCTTTCGCAACATCAGGGTCTTTTCCAGGTAGTCTTCTCTTCTCATGAGGTGGCCAAAGTATTGGAGCCTCAGCTTCATGATCTGTCCTTCCAGTGAGCACTCAGGGCTGATTTCCTTAAGAATGGATAGGTTTGATCTTCTTGCAGCCCATTGAGTCCTCAAGAGTCCCCTCCAGCACCATAATTCAAAAGCATCCATTCTTTGGCGATCAGCCTTCTTTATGGTCCAGCTCTCACTTCCACACATCACTACTGGGAAAACCATGGCTTTAACTACATGGACCTTTGTTGGCAAGGTGCTTTTTAAGATGCTGTCTAGGTTTGTCATCGCCTTTCTCCCAAGAAGCAGGCGTCTTTTAATTTCGTGGCTGCTGTCACCATCTGCAGTGATCGTGGAGCCCAAGAAAGTAAAGGGGGGAGATAAGCTTGGTATCTATCATGGTTGCTACCCAGCCTGCCATCTTAAGTTGCCTAAATTGTAATGCCTTAGACCACCTATGTATTACATCAATACACTGCATAGGTCTGTGAGCTGTACCATTACATTAAGGGTAATTTAAAATAGCAGGCTCGGCGACTACCACAGACTATGGCTGTACCTTGGTTCTTGAAAGCCTTGGTACTCATCCATTTAGGCTCCCGAATGCCACAAGACTCTTCACGCTGACCTTTGACACCCCAGATATATATTTTCAGGACTCACTCTATTCCTGTGACTGTTTAATATTGCATTTTAAATTTGGCCAGGGGTTTTATGGTTGCTGTTATAATTATTTTAGTGACTTGAAGAAAGGCTTGAGCTTTACACTGTCCAGTTCTATCCAGTCATGGAGCTGCAGAGCGTGGCAGGTACTGCTCAGGAGGGAAACTCCCACATCTCATGTTCCTGTTCCTGCCCACATTAATATACGCAGCTCAGCTCAAACTCTTTCCCACATAGGATAATTGACTGCAGTGAGACACTGCATGAAGCAGCTTGCTGAAGGGAGAAAGGAAAACAAGGGCTGCCTCCTGTTCATAATTATACAAGCTAAGGCAGTGGCCAGAACTGAATGAGGTAAAGCAAGAAAACAAAACAACCACAACAATAATAAATAAATTCCAGCTGTGCTGTTATTCCCAAAAGGTGAGTAGTAGTTGTTGTAGCAGCAGCAGCAGCAATAATAATAATAATAATAATAATAATAATAATAATAATAATAATAATATCATTTGCAGGGTCTTTTCTGTGCTGGCTCCACCCAAGGGTGACTGACCTTCAGGCATCTTGAAAGGCATTCAAGACTCACATGGTGTGATTGGGCTTCTCACTCATGCGATGAAAGTTGGATTGTGGAGTCTTTTTATTTTTATTTTTGTGACTCTATTCTGTTCTAGGTTTTAGTAATAAACTTGTAGGTTTTTATTGTTGTGAGTCACTTTGGATAAACTGTTCTTAACAATGTTTAGGAATTCCTGAGAAGCAATAATAATTACTCAGGGGTTAGGTAAAACCCATCCATTATTGTTCTACCATTCACTTTTTCTAAAAGCGTTTCCTGCTTGCCTAGTGAATTTTGTCCTGGTCCCAGCCCAAATAACTCCTGGGTTTCTCATAGGAATAAAACTATGATTAGAAAAGCCAAAAGCAGCCAAAAGCAACCACATATTGTGCAAAACAGGATTCAGGGATTTAGGGTTCAACATTCTCATGGCTATTATTTTCCCACTTGTGCTTTTGTTGCTAGATCTGCGGTGAGCTACCTTCCATGGCCCTCTTTATAGGTACTGCGCTCTTCTTGATCTTCTCCAGCTGCCTCTCAGATTCACAACTCCGAAAGGCTAACAAAGAACTCTCAGTGCCAAATGGATCGCCATGGGGTGAATGGGGACCCATAGAATTCTGTCGCCAAGGACATGCAAAAGGATTCAGATTGAAGGTAGATACCTCCTTGTGTCCTCCTTTTCAGGCACCTTGGTGCCAAGTAGCTGTGACAATAAGCATCAACAGACAGAGTCCTGGGGCTGCTCTGCTCACCTGACCTTCCATCTGTAATGGTTGGGTCTCTTCCAGAGAAGCGAGACAACTCTGGCAGTAATTAACTCAGGTTTATTGCCCAAAACACACAAATCACTCTGGACCTCAGTCACTCAGCGTCTGCTTTCAAATTAGCTGTTGCCAAGTCTGAGTTCTGCCCATTCCTCTTTCCTCATTTCAAGCCCCCCTTTCGCTTCCTTTCCTGTTCACGCCTCTCATTAATTCTTCTGAGCCTATGCGTCATGGGATGGGCCTCCCTGTGAGTCCGAACTTAAACTGTGTCTTCTCCCTTGAACTCCCCCCTTCCTTCTCCTTGTTCTCGGAGCTCAGGCTTCTACTGCGAGGCTGGTCCTCCCTCGTTCTGCATTCCTGTCTAATTACCTCCTCCTGTCTCTCCATGCTCTCGCCCTCTCTCAGCAATGGAACGCAGCTGACACCATCTGACTTAGTTGCTTGGTGGTGAGGTTAAAGGTAAAGGTACCCCTGCCCGTACGGGCCAGTCTTAACAGACTCTGGGGTTGGTGCGCCCATCTCACTCAAGAGGCCAGGGGCCAGCGCTGTCCAGAGACACTTCCGGGTCACGTGGCCAGCATGACAAAGCTGCATCTGGTGAGCCAGCGCAGCACACGGAAACACCGTTTACCTTCCCGCCAGTAAGCGGTCCCTATTTATCTACTTGCACCCAGGGGTGGTGCTTTCGAACTGCTAGGTTGGCAGGCACTGGGACCAAGCAGTGGGAGCGCACCTCGCCGCGGGGATTCGAACCGCCGACCTTTCGATCGGCAAGCCCTAGGCGCTGAGGCTTTTACCCACAGCGCCACCCGTGTCCCTGGTGGTGAGGTTATTATGAGGCAAATGTACTGGTGGCACACCTAAGGCCTTCAGCTTCTGTGGTTCTTCTTCATGTGCCTTCTCCGCAAGAGGCCCAGAGAAACTGGCCTTTTATGTGGTGGCTCCTCACCTGTGGAATGTTCTCCCCAGAGAGGCTTGCCTGGCACCACCATTACATATATTTGGGTCCATTGCAAAAGCATTCCTCTTCTCTGTCCTTTGGCTAATTAAACTGTTAGGGGAACTGTTTTTGTTTCTTATTATGGCATACATTTTTGTTTTTTTTATATTGTAATCCACCCTGTGATCTTCTAGTTCATCTTCAAGATCATTCTCTTACATGTGTTATTTACACTTTGGACCCTTTGTGCATTTAAGCTTAAATATCATCATTTTGAGGGGAAAGAAATAAAATGATTTGCATTCTGCTGTGTGTGGAATGATGGTCCCTTAGTCTTCTTAAGTAAAATTTATGCTTTTTTAAAAAGAATATTTTTTTATTAACCGACCAATCACATCAAAGCAAACCAAATTACATAAATTCCAAATTACACAGCCGAATTTTAAATTTTTGTTGGGGGTACCCATATTTCAAGTTCCGAAGGAGATCCAATCAACTTCTTGCTTCTTGCTGCTGTTTTAATGTCCGCAAATCTAACCTTATGATGTTCACAGTACTATCCAGTCCTTTCTTATTGTTTTTCCACATCTCTTGTTGTTATTTTCATATATTTTTCCTTTCTCTTTGTGACCTGATAGTCTCCACAAGCTGGTTAGAACAGTTTGTAATCCTGCGTGGATATTATTTTTTTTATCCAGTAGCCATATCCAGACGTTTTCCATATAACATCACTTCCATACATCAAAACAGTCTTAACGTCATTAATCTTCACCAATCTGCCTCTGTTCTCAAAACCTTTGAGGAGATTCACCAGGAATGCAGTCTGCAAATAAGTCTGTTCCTCCTCCCGGCTATAAATCCTTTGGCAAGATGGCAACTCCGAATTAATTGCTGTGCCATTCCAAAAGCTCTTATTGCTTCTCGATCTCCATAAAGCATACTTTTGGTTAAAGTTTATCTCCACACAGACCTTAATCATCCTGCTTGGGTCAGTTCAACCGACGATTATAATGAGGAGGGGTTCTTGTAAATCACATAGAAGGAAAGTAAAAAAGGTCCCCCCCCCTTCAGTCCTGTTGTCAACATACCCAGCCTTTGGTGTATCTTCATCGTAAAATATTCCTGTTTCTCCAACCCGCCGTCTTCTTTTGCAGAGGTCACTTAAATTAGCAGACTTCACTCCCCTTCTTCACTTGAAATATGTGCATTTGCTTCTTTTGTAATTAATTATTCCAAATTGCGGCAGCTAGTGTGCGATCAGAGACAGCGTCCAGGAGGGCCGAGGTCCACACGGGGGCATTCTGCCTAGGGCCCTCACCCCCTTCTTTCGAATTAGGGGGTGATTTATGGGCACAGCAGGCAAGGGCAGTGTTCCTCATTTCCTTGGGGCAACAAGGGAGGCTGCCTACTCCCATAACAGCCTCTTAATTACCCCGTGTGGGTTGGAGAGATGGTATTGTCGGCCATCTTCCAGTGCGCCCCTAGTGGCCCCCCCAAGTAAAATTTATGCTTCAACACAACTGGTTTGTTACATTTTGGAGGCTGAAATATTTTTTTGCCAAGGAATACTTGCCAAGGAACATTTGGACGAACGAATTGAACTGTGAACTGTGAACTGAAATAGTTCATTTTGTAAAGGGGCAAACTTGAACTGGAGTTAGTTCCTTTAGGGGCATGTCAAACGAGATCCTTTTCAAATCAAACCATCCAAGTTCTGTACAATACTGTCAAATTCAGCCTGCCAATCTAGTGTGTGTGAAATTCCTCCTGAAGATGCTGTGCTTTGCTCTTAAATGTGGTCTTATTGCAGTCACAGCTTCTCTTCTCCCCCAGGTACAGCCATGGACACAAGAATCACCCTTTATAGATGATACATCTCTGAATGGCATCCGCCTCATTTGCACGGATGACTCAGAAATTCAATCTGCTGTTGGACAGTGAGTAGCTTTAAATATTCCATTCCTTGGCTTTGTTGTTAGAAAGAAGTATGGAACCAAATCTGGCAAGTTCTTGCCTTTTCCCTGAGTTCTTGAGGAGGATACATCTTGGATTATGGTGACTTATTCATGGGCTGCCAAACCTGAGTGTATCAACAACACAACAGGGAGGGTTGTGATAAAATTGCGAAATGCAATGTAGCAAAAGATAGTATTACTAGGGCAACTGTTACACAGCTGGAAATCTATTTTTTTTTAATAAATATTTATTAGAGTTTTTGAATACAAATGCACCAATAATAAACAATCTTACTTCTATCACAACGTAGTTTCATCACTTCTTTGGACTCCCTCACGTCTCCCGCTCCCATTTACATCGTTAAAAGGTTTATCCAAGCAAATTATCAACTTGTTTACGATCTTATATCCACTCATTTAAGTATAATCTAGCAATTCTCCATAAAATTTATGTTTTCTTTAATCTCACTTATCATCAAATTCAAAATCTAATTTAGTGGTGGCCAATTTTTTATGATCTAGCATCCTTCTTAACATTCAACCAAATTACAATGTTTTTGTAAATACATCTTAAATTTCTTCCAGTCTTCCTCAATCCTCTCTTCTCCCAGGTCTCGGATTCTGCCAGTCATCTCGGCCAGTTGCATATAGTCCATCAGCTGCATCTGCCACTCTTCCAGTGTGGGTAGATCTTGAGTTTTCCAGTTTTTTGCGATGAGTAACCTTGCTGCCGTTGTTGCATACATAAAAAATGTTCGGTCCTTCTTTAGCACCTTCTGGCCGACAATACCCAAAAGGAAGGCCTCTGGTTTCTTGGTGAAGGTATACTTAAATACCTTTTTCAGCTCATTATATATCATTTCCCAGAAGGCCTTCACCTTAGGGCATGTCCACCAGAGGTGAAAGAATGTTCCTTCATTTTCTTTACATTTCCAACATTTATTATCAGGCAAATGGTATATTTTGGCAAGTTTAACTGGGGTCATGTACCATCTATATATCATTTTCATTACATTTTCCTTCAGAGCATTACATGCAGTGAAGTTCAGCCCAGTGGTCCATAACCTTTCCCAGTCCTCAAACATAATGTTATGCCCAATGTCCTGTGCCCACTTTATCATAGCCGATTTAACCATTTCGTCTTGTGTGTTCCATTTTAACAGCAAGTTATACATTCTAGATAGTACCTTAGTCTTTGGTTCTAACAATTCTGTTTCTAACTTCGATTTCTCCACCTGGAACCCTAACTTTTTGTCATTTTTAAAAACTTCTTTAATCTTTAATTTTTACACAGCTGGAAATCTAAACAACCATGAAAGTAACAGGAGTAATTTTTTTCTTAATGAACATTTATATATTTGAATCTTTATAGCAGAAGAATCCACTCATAAATCAACAGTTGCTCAACATTTGGATGTAGTTCCAGTATACATCACATTTCCTTCCCAAGGAATTAATCATCGAGCTAACAAAATTAAATAAAACAAAATTCCAGTTTACATCTGTTTCCATATGAGGTGAATAAAATGTGAAGAGAATGCATACATGCAACATTACCTGTGTAACAAAATGTAGGCCGTATTAGATTGGAACAAGGGTAAAAAATGACAAAATAACTCATCTAATGACAGAAGGATATAAAATTCATATCACCCACCGTTGCTGATATGAAAAGTCTTATAAAATGCACCTGTCCCTGTGTGCATATTTCCTGAAGGAAGAACAGAAAAGAGGCACACTGCCTTCTGTTTGTTAGCCTTCCTTAAGGAATATGAATAGGCCTCACAAATATAAAGGTAAAGTAAGGACCAGCCACAAACTCAGCTGAACACAATTAAATATATCCTGCAAATTCTATTGTTGAATTCTAACCATATGGGTCCAGTGTATTCAGTTTATAAATATACCTCCATTCCATTTGTGAAAGCTTCCTGGTCCTGAGTGAAGGCACGATGAGACAACTGGGAAGTCCACCTTTTCTAAGGCAGGCTTCTTCAGGCTCGTGTGCTCCAGATCTTTTGGACTACAATTCCCATAAGCACAGGACAACACATGGAGGTAACAGGAGCTTTAGTCCACCACATCAGGAAGACACCAGGTAGAGGGAAGCTGGTCTAAAGCACTGATGAGCTGACATTTTGATCTGGAAACCAAGCCTTATGAGCAATAGTTGAAGGAGCTAGGTATGTTTAGGCTGGAAAAGAGGAGGCTTAGAGGAGATATGATAGACATCTTCAAATATCTCAAGGGCTGTTACAAGGAAGAAGGAACAAGCTTGTTTTTTCCTGATTTGGAGGGTACCTCTTGAGCCAATGCTTTCAAGTTACACAAAAGGAGATTCTGACTAAACATATGGAAAAACTTTCTGACAGTAAGATCTATTCGACAGTGGAACGCTCTCTCTTGGGAGGTTGTGGACTCTCCTTCCTTGGAGGTTTTTTTTTATATATATATAAATATTTATTAAGGTTTTTTTTATAAAAGAAATGCACAGATAATAGACAACATTAGTTATGTCATAACAAAATCTCATAACTTCTTTGGACTTCCTCACGTCTCCTGCTCCCACTTACATCGTTGAATAATTTTTTCAAGCAAATTATCATCTTATTTACCATCTTATTTCCACTCATTTAAAAATAGTCTAACAATTCTCCAGAAGGTTTATATTTTCCTTAATCTCAATTATCGTCAAATTCCGGTCTAATTTAGTGGTGGCCAATTATTTTATGATCAAGCATCCTTCTTAACATTCAACCAAATTACAATATTTTTGTAGATAAATCTTAAATTTCTTCCAATCCTCTTCAATCCTTTCTTCTCCCAGGTCTCGGATTCTGCCAGTCATCTCCGCCAGTTGCATATAGTCCATCAGCTGCATCTGCCACTCTTCCAGTGTGGGTAGATCTTGAGTTTTCCAGTTCTTAGCGATGAGTATCCTTGCTGCCGTTGTTGCATACATAAAAAATGTCCGGTCCTTCTTTAACACCTTCTGGTCGACAATACCCAGGAGGAAGGCTTCTGGTTTCTTAGTGAAGGTATACTTAAATACCTTTTTCAGCTCATTATATATCATTTCCCAGAAGGCCTTCACTTTAGGGCAGGTCCACCAGAGGTGAAAGAATGTTCCTTCATTTTCTTTACATTTCCAACATTTATTATCAGGCAAATGGTATATTTTGGCAAGTTTAACTGGGGTCATGTACCATCTGTATATCATTTTCATTACATTTTCCTTCAAAGCATTACATGCAGTGAAGTTCAGCCCATTGGTCCACAACCTTTCCCAGTCCTCAAACATAATGTTATGCCCAATGTCCTGTGCCCACTTTATCATAGCCGATTTAACCATTTCGTCTTGTGTGTTCCATTTTAACAGCAAGTTATACATTCTAGATAGTACCTTAGTCTTTGGTTCTAACAATTCTGTTTCCAACTTCGATTTCTCCACCTGGAACCCTAACTTTTTATCATTTTTAAAAACTTCTTTAATCTGAGCGTAATGTAACCAGTCTCGCACTTTATCCTTCATTTTCTCCAAACTCTGCAATTTCCAATTGTCTCCATCTTTATCTAATATTTCCCAATATTTTGGCCATTTGGCCTCCATATTGGGTCTTTTTCGGGCCTTAGCTTCCAGAGGGGAAAGCCACCTCGGAGTTTTGTTTTCCAATAAGTCTTTGTATTTTGTCCAGACATTAAACACTGCTTTTCTGACAATATGGTTCTTAAAGGCCTTGTTGATCTTGACTTTATCATACCATAGGTATGCGTGCCAACCGAAAGCATTGTTAAAACCTTCCAGATCCAATACATCAGTGTCTTCGAGAAGTAGCCAGTCTTTTAGCCAGCAGAAAGCTGCGGCTTCATAGTACAACTTTAAGTCTGGCAGGGCAAAGCCCCCTCTTTCTTTCGCGTCAGTTAATATCTTAAACTTAATTCTGGGCTTTTTGCCCTGCCAGACAAATTTAGAAATATCTCTCTGCCACTTCCGGAAGCACTCCGTCTTGTCCACAATTTGCAATGTTTGAAACAAAAACAAATCTTTGGCAATACATTCATCTTAATAGCCGCAATTCGGCCTAACAAAGAAAGCTTCAGTCTGGTCCAACTGTCCAAGTCTCTCTTAATTTCAGACCAACATTTTTCATAATTATCCTTAAATAGACTCAGATTTTTTGCTGTCATGTTTAGCCCTAGGTACTTTACTTTTTTTACCATAGCTAATTCTGTTTCTCTCTGAAACCGTTCTGACTCTGTGTCTGTCAGATTTTTTCCCAGCACCTTAGTTTTCTGTTTATTTAGTTTAAATCCCGCCACCCGACCAAAGTCTTGAATCAATTGCAATACTCTTTTCGTACTAGGTTCTGGCTCCTGCAGGGTCAAAACTAGGTCATCTGCAAAAGCTTTAAGTTTGTATTGTTTCGCTCCGACCTGAATCCCTTGCACCAACCGGTCCCCTCTTATCAAATTCAGGAGCACCTCCAGAACCGAAATAAATAACAGAGGGGAAATCGGGCAGCCTTGTCTTGTCCTTTTTTCAATTTTAAACTCTTCTGTAACCACATTATTAACTATCAATTTTGCCTTTTGTTCTGAATATATTGCATCAATTCCGTTCTCAAAACCCCGTCCCACTCCCATTTCTTTTAAATTTCCCTTCATAAATTTCCACGAAATATTATCAAAGGCCTTCTCTGCATCTATAAAAATTAACACTGCTTTTGTATTTAATGTCTGTTTGCAAAAGTTCTAAAATGTCAATAATGTTCCTTGTGTTAGCAGACATGTGTCTACCTGGGAGAAAGCCTGCCTGATCATTATGAATTACTTCATTTAAAACTCTTTTAAGTCTACTTGCCAAAACGTCAGCAAATATTTTGTAATCCACATTTAAGAGGGAGATGGGACGGTAGTTCTTGAGTTGTGTCTTTTCAGTTTCTGATTTTGGTATCAAAGTAATAAAAGCTTCTTTCCACGATTCCGGCGCCTTCTTTCCCTCCATAATTTCATTACTGACCCCCATCAATGGTTGTATCAAATAGTCTCTTAGTGTCTTATAATACTTGGAGGTCAGGCCATCTGGCCCTGGAGATTTGCCCAATTTCATGTTCTGAATGGCTTGTTCGATCTCTTGTCGTGTTATTTTACTGTTCAGGAGTGATCTATTTTCTTGTGACAGTTTTTTAAGTCCATTTTTTCCCAAAAATTGTTTAATCTCAGCCTCATCCTGTGGCCCTTGGGTGTATAATTTTTTGAAATATTTCTGGAAACACTTTCTAATCTCCACGGGGTTCTGGATGTTTCTTCCTTCAATTTCCAGGTTTGTGACTATATTTAACTTTTGTCTCTTCTTCAACTGCCAAGCCAGCAGTTTCCCACATTTATTTGCCGATTCAAAAGTTTTTTGTTTCATTAATTTAATCTTCCACTCTATTTCCTGGTTTATCAGTTTAGAATATTGTGCCTGATGGAGTTTAATTTCTCTCAGAATCGGCTGTGACTTCGGATTTGATCTTAACTTCTTCTCTAACTCTTTAATTTTCTCCAAAATCTTATCTTTCCTCTCATTTTGTGTTCTTTTCTTTACAACATTCTGTTGTATCAAGAACCCCCTCATCACGGCTTTGCTTGCGTCCCAGATAATTCTTTTTTCCACCATGGTGTTCATGTTTATCTCAAAGTAGTCCTTCAAAACTTTTTGGGCCTTCTTAGTAATCTCCTGATCTCTGAACAAATTGTCATTCATCTTCCATCTAAAGGAACCGCTTGGTAATAATGTCATGTCCATTTTCAGTGCATTATGGTCGGAGCAGGTCTTTGGGCAGATTTCCACTTTCCTGACCTTGGGTGCCAGACCTCTAGTTATCCATATTTGGTCGATTCTTGTCCAAGTCAGCTGGGCTTCAGAGAAAAATGTACCTTCTTTTCCCAAGGGGTTCTTCATTCTCCAGATGTCAATCCAATCCATATTGTCTGTCATTTCAAAAAAGGTCTTTGGTAGTCTGCCATCTTTCGTAACATTTTGACTTTGTGACTTATCCATGTTAGTTGATACGACCCCATTCATATCTCCCATCATAATGATGTTGTCATAGTCCAGATAATCCAGCATTGTCTCATGCAACTTCTTATAAAATTCCGATTTCCCTTCATTTGGTGCATAGATTCCTAATAGCAAAATCTTCTCTCCTTGGTGTTGTATTTCGATTGCCAAAATTCTTCCATGTTCATCTTTGAATAAAAATTTTGGTGACAGGCTCTCTTTTGCATAAATCACCACGCCTCTCTTCTTTACTGTGTCTGAAGATATAAATTCCTGACCAAGTCTTTTGTTTATTAACACTTTTCTATGGAGCCTAGTCACATGTGTTTCTTGTAAACAAATAATGTCCAATTGTTTCTTTTTTAATATGTAAAAATTTTTCCTCCTTTTTTCCGGGATGTTACAGCCATTTATATTCCAGCTCAAGAGTTGCAGAGACATCCTGAATAGATCTGGTTATTTTTCTGGCAGTAGTACTTTGTTCTCCAGGTGTTTAGGGTCCGAGGGTGCAGGTACCCCTGGTGGTTCAGGCCCCGAGGATAATTCAAGTCCTTTATGAAGGTCCTCTCCGTATGCAGTCAGAAACTTGTCTTTGTCTTCCGATGTTCTAATTTTAATCTTCTTCCCTCTAAAAGTGAAAGATAATCCTTGGGGAAAATCCCACCTGAAGATGATTGAGTTGCTCCTCAACAGTCTTGCTAGTTCCAAATACTCAGATCTAAGATCCAAAAGTTGTTTAGGAATATCCTTGTAAATTTCAATTCTTTTGTCCAAGATGTCCAGTGACTTTCCGTAGTGCAGGCCCCAAATCTTGTCCCTTTCCTCCTTTGATCTCAATGTTATCAAACAGTCTCTGGGTTTGTCTTTCTTTATAAGTCTTCCAAGCCTGAAAGCTGATACGATTTTAAGCTCATTGGAATCGGTTTACAATGAGCTTAAAAGGATATTTAAATACACTTTTCCCAAAAGACCCGAAGCCTTTTTGCTGGGAATGACGGGTAAAGATATTAAGAAAGAAGATAGAACGATATTCCTCTATGCCACCACAGCAGCGAGAATTTTATTGGCACAATATTGGAAAGTGGAAACTATCCCCAATATAAATGATTGGCAAATTAAAATGATAAAATATGCTGAGCTTGATAAATTAACAGGTAAACTATTTGGTCGATTCTTGTCCAAGTCAGCTGGGCTTCAGAGAAAAATGTACCTTCTTTTCCCAAGGGGTTCTTCATTCTCCAGATGTCAATCCAATCCATATTGTCTGTCATTTCAAAAAAGGTCTTTGGTAGTCTGCCATCTTTCGTAACATTTTGACTTTGTGACTTATCCATGTTAGTTGATACGACCCCATTTCTTCAGAGTAAACATTTCTTCAGAGTATTAACACCACTATCTTTGTCAGGTATGGAACATGGTCAAAGGCTGAGATTTGTCCTGGAGGCCGTCTAATTTCATATTCTCTGAGAGTACTAGAATATCAAAAGGTCTTCGATGACACAGCAGCTGACAATATCAGGTTCAGCTGTGAAAATGGGGGTGTCTTGACAGGCCGTTCAACTGACTGGGGAAAGTATGGTCCATGGAGTCAACAATGTACTACTGGTGCCATATGTGGAATGGTGACAAGAATTGACAATGGATTAAACGACAACACAGGACTTAACGATGTGATCTTCTACTG
Source organism: Podarcis erhardii (assembly GCF_964252035.2). Taxonomy (NCBI): domain Eukaryota; kingdom Metazoa; phylum Chordata; class Lepidosauria; order Squamata; family Lacertidae; genus Podarcis; species Podarcis erhardii. The sequence continues at coordinate 23,000,876 of NC_138508.1, read as the reverse complement.
CTGCGACTGAACCATGTGGGTTTCGCACAACAATAGCTCAGATCCCTGTGCCCCAGTGGCTCCATGATGTGAAACTTAATAATAAATGTATCCCCAATGAAGAGTTCTGGGTGTCTTTTTTTGACGCACTGTTCCTTAAATCTTCATTTAATGGCTTGTTGACAGAGCCATCTAAATCTTGGTAACGCTTTATTGAGGAAGCGGAACAAAACATTCTATAACTTGAGGAGAAAGCAACAGAGAGGCTTTTGTCTTTCTTAGGTCAGGCACTGGACATAGCAGGAAGGCTATCAATTATACATAACGGGGGGAACTCCATCAGATCTACACAGCCAATCAGAGCACTCGCTACCTCAGTGAGCGTCGTGCCACTTTGCTTGGTTGTTAAGTAAAACCTTAGCCACCTGGTTTGCTGACTTACTAATAACAGAATGAATGCTAAAGTCACACACAGAACAATCTGTGCTGTGGCAATCCATCATGGCTGCTGGATAGGAGGCCAACCATAGGATTGGAGAGAGGACAGAGAAGGATGAATGGTCACAGAAGAATGTAAGAAGAGGCCCACTGGATTGTACGAAAAGTCTATCTGGTCAAGCATCCTGTTTCTCAGAGTGGCTTCTCAGATGCCATTTGAAGCCCAGAAACTGGCAGTGAGTGCACAGTCCCACTGTTCTTCCATGGCAGCTGATGTTCTGATAGGGCTGTCATACTGTACGTCCTTAATTTCCCTGACTTAGCTGGGATTCGTCCATTGAAAATGGCATCCAGGGGGCCGGATTTTCTATAAGCAGACTGTCAAATGCTTACACTGCTTATTCAGGCCTTAACCAGTGAGTATGGAACATTCTAGCGAAAAACACTTGCTTTACCAACACAAATGTTGGCATTATGGGAGTCCTAGCTTGCAGCAGCAGGTTGTTCACAACCTCTATTTTTCTGTTCACCATCAGCTGCAGAAACCTCAAGGTACTTGTAATGGGATAAGGGGTTGCTTGTGTGTAAGCGCTAAAACGCTCCCAGTTTTGTAGTCAGTTTTTAAACTCTCCCTAACCGCACAGCCATAAGTGCGTGGCTGCCTTAATCACTGGCAGAATCCGTCAGTGGGCGTTTCCTGAATTTCTTCCAACATAAAAGTTCCTTGACAGAAAGTCTCCTCCTTGAGTCCCTGCGTGACAGCTTTCTGCGCAGAGTGGGCGTTCCAAGGGGAGGTCCTGAGCTCTCACCACTGGTCTCGCTTGAAGCGTCTCTGAGCCTAACCTCCGACGCTGTCTCCTCCTCCCCTCCTTCTTCAGCGGAAACTCTCCCTCTCCCCCTGCTGGTTCCTTCCTCAGCATCTGAGGGTCTCCCAGCATCCGAGAGCCTCTCCACCCCCCTGAGCTCCGGTGGCAGTTCCCTGACAGTACTGAACCACATGAGGATAATACAGCTCTCAACCATTTCTGTCTCCATTGCACTAATGGTGCAATAATTGAATCTACATCGGGACCATGAGTATTCTTTAGATTTCTCTCTTACTATGACCTTGTAGTTTTCAGGTGAAGGGCTGCCTGAAATGTGTTTTAGCTTCCAAAACAGTTACAGAAGCCACTCTTGGTAATTCCCGGCTTCATAGAAGGAACCCAAGTCTCCTTCAACAAACATATTGTATAATCTTCCAGCAAACTATTGCAAAAAGCACAGCTAGTGAGGAATCACAACACAATTCCACCAGTGCAGAATGGCAGCTTGGTGTTGATGTAGGCTAAGAAATAATTTTTGCCTCCCAAAAAGCTATAGAAACCCTCTAGGTGATTTCAGGTTTCAATTACAACTTCATAGGAGGAACCCAAGTCTCATGCAAGAAACATATAGTATATTAGTATATATAGTATAGTATATTTTTCTATTACAAAAACAAAGCACAGCTAGTGAGGAGTCACAACACAATTCCACCAGCTCAGAGTGGCAGCTTGGTCTTGAGGGTTTCCTGAGTCAATCACAGAATACCTTTTGGTATCCAGCATGAGAAGTGTAGGAAAAATGGTAGCTATTTAACAGGGATTACCGTTTTGACAGTCCAGAGGTAATTCGTTCTAGTAAGCTGTATATACATATTGTGATATAAATAAAAACATGTTTTGCTTTTTAAAAAATAGCAGTTAGTTTTCTTAGAGTAGGTCTGACAAAGTTAAACCTTGCCTTCCAAGACCCACACATATCAGACACACTCATTTCATGAAAGTCCATTCTAATTCATCAAATGCCTTTTCAGTGTCAGCAAGGAATAGCAATTTTGTTTCTGTGTAATAGTTATACCAACAATTCTCCTTAGTATCCTGAAGAAATCTCCCTGTAATGAAGCTGATCAGTATGCATACATTCAGACAATCTCCTTTCTAACACATTCAGCAAATTAGATATCAAAATCTATTTTTGTCATTTTAGAAGTGATATTGTTACATGGTAGCCAACCAATGATAAATCTTTCCTTGAGTTTGATATCAAGAGTTTTTAATTGAGTTAACACTCAAATTCTATTAAAATCAGGAGGAAGATACCTGTACTCTCAGGGAATCGCTGAGATTTCCAGGAGGACAAAGTATCTTTTAAACAAACCAACAATAACCCTTAGGTAATCAAACTCACCAGCAAAGAACAATAAAATGAGAATTGAAGATGCTTTGTAGCAGGGGTCAGCATTTTTTTTCAGCAGGGGGCTGGTCCACTGTCCCTCAGAACTTGGGGGGGGACTATTTTTTTTTGGGGGGGGGAGGATGAATGAATTCCTATACCCCACAAATAACCCAGAGATGAATTTTAAATAAAAGCACACACATTCTACTCATGTAAAAAGACGCTGATTCCTGGACCATCCGTGGGCCAGATTTAGACGGTGATTGGGGCAGATCTGGCCCCCAGACCATTTGCTTACCCATGTTTGTAGTCATGAAATGTTAAGTACTGGACTGAAAATAAAATGGAAAACTGTGGAGGGTGGCTGAGATGGCTAAAATTCCTTAACAAGAGCTGCAGTTTTATTGCAACATTTTATTGCAACATTGTGTATAGATCTACTCTCTCTCTCTCTCTTTTTTATGTCAGCTGCTAGTTTTTCTGGAGAGCCTCCAACACAAGAAAGTATGTGTGTTGTTTTATCACAACATTGCTACCATGGTCTTCTTCCATAGTTGGGGAGACTGGGACAAGTCTCAGTACTGTGACCATGAGCGCCTGGTTGCCTTTGCTTTGAGTGTGGAACCTCCCAAGGATGGGGTGGATAATACAGCAGCCAACAAGGTCTACTTCAAATGTGAAAATGGGAGAGGAATATTTGCTAATTGAATATGCTGGGGCTATTATGTCAGCGTTAGCACCTGCTTTTCTGGTACCATATGTGGGCTGCAGACAAAGTACAGCCTGATCAAGGAGAAGATGATGATACAGCACTTAATGATGTTAAGTTTTACTGCTGTAGATGAATAGTTTGCTGACCTGGATTTTAACCACAATTAAATGCTAAACAAATATGAGTGTGTGTCCTTTTTTTTTGGAGACCAGTTCCTCAATTCTAGAAAGAAGACCAACAAAAGAATAATGTGGAAGAGCAACAAGCGCATAGCCACATAGAAGCCTTCGCCCATCCAGTGGCATCCAAATACTTGGACTACAACTCCCATTAGCCATTGCTTTAAAATGAATCTGGGAGTTCCTTCTACATTGTGTGGATAAGAAACTTCCTGGGTCATTTTGGACCTTTTAAAAAGTCTTTCCTGGAACTTCCGGAGACGGCGCGAACGGCAATGGCTGCCCTCTTCTAACTGCGAAGAGGGAGCTCCGCAGAAACGGGTCGTCCGCTACGGCGAAGCGGAAGCCCATATCGGAAAACCACAGGCAGCAAGAGCCTGTGGCCGTGGGACTCGGTGGGCGCCAGAAGCGCCCCCCGAAACGAAGAGGGGACCCTGCCAGAAGCGCCCCCCGAAACGAAGAGGGGACTCTGAACGTGGAGGGGGTATAGCGGCGCTGTGAGTCGGTCGCTATTCCTGTGGAGTGAAGCCGCATAGCCGCTGTCGGTGAGCGCTGACCTTTCTTCCTGGAAACATCTAATTTTGAAAAGCAACAACTCATGAGTAAGAAAAGACAGTAAGAATTGAAAATAAATTGCTGTAAATTCAGTCGAAAGCGGGAAACGTAAACAGGAAGTCCAATCAAGTCCAATGAACACCCAATCAATTGGAAGGCTATTTGAGACCACTGCAGAAAACCGCAAATTGGCTGAGGAAGCCAGCCAAAGAGTTGAAGAATTAGAACAAGAGGTAAGACCACTGCACAAACTGGTTGGTGAACAGCAGGCGTATTTGTCTATGATTGAATTGCGGAATCGGGAGAATAATTTGAGATTGAGGTCGATACCAGAGTTGGAACAAGGAAATTTAATTGAGTTCCTGACAAAAGAATTTTCCAAGTTTTGGTCTTTGGAGGAAGAAAAGGACTTTAAAATTGTGACTGCTTTTAGACTTGGAAAATCAGCAAGGAAAGACAAGCCCAGAGACTGTTTGATTACTTTGAGATCCAAGGAGGAAAGGGACAAAATATTAGGCCTACATTACGGAAAGTCACTGGACATTTCGGAGAAAAGAGTCGAAATTTACAAAGACATTCCTAAACAACTCTTGGACCTTAGATTCACCTATATTGAACTATCAAAATTGCTGAGGAGTAACTTAATTGTTTTCAGGTGGGAATTTCCCCAAGGATTATCTTTTACATTCAGAGGGAAGAAGGTTAAAATTAAAACAGCCGAGGACAAAGATAAATTTTTGAGCGTCTACGGAGAGGACCTTCAGAAAGGGATTGAGAGACCTCCAGGGTCTGGACCATTACTTGTACCTCCACCATTGGGACCTGAAGATCTGGAGAAAAAGACACCACCACCAGAGAAATAACAGACTTGTTCTCTGCAACTTCTAAGCTGGAACATTAATGGCTGCAATTCCCTGGAAAAAAGGAGGAGAATTTTCCATATATTGAGAAAAGAACAATTGGACATTATTTGTTTGCAAGAAACACATGTGACTAGGCTCCATAGAAAAGTGCTAATAAATAAAAGATTAGGACAAGAATTTATTTCTTCGGACCGAGTTAAGAAAATAGGAGTGGTGATATATGCTAAGGAGAGCCTTTCACCAAAATTTTTATTTAAAGATGAGCAAGGAAGAATTTTGGCAATTGAGATACAAAATCAGGGAGAAAAGTTTTTGATATTAGGAATTTATGCACCAAATGAGGGGAAATCGGAATTTTACAAGAAGCTGCATGAGATAATGCTGGACTATCTGGACTATGATAACATCATTATGATGGGCGATATGAATGGGGTGGCGTCAACTAACATGGATAAGTCTCAAAGCCAAAATGTGACAAAAGATGGCAGACTACCTAAAACTTTTTTTGAACTGACTGACAATATGGACTTGATTGACATCTGGAGGACAAAGAACCCCCTGGGAAGAGAGGGAACATTCTTTTCTGAAGCCCAACTGACATGGACAAGAATCGACCAAATATGGATAACTAGAGGTCTGGCACCTAAGACGAGAAAGGTGGAAATCTGCCCAAAGACCTGCTCCGACCATAACGCTGTAAAGATGGACATGAGACTGATCCCAACCGGTTCCTTTAGATGGAGGATGAATGACAATCTGTTTAGAGATCAGGAGATCACCAAAAAGGCCCAGAAAGTTTTGAAGGACTACTTTGAGATAAATTTGAACACCACGGTGGAAAAAAGAATCATCTGGGATGCAAGTAAAGCGGTTATGAGAGGGTTTCTGATACAACAGAACGCTGTAAAGAAAAGAACACAAAATGAGAAAAAAGATAAGATTTTGGAGAAAATTAAAGAATGTGAGAAGAAGTTAAGATCGAAACCGAAGTCAAAGGAGATTTTGAAAGAAATTAAATTCTATCAAGCACAATACTCCAAATTGATAAATCAGGAGGTGGAGTGGAAAGTTAAGTTAATGAAACAAAGATCATTCGACTCGGCAAATAAATGTGGAAAACTGCTAGCATGGCAGTTGAAAAAGAGACAAAAATTAAACACGATCACCAACCTAGAGACTGAAGGAAGAAATGTTCAGAACCCTGTGGAAATAAGGAAGTGCTTCCAGAGATACTTTAAACAATTATATACTCAAGGGCCGCAAAATGAGGCTGAGATAGAACAATTTTTGATAAAAAATGGACTATCAAGGTTGTCTCAAGAAAATAGATCAATCCTGAACTGTAAAATATCACGACAAGAGATTGAAGTTGCCATTCAGAATATGCAATTGGGCAAGTCTCCAGGACCAGATGGGCTTACCTCCAAATATTATAAGGTACTGAAAGACTACTTGATACATCCATTAATGGAGGTTTGCAATGAGATTATGGAGGGAAAGAAAGCACCGGAAACGTGGAAAGAAGCCTTCATCACATTGATACCCAAATCAGAATTGGAAAAGACACAACTCAAGAATTACTGCCCCATTTCCCTTCTAAATGTGGATTACAAAATTTTTGCAGACATTTTAGCAAACAGATTTTAAAAAGTTTTAAGTGAAGTGATTCATAAAGACTAGGCCGGCTTTCTCCCAGGAAGACATTTGTCTGCTAACACAAGGAACATTATCGACATTTTGGAACTTCTGCAAACAAATATTAATACTAGAGCAGTGTTAATATTTATAGATGCGGAGAAGGCCTTTGACAACATTTCTTGGAAATTTATGAAGAAAAATTTGGAAGGGATGGGAGTGGGACGGGGATTTGAAAATGGGATAGATGCAATATACTCAGAACAAAAGGCTAAACTGATAGTTAACAATGTGGTGACAGAAGAGTTTAAAATTGAAAAAGGAACACGACAAGGTTGCCCTATTTCCCCACTGTTATTCATTTCGGTCCTGGAAGTGCTCTTGAATATGATTAGAGGGGACCGGTTGGTGGAAGGAATTCAGGTCGGAGCGAAACAGTACAAACTTAAGGCTTTCGCAGATGACCTAGTTTTGACTTTACAGGAGCCAGAATCTAGTACGAAAAGGGCATTACAATTAATTCAAGATTTTGGTCGGGTGGCGGGTTTTAAACTAAACAAGCAAAAAACTAAGGTATTGGAGAAAAATTTGACAGTTTCAGAGTCAGAAAGGTTTCAGAAGGAGACAGAGTTAAATGTGGTTTAAAAAGTAAAATATCTAGGGGTGAACATAACAGCAAAAAATCTGAGTTTATTTAACGACAATTATGAAAAGTGCTGGTCAGAAATTAAGAGAGATTTAGAAAGTTGGTCAAGATTGAAACTTTCCTTAATGGGCCAAATCGCTGCCATAAAAATAAATGTATTGCCAAGAATGCTGTTTCTATTTCAGACTTTACAGATTGTGGATAAAGTGGAGTGTTTCAGGAAGTGGCAAAGAGACATCTCTAAATTTGTCTGGCAGGGCAAAAAGCCCAGAATTAAGTTTAAAATATTAACTGATGCTAAAGAAAGAGGGGGGTTTGCCCTGCCAGACTTAAGGTTGTACTATGAATCAGCGGCTTTTTGCTGGCTGAAAGATTGGCTGCTCCTTGAAAACACTGATGTGTTAGATTTAGAAGGATTTAACAATGCTTTTGGATGGCATGCATATCTGTGGTACGACAAGGTTAAGATTCACAGGAACTTCATGAACCATATTGTAAGGAAAGCAGTGTTTAATGTCTGGACAAAATATAAAGACTTATTAGAAAATAAGACCCCAAGGTGGCTATCACCTATGGAAGCTAAAGCTGTGAAAAGACCCAATATGCAGGTCAAATGGCCGAAATATTGGGAGATATTAGAAAGAGATGGAGACAATTGGAGATTGCAGAGTTTGGAGAAACTAAAAGACAAAGTGCGAGATTGGCTACATTACGCTCAGATCAAAGAGGCTTTTAAATTGGATAAAAAGTTAGGATTCCAGGTGGAAAAATCGAAACTGGAAACAGAACTGTTAGAACCTAAGACTAAGGTACTTTCAAGAATGTATAACTTGTTGCTGAGGTGGAATACACAGGATGAAACGGTTAAATCAGCTATGATAAAGTGGGCACAGGACATTGGGTATAATATTATGTTTGCTGACTGGGAAAAGTTATGGACCACCTGTATGAAGTTTACGGCATGTAATGCCTTGAAAGAAAACATTATGAAAATGATATATAGGTGGTACATGACCCCAGTCAAGCTTGCAAAAATATATCATCTGTCAGATAATAAGTGTTGGAAATGCAAGGAAACTGAAGGAACGTTCTTTCACCTCTGGTGGACTTGCCCCAGGGTTAAGGCCTTCTGGGAAATGATATATAACGAACTGAAAAAGGTATTTAAGTATACCTTCCCTAAGAAACCAGAGGCCTTCCTTTTGGTCATTGTTGGCCAGAGGGTGTTAAAGAGTGATCGAACATTTTTTATGTATGCAACAACAGCAGCAAGGATACTTGTCGCCAAATATTGGAAAACTCAAGATTTGCCCACACTGGAAGAATGGCAGATGCAACTGATGGATTATATGGAGTTAGCAGAAATGACTGGCAGAATCCGAGACCTGGGAGAGGAAGCAGTGGAAGAGGACTGGAAGAAATTTAAGGACTGTCTACAAAAACACTGTAAATTGTACAAGTGTTAAGAAGGATGAGAGATTTGAAAATAACAGGGCACCATAAAATTTGGTGAAAAAATTGTGAGAATGAGTGAATTTTATGAGAAAAATAAATTTTGAATAAATATTATGGTAAGATTAGAGATTTAAGACCTAGTTAAAAATATTCAAAGTCAGGGACAAAATATTGGAAAAATGCATAATAAGAATGGAAACAAGGTGATAAATTGCTGGTTAAAGTTCTATAAATTTGGAAAGTAGGAGCGAGAGATGTGAGGAAGTCCAATAATGAAGAAAAGTTGGTTATTATATGTTGTTAATTTTTATGTTTGTTTTTCTTTTTTGTTTGATTTTTGCTATGCTGTTTCTTCTTTCTATTGTAATAAAAAAAACTCTTAATAAAAAATTTATAAAAATAAATAAAAATAAAAAGTCTTTCCTGATGCATGTGTGACTGTATTTAACTTCTTCACGGCATTTGTGAATCATAGCTGTGACTTCACTCATTGGCTGAAAACACTAAATAGTGGGAGCAGACTCATGTCTTCCTTTTTGTGTTGAATGGGGACTGCACATTTTCATTCATAACTCTCATTCTGCAAGGTCTAGAGACTTTGTGGTTACTTTAAAATGGAAGCTCGGTGTCTAGGCCCAGGATAGAAGTACCTGCTGTGTCATCCTCTTGGTGGACCTCATGCAAACACACACACACATAAAACAAAACATTAAATGACAATGCCTGCTCTTCAAGCAGCAGCATCATACTCCTCTAGTAGACACTTCGGGTTGTGAGGCATTTATTATGGCAACTAGGAATGGGGGAGAAATGATATGAAAATCTATGAAATCTGCATTTTCTAAAACAATATGCCTACCACACAACTATCAAAATTTACACTTGTCTGAGTTTGTTGGTGCAGTTCTCTAGCTAAACTGTGTTTACAAAAATGCATGCATTAGAGGAAAGTGTGAATTATAAAAATTATGTTTTATTAACTGGAACAGAATTACATAACACTAACAATAATCTCATTTTTAATCCTGTTTTAAGTCAAGAGTTGCAGTGAGGCATCTAATCATAAGCCTGCATTTTTATCAAAGCTTATATTTTGATCAGGGCCTGTATCTTAAAAAGCTTAAAGATTTTCAAATGTTTCATGCCAGGCAGAAGACCAGCTGCCTAAGAACCTTGGCAATGTTTTTCCTCCTAGACAAGGGGGCCCCCTGATTTATAGCAGAAAACAATTCTCAAAGTCAAAAAGGGAATTACAGGCTGAGTCCGAGGACACTGACCTTGCATGTTACAGAATATAAAAAAGGCTGAGAAAACATAAATTAAGAGTTGATAAATAGTAAAATAACACCATGTGCCTCCCATTAAACTTGAGCCATATTTTCCTAAGGTTGAAAGGTCAAGAGCAATGAAAAAGGCAACTGGCTTGGCTGGAGAAGATAGGTTTCTTCCTATCTTATTTTGAGGCTGGAAACTGTTCCTTCCTTTTTTACTTTGAGAAGGTTTATTATTCTAAAAGGTTATTTATGTTATGTATTAAATATATTGGCTTAAATGTAATTATGCAAAGGATTTAAGAAATGCTAGATTCTTATTTCGTATAGTTGTAAGAGTTGTAACTATCCTGAAATTAAGTCAGCCACCAGCCCAGCCCCCCTGCCATCATTAGAGCACACATATGGTTGTCAGCCCTTTGTTTAGAAACCTCCAAATGAAGGAGATCTTTCAATGTTGATGTGAACTCAAGATCCTTGACATATGTTTAAGATAAAAATTTAAGATTAACCATCTGTTTTGAAGGGCAATAAGGGCAAGGAGGGCAAGAGGTGAGCTGGTAATTAAGGTTCCTTGTTGAGACAAGTGTAAGATATATTACTACTTATTTGTCATTTATAGATAGAAGAATATATAGCTTTTTGTGTCCCATAAAAGGGAAGGGAAATGGGTGTATCTTTTGTGATTGGTTCTAGCAAACAGCCAATAGGAATTTCAACCAGGCTGATTGGACAGAGGCAGCCACAGGAGGAGCAAGGGGGCTGGATTAAGGAAATATAAGTGCTGGCCAGAATGGCAGGAGGGCAGGTCAGAGCTTGGTAACCATATACCACTGTGCCTCATATTTATTTGTCCGACAAATAAATTATTATTTTAATTTCTCTATTGCTGCGTTGAATATTTCATTCCAGCTAAGCGTTAACCACAAGCAGGGTGCTACAGCAGTATGGCATCAAATCCAGCTGGTGCCAGTCGCCTGACTTTGGTTGTTTCCAAGACACTGTATGTTTTGCCTTGGTAGAGAAGAATGTGTTCATGATTCAGAGGCTGTGATATGAGCACAGCTCAAGAAGCCTTTGTCTGTTCTCGTTCTCGCTGCCAATATCATAGTAGCCTATGCAGTGGTCCCACGTGTGATGACCAATCCCAACTCTGGCACTGAAATCTCTCAGCAGGACTAGGTAGGACCCTTCTGACAGCTTGGTCTAGTTCCTCAGAGAACCAGCCCTTGGTTTGTTTGTCAGAGCACATAGTGGAAGTATAGAGGCTCAGTATGTTAACTGGATTGGAGGTGATTGAGAGGTGGAGGGAGAACATGTGTTTTGAGTCTTTGGTCAGCAGTGCTATCACAGATAGAAGGGAATTTCTCACTGCAAAGACTGAGGCTTGAATTCATGGTTTCTCGTGATACCCTCCTTTGCCAGCAGGTAGGTGAACAAGCCAGGACACATGGTCCTGATGCTTCAACTTGCTAGCCACAAGAGGGTTTGTTTCTTTTCTGTTTTACCTGGTGCAGTAGTTTGGTCCACTTGTCGAGTGATACTCTGAGCTCCAAGCACCCATTGAAAGAGGCAGACAGTGAGACATGTCTCTTCCATCGTGTCTCGCTCACTGATGAAGGCAATCTGTAGTACTCGTACATTATGCCAATCAGGTTAAGTCTATAACTAGTATCTGCTATCAAAGAAGGAGGCAAATGGAAAATAAAACCATATAAGCAAGTTAAGGAACATGTTTATGATTGGTTGCATTATTTCCAGGTTAATGAAATGTTTTAAAAAAATATTAAAGAAAGTGGTTACACAGAAAATGATTCAAAGTTTCAAACAGATATAATAAACAATGATTGTAAAATTTTGTCAAAAATGTATAAGATATTGCTAGACTGGCATACGAAAGATGAGGAAGTTAAATCGGTAATGATACAATGGGCCAGAGATTTTGGGTATAATATACAATTTGATTTCTGGGAAAAATTACGGAAGGAAAATTTAAGATTTACTGCTTGTACGGCGTTAAAAGAAAATGTTATGAAAATGTTTTACAGATGGTATATCACACCGGTAAAATTAGCAAAAATGTATAAGACCTGTAATAAGTGTTGGAAATGCAAAGAAAAAGAATGAACATTCTATCATATGTGTTGGGAGTGTAAGAAAGTGAAGGGCTTCTGGGAGATGATATATAATGAAATGAAAAAAATGCTGAAGTATACATTTACTAAGAAACCAGAGGCCCTACTTTTAGGGATTACAGGAAAGGAAATAAGAAAGAAGGAATATAAACTTTTCCAATACACAGTTACAGCAGCAAGAATTCTACTGGCCCAGAAGTAGAAACAAGAGGAAATACTGACGAAAGAAGAATGGAGGATGAAATTAACAGACTATGCAGAATTGGACAAATTAACAGGGAAAGTCAGATATCTTCGAGATCAAAAGTTCATTGAGGACTGGGGGAAATTTGCGGAATATCTGAAAAGTACATGTGAAGTACAAACAACGCTAGTGGGTTTTAAAGAAGCACTGTAAAAGCTGAGATATATTGTTAAAAGGAAATGGATGATTGGAGGGAGGACTAATGACAATATAGAACAGAAGAAATGCGTAATTAAGAGTTAAAAATGGATGTTTGTCAGAGAAGCTGAAGGAAGTCCAAAAATGTTGGGAGAAGAGAGGATTGAGGAAGATTGGAAGAAATTTAAGATGTATTTACAAAAATATTGTAATTTGGTTGAATGTTAAGAAGGATGCTAGATTACAAAAAAAATTGGCCACCACTAAATTAGACTTGAATTTGATGATAAGTGAGATTAAAGAAAACATAATTTTTTTGGAGAATTGCTAGATTATATTTAAATGAGTGGATATAAGATCGTAAACAAGTTGATAATTTGCTTGGAAAAACCTTTTAATGATGTAAATGGGAGCGGGAGACGCGAGGGAGTCCAAAGAAATGATGAAACTACGTTGTGTTAGAAGTAAGATTGTTTATTATTTGTGTATTTGTATTCAAAAATTTTAATAAATATTTATATAAAAAAAAAATTTGTAAAAATTTGGATTAAATTGTGTATCTATGTTGGAAAATTAATAAAAAGTATTTTCTTTAAAAAATACTGTAACTCGTATCTGCTGCCTCCAATGTTGTTTTTCCTGCGTTTGCAGCACCCAAGTGACCTCTCTAAGGAGCAAGGCTGGGCAGTGTGTATGGAGATCCAGGGCTGCCATGCAAAGGAAAGGAAAGCAGCACATCTGGTACCAGCTTGGCTGCAGGAGTTGCTTGATGGAGGTGCACAATACTCTCATTCCGAAGGCCACATTAGGTGTTGCATTTTATCCCCACAATTTTTATCCCCTACAATTCCTCCTTGGAAGGAATCATTTTACTTAAACATCACACTTTGCTAATTTGAGTTTTATTCCTAAATGCATTCATATTTTTTCATGCACATTTCTATACCTTAATGCAGTGTTTCCCAACCTTGGGTCTCCAGCTGTTTGAGGACTACAATTCCCATCATTCCTGATCACTGGTGTTGCTAGCTAGGGATGATGGGAGTTGTAGTCCAAAAACAGCTGGCGACCCAAGGTTGGGAAACACTGCCTTAATGTTACATAACTTACTATCAGATATAGGCAGAGCAGCCTTAATGAAGGGTCAGGGAGGGTAACAGAGAGGACATTATGCACCATCCTAACCCTCCGGCATCTATATCAGAAGGGGTTTGAATTGCAGCCATGGTTTATTAGAAAGCCACTCCCGACCTAAAGAGGGGGTGGGGTTGCAGGTTCATGCCCCCCACAACAATCTCGCGGGGCTGGAGTCAGCCCTGCGGGACTCAGGGATTCCCCTTTGGTCCTTAATATTCATCACCACAGCGCCAGCCAATCGGATGGCGCTGGGGGCAGGGCTTACCGGGGGCATTTAAGGTCAGGGCAGCCCTGACTCGCCCCCTTTTCTCTCCGGCAGCAGCTGCGGTTTGGTTCTCTCCTGGGGTCTCCGCATTTTTGTTTTTTCTTTGTTCCTGCTGCGCTGCTTCTTTAATCTCTTAGTGGGCAGTCTTCATAGCCTTGCCTCCACCTACCAACGAACCTTGCCTTGATTCGCGCGCGGGCGCTGGATCCAATTGCTGCATTCTTCGCCGATTTCCACCCTCTCGAGCGCTGAGGAGCCCGGGTATCTGAGCCGTCGAGCCATCGAAGCGGCTATCTCACCCCGCACGCGATTGGCTGTGCATCCGCTGGTCCCGAATTGCCGACGAAGCCTCAATTTGCCAAGCGTGAGCTGCTTCAGCGCTCACGGAAGGTTTGCTTTATTTTTTTCTGGCTGGTGGGAGGGCAGGCTTGTTTCTGTGCTGGTCATCTGCCTGCAGGCAGTGGCTTAACCAATCCCCTTTGCTGCGCCCGCCTCGTGGGGTTGCATCCCGCGAACTTAGTTGCAGAAGGCGTTTGGAGCATATTCGAAACAGTTTTACTGCGTCGTCCCCCTGGTCATTCTCGAATTGTTGCCCCCGCTAATTTTATGGCTGCTTATCAGTCTCCCTCGTTGTTAACTTATTAGTTTATTCGCATTGGGTTGCCGTGACAACAAGGCGGGCGCCATTTTGTCCTGATCACGTGGTCCTAGCAGTCGCCATTTTGGGTGAGGCATACCCTGGTCCGTTGGCCGCCATTTTAGGTGCGACTTAATTAGGCCCACTGGTGCCGCGGTACTGTTCAGTTAGAATTAGATTTGTGGTGCATTCACCGAGATAGGCTGTTCTTTTCTTTTACCGTTTGCAGCTGGCGGCTGTTGCCATACAGCTATTCTCTCATCACCTTTCACGGTCGTTTGGGCTGCAGCCAGTAAGGTCGCCATTTTGAGCTTGCCGGATAGCCTGGCCGGCGGCCATCTTGAGTGAGGCATCCCTGCGGTTGCAACACACACAAAACGCTCACAGCCAAAAGGGCTTGCATCTCACCTCATTCCTTTGGGCGGCTTGTCACTCCTTTTAAAACAGCTGGTTAGTTTCCCCCCACTCCCTGCATCGGGTATTAACCAGGACTGTGTGGGACGGTTGTCCTTTCTTACTGTGGGACCCCTTCGCTGCTTCTAATTAACAATTCTTTTGACGTAGTTTTTAAGCATCCTTGCCTCAGGCTCTAGTTAATCTTTTCTAATATTGGATATAAATATTGGGTCCAGTAAGCTTCCCAGCGCAGCTCTGTATCCCTGGAAGCTCTGAGCTGGCCTAGCAGAGTAATGCAGCGGTCCTGAGTCCATGTGAGAAAGGGATAAATCAAGTCCAAAAGACAGATCGGTTCTTATCTCTAGAAGAGTTTATTTACAAGCCATAAATCAGTCTTTTTCCCGACAGAAACTTCCGCCATTCCAAAGGCATTCCTCCATGCTTTCCAAAAGCACACAGACAGCTCCGTTGAGCTGTGTCTCTCAGCGTCTCTCAGTAGAACTGAAAGTAACTCTCACAGACAAAGCCTGTGACGTAAGGCCCTGCTTCCGGCCCCTCCCAGATGCAGGGCACCATGGAGTTTTAACCCTGTTTGTTCCAAACTCCACATAATCTACATTATTCAGGGAAGCTTTTCTTGAAGTCTTGAAACCTTGCTTTCTGCTTCTACCTGGTGGGAGTATTCGTTGTTTAGTTGTTACTTAGCATTGAACGTTATTACTAATAATTACTAATAATAAAAATAATAAAATAAAATAAAATAAAATAAAATAAAATAATTTTTTTAAAAAATTATTCAAGAAATAAGTAATAATAATAATAATAATAATAAATAATAACAACAAAATAAATATAAGTAATTAAATAATAATATCAATATCATAAATAGAACAATAACAATAACAATAATAATAGTAGTAATAATAATTAAATAAATAATAAATAAATAAATAAATAAATAAATAAAAAGTATTTTGTCATACATTTACAGCATACGCAATTGTATACACTGTCTCAGATATAATTAGGCTCTCTTTGACACTCATACTTATTCATTCACGCATACATACACGCTCAGCGTGAGATCATAACATGGCTAACAGGGGCAATCCCCAGTTACCACAAACTGGTAGTGCGCTAGTGCCGGTAGCACCCTGCAACCCGCAGGCTTTGGCTCAGTTTTTTGCCGCGATTCAAACATTTTATGCGAAATGCAGCCCTCCTGTAGCACCAAATCCAAATATAGTCGAGGTATCTCAAGACTGCATTCCGGACACTCCCCCTAGCCAGCAAGGCCAGGCAGGACCTTCATTGGCCGCGGCTAGCACGTCGCATCAGGGTGCGGGTCAAATCAGTCGACCCCAAACTCGTTCACAGACGGCTCATGTGCACAAGTCTAAGGGTACAGCACATAAGGCCAGGCCCGGGGTTCAAAAGTCCAAGGCGTCGAGGCATAGGTCCAAAACACCGCGGGTGGCCTCATCTAATTCTAGCCAGCAGAGAATTGGCGTGCCTAGTGTTTTTCAGGATTCTCCGGCCCGGCCAAGCCAATCAGAGGCCTCTTCTTCGGAGGATGAGCTACCTCCCCAGCAGGCAACCACAGCGGAGAATGATTCAGCACCGCAAGACAACGCTACCCGTGGAGGGAAACGGAAGGCGAAGAAGAAACATGTGTCCAAGAAGAGCAAGAGGAGCGACCCATCCGACACTGATGATGACACAGGTACCTCTTCTTCTCCGGGGGCGATAGTGACGCCCCCATGGAGACTTATTGGGGGGAGGGCGAAGAAACCGGTGTCCCATTGTGGGTCCATGAGAGGAGGGCCAATTCACACCGTAAAACTTTTAACGGCACCCTCGAGTGGAAAAATGGGGCCTTGGTGGACGATGTTAAAACGTCAACTCACTTGTCCACTGACTTTATCCTTGGTAATCACCTTTCTAAGAGAAAGAGGGATAAGATATTGAATGGGGACTTTATAGACATGTTTACTTTGCTGCCGCCGGCCCAATTAAAGGGAAAAGGGGAGAAAAAGCGGTATTATGGTAAGAAAAGATATAGGTCTCCCCGGGCTGAGCACACATTCGAGAACTGGCTCAATGGCTACCAGGTTTTTATGGATGTAGTGGTAGGTTGTTATCCAAAATGCAGTTTCCACCTCACATCCTATCTGGCGCACATAAGAAGGGCTCGGGAGTTAGCGGGAGACGAGGCTGCCATCTCGTACGACGAGGACTTTCGTAGGAATGCCTCGCTGTTGTCTTCCACGCGTTGGGATCAGAGGGACAATAACTACTGGATGGAGCATGTGGGGCCTAACATCGAAAAGAAAACCCATGACCAAGCCAAATCCGGTAAGGTGGACACAAAGCGTCGTAGGCAGTGCTGGGATTTCAATAAGGGGGCCTGCCAGCGCACCTCATGTAAGTACTTGCATGAGTGCGATAAGTGTTTCGGTAACCACGCGGCCGTCAACTGTTACAAGAGTAAACAGCAGCCCTTTCGAGGCGGTAGGGAAATCGGGGTGCCCCCTCTGGCGCAACAGGACCCGCTCAAGGGCCAGCAGGGAATCGCTACTAATTTGTCCCTTGACTTAGCCCGCTCGCCAATAAAGCTCCAACCCCTTATGACCTTGTTAAAGCAGTATCCTAATAGGCAAGCTGCCCGTCTCCTCGGAGAGGGGTTTTCAAAAGGTTTTAGAATCCCTGTGGCTTGCTCCCCTGATTCCAGCTCCCCCCAATCAGAAATCGGTTTTAGAGAGACCTGACATCGCCATGAAAAAGATTCATAAAGAGGTTTTGACCGGGAGGGTGGCTGGTCCATTCGCAGTCCCCCCATTGATCATCTGCATATTTCTCCACTCGGCATTGTCCCAAAAAAGGCACCCGGGGAATTCCGGCTGATACACAATCTGTCTTACCCCAAGGGTGCTTCTGTTAACGATGCCATTCCCCAAGAACTGTGCAGGGTGAAATATGCGTCGTTTGATCAGGCAGTGAAGCTGGTTAGGGGTTTCGGTAGGGGCGCCTTCATGGCCAAATGCGACATTGAATCTGCTTTTCGCCTCCTCCCAGTTCATCCGGAGGACTATTGTTGGCTAGGTTTCAAATTCCAGGGCTCTTTCTTCATCAACAAAGCAATGCCCATGGGGTGCTCGATCGCCTGTGCTGCCTTTGAGACTTTTAGCACATTCCTCAAATGGGCGCTGAAGTTTAGAACTGGTTCTGAAGGAGTGGGGCATTATTTGGACGATTTTATTTTGGTCGCAAGTAATGCAGCTGACTGCTTGGCCCTACTACAGGCATTCATGTCCATGGCGAAGGAGCTGGGTGTTCCTTTAGCAGATGAGAAGACCGAGGGCCCAGTCACTACGCTGACTTACCTGGGCATCGAGCTCGACACAGTTACCCAAACTTCCTGCCTGCCTTCCGAAAAGTTGGAGGCCTTGAAAAACCTTATTTCACAGCTTTTGCCCCTTAGGAAGGTTACACTGAGGCAGATTCAATCACTCTTAGGCCACCTCAATTTCGCGTGCCGGGTAGTTTCCCCAGGTCGCCCCTTTTGTGGTAGGTTGGCAAAATTGTCAGCAGGTTTAAGGTCTCCACATCATAGGGTGCGCCTTTCGAAGGCGGTAAAATCAGATCTCCAGGTTTGGCTCCATTTCTTAGACGGTTATAATGGTATTTCACTCTGGCAAGATAGCATGGCCCTACAGGCTGACTTCCAAGTGCATTCAGATGCTGCTGGGTCCCTGGGTTTTGGCGTCTATTTTAGAGGGCAGTGGTGTGCACAACGATGGCCTCCTGCTTGGCAGGGAAAACCCATCCTTCGCGATCTGACATTCTTAGAATTCTTCCCCATAGTAGTTGCAATCCATCTATGGGTCGAGCAATTTAGGGATCGAAGGGTCTGCTTCTGGATGGATAACCAATTGGTGGTGTCTGTGTTGAATAAACAATCCGCTCGCTCCCCTAGAGTAGCGGCCCTTTTACGATATTTTGTCCTCTCCTGCCTTAAACTAAACTTATACGCTTCAGCCAAATTCGTACCGGGGATTGATAACAACATTGCGGACGCTCTGTCTCGTTTCCAGATGGAGCAGTTTCGCTCATTGGCGTCGGATGCGCAGCAGCTACCGCAGCCGTTTCCGGAGGACCTCTGGAGTATTGGCAACGAGAAGCAATAAAGGGAGTATTGTCAGCTCTTGCGCCCTCTACCCTTAGATCCTATAACAAGGCATGGTTAGATTTCACATTATTCCATCAGAAGAAGGGTCTCTTTAAACCAGGGAGGCCCCCAGCTAAGTCGGAGGTTATAGAATACCTTGTACGCCTTCGGGATTTAGGTCGGGCCCCCAAAACTCTTAATATCCATGCCGCGGCAATATCGTTTTTCTCCAAAGCTCTGTTCTCAGTCAATCCTTGCGCACACTTCGTGGTCCGGAAGATGCTGGAGGGCTGGCGTAGAGCGCAACCTTCTAGCTCTGACAACAGGAGGCCCATAACATTTGATTTACTCATGCAAATACGTACGAAGCTCAGGGTTATCTGCTGGTCAAGGTACGAGGCCAGGTTGTTTTCCACAGCATTTTCTTTCGCTTTCTTTGGTGCCCTGCGGATTAGTGAAGTGGTCTGTGATGGCCAAGTAGGTGGCATCAGCAGGGGGCTCCTCTTGGACGATGTGTCCTTGTCCAGCTCAGAGGTAATCCTTAAAATCCGTAGTTCAAAGACCGATCAGCTTGGTAGGGGGGCCCTAGTTCGCCTGCAGGCTACTCAGAATGCCGGCCCTTGCCCAGTTAAGGATGCAAGAAAGTTCCTGTGTGTCAGACCAAAAACAGCCGGTCCTTTCTTCATACATGCAGATGGTTCTCGTCTGTCAAAACACCAGTTCACAAGGGTTATGCGCAAGGCGATCGCGGCCATCGGACTCCCACCAGAGGAGTACACCGCTCACTCCTTCTGCATCGGGGCCGCCACCACCGCCGCCCACATGGGTTTACCGGCGGAGAGGATAATGGACATGGGCCGATGGAAGTCGAATGCATACAGGGGTTACATCCGGAAATCTTGCTAAAAATACCTTTCCCCTACCCTTCCCCCATCCATCCGCCCCCACCCTGACCCGGCTCTCTCCCTCTTTTAATTTCAGATTCTGGTGCTGTGCGTATCTGGATCTTTGGCCACAGCATCGTCCACTGGACCAGTTTGCGGGCGGCGTTCAGGGGTTGCTGTTTGGACCTCCAGCTCCCGAGCAATGTGGAAATTTCCTGGATTGCACGGCGGGGAATGCGCTGGGAGGAATTCTGCCCGACAATTTCAAATAAGATAGCAATTCAGGGCCCCCCAGATGCTCTGGTCATTCAACTGGGAGAGAACGACCTGGCTTACAGGAAAGGGGTGGACCTAATGTGGAATATTTTTAACGACCTTGAGGAGTTGAGGGCCTCCCACCCAAAGCTAACAATTATATGGTCATCTTTGCTCGAAAGGTGCTGTTGGAGGGGCGCTGCTAATCCCTTGGCCATCAGTAGAGCCAGGAGGCTCTTGGAGCGCGCGGTGGCGCGTAGAATGGCTGCATTGGGTGGTCGGGTTATCCAACACCCAGACATTCAGTTTAGCAAGAAAGCACTCTACCGCAGGGATGGCGTGCATCTTTCTGATGCTGGCAACGATATCTGGCTGGCTGACATTTTCCAAGAGATCAGGGATTGGTTACAGGTCTGAGGGTATTGGCGGCGAGCCGGGCTCGTGTGGCGGTTAGGCATTGGCAGGGGTATTGTTAAGCAAATGATGTCGGGGGGGGAGGAACGCCATCACCTCCCCCAAATCTTGAAGAGTAGTTCGTTAAAGGACTCCGGGGGGCGTCGCCTCGTCCGAAACCTACGGAGGCTAGGGCCTAAAGCGCGCCCCCAAGCGGTAACCCCAGGGGGAGCGTCTACGGATGTGCATCTCGGGGGGCTCCCCCTGTTGGTGCTTAACCCTTCCCGGTTAGACCGGATAGTCTGTAGGGCCAATGCCTAAAAGCCAATACCGCTCTTACCTGTAATCAATAAAGTTGTGGCCATTTTCGCCCAATTAACCTAAATTCTGGTGTCCGGTGTCTATTTACTCCATCTGTGGGATGGGGCGGGTATCTCCACGCAAATGCATATAACTTGAAGTTAGATTTCCTGGTAGACCAAAAAGTGAAAAAAATTTAGGTAACAGTTCCATGTAATATGGTTAGTAACTTTTCAAATAAAATTAAAAATATTTTATCTTCATTAAGAAAACAGTGCTTTGTATAGGCTCATCAATAAATCCATCAATTCCCTTCCATGGAAAAATAATTTTAGGGGGAAAAAAATCTATGAATTTCAGCAATTAGTTTCAGCGGTTAACTATAAAAATATATTTCACCAGTTAGTTTCAGTCAGTGGTTTCACCAGCTAGTTTTAGCTATTCGTTCCAGCTACGCATTTCACCAGTAAGTTCCAGACATTAATTGTCTGTAGCTAGTTTCCGCCATTAGTTTCGCCAGTTAGTTCCAGACATTAACCGTCTGTAGCTAGTTTCTGCCATTAGTTTCACCAGTTAGTTTCAACCCCCAGTTTCAGTATTACGATGGAGGTAAAATAACATATCTCCACACCATGCATCCCCCCCCCTTTATATTAAAACATTTTTCCTCATGGGAAGTTGCTTCAGCCTCATGATCGTTTTGATTGCCCATTTCTGCAGCTTTTCCAGTTCTACACCACCTTTTTTGAAATGTGGAAACCAGAACTATATACAGTATTCCAAGCACAATAGATTTCCACAAAGGCTTTGTGATATGTCCCCCCCCTCCCCGCCCAATTTCCTAATGATCTCCAGCATGGAATTTGCCTTTTTAATGGGTGATGCACTCTGAGTTGATATTTTATGTGAGCCATCTACCATGATCCCAAGATCTTTTCCATCGTGAGTCTGTGGTGTTTAAGACATCATTTGGAATCTTAGGATCGCCTCTCCCAATATGCTCCCAATAGGTATCACATTACATTGAATCCTATTTGCTATTTTGTTGCAGGCTCAGCTGGAGGTGCTCACATAAATCCCCAAATGACTTAGGCCTCCAAATATCTAAGAGAACACCTCTTTATCTTTAGATGCTCTCAGATGTCAAAATCAGCAGAGGCGCTCCCCGTGATACTTCCATTGCCTTCCGATGTTTGGGATTGTGGTGACCCAGGAGATGGCATTCTCTCTGGCAGCTCCTAGACTGTGAAATTCCGTCCCCAGAGAGGCGTGTTTGGCACCATCATTTTAGATTTCTCTCCCCCCCATATGCTGAAGACACTCCTCTTCACCCTGGTCTTTGACACTTCATACACACACACACACACACACACACACAGAGAGAGAGAGAGAGAGAGAGAGAGGACCCACCCTATTACTGTGACTGTCATTTGTTTTAAATGATTTAATATTGTATTTCAAATTGTTGTAATTCGCCCTGTGATCTTATGGTTGTTGTTATTATCTCAGTGCAGAGGTCAACAACCTAAGGCCCATGGGCAGGTTGCGGCCTATGAACTTCCTGGAACCGGCCCATGGCCGTTCCGTGGATCAGCTTGGGGATTCCGTGCTCCTCCCCGTGGCGCCAATTTTTTTCCTCACTGTGGGGACCAACTTCTGGGTTGGAAGAGCGCTGCAAAGAGCATGTGCACACGGGCGCTCCTCACCCGGAGGAACGCCTGTACGCATGAGTACACGCTATTTACGGCGCACTTCCGGGATGGAGGAATGCCTGTGCTCATGCACACATGCTATTTCCAGTGCTCTTCCAACCCAGAAGAATTCCGGAAATAGCTTGAACTTACGCATGGGCACACATGGGCACACACTCTCCAGCCCACCGAGAGGTCTGCTAGGGAGTAGACCGAATTGGCCTCAAAAAATGTTGCTGACCCCTGTCCTAGTGCCTTGGAGAAAGTCATCAGTTTTACATGAGACTTAATGGTCATGGCTTTCCCCCAAAAATTCTGGGAAATGTCATTAGGTGAGGCAACTAAGAATTCCCTAGTCCTCCTACCAATAAAACACACACACACACAACCCTCTAAAACAAACTCCTAGACCTTAAGTGAGCAGTAGGTGGGAGTTAAGCTTGGTATCCATCATGGTTGCCACCCAGCCTGCCATCTTAAGTTGCCTAAATTGTAATGCCTTAGACCACCGACGTATGACATCAATACATTGCATAGAGCTTTGCCAGTACATTAAGGGTAATTTAAAATAGTAGGCTCGGTGACTACCACAGGCTACGCCTTGGTACTCGTCAATTTAGGCTCCCAAACACTCCAGATACATATTTTCAGGACTCACCCTATTCTTGTGATTGTTTAATATTGCGTTTTAAATTTGGCCAGGGGTTTTATGGTTGCTGTTATAATTATTTTAGTGCCTTGAAGAAAGGCTTGAGCTTTACACTGTCCAGTTCTGTCCAGTCATGGAGCTGCAGAGCATGGCAGGTGCTGTTCAGGAGGAAAACCCCCACATCTCCTTTTTCCTGTTCCTGGTTGCTGCTCTGCCCACATTAATATACGCAGCTCAGCTCAAAGTTTTCCCCACGTAGGATAATTAACTGCAGTGAGACACTGCATGGAACAGCTTGCTGAAGGCAGAAAGGAGGGCAAGGGCTGCCTCCTGTTCATAATCATAGAAGCTTGGGCAGTGGCCAGAACCGAATGAGGTAAAGCTAGAAAACAAAGAATAACAGTTAATAAATTCCAGCTGTGCTGTTATTCACAAAAGGTGAGTGAAAAAAATAGTAAATCCATCTTTTATTATCATACAGGGTCTTTTCTGTGCTGGCTCCACCTCTTTCGAATTTCTTCCTAGTAGGGTGACTAACCTTCAGGCATCTTGAAAGGCATTCAAGAATTATATGGCTTGATTGGCCTTCCCACTCACGGGATGGAAGTTGTCCTTTTGGGTTGCTGAGTCTTTCGATTTATTTATTTTTGTGACTCTATTCTGTTTTAGGTTTTAGTAATAAACTTGTAGGTTTTTATTGCTGTGATTTACTTCGGACAGGATTTGGCTGGAAAAGCAGCATATAAATAATTTAAAATAAACAATATGAATCAAACCTTTCTTAACAATGCTTAGGAATTCCTGAGAACCAACAATAATTGCTCAGAGTTCGGTAAAATCCATCCATTATTGTTCTACCGTTCACTTTTTCTAAAAGAATTTCCTGGTTGCCTGGTGAGATTTGCCCTGGTCCCAGTCCAATTAACTCCTGGGTTGCTCATAGGACTCAAACTAGAATTAGAAAAGCCAGCCAGTGAATCTGCTGTATCAGCCAAAAGCAACCACATATTCTGAAAAACGGGATTCAGGGATTTGGGGTTCAAAATTCTCATGGCTATTATTTTCCCACTTGTGCTTTTGCTGCTAGATCCTCGGTGAGCTACCTTCCATGGACCTCTCTATAGGTACTGCGCTCTTCTTGATTTTCTCCAGCTACCTCTCGGATGCAAAAACCCGAAACTATACAATTGAACTCTCAGTGCCAAATGGAGGGCCATGGGGTGAATGGGGACCCATAGAATTCTGTCGCAAAGGGTATGCAAATGGATTCAGATTGAAGGTAGATACCTCCTTGTGTCCTCCTTTTCAGGCACCTTGGTGCCAAGTAGCTGTGACAATAAGTATGAATGGACAAAGTCCTCTGCTCAGCTGACCTCCATCTGACTAAGTTGCTTGGTGGTGAGGTCATTACGATGCAAACGTACTGGTGGAACACTGGGGCCCTTCAGCATTTGAGGTTCTTCGTCATGTGTCTTCTCTGTGAGAGGTCTGGAGGACAGCAACACAAGAATGGGTCTTTTATGTGGTGGCTCCTTACTTGTGGAATGCTCTCCCCAGAGACGTTTGCCTGGTGCCTCTGTTACATATCTTTACGTGCCTGGCAAAAGCATTCCTCTTCTCCCAGGGCTTTGGCTAATTATACCGTTGGGGGGTATTGTTTTGGTTTGTTATCATGGCATCTATTCTTGTGTTTTCACATTGTAAACCACCCTGTGATCTTCAGATGAAGGGTAGTATAGAAATTTAATACATGATGATGATGATATTGCACCATGCCAATTACACCTGAACATAGTTCCCATAATTGCTGGGGGAGCGTAACATGAATTCAGTTCATTTTGAGGTAGAACTTTGAATGATTTCTAGTTCATCTTCAAGTTCCTTCTCTTACATGTGTTATTTACACCTTAGACCCTTTGAGCCTTTAAGCTTAAATATCATATTTTTGAGGGGAAAGAAATCAAACTATTCGTATTCTGCTGTGTGTGGAATGATGGTTCCTTAGTCTTCTTAGGCAAATTTTATGCATCAATATAACAGCTTGTGACATTCTGGAGGCTGAAATATCTTTTGCCGAGGACATACTTGAATTGAACTGTGAACTGAAATAGTTCATTTTGTAAAGGTGCAAACATGAACTGGAATTAGTTCTTTTGGGGGCATGTCAAATGAGATCCTTTTCGAATCAAACTTTCCAAGCTCTGTACAATACTGTCAAATTCAGCCTGCCAATCTAGTGTGTGTGAAATTCTTCCTGAAAATGCTGTGCTTTGCTATTAATGTGGTCTTATTGTAGTCATAGCTTCTCTTCTCCCCCAGGTAGACCCATGGAAACGTTTTCAAGTATTTAAAGATGATACATCTCTGAATGGCATCCGCCTTTCTTGTACGGATGGCTCAGAAATTCAGTCTGCTGTTGGACCGTGAGTAGCTTTAAATATTCCATTCCTTGGCTTTGTTGTTAGAAAGAAGTATGGAACCAAATCTGGCAAGTTCTTGCCTTGGATTATACATCTTGGATTATGGTGACTTATTCATGGGCTGCCAAACCTGAGTGCATCAACAACGCAACAGGGAGGGATGTGATAAAATAGTGAAATGCAATGTAGCAAAAGACAGTTGCTCAACATTCGGATGTAGTTTCCTTCCCCAGGAATTAATCATTGAGATAACAAAATTAAATAAAACAGAAATCCATTCTACATCTATTTCCATATGAGGTGAATAAAATGTGAAGAGAATGCATACATGCAACATTACCTGTGTAACAAAATGTAGGCCGTATTAGTTTGGAACAAGGGTAAAAAATGACAAAATAACTTATCTAATCACATTTGAGCGTCTGCCCATGTGCGAGCAGCGAAACCCAAGGTATGACTGTACCTTCCATATTTCCTCAAATCATAGCTCCCAGGATTCTTTGGGGGAAGCCATGTGCTTCAAATATGTGCTGAATGGGCATTGAATGTTTGGTGAAGACATAACTTGAGCAAACATTTCTTCAGAGTATTAACACCACTATCTTTGTCAGGTGGGGGAAGTGGACAAAGGCTGAGACTTGTCCTGAGGGCAGTCTAATCTCATTTTCTCTGAGAGTACAAGAAGAACGAGGATTTTTTTTGGATGACACATCAGCTAACAATATCAGGTTCAGCTGCGAACATGGGGCTGTCCTGACAGGTCATTCAACTAACTGGGGTACTTTTGGCCCATGGAGTGCAATTTGTCTTCAAGGTGCCATATGTGGAATTCGGACCAAAGTGGAACCTCAGATGGAAAAAGGCGACAACACAGCACTTAACGATGTGAAGTTCTACTGCTGCTACTGAACCATGTGGGTTTCACGCGACAATAGCTCAGTTTCCTGTGCCCCAATGGCTCCATGACATGAAACTTAATAATAAAATGTATTCCCAATGAAGAGTTCTGCGTGTCTTTTTTTGATGCACTGTGCCTTAAATCTTCATGTAGGGCTTGTTAGCAAAGCCATTTAAATCTTGGTAACACTTTATTGAGGAAGCGGAACACAACGTTGTATAATTTGAGGAGAAAGCAACAGAGAGGCTTTTCTCTTTTTTAGGTCAGGCACCGGACATAGCAGGTAGGCTATCAACTATACATAACAGGAGGGAACTCCCTAAGATCTACACAGCCAGTCAGAGCGCTCGCTACCTCAGTGAGCGTCGTGCCACTTTGCTTGGTTGTTAAGCAAAACCTCAGCCAGCTAAAGTCACACACAGCACAATCTCTGCTGTGGCAATTCCATCATGGCTGCTGGATAGGAGGCCAAACCTAGGATTGGAGAGAGGACAGATAAGGATGAATAGACACAGAAGAATGTAAGAAGAGGTCCACTGCATCGTACGAAAGGTGACTACCCAGATGCATTTATGGTGTTCAGAAAGGGCTCAACAATTTTGCCCCCCCCCCCAATAAAGAGGTCAACAGCTTTTGTGTTCAGATTTTCACTTTTTGAAATATAACAACCCTAGTTCAGAGGGGGAAAGGGGGTGGAATGGGAAAATTCCCATTTACATGTGTCCTGAACCACAATGTAAGTGGCTTCCACAGAGGAGCCACAAAAAGAATGTGGCTGGTCAAGGGAGCCATGGACTCAAAGAGGTTGAAAACCAATGCAGTGGACAAGGAGTTGTGTGTGTGTGTGTGTGTGTGTGTGTGTGTGTGTAAAAACTAGCCTACTATACAAAGATAACATTTGCCTTTCTTTCTTGTTTTTTACTATACCTCCTTTTGCCCACCCACCTTGGCAAGTGGTGGCCCTCCAGCTAAGAAAGGCTCCAGAGCCCTGCTGTAAAGCACGGTAGACAATGCTGGGCTTTGGTGCTAGACGTAACACCACCATCCCACCTTAAAATATGTCCTTTTGATTCAGACAGCCATGCCCACTCCACTCCAAATGCCAATGGACTCCTTGGTCTAGATGCACTTATGAAAAGCAACTAGTAGTGGGAGTGCAGTAGGCACAGATCAAAGGTAGGTTTTCATCTGCTCTTCTCTGCTCAGCTAAGGAGCATGACAGCATGGCAGGTGAAGGACAGATGACTTGTACTTCCCATTGCCCTTCCCCCTTTTCACTCCCGGGCCCATATTCACATTTCCCTGCTCCCTCTCTTTCTGGCTGCTTTGCCGTGAGACGGTAAGTAGAATCGCATGGTTCTGCTTGCTCTGGGGAGAAGGCAGGGCGAGGGCTGCAATGACAATTGTCTAACTGGGTTTTGTAACCATCTATTATATTCCTGTAGCCAACCTGACCTGGGACATTGCTATTAATATTATCTATTTTTAATTTCTTACCTACCATAAGGTCACAGGGCAGGTTACAGCAATTTGAAATGACGGCATTAAGATCAGATGAAAACAAATATAAATAGGTTCAAGTTCAGCATATGAGAAGTGGTATAATGAATGTTCCAGACACATCTCTGTGGTAAAGGGAGGTTGAGTAATCTTATATTTTAACTGGGGGGGGGGGAATGAATAGATAACTAAATGGAACCCAGCCAGAATTATACAAGTGGTGGAAATCCAGCAGTGTTCTTTCAATATGTTTATTTGACTTTATTTTTCTCCTACACATTTAGAATGGCCTGAAGCCATTGGAGTGGTTTGCATTGTGATAAAAAATGAGATAAAACCCAAACAATGCAAGCTCTAAAAGCCATAAAAGTGCTTGAAACAAAATCCAAAACAAATGAACAAATGAACCTGTTTCTACAAAAGGGAAGCCCCATGTAAAAGTATAATTACTATTCTATAAATAACTTTCCTCAAGGAAAGCCTTCCAGAACAAAAACATATTCAAGTTGGCAACGTTAGCATAATGAAGCTATTTACGTCTATTTATTTATAAGGTAGGGGGCACTTTTCAAAGACTTTGTCAGAAGCTTCATTCCCTCCCCCCCCCCAGTTGGGTGGGAGAAGGTACCGTAAATCCCAAAGGGTTTGCCCTTTCAGAGTAGGGGCATTTCCAACCTGCTTAGAATCAGAGGCATTCTGCACAAGATATATTTTATTCACAGTGCCTATAGGAGGGCTACAGAGATTAAGTCATTCATCATTTTAACAATGGTGTCACATGTTGTCAGTCATATGCCCATATCAGCAGTCTGGAATTTCTGAACTGGGCCCAATACAGCGCATTGCAGTAATCCAGCATCACATGGACTTCGGTGGTCAAGCTATGCCTATATTGCTGGTTTATAGCCGAGAATGATCAGCTGAGGCACGCTAGTGGTTAGCAACCTACTTGTGTGCAGTATTAAAAACTCCCATTGTTCTAGGCACATTTTGTGATGGAATTTCATTAGCGCAGAGTGGAAACAAAAGAGGACCTTTTTCTGCCCCCCCCCCACTTCCAGCTTCTCTCTGAAGACTGGAGAAGAGACCCTCTGAAGACTATTAGGGGGGTGGGCAGGGGAAGGACTAGACCATGTGAAAAACATAATATTTTAGCTGCAGCTCATTCATTTTCAGCTTTGTATTCTTGCTACAAAAAAGTGCACCTAGACATTCCGTTATTGCGCCCTAACCTAGGTTTAAGGGGCCATTTAGCTCCTAGCTTTCATAGATCGGTTTCTAACACTGCTTGTGTGATAACATGCCCTGATGAACAGCAATGTAAAATTGTCCTAATATCAGATCTGGGGAGGCCACAAGTGCAGTTTCTGGTAATTAAGGCTGCAAAAATGAACAACCACCACCGTGCTTCTTTGATTAGGAGGAACAGAACCCAGTGTTCTCTGTTATGAGACTCGTAGTGACCCTTTCTGATATGACTTTTACTAATTGGGATTGTAAATCTTCTGAGGAGCATGGAACATTTCAGTAACATAAAAGCATAAGGGGGGGGGGGATGCACTGGAACATAGCACACTAGTGACTAAGAAGGAGCTTTCTGAATCTCCTTTGGTGAAAATTGAAGTACCTAGAGCAGATTGTCCCCTACCCTCAACAACTTTTTTGGGCTCGTGGACACATTTGGAATTTTGAGATGGTGTCATGGGCACTTTCACAAAATGGGTGCTAGATGGGTGGGTGTGGCAAGCCCCCAAACAATAGTCTGGACAATTACCAAAGTTACTCTTGCAACAGGCTGCTTGTTTTAGCAGAAAAGCAAACTATTCAGACTAAAATACAGGTAGCTTGCTCAGACACCTGGGCAGAAGGCCAAGGTGGGACCTGAGGCTCAAAGCGCAAAGTCTCTCCGCCAATCTTTTTCTCTCTCTTTGGCAGCCAACCCAACCATGGATGGCCAAAGACATTTTGCCACTCGCAAATGGACAAAGCAGGGTTCAATGCCAGTGCCAGACAGCCAACCCCTTTGAAATTGTCCTCATCAGGGACTGACTACTGGGAACCTTTCTCACTCTCCATAGCCATTTTTGACAGGAAGTTGTCACCTCATGTCTGGAGACTGATAAACCACCCTGCCTAACTCTCAAAAATGGGCTGCAGAGGGTGGGGCAGTTGTGGACCAGGGTCTCATGCTGAAGAAAAGGTTTCCCACCCTTGTTCTAAAGGATAAAACAGAAATTCCCTGCAGTGGCAGATGAGTCACTGCTGCTTACTTAGAAGCAGGAGGAAGAGGAAAGAGGGAGGAGGGAGAGTGGTACAGGTCAAATAGACTGACAAGGAGCACAAGATTAGCTCTGCTGGAGTGTTTGCACTGCACCATCTTCCCTGCTGCCTCACTCCTCTTCCTCCTGATAAGCAGCAGTGACCCATCTGCAAGGAGGTCAGCGAAGCTTCTGTATCCCAGCATGCTACCTTCTGCTGGTGCCCTTAATGTGCACATGGGGACTATGTCACTGATAGTAAAGACCAATTGTTGCCTGTCATGTTTTATACTAGATTCATGAAGACACCCTGCCCAAATTTTCAGACTACATGTTCTCATGGCTACCTTTCTTCAACTATGTTTCCCCATCTAGGACAAAGGAGGACTCCTCAATATGGATGTTTCCATCACTGCTGTGGTCTTCCCAATCATTTTCTGCTACCTCTGGGAAGTAGAGGCCCGAGGTTATGACTCCATCATCTCCGTGCTAAATGGAGCACCATGGGGTCTTTGGGGGAAAAAAGAATTTTGCTCCTTTGGTTTTGCTACTGGTTTCTCACTGAAGGTAAAACTTGACTTGTATCCTGCTTTCCAGACAACCTCACAACTGGTTATCTCTGATGATTCTGCCCTCCTTTCTTCCCACAAAGTTATATTCATCTCTAGGAAAGCGTCATAGTGTGAACCAGAAAACAGGCCCAGAATTGGCAAAACATTAATCAACAATGCAAACTTACATTGGATGCATGCCACTTTAACCTGCATGGCTTTTGTCAGTGCATCCTGGGAATTGTAGTTTGTGAAGGAGCTAGCAGTGCAGACCCTCCAAGTATCCCTATTTTCCAGGGGAGGTCCTCGATTTACAGAAGCCGTCCCAGTTTCTGACTTGATCCTGGAATGTCCCACTTTTCCTTAGGATGTCCCTATTTTCATCAGAGAAATGCTGGAGAATATAGACCATCACATGTTACCTGCCCCAGGTCAGTTCTCCCGTGACTGGCAACATCTGTCCAGAGTGTCAGACAGGAGACTCTTCCAGGCTTAAGATGCCAATGACCGAATCTGAGACCTTTTGCATGCAAAACATATGCTCTGCCCCTGAGCTACAGCCCATCCCAGGTGCCATCTGGTGGTGGCAGGAAGAACTTTGTGAAATTGTGTTCGTTTAGGAATGGCAGGCAGGGCCAGCCCTATCACTAGGCAAATTGAGGCAGTTGCCAGTCCAGCCAGTCCTTGATTTTGGGGAAAAGGCATCAGCTAGCAAGGAAGTCCAAGATGAAATCACTTCCGATTCACCATGTCCAATAAACTCAAACAGTCAAGGGGGTGGGGAGCATTACAACGATCATTTACTAAAATGCCCTTATTTCAATGTACTGGCATCAACACTGTTCTTCAGCTCAATTCTGAATCTTCTTAGAATCTTTCCCCCGCAGAATTGCTCACAATCCTTTCTTACATAACACCGGTCCTGAAAGACCTAAATTGGCTCCCAGTACGTTTCCGGGCACAATTCAAAGTGTTGGTGCTGACCTTTAAAACCTAAACTGCCTTGGCCCAGTATACCTGAAGGAGCATCTCCACCCCCATTGTTCAGCCCGGACACTGAGGTCCAACTCCAAGGGCCTTCTGGTGGTCCCTCACTGGAAGAAGCAAAGTTACAGGGAACCAGGCGGAAGGCCTTTGAGTAGTGGCACCCGCCCTGTGGAATGCCCTCCCATCAGATGTCAAGGAAATAAACAACTATCAGACTTTTAGAAGACATTTGAAGGCAGCCCTGTTTAGGGAAGTTTTTAATATTGTATGAAACATTGTATTTTAATATTCTGCTAGAAGCCGTCCAGAGTGGCTGGAGAAACCCAGCCAGATGGGTGGGGTATGAATAATAAATTTATTATTATTATTATTTGATTATCTGTCTTGTAAGACATGTTTCTATGGGAGTCCTGGGAGTCTCTCTAACCTGTTCAGGGCTGCCCTAGACCTATAGGCTACTATAATACAGAATTCAGTTTGTGAGCCCAAAGTTTCTGTTAAGTTTCTTAGTATTTCGGGCTTACATGAAAGGGCACACATTTCTTTTTTTTTAATTTCTCTTTATTAATTTTCATACACACATATACACACATATGTACAGAAAATAAATTCTTCATGGGAAAAAAAAACAATAATAAGAACAACATAACTTAATGATAAGAAAACAAACAAACAAACAAAAGACAAACATGTAAATTATTGACTTCCATCCACCTCAGTTTTGGGTTATGTAATACATTTTTTTCCGCAGTTTTTCTTTAAAACTTTTGTATGTCGAAGGGTTATATTAAGCCTACTGTGATCTTTGGATCTTTTAAATCTACTTCAATATAGGTTATGAATTTATTCCATTCTTTAATAAACTTTGTTTCTTTCTGGTCTCTATTTTTTTGTGTTAATTTTGCCAATTCTGAATATTCAAATAATTTACTTTGCCAATCTCTTACTGTTGGGATATTGGTTGATTTCCAATTTTGGGCGATTAAAATTCTAGCAGCTGTTGTTGCGTACTGGAATAAGGTCTGCTCCTCTTTCTTAATTTCATTGCCAATCATTCCCAGAAGAAAATTTTCAGGGTTTTTAACAAAAGTATATTTAAACATTTTTTTTAGTTCCATTATAAATGAGCTCCCAGAAGTTCTTGATTTTTTCACAGGTCCACCACATGTGGTAAT
Organism: Podarcis erhardii; assembly: GCF_964252035.2. Lineage (NCBI taxonomy): Eukaryota > Metazoa > Chordata > Lepidosauria > Squamata > Lacertidae > Podarcis > Podarcis erhardii. Next base: position 22,967,863 of record NC_138508.1, on the reverse strand, counting down.
AATAATAATAATAATAATAATAATAATAATAATAATAATAATTTATTATTTGTACCCCGCCCATCTGGCTGGGTTTCCCCAGCCACTCTGGGCGGCTTCCAACAGAGATAAAAAATACACTAAAATGTCACATATTAAAAACTTCCCTGAACAGGGCTGCCTTCAGATGTCTTCTGAATGTCAGGTAGTTGTGGTAAAAACTACCTTCCTTGTTTTTACACCTCCAGCACAGTTTATCTCCATTCTTATAGATTTTTCCTAATTTTACAGGGGTGATGTACCATCTGTACATCATTTTTTCCATGTTTTCTCTTAAGGCAACACAAGCAGTGAACTTCATATCTTTATTCCAGAGCTTAATCCAACTATCGTATTCCAAATTATATCCCAGATCTATCGCCCATTTCACCATAACTTCTTTTATTTCCTCATCCTTAGTATCCCATTCTAATAGTTGATTATACATTTTTGATAAGAGTTTTTAATTTCTTTCCAGTATTTCTATCTGGAATCTTGTTTTCCCCCCCGTTTATCCCGATCTTTTTATCTTCTGTCCACAGTGCATTAATTTGATGGAATTGTAACCAACTTGTTAATTTATCTCCTAGTTCTTCATGCGTTTTGATCTGCCAACCTTTTTCTGTTCTCACTAATAAATCTTCATATGTCCATCTCTTACCTTCTATGTTTGTTTTTTTAATTGTTAAAATATCTATTGGTGACAACCACCAGGGAGTTTTCCTTTCAAGAAGATTTTTATTTCTTTCCCAGCAGAGGTCCTCTAATGATGTGACTGGAGAATTCTTTATGTACTTTTGCTTTATTATGCCACAAATATGTGTGCCAACCGAATCTGGTGTTAAAGCCTTCTAAATCTAGTAGGTCAGTGTTTTTTATTACAATCCATTATTTAATCCAACAGAGGCATGAGGCCTCGTAATACAGTTTCAAATTTGGTACCGCAAAACCTCCTCTTTCTCTTCTATCTGTAAGCAACTTAAATTTAATTCTAGGCCTTTTCCCCTGCCAAATGAATTTAGATAAAATTTTCTGCCAATCTTTAAATACTTTGTTTCCTCTTATCACCAGAATATTTTGAAATAGAAATAACAACTTTGGAAGTATATTCATCTTAATTGCGGCCATTCTTCCTGACCATGATAATTTTATTCTGTTCCATATATCTAAATATTTTTTAATTTCTTTCCAGGTTGTTTCATAATTGTCCGTCATTAAATTTATGTTCTTCATAGTTAGCCAAATTCCCAGGTATTTTACGTTTTTTTTACCGCTTTAATTCCAATTTTAGCCTCTAGCTGGTTTTTCATAACTTCTTCCATGTTCTTCGTCATCATTTTAGTTTTTGATTTGTTTAACTTAAAACCTGATAACTTTCCAAATTCTTCTAACAATTCTATTACCTTATGGACACTTTTTTGTGGATCTTCTAATGACACCATCAGATCATCAGCATATGCTTTCAGTTTGTATTCTTTTTTTCCAATTTTAATTCCACGTATTTCTGGAGTTGTTCTTATCTTATTTGCTATAATTTCTAATATCATTATAAATAAAAGAGGTGATGGAGGGCACCCCTGTCTTGTACCCTTTGAAATTTTGAAATAATCAGTTAAATCATTATTAATAATCAATTTTGCTTTCTGGGTTGAGTAAATAGCTTTTATCCCTTCCAGGAAGGCGCCCTCTATCCCTACTGTTTCTAGACATCTTACAAGGAATTGCCAAGATACATTATCGAAGGCCTTTTTGGCGTCAATAAAAATTAGTGCCGCAGGTATTTCATTCTTGGTCTCTAGATATTCAATGATGTTAATTATATGTCTTATGTTGTCTTTTAATTGTCTATTGGGTAAGAATCCGACTTGATCTGTATGGATAAGGTTTCTTAAACATTTCTTAAGACGGTTGGCCATTACTTCTGCAAATAATTTATAATCATTATTTAATAATGATATTGGTCTGTAGTTTTTCATATCTAATTTATCTGTGTCAGGCTTAGATATTAATGTAATATAGGCTTCCTTCCATGAGTCTGGTATCTTTCCCCCGCTTAAGATGTTATTCGCTACTTTGCACAGCACCAGGGCTAAATATTCCTCTAGAACTTTGTAGTATTTAGCTGAAAGGCCGTCAGGCCCTGGAGCCTTTCCTAATTTCATTCTTTTTATCACATCCTGGATTTCTTCAATTTTTATAGGATTATTTAATTGTGTTATTTCTTCTTCTGTTAATCCGTTTAGTCTATTTTCTTCTAAATATTTCTTTATTTCTGTGCTGTCTTCTTTTTCTCTTTTATATAATTTTCCATAAAATTTGATGAAAATTTCCTTTATTTTCTTAGGTTCTTCCACAATTTGCTCTTCTATTCTTAATTTGTTGATCATATTTTGTTTTTTGTTTTTTCATAATTGCCACGCTAATAATTTTCCAGTTTTATTTGCTGATTCAAAGAATTTTTGCTTCCATATCTTGATTCTCCATTCTACTTCTTGGGCTACTAAATTTGAATATTGTGTTTGTAATATTCTATAAGTTTGTTTAACCTGCTCCTCAGTTGGATTTATTGCTAGTTTTCTTTCGCAATCTCTTAATTGATTGAGTATTTCTTCTTTTTTTTGCTCTCTTAACTTTTTCGTATGGCTGTTCTGATTAATTAAAAATCCTCTTAACACTGCCTTACTGGCATCCCAAACTATCTCTATATTAGTCTCTTTATTTAAATTCATCTCAAAATATTCTTTTAACGTTCTTTTGGCCTTCTCAATTATTTCCTCATTTTCAAAAAGATAATCGTTCATTCTCCATCTGTATGTTCCTTGTAATCTGCTTTTTATCTCCAACGTTACTGAGCTATGATCTGAAAGAGTTCTGGGTTGGATTTCACATTTAAATGCTCTTAATGTTAATTCTCTTGAGACCCATATTTGATCCAACCTGGCCCAACTTTGGTGTGGTTCTGACAGGTGTGTCTATTGTTTCGTTATTGGATTTTTATGTCTCCAGATGTCTATCAGATCTAGATTTTCCACCAGATTATTAAATGTTCTTGGTAATTTCCCCTGCTTAAGTTTTCTTCTTTTCACGCTTCTATCTAATTCAGGTGAGCTGCTGGGATTTCACCCTTATTCTAAATGCACTTTCTACAGTACAGGCTACTTCTTCCTCTTTTATTTCCAACCATTTTGCTAATTCTCTTATCATTTTTTCTTTTATATTCTCATTAATTTCTTCTTCTACTCCTCTGAATTTTAAATTGAGTTGTTTCTGATGCATTTCTGTCATAGCTAAGCTATCCTCAATCTGTTCTTGTGATTTGTTCAAATCTCTTATTTCCTCCTTCATTTTTTCTGTCTCCCTTTTATGTTCCTTCATTTCTTTTTGAATATTCTTGTTTGATTCCTCTATAATTTTTAAATAACTGATAGGTCTTGTATTTTATTAGTGAGCTCTCCCACAGCTCCTTCAATTTTTTTATCTATCTGTTCCTGCACCTCTCCTAATTTACTTTCCATATGCAATTCACTCTGTTTAAATTCCTCTTTGATCTTTAACCACAATATGTCTAGGTCTTTAATTTCCTCTTGTCGTGAGACCTTTCTGTCTCCAGGAGTCCCTCCTACCTTTTTTCCGTTTTTCCCTGACATTTTGTGATTATTTACACAATAGTCTGTGTTAATTTTCTGTCTCTCCCCTGAGGGGCGCACAATCTTTTTTTGTTTTGTTTTGTTATTCTTATTTTTCTATGTCTTAACCACTCTCCTTTAATTTACCTTATTACGCCCGTGCGATTTTGTTTTTCTTATTTTATATTCTTACAATTTCTTTTATATCACTTTCTATTGTATTTCCTTTTTTTCAGACAGAGTATTACTTTTGAAGTCAATTAATTCAGCTGTATCCTAAAGTACAACCATAATATCTCCGAGTACCACCAGAAAATATGTACTATTATAATAAACAGTTACAGATCCAGTTGGATAATTTATGAAAGGGCACACATTTCAACTTTATATCTTTAACAAGCCTATTCCACTCAATCCTCTTCCTTTGGAGGGTGCTTGAGGGAACTTTTTGTTCACTCTGAGTCCCCCCCCCGATTATATTCAATTCCCCACCATGTTGGTAGCCCAAGTGAGTGCCAAAGGACTCTTACTTTATCACATTCTCTCTTCCTCTTTGACACCAGGTGGAACCATATCAAGGAGGTAGAAGGAAAGATGATGATACAGCCCTAAATGGCATCCGATTGTTCTGCAATGATGATTCATATATTTCGTCTGCTGTTGGGGAGTGAGCATCTCTATCTATTTTTTTTTTAGCTGTCACCATAATTTAGGCTTTCCCTCTGTGCCAATCTTGAGATATATATATATATATATATATATATATATATATATATATATATCTTGCTCCTTCTTCGCTTTTTATCTTTTTATTTTAGTAGCAGTGGGAATGAGGGTTCATAAATTCTGTGGCCAGTAGATGACAAGTCCACTTCCTCTGCCTTTGTGTGGATGACTACATTCTAGTCACCAACCACAGGGTTACGATACCTGGACAAAACCAACATTTGGAAGTTGCCTTAGGACCAATCAACTCCACAGAGAGAGAGTTTGGCCTCTGTTCTTCTTAGGTCCAAAAAAACTGATCTGGCCAGGACCTAGCAAACCAGAAATAACTTCACCTCACTTTTCTCTCTTATTGAGAGTTATACCCAGAAGTGGCTTGCCTGGTGCGATGGAGATACAATGCCAGGAGGGAGAGAGGAAGGGTGAGGAGGCAGGGACAATGGCATGGTGCAGTCGGGCTGCCAGGAGTCCCAGACTGTTGTGCCGTGGCAATTTCCCCTCTGCCTTGCCCCAACTCTCTCCCATACCAGGAAGCACCGTGACTCCGCTGCTTCCAGTTACATCTTCGGAAAGGCAGAATGAAAACAGCCCCATAATTTCTGGAATGTACGCAGTGGCTCAGATAACTCTTTGTACTCAGTAGTGTGGTAAAGCAGACAGACACTGCATAAATAACAAGGCCTTGGACAAAGTTAAATAAAAAAAACTTAGCTTTCACTCAAGGTTTTGTTGGGGGTTTTTTTGGTAAAGCAGCAGTTTTAAGCATTCATTGTGAAGATATTCATTGGAAAAGCCTCCCCCGTTTGTTTTAGAAAAGTAGGGACAAATAACCCAGGAGAAAATGAAAATATAGGAAAAATGCATCCAGGCAGACCTAACCTAGATTATTTCACTACTAAAAAAAAATCTGTATCTGAGTCACCCTGTTCCTCCCCCGTTTCACCCCCCTTCAGCCTATGTTTTAGGCTGAACTGCTAAACTGCTCTGTATAAAATGAAGCTCTTTTGTTTCTGCATTCATTGAAATGGGAAATATAAAAATGGCTATAGCTTTGTCCCCTTTTGGACAAGTGGATGAAATACTCAGGCACAAGAGGGTTTATTAGCCTGCCAAATTACAGACAAATGGATTCAGGGCCTTTGGGGGGGCAAGTAGCAGGGATTCACTTTCCTTTTTAATCAAAGAGAAACAGAGATATTACATTAGAAAACATAAAGCTATACAGAAAAGTACAGAAACAGATGAACACGAAACTTTGTGGAGGCTCTCATCTGACTTGGTGTGGTGGTATTGACCTTGTGCTTTGACTCAAGAGGAAGGAGATATCACCCTCCCCCCAAAAAAATGCTTCAGTTTTCCTTGGTCTTGATTTGCTGTTAATCAATTGTATGTTCTCATTAATTACATTTGAGTGTTGAATGGTTTCTTTAAATGTAAAGGTTCATCATTGTTCCACCTAATGTGTATGTCTTTAAGGGGCCAGAGCAAGGGCCAGAGCAAGATAACGAGACCCAGCTTTACAGCTGTGAAACATAGCAGGTGCTGCCGAGTTGCATTGATTAAGGTGTGTCAGCATTTGCATGTAGTATATAAGGAGCAGCACCTAGCTCTCCCATTACCCTGGGGGTTGGGTTGGTGGTTGGGTCTGGTTTGTTGTTAATGTATTTAGTGTATAAGGAGTTTTTGTTTTTTGTAATTAAAACCTTGTTTAAGTTATTTTTGAGTCCCTTTCTTTTTAATGCATGGTCTCCCCAGCAAGCTCTCTGCAGCGCTACCATACTGCAAATAGCCAACATCTTTGGTTATGGGCCCAGCTGCTGAGTGGATGACTGCATATTTTTGGACTCTGAGAAAGGTTTGAAAACTCCTTCTCCTGTTAGTGTAGTTTTTGTGGGTCTGGAAGATTTCCAGAATGGTTGACCGGGTTCCTGAAGCTGAGAAGTCTCTGGTCTTTCCACAGCTAACAGATGAGAACTATAGTTTATGGTCCTTTCGGGTGGAGGCGCTTTTGACCTCTAGGGAAGTATGGACCTATGTAACTGAAGACCCTCCTGACCCTGTAACTAATGCTTGGTCCAAAGGAGATGCAAAAGCCAGGGCGATAATTAATTTGGCAGTCAGCGACCAGCAAGTAGTCTATATAAGGAATAAGAAAACTGCCAAAGAAATGTGGGACAGTCTTGCAGCAGTGCATGTTAGAAAAGAGTCAGCGTCTGCATTGACGTTTTTCAAGCAGCTGTACCAGACGAAGTTGCAGCCTGGTGGTGATTTGGCAGCACACTTGAGACGTCTGGAGGCAATACGCAGCGAATTAATTCGAAGGGACATGGACATACCTGATATTCAGTATGTTTTTATCATTCTTTGTTCCCTTAACGAGGACTTTGATGGTATAGCTAGCCAGATATCTGCCGTCCCACCAGCACAATTAACTGTGGAAGGGGTAACGGCAAGATTAATGGGCGAGTTGGATAGAAGGGAGGCTTGTGCCATAAGCACTCCTATTTCCAGAAGTAATGAGGAACGCCATATGCAAACTTGTGGTGATGCGACTGCATTTAAAGCTGCAAAGCGTTGTTGGTTCTGCAATAAGCAAGGACATTTTGCAAAGGACTGCAGAGTCAAAAGAAAGCAAAGTACTCCCAAGCCTGTTTCTGATCGTCAGTCACGGTTGTCATCTCAGCAGCCAACATCGCACCGTAAAGACAGAAACGAGCCGCGAGCTTTTCACGCTCAGACTGCAGATCATAAAAGAATTAAAGGTACCAAGTGGAATTCTTTTATTGTGGACTCAGGAGCTTCTCACCACGTTTGCAACAATCGAAGCTTGTTTATTTCTTTCGAAGAGGAAATTGGTAATGTACATTTAGCCAATTCACAAGTCTTGCAGTCACTTGGCAGAGGTACTGTTAAACTTGACTCTTTAAACATTACAATAGCGAACTGCATTTACTGCCCATCAGTGGACAACTTATTATCAGTAAGGTGTTTTGCTCGTCAAGGCATAAGTGTGCGTTTCTTAAATTCAATGTGTGAGTTTTTTGAGGGGAACAAACGTCTATTGTATGCCCGGGACTCTGATGGTTTATATAGACTGTATTTTCGCACCTACTCCCAATTGCCTATAAATTGCAGAGCAGCACAGTCAAGCCAGGGGTTGAGGAATGCAAGGCCTCATTCCGGGTGTCTCCACGAGGCGCACAGAATTCTGGGACACTTGAATTTTGCTGATGTAATTAGGACGAAGAATATTGTTAATGGCCTCAACTTAAAGCCATGTAAATTCTTTATGCAATGTTTATCCTGTTGCAAGAATAAGATTAAGGTTGCACGCAAGGGTAGGTGCTCAGATAGGAAAGTAACTGAGCCATTTGAGCGTGTACATTGTGATTTAGTTGGGCCACTCCCACCATCATTAGGAGGTTCTAAGTACTGGCTTACCCTCATAGACCAGTATAGTAGATATTGTTGGACTTATGCAATAGCTGACAAGTCCCAAGCATTTGAGAAGTACAAAGTTTTTTGCAACTGGGTAAAAACGCACTTTAACAAACCAATTAAGAACCTGTTTTCTGACCGGGGCGGGGAATTTGTTTCTGAGGATTTTGAGAAATTCCTGGAAGCGCAGGGGACTACTCATGAGTTATCTTGCCCCCGAAGTCCCTGGCAAAATGGGCTTGTTGAAGTTGTGCAGCGTGACCTGCAGGCAGGGGTTAAAACGTATCTGCACGATGCTAATCTGCCCAAAGACTTTTGGGCTGAAGCGCTTAATGCGTTTTGTTATGTTAGAAATCGCAGTTATCATTCTGGTTTAGATGTCACCCCCTATGAGAAGCTGTTTAAAAAACGCCCTAATCTGAAATACCTACGCATTTGGGGTTCAGATGTAATTATGCATTATCCCGCTAAGCAGAAATTGGGTGAGCGTAGTGTCCAGGGAAAATTAATGGGCTACCAGCAGGGGGCGTACAGAATTTACATACCAGCAACTGGCAAATTTCATATTACCAGAAGCATGATACAAACTGTAAATTGGAATGGAGTTGCTGTTTTCCAAGATACTGATGGTATAGATAATACTGAGGAAGAGGAAGAAGCAGCAGCAGCAGGAAATGGTGCTTCTGAATTAATGGAAAAAGACAAAAAGCCTGTTGAATCTGATAATTTGTTTGATGATTTAAAGTCACAGGCACCCGAGGGGAGGTTAGATTCTCTTGAGTTTTCTGACCGTGAGCTTAGCCTACAGGCATCTCTTCAATCTGACAATGATGATTTACAACCTGAAACTAGTGATTCACTTAGTCCCATTAAGTCTGAGGAGTCTGACTCTCCTTCTGGACTAAGACGTTCAGATAGAAAGAGGCAGAAGCCACAACGATTTGCAGATGAACATTTTAATACTGTGTATGCCAATAAGGCGGTTTTTGAGCCAAAAAGCTACAATGATGTTCAGAATTTACCTAAGCACCAAGCTATAAATTGGTATAAAGCTATGAACTCCGAGATAGCTTCTTTAAAAGAGCATAACACTTGGTCTCTTGTACCACAAACCCCAGATATGAGACTTATTGATTCAAAATGGGTTATTGATTCAAAATAGAGTTAAAATGAATGACAAAAATGAAGTTGTAAGGTACAAAGCAAGATTAGTTGCTAGAGGTTTTCAACAAATTCCAGGCGAAGATTATGATTTGTGTTATTCACCAAGTGTAAAATATGAAACAGTTGAGCTTTTGTTAAAAGATGCATCACAACGTGGACATTCTGTTTATCACCTAGATATAAAAACTGCATATTTGTTTGCAGATTTAAAAGAACAAATTTTTATGCGCGTCCCTGAAGGCATAGACGCTGCTGAAGGTTTGGTATGCAAATTAAATAAATCCCTTTATGGTCTGCACCAAAGTGGAAGGAATTGGCACCAAACTTTAGCAAAAGAATTGCTGAATATTGGTTTTTCACAAGGAAAGGCAGACAATTGTGTGTTTATAAAGGAAAGGGCAAACTCTGTAACAAAGATATGTGTGTATGTAGATGACGTGTTAATTTCTACAAAAACTAAAAATGAATATGTCCCAGGTGATAATCAAATTGCGGACATTTTTACAAAAGCACTTCCAAAGGTTACACATGAAAAACATGTACAAAGTATGCTTTATGTTTTTGTTCCACAATGATGAACCGCAGGGGAAATGTTGAATGGTTTCTTTAAATGTAAAGGTTCATCATTGTTCCACCTAATGTGTATGTCTTTAAGGGGCCAGAGCAAGGGCCAGAGCAAGATAACGAGACCCAGCTTTACAGCTGTGAAACATAGCAGGTGCTGCCGAGTTGCATTGATTAAGGTGTGTCAGCATTTGCATGTAGTATATAAGGAGCAGCACCTAGCTCTCCCATTACCCTGGGGGTTGGGTTGGTGGTTGGGTCTGGTTTGTTGTTAATGTATTTAGTGTATAAGGAGTTTTTGTTTTTTGTAATTAAAACCTTGTTTAAGTTATTTTTGAGTCCCTTTCTTTTTAATGCATGGTCTCCCCAGCAAGCTCTCTGCAGCGCTACCATACTGCAAATATCCAACATTGAGGTATCAGTCATTTGGGAGAACATTCAACATCCCATGAGCAATGGGACTTCCCCTTCTTCTTCCTCCTCCTGCAGCCCCTTCCAACTCTCTAGAGCAGATCTGAGGGGATGAGGAGTAGGTGGGTATAGACAGAGGAAACGGAAGGGTACAGCTGATATAAAAATCTGAATATATTTCTCTTTTATATCTTTTTTAATTTTCAATTTTGCATTTCGAAATAAACAATTTACAAACTTTAAAATCAAAAATAAATAAATCTGAATATATTTCTCAAGCCAGCTTTGTCATCTTTGGCAGATGGGGAGCATGGTCTGAGATTCAGTATTGCCCTGTACCATCCAAGCTTAAGGCCTTCTCCCTGAGAGTGGAAGTACCGCAAGGACTTGGGGATGACACTGCAGCCAACAACATCATGTTCATGTGTAGCGATGACTCCAAGCTAAAAGGCAACTCGCATGAATGGGGAACCTTTGGCCCATGGAGCTCTCCCTGCCACACTGGTTCCTATATATGTGGCATCCAGACAAAGGTCGAGTTTCCACAAGGGCCCGAAGATGACACTGCACTTAATGACATTAAGTTCTATTGCTGCAAAGGGAATTTTGGCATATTTCGTTAACATTCCTGCAGATTTGCTAGCTTATGAATTTGTCCTCTATTAAACCTTACCTTTAACTGGAGAGCTGTGTCTTTTTTCATAAAAAAAAAATATATATCTGATGCACTAGACTCATTTTTCAGCCCTCTGATGGGAGGAGAACCCAAGGAGGGCAGAGACATAAAAGGGGGGCAGAAATATATAAGCGCTGATTGTCAGATTTGGAGACAGCAGGGGAAGTCATGCTCTTTAGCCCCTCAGGGATGTACAGTCCTAGTCAGATCATAAGGTCCAAACTCAGCACTGTCACAATAAAAAGGTAATGGTAAAGGACCTCTGGATGGTTAAGTCCAGTCAAACTTGACTATTGGGTGCGGTGCTCATCTTGCTTCAGGCCGAGGGAGTCAGCATTTGTCTGGCTCATGTGGCCAGCATTGTCTAAACCACTTTTGGTGCAACGGGACACTGTGATGGAAGCCAGGGCGCATGAAAACACCCTTTACCTTCCTGTCACAGTGCTACCTGTTGATCTACTTGCACTGGCATGCTTTCAAGCTGCTAGGTTGGCAGGAGCTGGGACAGAGCAACAGGAGCTCACCTCCAGCGGCGTAGCTAGCGGCTCAGGCATCTGGGGTGGCACAAATGCCCTGCACCCTGTGGAACAAATTATTTGTGTCAGTCTTCACAGCAGATGTTGGACAGATTCTTATGCCTTGATCACTAAGTTTCTAGGAGGAGACTGGAAGAAACCAATCAAGTAGGCACAATGAAGTCACTTCTGTTAAATCTGAAATTTTAGGGGAAATTGCAGATTTAAAAATTGGCATCACTGTGTCTAGATAATCTGCAACCGAGAGTTCTGAAATTACCAAAATGTAAGTATATTGCTATTCTAAGTAAAATATGCAAGTGATCACTAATGCCAGCACCTGTATTGGAAGACTAGAAAGTAGCCAACCTAACATCAAATCACTAATAAGAGATCTAAGTGAGCTGGGAAATTGCGTGCCCATTAGCCTAACATCTGTCCTATGTAAATTGGCGGAAAGCATACTTGAAACTAGAATGGTTAAATATTGGAGAATACTTGTGGAGGGAGGATAATCCTAACTTCTGCAAAGGGAATCATGGAATTGGAAGTCTTTCTTCGCCTATCTTTTAGAATTTTTGAGAGTATTAACATGTAGACAATCTGCCCACCTGCACACCACATTTTGCCCACATTTTGGGGGGGGGTGTAATGTCATGGCTTGCCAGCTGCATCTAGTTCCCCAACCCTGCAACAGACATTGTATACAGTGGTACCTCGGGTTAAGAACTTAATTTGTTCTGGAGGTCCGTTCTTAACCTTAACTGTTCTTAACTGTTCTTAACAGGTTCTTAACTGTTCTTAACCTGAGGTGCCACTTTAGCTAATGGGGCCACCCACTGCTGCTGCCATGCGATTTCTGTTCTCATCCTGAAGCAAAGTTCTTAACCCGAGGTACTATTTCTGGGTTAATGGAGTCTGTAACCCGAAGCGTCTGTAACCCGAGGTACCACTGTACAATCATACCTTGGGTTGAAGTTGCTTCATGTTAAGCCTTTTTGGGTTGTGCTCCACGGCGGCCCGGAAGTAACGGAGCGTATTAGTTCCAGGTTTCGCCACTCGTGCATGCGCAGATGCTCAAAATTACATCATGCGCATGCGCAGAAGCAGCGAATCACGGCTGGTGCACGCGCAGACATGGGTTGCGTTCACTTCAGGATGCAAACGGGGCTCCGGAACGGATCCCGTTCGCATCCAGAGGTAACACTGTACTTGGAATTTTAAAAAGCATTTAACCAACTAGCTTTTAACCAAACAAGCTTGTTTCCTACTGCTCTGGAGGGCAAGACTCCAACCAATGGCTTCAAGTTCCAAGAAAGGAGATTCCGTCTAAGAAAAACTTTCTGACAGTAAGAGCTGTTCGACAGTGTCACGGACTCCCTCGAGAGGAAGTAGATTCTGCTTTATTGGAGGTTTTTAAGCAGAGGTTGGATGCTTTGGCTGAGATTCCTGCATTGTAGGGGGCTGGACTAGATGACGCCTGGGGTCCCTTCCAACTCTTAATTCTATGAACTCTGGTCTTCATAAGTTATCATAATTCATGGATGATAAGAGTACGCCAGTGTGGTGTAGTGGTTAAGAGCGGTAGTCTCGTAATCTGGTGAACCGGGTTCGCGTCCCCGCTCCTCCACATGCAGCTGCTGGGTGACCTTGGGCTAGTCACACTTCTCTGAAGTCTCTTAGCCCCACTCACCTCACAGAGTGTTTCTTGTGGGGGAGGAAGGGAAAGGAGAATGTTAGCCGCTTTGAGACTCCTTAAAGGGAGTGAAAGGCGGGATATCAAATCCAAACTCTTCTACTAACCCTGATACCCACATTCTACCTGCACTGCTAGGGCCTCTAAGATTCTGAATGCCACTTGCTGGAAGCTGCAGGAGGAGAGAGTGCTGTTACTTCCAGGTGCTACATGCAGGTTCTTATGGATCAACAACTAGTACAAGAACAGAACACACAGAGTGGAAATAAATGGATAGTTTTTGCAATGGAAAGAAGTAATAATGAGACTCCCACTCCCAATGATTTCTATTGTGACCAGTGATACTCAATAAAGTTACAAGTCATCTGGAGGTGTGTGCATGCATGCAAGGTAGCCAGCTTTGCAGGTGACACATTAGGGCAAAATTATTAACTTCACATTACGCTGATGGGTATATAAATTGATGCAGACTGACAAAATAGATCTTGGGGTCAAGACGTATAGCTCAGTCAGTGAAGATATCTGCTTAGTTGTATTGCGACAGTGAAGAAGGCAAACTCCGTGCTGGGTATTATTAGGAGAGGGGTTGAAAATGGGCAGTATAATGGGGCAGTATAATGATGGTTTTGTATAACTCCATGGTGTGCAGCCCTGGTCAGTCAGCACAGGACTAGGGAAAAGTGCAGAAAGGAACAACTTAAATAATCAAGACCTGGAGCATTTTTCATCCGAGGCATTTAGCTTCAGAGGCTGGAAGACCGGGGGTGTTTATGATAGAAGTTTATTACATTTTGCACTGTGTGCATTCTCTTCCCTCTGCCTTGATAAGGATTTGTCGATAAGGAGTCCAGGCTCTTGACTGGAAGTAGATATGGGGCAATCAAAAGCAAACAGTTCTTCACCAACAAATAACAAGTGGAACAGACTGCCAGAGGTTCAGATAGTTAAAATGAAATCAGACAAATTTATGCAGAGCACTGAAGGACTGAAGGATTCTCCAGATCCTCAAGGCACTGTTCAGGCATTCACCTGAATACACAAAAGCTCAAAGCAGCAACAGGGGCATGCACTCGTCGAGCCCCCAGTGTCCCTGAGGCCAACATACCCTCAGTCCCCAACCTTCTTTGTGCGGTCCAGAGAAGATTAGCATGCATGTGAGGAGAATTCTCTGTGCAGTCAGGGAGCCTGATAAAGCTAACATCAGCAGATGCCCACTGCATACATTTTTCCTGCCCATCATAGTAAAGGTCAGGGACTGGGGTGAGGGGGCAACATACATGAGCATGTTGGGAGCAGGACTTGCACAACTGTCATTGTGCTTCGAGCATCCCTGTGTTTGGCTTTTGCGTGTTTCTTTAACAAAGTTGCACCCTGCCTCTGCACCTTTTAGATCTCCAGAGGGGCTTACAAATATGTTTGAATAATTGCCGGAGGGGCAGCCCTCTTAGTCTCTTGCTGCAAAAAAGCATGAGGCTGAGACTAAAACAACTTCATTATGCTTTATTGAGTCTGCTTAATTGACTACGGCGTAAGCTTTAACCAACGCCAGCTTGTATGTGTTGTCAACAACTGTTTTGTGGGTTAATTAACCCTGTTCGGGGTTTTTTTTTGCATTTCATTTGCTTCTGACTTCACATAAACCAGTTTTAACAAAGAGCAATAACAGAGATGGGTACAGCACAGAAGATTACACCGAAAACTAACACCACAGAGCTTTCCCCAGTTCCCTTCTCACTGTACCCACAGCACATCCATTGTGTTGTATTTGTACAGGATGTTGTCCTAGGACCAGTTTCTGCATGTGCTTTATTCATAACCCCCGCTCCCCCGATCTTAATCAATCTAAGAAAAGTTACAAATTAATCATGAAGCAGAACAAGAAGTTACAGTGTGATACAAAGGAGTACAGCGGAACACAAAGAGCTCAGGATAGAATCACAATTGCCTCCCCCATCAAATGGCTGAAGTTCTTAACAGCAGCTTGAACCATGCTAAAAATTATGACCTCGGCCCAGTATACCTGAAGGAGGTCCAGTGCCGAGGGCTTCTGGCGCTTCCCTCACTGTGAGAAGCAAAGCTACAGGGAACCAGGCAGAGGGTCTTCTTGGCAGTGGCACCTGCCCTGTGGAACACCCTCCCATCAGATGTCAAAGAGATAAACAACTACCTGACATTTAGAAGACATCTGAAGGCAGCCTTGTTCAGGGAAGTTTTTAATGTGTGACATTTTAATGTAATTTTAATCTTTGTTGGAAGCCGCCCAGAGTGGCTGGGGAAACCCAGCCAGACGGATGGGGTACAAATAAATTATTATTATTATTATTATTATTATTATTATTATTATTATTATTATTATTATTATTATCTATATTCATATTAAAAGTAAATGGGGCTTTTTTTCCTTTTTCCTTTTGGCACGGCTGCGTGCGTAACCTAGACAGGACTGGCAGACAATTTCTATCACAAAAGTGGGTTGTTTTTTTTAAAAAAAAATACAGACTGAAATTACTAAAGTCAAGCAATGCCACCCTCTCCTCAATTATGCTGGTTGGACATAGGCTATTGTCAGGCAGAGCAATCCTATATGGGAAGTGGGGGTGGGCAAAGAAAGGGATGAGCCACCACTTCCTAAGACCGGCTGGGTATTATTTTGAATAGGAAACCACCCCAAATGCATTGGCAGAAAGGTTGCTGTCAGGGACTGGGCAGAGGGGTAGGAATGTTGAATACTGCCTCCTCAGCCTGAACCTGCCAGAAAAGAGGGAGACAGTATAGATTAGGTCCCGCGGAGGACCTTAAAGTCCACAAATGACAACATTTTGGAGGTCCCAGGTCACAAGGTGGTTAGATTGGTCTCAACTAGGGCCAGGGCCTTTTCAGTACTGGCCCCGACTTGGTGGAACACTCTGTCACAAGAGACTAGGGCCCTGCAGGACTTGACATCTTTCCGCAGAGCCTGCAAGACAGAGCTGTTCCACCTGGTTTGGACTCAGTCTGACCCTTATGTTTCCCTCCACTTATGGTTTTGATCCATGGGCTACTTTTAAAATGAGGCTGCATTTTAAATTGTTTTTTAAATTGTTTTTTTTCTTTTCCTATTATGTTTTTACTGTAATTTTATTGGTGTTACCTGCCCTGAGGGAGGTGATTGGATTCCCTAAAGTCTGACAGTTGCATATACAGTGGTACCTCGGTACCTCGGGTTACATACGCTTCAGACTACATACGCTTCAGGTTACAGACTCTGCTAACCCAGAAATAGTACCTCGGGTTAAGAACTTTGCTTCAGGATGAGAACAGAAATCATGCTCCGGCGGCACGGCAGCAGCAGGAGGCCCCATTAGCTAAAGTGGTGCTTCAGGTTAAGAACAGTTTCAGGTTAAGAATGGACCTCCCGAACGAATTAAGTACTTAACCCGAGGTACCACTGTACAGTAAATGTAGCTCAGGGGGGAGAAACAAACCCATAGATCTCTCCCCCCACCAAAGGGGAAAATATTTTAATGGCATCCTATGCTGGCCTGGGTATGTCAAGGTACACTGTGTTCCATGTGCTTTTGCACATCTTCCCACCCCACTCTCTGAACAGGGTTCTCCAAACAGCATTATGTTCCTGTTTTGAGAACATTCCTTCCTTAGCAAGGTCTGGCCTTCATTGCCATCTTTATCAGGAAGCTTCCATATTTATTTTGAAAACACAACTGATTGAAATACATTATCCTGATGCCAGCCAACATATGGGGAAGTGGAATGCCAAATAAGGTCTGAGAGCCTGGCTATACATTGTATTCACTGCCTGGTAACTTGGTGGAGGCTGGTGAAGACTAGCCCACCAACCAGCAGAGAAAGCCACAGGCTGCCTTCGTCCATCTGTCTGTACCACAAGTCTCTTGGTCCGGGCTTTTTTCCACCTGGAACTCAATTCCAGCCCTCCCAGGGAGGCACCATTGCCTCCATAAGAGAACAAGGGAGGCATTCATGGTGAGCTTTCTAGAAAAATAGTACCGCCCTTAGTTGGTTATTTCCACTTATTGCTCTCCTTGGTAGGCTAATTTCCCCTAGGAGTTGGGAAAGAGAGGAGCAAGAAAAGGACTGTTATAAAGTGGTACCTCAGGTTAGCTACGCTTCAGGTTACAGACTCCGCTAACCCAGAAATAGTACCTCGGGTTAAGAACTTTGCTTCAGGATGAGAACAGAAATCGTGCTCCGGTGGCACGGCGGCAGCAGGAGGCCCCATAAGCTAAAGTGGTGCTTCAGGTTAAGAACAGTTTCAGGTTAAGAACAGACCTCCGGAACGAATTAAGTACTTAACCCGAGGTACCACTGTATGTCCATTTTATAACGACGTATGTAAAGGAATGTCCCTCCAAACAGAGTACTCCTCTGTAATATGAATGATTAATATATATGATAATTACTTTGGTACCTAAACTAGGAATAATTAGGCCAGAACACAAGGTACTTATTTCTTGGAAGCTTGTTGTAGCTAGAATACAGCATGCAGAATATTTAAAATTGCATTTGACACCTAAACTTTAAAAGGATGGCTAAGTTAGCACACTTTCTATGGTAACAAGAAAGAAGATATGAAAGATATTTAACATTCACTGACTGCTGGTACAAGGGCTGCTGTGCTAGTGTAAGTGTGAGAATAAGTAGAATAAGTAGAATACAAACCCTTTTTCTTCCTTTGGATATTGCTCTTGAAATTGTGCTTTTGGGAGAAGCACATATTGTGCTGCTTTCTCCTGTTGTAATCAGCAGTTTTATTTCAAATTTACTTAATTTCTTGTTATGGCGTCATCTATGTTTTTGCAACAATTAAAGCAACTTTAATAAGAGGAAGTAAAAGTGGACCGTCTTGGGTTGGCTCTTTGAGAAATGGGATTATTCTGCACCTCTCTCTTTGCTATGCCAATAATCTTACTCTCTCCACGTCCAGGGAATGACAGGCCTTTTCCAATGGATGTGATGGTGAAGAGAAGATGGGTAATATCAACCCCTGCTGCCTGTGGGAAAAGGAATATACCTTGAGGGTACACGGTGAGTGTTCTTAGAACCGTTCTATCGCTATGGAAAACACAGAGATGCTGAGCCAGTGAGAGTGCCAAAAGATCAGACACACACTGCGCAGCGGTTATTGCCAACAGAAAAGAAAGCACTTTATGTGAAAGAATTTTCAAGGACACAGCATTCAGTGGCTCAAAATGAGGTTTTCATAAACCCTTCAGACCTCTGTGCCAGTTCCAGGATGTGCATCTATGAACAACCAGTGGAGACTTGAGAGACACTCATCTCAGAAACCTTTTTACGAATGGATAGACTCCCAAAGGATGAGAAATAGTGGATGAAACCAATATTGATGAAATCGTCAAACATGGCTGGGCAAAGACCCATGGACAATCCTGTTAGAATTCCTACTCCACGCTTGCAGTCATGGGATTGTTGTTTTTCACATGACGTTGTGTGTTTTGACTCCACAGAGTGGGAAGTGACGGAGACAGGATGTTTGTGTTACTGTGCTCCGTGAAGTGGGACTATTGTCCTTTGTTCTTTTTCTATTTGCTGTCTGATGCTAGAGAGAGAAGGAGTCATGTTGCAGTGCTCCATGTGTGTTTATATGTAAATAAAGTAGATTAGCCAAAATGCTGAGTTGCTGAGGTCTGTTACGCGTGGTGTGCAAACTCTGAGGATTCCTAAGTTTGCTGGTGTCAGTTGGCATCGGTCGCTGTGATGTTTGGGCTGAAGAAAGCTTATGAAGCTCCCGAACGATCGACCAGGAGGGAGGGAACATGCCAGTCGGGCATGTGTCTCTGCCAGGGTCCTACTTGAGTGTAGGCTGAACTCCTGACAACGGTTATGGGCCCAGGGATCAGGGCCACAGACCCAATGCCAACAGAGGAAGAACCGGGAGCTGTTTTTGCCCCAGTTGGAGTCTCCTGGAACCAGCAGCGTGAGGCAATAAAGGAATACAGGAAGCTGCCTTATAAGGATTCATACTATTGGTCCATCTTGCTGAGTGATGATGATAATAATAATAATAATAATAATAATAATAATAATAATAATAATAATTTATTTGTACCCCGCCCATCTGGGTGGGTTTCCCCAGCCACTCTGGGCAGCTTCCAACAAAGATGAAAGATACACTAAAATGTCACATATTAAAAACTTCCCTGAACAGGGCTGCCTTCAGATGTCTTCTGAATGTCAGGTAGATGTTTATCGCTTTGACATCTGATGGGAGGGTGTTCCACAGGGTGGGCGCCACTACCGAGAAGGCCCTCTGCCTGGTTCCCTGTAACTTGGCCTCTCGCAGTGAGGGAACCGCCAGAAGGCCCTCGGAGCTGGACCTCAGTGTCTGGGCAGAATGATGGGGGAGGAGACGCTCCTTCAGATATACTGGGCCGAGGCCGTTTAGGGCTTTAAAGGTCAGCACCAACACTTTGAATTGTGCTCGGAAACGTACTGGGAGCCAATGTAGGTGTAGGTCTTTCAAGACCGGTGTTATATGGTCTCGGCGGCCGCTCCCAGTCACCAGTCTAGCTGCCGCATTCTGGATTAGTTGTAGTTTCCGGATCACCTTCAAAGGTAGCCCCACCTAGAGCGCATTGCAGTAGTCCAAGCGGGAGATAACCAGAGCATGTACCACTCTGGCGAGACAGTCTGCAGGCAGATAGGGTCTCAGCCTACGTACCAGATAGAATCATAGAATCATAGAGTTGGAAGAGACCACAAGGGCCATCGAGTCCAACCCCCTGCCAAGCAGTAAACACCATCAGAGCACTCCTAACATATGGTTGTCAAGCATCTGCTTAAAGACCTCCAAAGAAGGAGACTCCACCACACTCCTTGGCAGCAAATTCCACTGTCGAACAGCTCTCACTGTCAGGAAGTTCCTCTGAATGTTTAGGTGGAATCTTTTTTCTTCTAGTTTGGAACCATTGCTCCGTGTCCGCTTCTCTGGAGCAGCAGAAAACAACCTTTCTCCCTCCTCTATGTGACATCCTTTTATATATTTGAACATGACTATCATAGCACCCCTTAACCTCCTCTTCTCCAGGCTAAACATGCCCAGCTCCCTTAGCCATTCCTCATAAGGCATCGTTTCCAGGCCTTTGACCATTTTGGTTTCCCTCCTCTGGACACGTTCCAGTTTGTCAGTGTCCTTCTTGAACTGTGGTGCCCAGAACTGGACACAGTACTCCAGGTGAGGTCTGACCAGAGCAGAATACAGTGGCACTATTACTTCCCTTGATCTAGATGCTATACTCCTATTGATGCAGCCCAGAATTGCATTGGCTTTTTTAGCTGCCGCATCACACTGTTGGCTCATGTCAAGTTTGTGGTCAACCAAGACTCCTAGATCCTTTTCACATGTACTGCTCTCAAGCCAGGTGTCACCCATCTTGTATTTGTGCCTCTCATATATTTTTTTGCCCAAGTGCAATACTTTACATTTCTCCCTGTTAAAATTCATCTTGTTTGTTTTGGCCCAGTTCTCTAATCTGTCAAGGTCGTTTTGAAGTGTGATCCTGTCCTCTGGGGTGTTAGCCACCCCTCCCAGTTTGGTGTCATCTGAAAATTTGATCAGGATGCCCTTGAGTCCATCATCCAAGTCGTTGATAAATATGTTGAATAAGACCGGGCCCAAGACAGAACCCTGTGGCACCCCACTAGTCACTCTTCTCCAGGATGAAGAGGAACCATTGATGAGCACCCTTTGGGTTCGGTCAGTCAGCCAGTTACAAATCCACTGAGTGGTAGCATAGTCAAGTCCGCATTTTACCAGATGAAGCTGGTAAACAGCTGCCCTGGATACAGATTTGACCTGTGCCTCCAAAATGACTCCCAGGCTGCGCACCTGGTCCATTCAGGACCAGGGAGTTCTCCACACCTGCCCGCCTCCTGTCCCCCCAAAACAGTACTTCTGTCTTGTCAGGATTCAATTGGCACAGTATTGTCTGTGCCAACTGGCAGCAGCTGCCCAGGGATTCAGAGCAAAGGAGATGCCAGGGACTGAACCTTCAGTATAAAAAGCACAAACTCTCCTAATTATGTCTTCACCTGAGCAGTGGCAGTACAGTAAACTTGTTGCTGCATTTCTGACACACACAGTCCCATGTCTGTTCTTCTACACCATGGTATACAAGATATGGGCGTTATTTGTACTACAAAGTGGATTTGGGATGCCATAGAAGGTAATGAAGGTGGAATGACCCTAACTGCCCTGAGCTTTAGGCTTTGGAGATGTGGGGGGTGCCACAGATGAGTGGTTGGCCCTCACTGATGACATCAGCAGTCTGTGCGTACACCACGACAGCCATCTGCTAGGTGACCACACACAGGGTGGAACAGAATATGGAAATCAAACACTATTTTTTTTGTGAAATTGGAGCCCTTTCCCCCCAGTAGGCAGGGATATTTACTTGTGAGTCACGTGCAACTGAGGTAAAGCCTACGGGGTAGGTGCTCTATCTGGTAAAAACAGAAAGTTATAACAGTGCAAAAAAGGTTAAAAGTACAAAAGGGAAGGGGAAAGGGAAAAAGAAACCCACATGAAAGCCTGCAACCCAGCAATTGCACAAGATTTTTATAAATAATTCTTCCAAACTAAAAGAAAGGTCAGGGAACATTAGAAAAGCAGAGATCATACATTTTGGAGAGGAAAGAAATGAAGTTGCAAGGGAGGAGGACAGTCTCATGAAATTGTAGCTGTATAAGAAAAAAATATTCTAAGTGGGAAAAGCTTTGAAGTTTTGAAAATAAGATTCTTCTTTTTTAGGTCAAAGCGTCTACCTCCTGCGATAACGTTTTATTAACATTACATACAGTAATACACAGGATATTCTGGAAAATAAGGTTTTGCTTGTGCTTAAATCATTATTTTTTTAGCTTTATAACCCAACAACAAAGCCTATTTTTCACGAAATGCATTCCAGCATATTATTGCAGCTGGGTGTCAGTTTCAATAATATTTGGCATTTGCTACAATTTCAACACTTATTCATCTAGTCCTAAGTAAACTTAGCAAAATGCCCAATAATATCTGTTACATACCATTCAGGCTTTTATACAAATTCTCCTTCATTTGAATTTAAATCATAAAAAATGATACCATATTTCCACTCATGCTTCATTAACTAATTAAAGCCATGATGCATTTTAGTTAATTATAAAATATCATCAAAAGGGGGAAAAAGAAAAGAACTTATCAGCACGCGCAAGTGAAGAAAATGACTCCTCTCCCTGCCAACCACACAATATTTTATTAAAGTAATTTATTTACTTTAGTAAGTGTTGATGGTTTGAACAAACTCATTATAACACAACATGGGCTAATTGCTATGATCTTGAATACAGATCTCTGGGAAAGGCAACATATATTAAAAATAGGGTTGTATCTAATGCATTGCTAAGTTGAAGTCCCTTATCTGTATACTTGTTCCACAGGGGAAAGGTTTTATGTCAGTGGAATATGGTTGCGCAAGAGAAAGTATAATAAATAAATAACTAAATAAATAAATAAATAAATAAATAAATAAATTTTTATTTATACTTCGCCCTCCCCGGCCAGAGCCGGGCTCAGGGCGGCTAACACCAGTAAAATCACAATAAAAACATAATAGGGGAGGGGGGGGACACAATTTAAAATACAGGTTAAAATACAATTTAAAATGCCGCCTCATTTTAATAGTAGCCCATAGTTCAAAACCATAAGGGGAGGGAAGCATAAGGGTCAGACTGAGTCCAAACCAAAGGCCAGGCGGAACAGCTCTGTCTTGCAGGCCCTGCGGAAAGATGTCAAGTCCTGCAGGGCCCTAGTCTTTTGTGACAGAGCGTTCCACCAAGTCGGGGCCAGTACTGAAAAGGCCCTGGCCCTAGATGAGACCAATCTAACCACCTTGCGACTTGGGACCTCCAAAGTGTTATCATTTGTGGACCTAAAGGTCCTTCACGGGGCATACCAGGAGAGGCGGTCCTGTAGGTACGTGGGTCCTAGACCACATAGGGCTTTAAAGGTCAAAACCAGCAGTTTGCCAGTAACTTTGACTTAGAATGGAGGCTGGGGCACAAAATTTTGGCGACACACAGGGTGCCAATGAAATTTTAAACCCCAAGGTCTGCTACTGCACCCATAGGTAAGAGCCAGACTCATAATCTGCAGCAGCAGCGGCACAAAAGAGAAACAGATGTCCTGTGCTGCCCCTTTCAACCTCTGATGTCTGTGGACTTTGCAAGCCTTCCTGTGCGCCCCCTGTCAACACAGGCAGAGGGGAGGAGACCAAAGGGAAGAATGTTGTTTCTGCACCCCTGCCCTTCAGCCTGATCCAGCAAGGCTTTTCATACCTTAACGTTCTCATTGCTTGTGTCAAGATCTTTAGCGACATGTTCCTCATTTTCTTTTTATTGCATCGTATTACAGTATGTAGGGGACGCAGGTGGCACTGTGGGTTAAACCACAGAGCCTAGGACATGCTGATCGGAAGGTCGGCAGTTCAAATCCCCGTGACGGGGTGAGCTCCTGTTGCTCGGTCCCTGCTCCTGCTAACCTAGCAGTTCAAAAGCACATCAAAGTGCAAGTAGATAAATAGGTACCGCTCTGGCGGGAAGGTAAATGGCATTTCCGTGCGCTGCTCTGGTTCGCCAGAAGCGGCTTAGTCATGCTGGCCACATGACCCGGAAGCTGTACGCCGGCTCCCTCGGCCAATAAAGCGAGATGAGCGCCGCAACCCCAGAGTCGTCCATGACTGGACCTAATGGTCAGGGGTCCCTGTACCTTTATTACAGTATTGCATTTCTTTTGCCTGAATTTGCGGTCTTTCACATTTTCCTCCTTTGAAAAGTATTTAAATGTTCTCGCCTTTTGGCCTTTTATAGTTTCCTTTCCTTTCCTTGTTAACCACAGGAGCAGCCTCTTGGATGCCACCAGAGGTCATTGTCAAGTGTCTGTTGTCAGCTTCACAGAAGAGCGTAGGGCTTTGAGAGGGCTGGGAACAGCGCTTCACTGAAAGGGGCACCTTATTTGTGTTGAATCCAACCCAAATGGCGTATCACACATTTGAAGGATTGTGCCAAGATGATAATGTCACCACTCTTTCATCTGAGCATAATTTTACGTGGTGGAAGGGGTGTCAAGTGCTGAATGGCCCGTGGTCTCCTCAACTAAGGGCCAAATTAGATATGGTGAGCCCTTACTTGGTTGCTTTTTAAGTTATCAGCAGCAGCCATCAAATCCCAAGTCAGCCCTGCTGCTGCCACAAGACAGCTTCAGGGCAGATCTGGACTGCACTGGCTCCAGGCTGGCACAGCAAATTTCTTGTCCCAGCAATCTTCTAAATCTGGCTGCTGTGCATGAAAAGCCATACTGGACACTCTCTCTCTCTCTCTCTCTCTCTCTCTCTCTCTCCAGAAATAAATTTAAAAAATAAAGAATTGTTCAATAGCACCTTAAAAGGTAAAGTGATCCCTGACTGTTAGGTCCAGTTGTGACCGACTCTGGGGTTGTGGCGCTCACCTCATTTTATTAGCCGAGGGAGCCAGCGTACAGCTTCCGGGTCATGTGGCCAGCATGACTAAGCCGCTTCTGGCGAACCAGAGCAGCACACGGAAACGCCGTTTACCTTCCTGCCAGAGAGTTACCTATTTATCTACTTGCACTTGACGTGCTTTCGAACTACTAGGTTGGCAGGAGCTAGGACTGAGCAATGGGAGCTCACCCCGTTGCGGGGATTCGAACCGCCGACCTTCTGATCAGCAATCCCTAGGCTCTGTGGTTTAACCCACAGCGCCACCCGCGTCCCCTAATACCACCTTAGAGACCAACTAAGTGTGTTCTGGGTATAAGCTTTCGTGTGCATGCACACTTCTTCAGGTAGGTGAGTGTGTGTGTGTGTGTGTGAGAGAGAGAGAGAGAGAATTCCTCCCTAACTCTTCAACTTGAACAGAACATTTATTCTGCTGAGTTGAACTAAACCACAACAAGAGGAGTTAATCAGGATGTGAATTTCCTTAATTCTATATTATACCACATGCCCTGCCAAATTATCTGGAATTTCCCTAGTATAACTGTGTGCTGAACCTCCCCAGCTGTGTGTAATCGCTGAATGTAACAGCTTGATATTAGAAGTGTCCCATAGGTTATTACTGTTCAGTTGTTTTGCTCCAATGCTTTACAGGCTGCAAATAATAAAACAAACCCCCTGATTTTCAGAGGTTGTGTTTGCCAGTTTATAGCCTTTGGGCTTTACAAAATAAATGGCTTCTCAAAATATCTGGCATAAAAATACACTCCTGTGTCATTGCTGTTCATACAGTTTTTGTGTTCTCCTTTCTTGCTGTACTTACCAGGCTTTCTTCTCTTTGACTTGACTTTTTCCCTCTTTCAAAAGAGAAGTTCCTCTCAAGTGATATCTTCAGGTCATCTTTGACCTTTTCAGGATTGGGGATGAATTTGATTCAGTTCACATTTAAAGGTGAATCTACCCAGTTTGCACTTTCCCCCAGGATATGAGAACTGAAACACAGCCATCCTTTGAAATTTACACTTCTCTAAATTTTGCAGTGTGGTTCCCCAGCCAGGGAAAGTGCACCCAGCCAAATAATGCAAAACTTGCATATGAATGTGCAAAATACTAGGGGAAAATGTTTTGCAAAAGTGTGTATACTGGGGAAAATTGCATGCAAACATGTTTATATTAAGAGAAATCTGCTGATGAATTTTCACAAAGGACTTCCATGCAATAACAGGCAAACAAGCAGAGGGCCTTCTCAGTAGTGGCACCTGCCCTATGGAATGCCCTCCCATCAGATGTCAAGGAAATACACAACTCTGACTTTTAGATACATCTGAAGGCAGCCCTGTTTAGGAAAGTTTTTCATGTTTGATGTTTTATTCTGTTTTTAATATTCTGTTGGGAGCTGGCTGCCCAGAGTGGCTGGGGAAACCCAGCCAAATGGGTGGGGTATCAATCAATCAATCAATCAACATCATCATCATCATCCACACACACACACACACACACACACACACACACACACATACACACAAACTAACACCTGTGCTGATGATCAACTGCCAGGCCACACTCAAGATCTTGTGGTTAGCATATGACCCCCTGAGCAACTCAGGACCAGGTTATCAGAAAGACAGACAGCTCCTGTATAGACATGTATGATCACCGAAATCATCTGGAGAAATTCTACTACACCCCACAGAATATTTTAATATTGTAATTGGCATTTTCTTTTATCGCCCCTGTGATGTGGAATGCTATTCCCTCTGCCATACACGAAGCAGCAATGATTGGTTGCTTCAGATGGGTCCACACAACTCTGTCTAATATATGCATGTTTGCAAGCAATCCCCCCCCCCCACATAATGCAATTGTGTATGCTCTTTTCATGAACATATGTATTTTAAACAATTCCCCTTAATACAGTGCTTTTTTTCTTAAAGAATGTTTAGCGGTACTCCCATTTTGACTCAAGAAAATCACCATTTTATAGTTCAAATCGGGGGAAATAAATACAGTGGTACCTTGGGTTACAGACTCTGCTAACCCGGCAGTAGTACCTCGGGTTAAGAACTTTACCTCAGGATGAGAACAGAAATTGCGTGATGGTGTCACTGTCCGGGTTACAGGCAGTCGGAGTCCCGGCTTGGTACGTTGGGACTGGGGTAGAGAATGGGATGCAGGAATCAGCAGTCCAGGGGTCAGGAAGCCAAGAGTCCATGAATCAGAAAACCAAGAGTCTGAAGGTCAGGAAGCCAAGGGTCCAAGAGTCAGGAAACCAAGAGTCTGAGGGTCAGGATACCAGGAGTCAGGAAGCCAAAGCTCAGCTAGGTGGGTAGCGTGTTGCTGTGGCAAATAGCCAGAGGGAAATGCTGGTCTTATATATCCCTTCCTGCCCTTGCCACCAGGTGCTACGAGTCTTCTGTCAAGTCTCACCTGTGCAGCCACGCCTTGCCCTTCCAGGCCAAACTCAGGAAGGCCCCAGTCCTGCGAGGCCCTACCAGTCACAGGGCCTGGATCCCGCACACAATCCTAACAGGTGGCGTTGTGGCGGCAGCAGGAGGCCCCATTAGCTAAAGTGGTGCCTCAGGTTAAGGACGGTTTCAGGTTAAGAATAGACTTCAGGAACGAATTAAGTTCGTAACCAGAGGTACCACTGTACAAAGATTCACAAAATGTTTAGGGGTATGCGTGCCCCAGTGTCCCCCCATTTTTGTTCCGAGAGCTGCATCACAAAATTCAGATGAGCTGTGATTGGTTCAAGTATTGGTATTGCTGAGACGTGTGAATGAGGTAGTTTCTCACTTAAATGCAAACAAAATCCAATTCCTTCCCCGTCCTTACGTAGGAGTAATCCCCACTGAGTGTTGTGGGATTTACTTCTAAATAATCATGCATAGGGTTTTGCTGTTTATTTACTCCCCCACCCGGCCACACACAATAATATGTATTTTATTAAATATACTCAACTAGCATAATTTGATACCTCTAATTTTGTAATATACATGGCTTACAGTGATTTAATATCAAAGGGGAGGAAGCTTATCTTTCCATGCCCCCCTATTCCCAGTATTCTGCAAGGCTATTTTACTAATTAACTCTTCTCGCCCCTCAAGTATGGTAAGTGTGCAGCATGTACAATTTTACAGGAAATGCTTTATATATTTAATTAATTTCACCACACCACCACTTGAGACTACATTTGGAGATACAAAGATGTTTGTGGCTTCAGTGAGTTACAGCTTTTTATAGCTC
This sequence comes from Podarcis erhardii, assembly GCF_964252035.2. Lineage (NCBI taxonomy): Eukaryota > Metazoa > Chordata > Lepidosauria > Squamata > Lacertidae > Podarcis > Podarcis erhardii. Next base: position 22,940,258 of record NC_138508.1, on the reverse strand, counting down.
CGTCAAGCCCTACACAGAATGCTTAAAGAACTCAAGTCCAATATATTCATTTCTATTTCTTCACAGGAAGGAGGAGGAAAAAAAGGACACTTCAGATCCCCAAGCTCATATATTTAGTATTAAGAGGCCCACAGAGGCCTTGCCTGTTTGCCAGTGAAAACACATTTTTCTGGGCTTGCTGCAAATCAAGTTTTGATCATGGTTGTTGGCCTGTTAGTTTCTCAGGGAAGATTATACTTAGCATTTGGACGTAACATAATGGCTGCATTCAGATGTAATTCTAAGCTATGGCTCAGGGCAGGGATGGGGAACTTGATCAAGCTTATGTCTCTCACAGACCAGCTTTGACAGGTGGGTGGATCTGTTCAACTGACAATCACCTGATAGATAATAATAATAATAATAATTTATTTATACCTCGCCCATCTGGCTGGGTTTCCCCAGCCACTCTGGGAGGCTCCCAACAGAATTAAAAGCACAACAAAACATCAAACATTAAAAACTTCCCTAAACAGTGCTGCCTTCAGATGTCTTCTAAAAGTCGGATAGTTGTTTCCTTGACATCTGATGGGAGGGTGTTCCACAGGGCGGGCACCACTACCGAGAAGGCCCTCTGCCTGGTTCCTTTGTAACCTCACTTCTTGCATTGAGGGAACCGCCAGAAGGAGCTGGACCTCAGTGTCCAGGCTGAACGATGGGGGTGGAGACACTCCTTCAGGTATATTGGGCTGATGCCGTTGAGGTATATAATGATATAATGATGACATCAGATGAACCATTTTTGCCTGTGCAGTTTGACATCAAATCATGCAGGCAATTACATGGTTTATGGTTAAATTATCTTTTCACCAACCACAAGTTGTAACCAAGGTTTATTTTTGACTACAGCCTGTTTGGATAGTTTTGGTAAATCTGTTTTGTCTTATTGTGTGGTGTGAGCCAAGCCTTAGACATCAAGTCAAGGCGTGCTGGTTCTCTTTTCCTTTACACGTTGACAAAAGTTCTCCTCTGGTTTCTGTACTTATTTTCTCCCCAGCAGCCTGTGCATGATACTGAAAAATGAGGAGAAATTGAGTATCAGGAGTGTCAGACATTTTTAAAATTCTGTGTTATTTTCACTGGGAGATTCCCATTGTGGGCTCCTGTATTAGGCCCAGCTGTTATAAGAAGGTTCTTATTTATCGAACTTGTATATCACCCTTGTATACCATAAATCTCAGGGTGGTTCACAACATAAAATTGCAATATTAAAAAACAAAACAAAATACATAAAAAATAAGAACATAAACAACCAATAATCCCCCCTCCCACAACACATGTTATTATTGCAGATGGGTTATTTAAAAATGCTTATTTGGTTAGTATTATACTTCTGAGCCAGCTTCCATACTGAATTTCTCAAATTTTTAATCCTAAGGACAGTAAGAGAAGAATACACCAGACCACATTTTCAGTGAATTAATTAATGGGCCATTTGCGTGAGTAGGATCTGTGATTTATTCTGAGTACTGGGTAACTAATGCAGAACTCTAAGGGAGCAGAAAAGGGGTGGGGGAACACTGTGGCAAGTATAATTTTAGAATGTGCTTTTTTAGCTTGGTTACACTGCATACGTCATCCCTATGTGGCAAACTCTGTTAAGTAAGAGGCGTGTTACTCTCTATGTCAGGATAAAAATGGTTTGACAATTTGTGGTCTCCCCCTCCGCCACCTTGGTTCTGCAGAGACCTTATGAATGATATTAGAGGCAAGATTTAGTTTTGTTTCTATGGAAACCAGTGTGTGTGTGTGTGTGTGTGTGTGTGTGCAAAATAAAGCCTGCTTAACAGGAAAAATTGTGACACAGTAGCACTTTGGAAGCAAGGCGCTTGCAAAATGCATCATTGATAAATTTCCCATTGATTTCCAGTGTGTAGCAGAGAAGCTTTATGCAAAGAATGCAAGGAGATAATTAGTCTCCACCGTTACCTCAGTGCTGAGAAATTGCAGCTCAGGCACCTTATGACTAGAGAAATACATGGCTACTGGAGGTGGGTGGAAGGTGTCCTGGAGGCTCTGATGACTGAAGTACAGCTGGATAACTGTTTTGACTGCACCTAAGGAAATGTAGCCCCTTAGTGAAATCTATTGCCTTGAAATAAGCAGGGCCCATTCCAACCTGCAGTCAAGCCTAGCGCCCTCGATGAATCTCACGCGGTGAAATACAAGTTACAGATAGGTGAAATACAAGTTGCTTATTTCCCAGCACCCCTGGAGGCGGGGAAAGTTACAGATAGGTGAAATACAAGTTGCTTATTTCCCAGCACCCCTGGAGGCGGGGAAAGTGTTAAAAGGCTTCATGAGAGCTGCAGTGGTGCAGACACAACCCTGGGTTCACAGAAAAGATACCTGAGTGACCTGGTAAACAGGGCCGTCTTTACCTGGGGGTGCAAGGGGTATTGTAGCACCCTGCTTGTGGTTAACGCTTAGCTGGAATGAAATATTCAAAGCAGCAATAGAGAAATTAAAATAGTAATTTATTTGTCAGACAAATAAATGAGAGGCACAGTGGTATATGGTTACCAAGCTCTGGCCTGGCCTCCTGCCATTCTGGCCAGCACTTATATTTCCTTAATCCAGCCCCCTTGCTCCTCCTGTGGCTGCCTCTGTCCAATCAGCCTGGTTGAAATTCCTATTGGCTGTTTGCTAGAACCAATCACAAAAGATACACCCATTTCCTTCTGTCCTTTTATGGAAAATAAAAGCTATATATTCTTCTATCTATAAATGACAAATAAGTAGTAATATATCTTACATGTGCCTCAACAAGGAATCTTAATTACCAGCTCACCTCTTGCCCTCCTTGCCCTATTGCCTTCCAAAACAGATGGTTTGGATCCCAATTAGGATCTTCCAAGGGAAAGTTGTCCTGAAGATGACGATCAATATTAAAAATATTTCCCACTCTGGCCTGCTCACGCAAATATATCTGTGCCTTTTCAATTATGTCTCTCCTTTCCTCAGTGGTGAAAAGAGTATTTAGGAGCTGGCGACAATCTGTCCAAGTAGGGCTATGAGTATTTACTATTGAAGTCACCAAGTCCATCATAGCCTGAGGTTTTTCTGCGAAAGATGGGGTGTGTGTTTTCCAATTCATCAGATCCGTAGTCGTGAATGGAATATATTGCAGGGTCGAAGTTCGAGGTGGCCGTGGTCCGGGTTGCCTGTTAACCAGCACAGGCTCCTCAAGTGCATCAAATACTCTTCTAAGAGGGGCTACTACGTGACCTTTCTCTTCACTTTGCTCTAGGGGCCTCAAATCATAGGGGATGGTATCTGTCTCAAGGCGTTCTTTTAGCAGCTTTATACGCCTGGCTGTATTGCTTGCTGACCGATCAAGGTCTCCCTGTAACTTCTGTAATATTTCTCTAGGACTTGGATGTACAGGGGTTTGGGGTGGGCAATCAGTTGTTCCACTAAAGGAGACTGTAGATGGAGGTCTATTAGGAGTCACAGGTGGAATAACCACTTCTGCTTGGGCTTTATTATAGGACTCCAATGCCTCCTGAAGATATTTATCATAATCTATCAAGGAATCAAGCTCTGTGACTCCACCCCCATTATTCATTCCAGTTTCTTGCCTTGGGGTTACAACTGGTGGAGTGTTTGGATTAGGCTCCCCTCGGCGTGGCGCATAGGGTGGAGGTGAAAGCACCTCTTCTTCTGGCCCCTCAAAAATGGGTTTGAGTTTATTTGGCAAGATTCCTTTCCTAGCTTCGGCTTTTACAGCCAATAATTTGCATCGTTTGACTTTGCATTTCCTTATCCATGGAGGATTTTTATTTAATGTGCTCAGCCAAGAATCTATATATGAAAATTGTTCTGGGCACCCTCCAGTTTCTTTGGCGATATCAGTCCAAAGTTTGCTTACTAAATTTATATCAAAGGTTCCCTGAGATGGCCATCCAGTATTTTGTTTTGGCCACTCTAATTCACATAACGTTCTCAAGCGCTCTGGCATCATTTTGACTCCATATGCCCCTGAGAAGGCTTTCTTAAAATTATTTAACATACATTCAAGAGGTGTATTTCCCCCCTTTGAACCCCCAACTCCCATTGTATGGCCCTGTGAAGTATCCACTCAGTCACTCAAACATGCGCTTTGTGAGGTTCCTTGCCCAGATGGAGTCGCCTCACTGGGAACCGAAGTACTACCCACTCCACACTCAGGTCAGCTACAGATTGCTCTGTACTTTCTCACACATACAATGCGCTGGATACTTCACCACACTCTACCTCCCAATTTTTCCCTTTTCCTCCACCAGACCAACATCTGATGTACCCAACCACCTAGCGTACTCAGTTCCCCCTTACTGAGACGCAGAAGTTTGATCAAGACTTCTCTTCCTCCCAATTAATTGGAGGGCCAAAAATCCCTTTGTGCACTTACCCTTGGTTGGTTCCCTGTTTATTTCTCTGGTTCCCCCCGGTCCGTCGCCGCCAGTGAGCAGGGTATGAGACAGACGAGACTTCTGCGTTCCCCCTGGAAAAATTTACCAGTGCGCGCTGGGTAAGCAGTTTAGAGATCCTCTCTCTTGTACCCTGCCCAGTAGGGCGAAGGGGCTGCGTTCCAGCAGACCACTTATCCGAGTCACAGGGGCACCATAAAATGTAGCACCCTGCTTGTGGTTAACGCTTAGCTGGAATGAAATATTCAACGCAGCAATAGAGAAATTAAAATAGTAATTTATTTGTCAGACAAATAAATGAGAGGCACAGTGGTATATGGTTACCAAGCTCTGGCCTGGCCTCCTGCCATTCTGGCCAGCACTTATATTTCCTTAATCCAGCCCCCTTGCTCCTCCTGTGGCTGCCTCTGTCCAATCAGCCTGGTTGAAATTCCTATTGGCTGTTTGCTAGAACCAATCACAAAAGATACACCCATTTCCTTCTGTCCTTTTATGGAAAATAAAAGCTATATATTCTTCTATCTATAAATGACAAATAAGTAGTAATATATCTTACATGTGTCTCAACAAGGAATCTTAATTACCAGCTCACCTCTTGCCCTCCTTGCCCTATTGCCTTCCAAAACAGATGGTTAATCTTGAATTTTTATCTTCAAGGATCTTGAGTTCACAGCAACATTGAAAGATCTCCTTCATTTGGAGGTTTCTAAACAAAAAGGCCTGACAACTATATATCAGGAGTGCTCGATGGCGTCTCCTGTCTGGCAGGAGGCTGGGCTCATTTGCCCCTCTGGTCTCCTATTGCAATATGACTCTATGAAATAAGAATTTAACATTTCTTTCTTTCTAGATCCTTTGCATAATTACATTTAAGCCAATATATTTCATACATTATCATAGGTAGCCTTTTAAAAGAATTAAACCTTCTCAAAGTGAAAAGGAAGGAACAGTTTCCAGCCTCAAAATAAAAATAGAAAGAAGCTTCTTCTTCTCCAGCCAAGCCAGTTGCCTTTTTCACTGCTCTTGGCCTTTTTAACCTTAGGAAGAAGATATGGCTCATTTTACTATTTACCAACCCTTAATTTGTAGGGTCAGTTAACCTTGGCTCTCAGCCTGTAATTCCCTTTTTACGACTTTGAGAATTGTTTTCTGCTATAAATCAGGGGGCCCCCTTGTCTAGGAGAATAAACATTGCCAAGGTTCTCTAAGCAGCTGGTCTTCTGCCTGGCATGAAACATTTGAAAATCTTTAAGCTCTTTTTAATATACAGGCCCTGATCAAAATATAGAAGCTTTGATAAAAATGCAGGCTTATGATTAGATGCCTCAGTATGGGGCACCCGGGTGTTGAATTCTGGGGGGCACCCGGCGCCCGCTGCTGAAGCCACCTAAGCTCTTAACTATCTACCGGTTATGAAATAATAAATAATTTTGATCAAGCTAGAAAAACAAAATACATATATACCTAGGTATTACCGAAATGTATACCTACTGTTTCACTGAAGGACTTGACTTTGTGTGCTCATTAACCAAAGACACACCGGATCAGCAGCGGCACTTGTCATTCACAACGGCTCCGTGCAAGCGAAATTAACTCTTACATTGAAATATTATGTGACGTACTGTATTGATCTGCTATGCGGCAGCGGGGTCAGTGGCATCTTTGACACGCCTGATGTTTCTCCTAAGTAGGTGCATAAGCAATACTTACAAGTTTAAGTGTGGTGGTGTTGTGTACTTAAGTCTAAGTGTATTGTAAATAAATGAGCAAATAAAAAAGTTTGTTTCTTTTTCCTCGCTTCTTTCGTATACAAGAGATAAGGCGTAAGCATGGTGTCTGACATAAGCATAATAAAAGTTAATTTGGGGGCTAAACTAAATTGGGGGGCACTGGGTGGATCTTTGCATCCCGGCGGCGCATATGCTAAAGACAGCCCTGCTGGTAAACTCTGAGGGTCCCATTACGTTACACACTCTGGCATATAAATCAGACTGAAGTCTCTGGACAGGACACAATACATGACTGAAGCAGTGTGAATAATTTGAGAACGATTCATTATTTACCACACAAGCAGAAGGGTTGGCTTGCTGTTTATCTAATAAATGCAAGGTGATATTTATTTGTGGGCAAAGAGGATGTTCCTGCCTTCACAAACTGACATTGCCAGTTTTGTGGTTTAAATGGGGACGGTGCCTTCCTCTCGGTGTGTCAGTACCATAAGATATTTGAGACCCATTAACGTTGATTTATTCCCACCGAGGCTGGCTGTTCCTTAGCATATGCAAATGGCATGGCATCATTCATCTCCCATAGGAGTCAGCTCTGCTGTCTAATTAGGCTACCTGCCAAAATGTTTTCCAAACACACTTAACCTCCCCCCCACCCCACCAACCAACTTTTACATCAAGATTTTTCTCCTCCTTTTGAGACCATGAATATTCCTCCCAGCTACTAAGCCTATGAATAATTCCTTTTCTTCTCTGCATGTTGTTGTTACCTGCCAGGTATTCATGGATCATAATTATGTGCTCTCAAGCCTCCGCTGCTTAAATATTGCCCACTCAGTCTCTGCCTTTAAAATAGTGTACTCTTTATTTCCCCACTAATTTAAGCAAAAGCTAAGGGGATAGTGCTCTCCCCAGCGCCATTATGGAGACCGTGTTTGTGGAGCACTTTGATCAATGCTAAGGGTGAGATTGCCTGTTGTCTTTGTCCATGCAGTTTTCTTGGCAGGAATGCTGGAGTGGCTTGCCGGTTCCTGCTCCAGGTGGATCACGTTTGGTCAAAACTCTCCACAATGACCTGTCCATCTTGGGTGGCCCTGCACGGCATAGCTCATAGCTTCTCTGAGTTATTCAAGCCCCTTCGCCACGGCAAGGCAGTGATCCATGAAGGGGAGTGAGAGATTTTACCTTCTTGGGCTCCACGATCACTGCAGATGGTGACAGCAGTCATGAAATTAAAAGACACCTGCTTCTTGGGAGAAAAGCAATGACAAACCTAGACAGCATCTTAAAAAGCAGAGACATCACCTTGCCAACAAAGGCCCGTATAGTTAAAGCTATGGTTTTTCCAGTAGTGATGTATGGAAGTGAGAGCTGGACCATAAAGAAGGCTGATCGCCGAAGAATTGATGCTTTTGAATTATGGTGCTGGAGGAGACTCTTGAGAGTCCCATGGACTGCAAGAAGATCAAACCTCTCCATTCTGAAGGAAATCAGCCCTGAGTGCTCACTGGAAGGACAGATCCTGAAGCTGAAGCTCCAATACTTTGGCCACCTCATGAGAAGAGAAGACTCCCTGGAAAAGACCCTGATGTTGGGAAAGATGGAGGGCACAAGGAGAAGGGGATGACAGAGGACGAGATGGTTGGACAGTGTTCTCGAAGCTACCAGCATGAGTTTGACCAAACTGCAGGAGGCAGTGGAAGACAGGAGGGCCTGGCGTGCTCTGGTCCATGGGGTCACGAAGAGTCGGACACGACTAAACGACTAAACAACAACAAGGGAGAGGATTCACCTAATGATCATTGTCAGTAAAAGCCCTGCAAAAGGACTTTGGCTTGGCTTTTCGCTCTCTGCTACTCTCACCACCACCACTCTGAAACTGGCAGGGGTGTGTGTGGCAGTAGGACCCCCAAGAATAGCCTGCAGGGAGAGGAGAGGAGAGGAGAGGAGAGGAGAGGAGAGGAGAGGAGAGGAGAGGAGAGGAGAGGAGAGGAGAGGAGAGGAGAGATCATTCTGGTAAACTGAAATGCTTGCAGTGACAGGACGCTTGTCATAGTATTTTTAGAATTAATTTCCCCATAGGAACCAGAAAAGGGCTGGGCTGTGGTCTGCTGATCCAACAGCAGTAGAACTAGAAAATAGTCAAGACTGAAGAGCAATCAGGACCAGAGGTCAAGCAAAGATGCAGGAGCAAGCCAAGAGTCAGGATCAAAGACTAAACAAGGGTGTAGAGCAACACCAGAGCTCAGGAAGACATTGTTGCTTACAGCCATAGCTTGGACATAGTAACTGAAAGTGGAGAGACTTTATGAATACAACTCTCCATTTTCATAAGCAATTTCTGAGGCTTGCCTCCTTTGTTTCTGTAGTTTGTAAGTTTGGTTGCTTCCTCTCACTATGTTCTAAGTCCAGTGCTTTTTTTCTGGGGGGACGCAGAGGTACACATACCCCTAAACATTTTGTGAATCTAACAGGAGAAGAAACTAAAATGTTTCAAATTTATAGTTTCTTCTCTAGCACAGCGAATCATCAGTTCCGTTGCTATTCCCGATGGCGGCCTCATTTCCTGTCACGGTGTTTCCTGAGTTTCAGGCGGAAGTGAGCATTTAATGTGGAAGTTACTGTGAGCTGTAAGCTGTGTAATATGAGGTAATGCATATTCTTTGTACTTTTGTCCATTTACTGTATTCATTTCCCCCAATTTGAACTATAAAATGGTGGTTTTTCATAAGTCAGAATGAAACTATGCCTAAACAATTTTTAAGGAAAAAGTACTGTCTCTGTGTCTCCTCAAAAAGCTTCTCTCACTAAAAGCCTTTGGCTGGTCCTCCAGAAAGAAGCTTGTCACAATGCAGTATGTCACCATTACTTTAGCAACCTTGACCAACAGAAGTTATTGTTCCATATCAGCTCAGCTTTTATGGTCCTTTACAATGTGTATTACATGTGCATTTTCAGAGGTCTACAAATATCGTATTCCTGTGAAAGCAAGAATAGAAACAACCTAAAGTGCTCACCAACAGTATGTACAAAAGAGCAAACTCAATATTGTTGCTGCCCAAGCCTAGCCAACCCACACTAACCTTTGGTAAAGGCCTTGGCTACTGCCGGGCAATGTGTTTTGTTCAGAGGTGCCACCTTTTCAACTAATCGTGGAAGCTTTTGTGTGGGTGCCTTTCATACAAGGAACAAAACCAGGAAGCTTGGTAGTTTAGTCTCTTCCTATTGACATATGTCTTCCAAATGGCCAAGGACAGTGGCAGACTTGGGTACTATGCATGGCTGTCAACGTTTCCCTTTTTTAAAGGGAAATTCCCTTATTCCGAATAGGATTCCTCGCAAAAATTGACAGCTATGTGGAAGCCCAAAATTTGGCACCCTCTCCCAGCCTTTCCAGGGGTGGGTAAGGAGGAGACTAAGCTTATCATATCAAGCCCACCAGATGTTTTGGACTACAACTCTCATCATCCATGACAGTTCATAGAATAACAGAGTTGGAATGAACCGGAGGGTCATGTAGTCCCACCCCCTGCAATGCAAGAATCTCAAATAAAGTAGACCATGCTGGCTGGGGCTGATGGGAAAGGTCCAAAAACATCTTTTTATTATTAAAACATTTATACTTTAAAACATTTTATAATGTTTTAAATTGAACCTGTTTCCAGAATGTCTTAACTGTTTTATAGTGCTTTTCTTTTTAAAATGTGGATTTGTTTGCTTCCCTGGGTTCCTTTGGGAGGAAGGACGGGATATAAATTCAATAATTAAATAAATAATGACAGGTTGAGAAAGGCAGTGACTCTCTAGGGTTTCAGACAGGGCTCTTTTCCTTGAGGTGCATGGGACTGGATCTGGGACCTTCTTCACGCCAGGCATGTGCTCTGTCACTGAGCTGCAGTACTTGTTTACCTTTATTTTCAGTTTAGATAGGGCATCATGGCTTCTTGGGTGCAGAAGAAGCCGAATATAAACTAAGCACAACAACAAAGCAGCCAGCAGACTGTGTCCCATGAGGACCCAATCTCATTTAAACTTCTGGGCTCCCATGAAAGCTGTGGAGACTACCGCTATGATCTGAAGCATGTTTTCTTGGGAATAATTCCCACCAAACTAATAGGACCCACTTCTGAGTCAGTGTGTTCAGGATCTGTGAAAAGCCAAGATTACAAGCACGAGCTGAGGACTGAGTGGTCCAAAAACACGAAAGAAGCCAATAAAGCACAAGTAAATTAAAGAAGCAATTATGTAAATGCCAATGCAATCGCATCCCGGACCAGATGGAATCATTGCTGAGTTTTATAAGAAAACATTAGTCGTCGTTGCAGGTAAATTAACTTCTCTTTTTAATGAGTCTGAGAGAGCAAGGAGACACAGAGAACAACAAAGGAGGCGGATATGGTAATACAAGAGAAAGTGAATCCCTGATGAGAAAAGGGCTGGAGCTCAGGGACAGAGCACAAGTTCTGCATGCAGAAGGTCACAGGCTCACTTTGTATCTCCAGGTGGGGCTGGAGAAAAATTCCACCTGAAAGCTTGGAAGGCTACTGCCAGCCAGGAGAGCAGATAATATGGAGCTTGCTGGACCAATGGCCCCCAAATGGTACAGTGGTACTTCGGGTTACAGACACTTCAGGTTACAGATGCTTCAGATTACAAACTCCACTAACCCAGAAATAGTACCTCAGGTTAAGAACTTTGCTTCAGGATCAGAACAGAAATCATGCTCCGGCAGTATGGCAGCAGCGGGAGGCCCCATTAGCTAAACTGGTACCTCAGGTTAAGAACAGTTTCAGGTTAAGAACGGACCTCTGGAACGAATTAAGTTCTTAACCTGAGCTACCACTGTATAAGCAAAATGCTGGTACCCTGTCTACAACTTCATTAACACCCTTCTACAACTTCACTAGCATCTCTCAGTATTGTGAACAACATCGAACTTACCCTTTGTTGGTATCTTTATGAACTTACCTAAAAAGCTAAAGGAAAAGGAAGACTGAGTTAAGCATTTGACAAACCTATCAAAACCAGACATTATAAGTTCATCTTAAATTGGGTAGGTCATAAGTCTCTGTGGCTTTACACAAGGTTTTGTATTTTTCTCCAGAGATTGATAAAGAATGTATAATTATTTTGGTAATTATTGTATGTATATCAGTCACCAACGTGTTGCATGAGTCGTACTACTCCTATCAGCAGCACAGGTTTCATTCTTCTAGCAAAAATGGTATAAGGCAACTGCTTGTTATTTGTAGATTATAATATATGTTATTTTGTTGTTGTTGTACTACCCTTTCCAAGTGGTTCCCCCCTCTTTGTACTCATGTAGCGTGCTCATGAGCACAGTATTTTTCTTTCACAAAGAGCCAGTGTGTGGGATACAGCACAAAAGCAAGGAGCTTTGGCCTTTGTACACACCCCTGTAGTCCCAGTCCAGATTAGCCCCCAGCCCTACCATTTGCATAGGCGGGGGACGACTCTCATGGGAATGAATGGGAGGTTCCTCAGCATCCAGATTGAGGGCAACACACTGGCTCTTAAGATGTTTTATGGAAATAGACAGATAAATTCACATTAGCACGGATTAGCATTTCGGACAGTGGCTGGATTAAGAAGGTATCCATGATACGATTTCGAACTTATTTCTTTTTCAAGGCAAGGGGAAAATAAAGTTTTGGATTTGGTGAGGCAGCTTGTTTTGCTTTAGATTTTCATGGGTTGTTGGAGGTGGTTAATACCCAGAGAACATCCCCTTTCTGCCTGACCTTCAAGGTCAATAACTTCCTGCCAAAAACCTACTTATCCAAAGTGTCATGGAGTAATCAGTATTGAATAGTTTTCTTTCCACAGTTACATTAGAGCTGTTCAGAAAGGTTTCCCTTGGAATCCCTGGAACCCGGTGGAGGAACATGTTTGCAGCATCCTATCCTCACCCAGTAACTATGGATTGTGGGTTAGGATTGCTCCATAAGTGGCTGTGTGGAGTGATTTGAAAAGTGCTTCCAGGATGCCTTTAAATGTCATAAAGCAAGGGGAGCCAATGTGATGCACAGGCTGTTCTGTGAAGGTACCATGTTCAATTCCTGGCATCTCCAAGTAGGGTCGAGAATGCCTTTGTTGGCGATACTGAACTAGATGGGCCACTGGTCTGACTCAGCAGAAGACAGCTTTCTATGTAACACAGTATTGATATGTGCTTTCCCGTGCAATCACAACTGCTGGTTAAGTCTGGATAGAATTAAACAGAGGCTAATGTGCTACCTTAGGGATGCGGGTGGCGCAGGGACGCAGGTGGCGCTGTGGGTTAGACCACAGAGCCTAGGACTTGCCGATCAGAAGGTCGGCGGTTCAAATCCCCGCAATGGGGTGAGCTCCCATTGCTCGGTCCCAGCTCCTGCCAACCTACCAGTTTGAAAGCACGAAGTGCAAGTAGATAAATAGGCGGGAAGGTAAACGGCGTTTTCATGCACTGCTTTGGTTTGCCAGAAGTGGCTTAGTCATGCTGGCCACATGACCCGGAAGCTGTACACCAGCTCCCTTGGCCAATAAAGTGAGATAAGCGCTGCAACCCCAGAGTCGGTCATCACTGGACCTAATGGTCAGGGGTCCCTTTACCTTTACCTTTAAGGTGCTACTGCCTTGCAATGCTTCCCCCCCTTTACTATTAAAATGTAAGTCACTATTGGCTTACATTGATATTGAACTGTAAATGCATGTATACTAGGTCTAGATGGCTTTAAGAAGTTCCTGGTTAGATGCTGGACTGTTTTCTGTGCAACTGGAGGTGATCCATAATTTAAATGGACTTTGAAGCAACAAGTGACCGGGGGCTCAGATGCTTTCTGAAAACAGGCAACTCTCAATTCGACAAGGTGCCAAGTGCTCTCAAAGTCCCCTGGATTTTAGTATTATTATTTTTGGCTCATTGTTTCATGAGCAGCACCTGCTACAACTGTCCACTCTACTAATTTGAAGCAGCTGCAGTATAAAAGGGCTATGGGGGGGGGTGATAGAGAAGCACTTACTGAAGCAAAGGGTGAAAATAGATATGAGAGATATGAGCTGCTGCTGATACACATCTCTTTGATTCCCCAATTCCTTGTGATGTGATATTAAATCTGTCATCTATCTATCCATCATCTATCTATCATCTATCTATCATCTATCTATCTATCTATCTATCTATCTATCTATCTGTCTATCTATCATCTATCTATCTATCTATCTATCTATCTATCTATCTATCTATCTCTATCTAATCTATCATCTCTCTCATCTATCATCTATCTATCATCTATCATCTATCTATCTATCATCTATCTATCTATCTATCATCTATCTATCTATCATCTATCTATCATCTATCTATCTATCTATCATCTATCTCTATCTAATCTATCATCTCTCTCATCTATCATCTATCTATCATCTATCATCTATCTATCTATCATCTATCTATCAATCATCTATCTATCATCTATCTATCATCTATCTATCATCTATCTCTATCTAATCTATCATCTCTCTCATCTATCATCTATCTATCATCTATCATCTATCTATCTATCATCTATCTATCTATCTATCATCATCTATCTAACATCTATCTGTCTGTCTGTCTGTCTATATCTATCTATCTATCTATCTATCTATCTATCTATCTATCTATCATCATCATCATCTATCTCTATCATCTATCATCTATCTAATTTCGTTCTTTCCATATGCTGCTCAAGGTGGCCAACAGTACAAAATTATATAATAAAACTATAATATAAAAAGAATCATATCTAGATGTATGATGTGACAGACTGATTAGAAAATGTAAAATAGACTGGCTGGATATTGAATTGCTTTTAAAATGTTGCATGAATGAATCAGCACTACCAAGAGAGATCCTCTGACATCAGTACTAATGCAAATCAATAACATTATCATTATCCCGGATGAAGAATATGGATGGGTGTCAGTCTGGGTTTCCCTCAGTTACTTGTTTTTCATATCTTAAGCTCAGGTCTGCATTTCCCCCACATCATATCATGATTTATTTATTTTAAAAGTGCTTGTGAGAATTCACCAGCACTTTTGTGTGAATGTCTCCTAATAAAGGGCACGTTTGTATTCAGGTTTTGCCAAAGTAACACCATTTTGTATGTCATTAGCACTAATATGTGCTTTTTAATACATATTCTACCCCAGCATGCACATTGAAAAATTCAGAGATGTGCAAATTTCAATGCGTGGCTGTGTTTTGGGTCTCATATTGTTCAGGAAAGTGTGAATTAGGTAGATTCATCTTTAAAGGTGAACTGAATTGAAGTTATCCCCCATCACTAATGAAGCAGTGAGCAATTCATTTATCATTTTCAATAATGGTACAGATTAAAAAGGGATTGCAAACATCCTAGAGTAGGTGCAGAAAACCTCTGTCCCTCCAGATGTTGTTCCCATTAGCCTCAATAAGCATTGCCAATTGCCAGCAGTGATGGGAGTTGTAGTCCAACAATATATGGAAGGCCACACCTCCTAGATGATGAGGATAAACGCTCAGAACATTCACCACAACAATATTCAAGAGCTTGTGACAAAATGAAATTCGACAGGCTGGGCAAATGCAGGAGCACAAGAACATGAGAGATAGAAAAAAAGGCAAGGCAGGCAGATGTACCTTCAAGGACATTTTAGGTGTTTGATAGATTATCAAATGCATTCCTCTGGAAACATGATCTGAAGTTCTCTGTAAGGATCAGGAGATTGATCCACCTAGAATACCACATGGCATACAGTTTAGATAATGTGGATGCAGTTCATTGATCATTATATTTTACCACCATTCTCGTCATTTTGTTTTCGCACAAGTCCCCTTGCTAGAGTACATTGCAGATAGCGTGTTTCTATAATGCAGTTCTGTATCTGAAATGTCTCAGTAAACTCAGCGGGGAAATCCAAGCTTTCAAATATGTCTCTGGTCTACATTAAATGGGGATTTATTTTATTTTGGGGGGGGTGGGATACAGCAGCCGCAAACTCAGGTTAGGGAAATTGTGGATCTGAGCCAGTCAGCAAGTCCTTAATTCATCCCATTTGTACAGAGGCTTTTGTGATATGGCCATTAATGGCACAATCTCCTCTGGGCTTTGTCCGCAGGATTTCAGAGCCTTCTTTGGTGCAGAGGATGGTTAGCGCTGAGGGAATGCACTGGCAGCATAACGTTCAAGCTGGTTGTCCATGATAACCAAATAAAAGGAGAATTATTAATTAAATGCTTTACTTTCAAAAGAGGATTTAATACGAAAGAGGCCAAGTGAACAGCTGCTTTGCGTTCACCTTGCAAAGGTACTGGCATTGAATGGTGGCAACAAAGATGCTGAATGCACTGATAAATGAACAATGGTGCTGTGTTCTTGAGCTAGCCAACGTTCTCACTGCACAATATCTCCAATCCTGGACAACACCACCAATAGATGCAAAGCAATCACAGAGTGATTCAACTATCCTGCAGTTTACCCCTGCCCCCAATAAACCACAGAGCCTAGGACTTGCCGATCAGAAGGTCGGTGGTTCGAATCCCCGTGACGGGGTGAGCTCCCGTTGCTCAGTCCCTGCTCCTGCCAACCTAGCAGTTTGAAAGCACATCAAAGTGCAAGTAGATAAATAGGTACCGCTCCAGTGGGGAGGTAAACGGCATTTCCGTGCGCTGCTCTGGTTCGCCAGAAGCAGCTTAGTCATGCTGGCCACATGACCCGGAAGCTGTACACTGGCTCCCTCGGCCAGTAAAGCGAGATGAGCTACGCAATCCCAGAGTCGGCCACGACTGGACCTAATGGTCAGGGGTCCCTTTACCTTTACCAATAAACCTGGGGGTGTAATTCTCTCCCCCCCCAGATTAAAAATGAATGCACACCATGCTACACTCAACAAGGTGTGGGGGGGTATCATTGATCAGCATTCAGAACAACGTCTAGGCAAAGTTATGATGGTTGCTCCTTGCAGAAGTAGGACAACCCACTCAGTAGATCCTCCAAATGTCCTACCCTTCTTTTTGCCCGATTGCAGCTCAGATCTGGGACCATGCTTTCCAGTCAATGGTGATGTTTGGGGGATTTCCCAGCAGCTCTCAGCTATAGCATATCAGGACAGTCAGATACATCCTTAACTGGTTCTCCTCAGGAAGATGTTATTACCCATCTACTGGGAGAGAGAATGTGGGTTCAATGTTTCACAAGGTTTCTCAATTCTGGCAGGTGATGGATTGTTTAATTTTGTAGGGCACACGCCATCTATCACCAAGGAATGCGGGATAAATTTTGCGGTGTGGTTCTCTAGCCAAGTAACGTGTTCTAATGCATATGCTTAGATAGCATGTGCTTAAAAGAATGCATAAATTAGTGAAAATAGCTTACAAAGGTGCATTGTGTTAGGGGAAATTGCACTGTTAGTCTTTTATACTATGCATTTTTGAAAGTTTGTGTTACCATGTGGTGAATGCTATGTTGGTTTCCTGCTATGTGGCATCTCAACGTCCTTTTTCACAAGTCTGAACCTATGGCATCAATACACAGGCAATATTTACAGCAGATAATGAATCAGCACATTGAGTGTTAGGCAGGCAACACTTGTGTTTTCTTTTTTAACCTTCTTGTACTTATCCGTCCTCTCGGCTAGCAAGTGGAACAATCCTAATAATTACTGAGAAAGACTGAGTTTTATTTCTTTACAGAAGGAAATTGAACTGAATGCCATATTGCGTATCTGGGACACTGGTTTTCCATTAACTTTTATGTTATCTCTCCATTCCAGTTATCTCCTCAAGGACAAATGGAGGCAAGTCATTTTATTTTTATTTGTGTGAACACTGACCATATGAGGAATTAAACTACACCAGCCTCTACAAGTTGACAAAAAGCACTGTAAATACTTAGAAGTGGCTGTAGAAATAATATAGCAAACCTGCTTGAAAGAGGTGTGCGTGTGTGGCACAGAATATTTCTACAGATACAACTATTCACAGTGTTCATTTTCCCCCTGCCTCTTTCTCATATTTTCTGCCTCTTTTGAACTGCAAGGAGTGTAAGGTAGGGATGAGGGAGAAATTTGATTCTGTTTTCATTCAATGTGACCGTTCACATTTTCTGAAACAATATGTGAACCCAAACACATCAGTCCTTTGAAATTTGAACTTCAATGAATTTTGCAAGGCAGCCCTTCAGCCAAGTAATGTGTACAGGAATGTACACACTAGGGTAAAGTGTGCATTATATTAAAGTTATTGCATTATATTAAGGAAGAGTGTATTCTGAATTGTAAAGCAAATGTGTTTATTAGGAGAAATTCGTATGAAAAGTCTCGTGAATTTTCATGACTTAAAAAAAAAAAAGAACTGATGTGCAAATGTGGAGAATGCAAAACTTAAGAATGCAAAAATGAGAAACTGAAATGGACAGATTTGCCCATGTGAAGTATCCAAGGATGGTGTGTATGTTTCTTCCCATTAAAGTTTTATCCAGAACTTTTCCTGGCTGTCTGATTCCTGACTTGGAAAAACCTCATAGGAGGAGCTATCTCATTATGTCTTCCCCTGAGTTTATATCAAATCACAGGACGCCAAGACGAGTGACTGACATTTGATGGGTTCCTCCTTCCTCTCTACTGTTTTTTGGGTGGGGGTGGGGGTGGGGGATACTATTGTTTTGTGGTGATATTATGTTTTTTAGTTTGTTGTAACCTATCATGACCGAAGCAGAACCTCTCAGACATATGTAACTTGTGTCTCCATAAGTGGTTGGATGGAATTTTTTTGTATTCACCACTTTACAGGTACAAGGTTTTTACTGTTTAATATATAAAGCCCTTAGCAGCTTGAAACTAAAAAGGTCACAAAAAGGTCTTGAAAATGGTGGAATGGGGGCGGGGCATGCACTCCACTGACATAGGTGGAATTGTCATCAACTGTGTGTATGTTTGTGTGCATGCATGGTGTATGTTTGTGTGCATGATGGCAGAAAGTGAGGAGGAATTAAAGAACCTTTTATTGAGGGTGAAAGAGGAGAGCGAAAAATATGGTCTGAAGCTCAACATCAAAAAAACGAAGATCATGGCCACTGGTCCCATCACCTCCTGGCAAATAGAAGGGGAAGAAATGGAGGCAGTGATCAAGAACAACATATCTATCATCTATCTATCTAATCTATCTATCTAATCTATCTATCTATCTATCTATCTATCTATCTATCTATCTATCTATCATCTATCTATCATCTATCTATCTATCTATCATCTATCTCTATCTAATCTATCATCTCTCTCATCTATCATCTATCTATCATCTATCTATCTATCTATCTATCTATCTATCTATCTATCTATCTATCATCATCATTACCTATCTATATCTATATCTATCATCTATCTATCATCTATCTATCTATCTATCTATCTATCTATCTATCTATCTATCTATCTATCTATCTACCTATCTATCTAGCAAGCTAGCTATCTAGCTATCTATCCTATCTATCTATCTATCTATCTATCTATCTATCTATCTATCTATCTATCTATCTATCATCTATCTAGCTAGCTAGCTATCTATCTAGCTATCAATCCTATCTATCTATCTATCTATCTATCTATCTATCTATCTATCTATCTATCTATCTATCATCTATCAATCTATCTATCTATCTATCTATCTATCTATCTATCTATCTATCTAATCTATCTCTATCACCTATCTATCTATCTAATCTCTATCTTCATCTATCTATCATCTATTCATTTGTCTGAGAGGTTCTGCCTTGTGTGATAATACAATAATACAAGTCTCTCAACTTGGTATTTCAAACATCTCTTACTCCCCCACCCCCATAGTATGAGGAATACCTGTGATCTTGACAATCTACATGCCACAGGTGTGGCTGGCAGGGCTTCTGAGCATTTATCCAGGATATTGAGTGCAAATAAGTTTGCTTTTGCCATTCTCTATCCACAGGGTGTTAGGTATGTGTTTGAGGCTGGATACCCCAGTTGAACATTCTTTCATCAAATTCCAGGGAAGGTGTGGACACACCTGTTAGCATTTTCATTCTCCATTGCTGTTGGATCTCGTGATCCACTGTTTACATTCCTTTGTGATAGGAGTGTGGGAACGGAACTAGACCCTGTACTTCCATCCTATGTGCTTTTGTTCTTTCTCTTTGTTCATTGATTTCGGACAGAGCAGACGTGTGAAGCTGCTGCTCACACTAGCCATGTACGTTGTTTTGATTTGTAAATAAAGGAAGCTTTCATGATGCCAGTGCCTCCACAGCCTCGCTTCTTGCTGTTACTCTGCTGATGCATTAGTGTCCCACAGCTCCACCAGAGGTGGTCGCTGGACACCTGCGTGCGCTCCTGGACCAGTCCATGGCCGAGGGAGTTGGCACGTTCAACACCCTTTGAAATGACATAGATTTCAAGGGGAGTGGAATTTAATTATGCCCACAAGAAGCAAAAGAGGCAGATGGGTACTGGCATTTTGAAAAGCTTGAGAGCAATCCTTTTTCCTTCAAAGCACAGTAGAGAACCTGTAAAACCTCCAGGTGCTGTGGGACTTCAACTCCCATCAGCTCCACCTGGTACCGCCAATGGTCAGGGGTGATGGGTATTGTAGTCCACTGATATCTGGAGGGCCACAGGTTCCCTATCTATATCTTAAAGGGTGTCTTTTCCTTCCTAGAACAGAAAGGGGGGATCGACAATTAGGGTTATTTACTTAATACATTCATATCCCATTCTCTCTCCCAAAGGAGACAAGGGCAGCAGAAACAGAAGCAATGATGACGATAGCAGATCAGTCGATAATATATATGCATATACTGTATATATTAAGAACAATTTAAACTTCTAAAAATATTTCAGTGAAGGTTGGTGGTGGTGGGGAAGTGTTGGAATATTTACCAAACTGGACCTATCTGCGCTATGAGTCAAAACGTAACTGTATAAATAAATGTATTTAAAGGAATGCCAATGCATTTTTTATAACACCTTTGGTCCCTGGAAGATCTCACTGAGCTTTCATTCTCACTTTCAACATATACTGGAAAGTAATAGTTAAACCTCAGGTGGTTCTTCTGTGAGACAAAGAGCCACAGGCAATAGATTCTGAATGCTATCAAAAGATGACAAGTTGACAGTTATTTAATTTATGATTACATTTTTTTTAACCCTAGGGAGGGCACCATTTATTTATTTATTATTTTTGCCTCATATGCCAAAATATGTGGGTAGACCTACCTAGAGTTCGAAAAGAATCAACTGATGTTGACAGCAGAAATTTTATTAGTCAAACAACAATCAAGTAAAGACATTGCAACAAGGAATGGAAGAGATCTTTGTTCAGCCCGTATGTTAAAGCAAACGGATGTTATTTACTGGTTGTGAACCTATATGTGGATCAGAACATATTGATCAATTGGACTGTGCCCCCATCCAAATTTTTTGATGTAGTGTAAGTATTTTTTGATGTATAAATAAATGTGTCTTTCATTTTAAATGCACACTGTGTGTGTCTTTTCATTTGAAGCAAGGGGGGATTTATAACTTAATAATGTCTGTGATGGGAGCGACACAGATGGCGCTGTGGGTTAAACCACAGAGCCTAGGACTTGCTGATCAGAAGGTCGGCAGTTCAAATTCCTGCAACGGGGTGAGCTCCTGTTGCTCGGTCGCTGCTCCTGCCAACCTAGCAGTTCAAAAGCACGTCAAAGTGCAAGTAGATAAATAGGTACCGCTCTGGCGGGAAGGTAAACAGCGTTTCCGTGCGCTGCTCTGGTTCGCCAGAAGCAGCTTAGTCATGCTGGCCACATGACCCGGAAGCTGTACCCTGGCTCCCTTGGCCAATAAAGCGAGATGAGTGCCGCAACCCCAGAGTCGGCCACGACTGGACCTAATGGTCAGGGGTCCCTTTACCTTTACCTTAATGTCTGTGGTATCAATACGTCCTTAGAGAGTCATATTTAACTCTGTGCATTTTTACTCAGAAGTAAGTCGCACTATGCCAATGGGGTTTTGTCCCTTGTATGTGTCTAGGATTGCAGCCTTATTGTAACCACTGGATCTAGACCAACAAAGGGCATCCTGTTTTCTAATCCTCAATAGAGGATTACATGCAGAAGGTGTCAGATTCTGAAACCCTGGGGAGCTGCGGCCAGTCAGAATAGACAATACTGAACTCAATGGACCAATGGTCCTCTGGGCTCCCATCATCTCCAGCTCTCATCAGCTCTGACTAGCTTGATCAAAGGTCATTGATGATGGGTATTGTAGTCCAGCAGTATCCTGTAGCTGCACCCCTGTAGCTGCACCCCAGTTTTAGAAGATCAGGATTGACTGCTTTATACTATGTCAGAACTGCCATGTTGGGTAGTATTACTGCAAGATTTGGAGGAATACTTCAAGAAAGCAGGAGCTGTTATTTAATCATTACGGTACCATACACTAGATTATGAACATCTTAAGCTGTTATTGTCTTGGCTCCTGCCCCAAACACACAGACAGAGGCTCTTAGTTGTAAGTAAGATCTTTATTCAGGTAAGTAATGGCACAGGCTCAACAGCAGAAATAGTGCTCAAGGGTAAGATTCAGGAACAGTTCAAGAAGTTCAGAGCTGGATGGCAGCAATGAAGATGTCCCAACAAATTCCCTCATCCCTCCTGCCAAGCTTTTAAAGGTAAGGCATGGCATGCTCACTTGTAAGAGTCTCCCACCTTGCAGGAAAATCAAGCTTGCAAGTGTGGTAGCCCTCCTCCCATCCACAAAGGGTGACACCTCCCTTTAGGCAAAAGGTCTGCTGCTTTCTGCCAGTCTCTTGTTCAGTCACTGCTGCCACCTGTTCACCCTCCACCCATGAGGCTCTCTTCTCTGCAGGAGAGTCAGAGGGGAGAGGTTTCCTCTTCCAAAGTGACTGAAGTTGGGCTGGAAATGGGATACCTGCTCTCCTCCAATCTAGGTTTCCATCATTGCCTCTGTTTCTTCATCCTCCTCCTCTTCCATTCGGGCTTGCCAATCCATGCCCAGTTCCAACACTGCTGCAGGGTTCGTGACAACTAATACAGTACCTTCTTTTCTTCCCTGACTCAAAGTAATAGGAGTGCTTTGTCCATGGTGCTGATTTTGTTCCACTGCTGGGACAATGCATTTTCTTTTGCTAATTCCACTACAGATACCTTTACTTTGTCCAATACATTTTTTTTTTTTAAAAAAGGATAATTTCTCTCTTAAATTCTCTGTGCTGGTGGAGACATTACTTACCATAGTGCCCTTTAATTTTCATTTAACTGAAAACACTTCCGCAAAAATGAAGACCCCAGAGAGTAAGAACTGTTCCTTCATTCATGCTTTGCTAAATGCTCACTTCACATTCCCATGCAAAGTTGAGCACTGCTTTTCCCATTCCAAAGATGTGCAAGAGGTTAGGCTCTGCAAGGTTGTTTCCATCTTTCCTCGTAGTTGCTCCAGATTCTTGATCCTTTTGGTTCCTAGATACTTCAGGGGATACAAGTAGGGACAGAGGAATTATTACCAAGGTCTAGTCTCTTGTACTATTCCCTATTATGTCAGCAGCACTCCAGATACTGTAGTACCACTTCACATTGCAGATGTGGGCCGCAAAAGGTACAACGGGCTTGTAGACCATCTAGTCTAGGAATGGGGAACCTATAGTCTTCCAGTTGTTGATGGACTATAAGTCCCATCATCCCTGGCCATTGGTCATGCTGGTTGGGGCAGAGGAAGTTGGTGACCAACAGTACCTAGAGGGCCACATATTCTCCACCCTGATATAGTCCAACCCATTTCTTGATCAATGCAAGAAATCCAGTGCTAGATGGCTGTCCTGAAGACCTCCGGTGGGAGAGCCCCATCCCTCAGGAATTTGGCTCCATTGTCAAACTGCAACTCTCACCATCCCTGACCTTTGATCCTGCTAGTTGGGGCTGGTGGGAGTTATAGTCCAAAATGTCTGGAGGGCACCAGGTTGGGGAAGGTTGCTTCAGGCTTTCCAACACATAATTTAGCTGTCTTTGATCTGATGGCTGTATAGACTTTACTGTTTTCTAATGCAGGTTTTTTTCCCTTGTTCTTTTGAGTGAATGTATTGCTGATTTTAGCTTGTATATTGTTCTGTTTTTAAATTGTCCTGGTGGTTTTTAAATTGTCCTGGTGGTTTTGCAAATGGAAAGACAGCATTAAAAAACCATAACTGAGACTGGTGATTGCATACTTTAACTCTAGCTCTGTTTGGAAACAAAGGAATTTATGAATGGAAAAAACCCAAACAAAATGAATCCACCAGGCAGGCCAATAGCTGAATCATCTGCGGCATGTTCATAGGTTACCTAACCAGTACAGCTCTCAGCTGTGACGTTATCTGTTAAAGGTTCAACCATTTTATTACAAACCAAACTATCCCATATATCCCATACCACATTTCCTGTGCTTCTTGACAGGATACATCAAATCGTGCTGAAGAAGATAGGAGTGCATAGCAGTCTCCCAAGTTGTTATTGCTGTCTCTAAGACAGGGATTGGGAACTTGTGGCCCTCCAGGCATTGTTGGACTGCAAGTACCATCATCCTTCAACATTCATATTGGATGAGGATGATGGGAGTCCAAGAGCATTAAGTGCACCACAGGTTCTGCAACCCTGGACTAACCCTTTTTCACCTCAGTAGAAGGAGAAGAAGAGTTTGAATTTGATATCCTGCTTTATCACTACCCGAAGGAGTCTCAAAGCTGCTAAACATCTCCATTCCCTTCCTCCCCCACAACTAACACTCTGTGAGGTGAGTGAGGCTGAGAGACTTCAGAGAAGTGTGACTAGCCCAAGGTCACCCAGCAGCTGCATGTGGAGGAGCGGAGACACGAAACCGGTTCACCAGATTACGAGTGTACCACTCTTAACCACTACACCACAGTGGCCCAGCTCC
The DNA here is from genome assembly GCF_964252035.2 of Podarcis erhardii. NCBI lineage: Eukaryota > Metazoa > Chordata > Lepidosauria > Squamata > Lacertidae > Podarcis > Podarcis erhardii. The sequence continues at coordinate 22,916,119 of NC_138508.1, read as the reverse complement.
ATTACAAGTGGAATGGCCATGTGTCCTATTTCAGAGGACAGTCCGCTCTCTGAATTAGTCCTCTGTATGACAGGGTTTTCTCTTTGAGGAGCTGGCCTACTCAGTGCTAGTTCCCTGTCCGTATCATTATTTCCCTTTATTATTGACTTCCAGGAGAAATTTAAAAGCATTCCTGCTCACCCAGGCATTTGATGCCTGAAAGATACAGGCCAGGACAACCTTAACATGAGCACTCCAAGGTGATGTGATTGCTCTAAAATGTTTTTAGATGCCTTTGAGTGTTTTCAGATGTGCCATATGTTTATAGATTTGTAAGCTTGTTTTAAATATGTTTTTGATCTTATTGTTAAATGGCATTGTTTTAACTTGATGTCTGCTGGGCTCATTTTGGAGGAAGGATAAGATAGAAACTTATTACATAATAAACAAATAAACAAATGCCACTCTAATTAGAAGAAAAGATAACAAAGGAGACCCATGCAGCTCATATAAACCCAAGAAAAGCCTGTTGGATCAGGCCAATGGCCCATCTAGTCCAGCATTCTGCTCTCCCAATGGCCAACCAGATGCCTATGGGATACCCTCACGTAGGACCTGAGTGCAAGAGCTCTCTTGCGTCCTGTGGTTTCCAGCAACAGCTATTGAAAAGCATTGCTGCTTCTGATCATTGAAGCAGAATATAGGCATCATGCCCAGTACCCATTGGGACTTGCTTCTCAATGGGGCTGACTACTGCATAGACATGTAAGCTAAAGGTAAAGGACCCCTGGATGGTTAAGTCCAGTGAAAGGCAACTATGGGGTTGCAGCGCTCATCTCACTTTCATGCCAAGGGAGCCGGCGTTTGTCCACAGACAGCTTTCTGGGTCATGTGGCTAGTATGACTAAATCGCTTCTGGTGCAATGGGACACCGTGACAGAAACCAGAGTGCACAATTTACTTTCCCACCACAGCGGTCCCTGTTTATCTACTTGCATTGGCATGCTTTTGAACTGCTAGGTTGGCAGGAGCTGGGATAGAGCAATGGGAGCCATCTCATTGCAGGGATACAAACCAACAACCTTTTGATCAGCAAGCCCAAGAGGCTCAGTGGTTTAGACCACAGTGCCAAGACATGTATGTGTCTTCTGCATAGTGGCCATGTCTCCCACATTACTGTCCTCTGTTTGAAGGGCTGCCAGAGTCCAATTCAGAAATAAAGAACCCTGAGAAATGAGAGTGATGGAAGGGCTTGCCGGTTTCCATCACCAGTGAACACACCTTCTGTTGTTTCTCCATCACCAATTAGCGTCTGGAGAGCAGGCTGAGCAGGCAACTAGGGTCAACTGGTCAATCTCCCCTGCTGTAGTGAGATGACTATTTGCAAAAGAAATACAGTACGATATTTCTAAATTTGCATCTATACACATAAGTTAGCAGATGCATCCTCTGCATCCTCTTTGTTGGTTTCCCCTTTCTTCAGCAACATGGAAATGGACACCCACATTTTTAAGTCTAGTGTTCTCTGGACAAAAGCTCTGTCTTTGGCATAATGGCCTTTGAGAAAACACCAGTAGCCACAGCTAAATATTTAGTTGCTGGATGGATTTCCAGCACAGAGGCTTAACAGCTATTTCCAGAGTTAGAGAAAATGGATGCATTTCTTTGCTGGTGTTGCAGAGATGTCAGTCAACCACTCTTTTGCTCCTGAGCCCAAAGGTAATAGACTGGCTGAGAAATCTGGACACATTCATTGTACCAGGGGGACGCTGTGCTGCTGGAGTAATGCACATCAGATGAGATGTCACATTTCTCAAGGAAGCGCAGAGGCGTTAAGGCAAGCCAAATCTCTGTTGCTTATATTCCCTTTTGCCTGTCAGGGGAGTAGGGATGGGAATAGAATGCATAAAGTTTCCAGAGGTCCACCTGCATGGCAGGAGCTATTGAGGAAAGGAAGAGAGGTCAAGTGTTGTTGTGTTTTTTTTTGTTTTTTTGTTTTTTACATTTCCCTTCAAATATGGTTGTACCTGCTCACCTATAAATTTAAAGAAATCTAATTGGACAAGGTGATGGGTAGTGAATGCAAAACGCCACCTTCCATTTTAGGAATAAGAAAGCCATGTTTTTCATTTGTTATCAGAAGCAAACTCAACAGTGTTTTAAAATGGCCCTCATAAAGGTTTTAAGTGGAAGCCTGACATGCCACTACATAAAGCTGAATCTGAATATTGGCAAATCAGGGGCCTGGTGAACAGGTTATTCCCATGATTGTGAATTAGACAGTTTTTGTATTCCGAGTAAGTTGCATTTCCTGTTAAGGAGTGAGTAGTCTGAGGCTGAAGGATGTGGGTGGCGCTGTGGGTTAAACCACAAAGCCTAAGACTTGTCAATCAGAAGGTCAGCGGTTCGAATCCTCACGACGGGGTGAGCTCCCGTTGCTCGGTCCCAGCTCCTGCCAACCTAGCAGTTCGAAAGCACATCGAAGTGCAAGTAGATAAATAGGTACCGCTCCGGCAGGAAGGTAAACGGTGTTTCCGTGTGATGCTCTGGTTCGCCAGAAGTGGCTTAGTCATGCTGGCCACATGACCCGGAAGCTGTACTCCGGCTCCCTCGGCCAATAAAGTGAGATGAGTGCCGCAACCCCAGAGTTGGCCACGACTGGACCTAATGGTCAGGGGTCCCTTTTCCTTTTAGTCTGAGGCTGCTCATTGAACCATCATTGCCACTCAAGGCCCAAGTGCCTGCAGTAGCATTATACTGGCACACAAAATATGACCGTTTCTAGACAGGGGCAACCTGTCAACAAAGATCTGTGCTTCATTCACTAGCCACAGGGCTGGACTGTAGTCTTCCCAGCATACAACCATAAGTTGGCTTTTGAGGAAATCCCTTTCATGTGGCTTCGATATTTTATTATTTATTTTGTTATCTTTGAAGTGTGCCTTAAATGCTTTCAGTGTAAGCTGCCGTGAGCATTTTCCCATGGGAAGGAAGTGTATGAATATATTAATAAACGAAAAATAAAATGAATAAAGCACCGAGTGGGCATTGCAAAAGTGATTAGACTTCAGAGTCTCCAGTTCCCCATTTAGACACACAAATCGCAATCCAACACAGACTTCAGAGCACAAAGCCTACTCATTTATTTCAAGTCCCATTGAACTTTATGAGAATTGCAGAAGGGTACATTGTTTGGAGGGAAAGTTCCCATCAGAAGAAGACTCATCCATTTCAAGGTTCAGAACACACTAGGAAAGTTACAGCAAATGATGGGAAATTGAATGTGGGAAGGGTTGTCAAGGGAATCCGAAGGGGGGGGGGAGGGATCTAACAGCTGTGAGAAATTCTGGGGGGGGAACGGCAACAGTGTCAGCTGTGTAAACAACAAAAGTACCTTTCAGTTCCCAATGCGTTTTAAAAGCCAGTCTTTCTCAAGGGAAATTTTGCTGAACAAATGGGTAAGGCTGTTGAATCTGTTCCTCTGTTGGGTGTTCTCCTGTCACATATTATGAGATAAGGCTGTAGTCAGATGCATGCTTACCTGGGAGCAAGTGATCTTGATCTCGGTGGGACTTATTCCTGCGTGGGCATGCTTACAAGTGTGCTGTTCTGCACTATAACTGCCCAAATAGACTTCAGAACTTGTCATGGTGGCTACTTATTCGTGAGGCAATTTTCCCCTTGAGAAAGACCATGGTTGAAAGTACATCAGGGATTGAAGATAATTTTGTTGTTTGCTGCTGCTGTAGCAGTGCTGTGTGGTATTTCTCCCCTCCTTTCCAAGCAATCGTATTAGCAATAGTAGTAAGAATCAAAATAATTTTATTGCTTCGGAAAGACAATGTATGACAACAGAGTGGGGATTTGCCCATTTTTGTTCTCTCTTAGTTTCTCATCTTTCCAATGTTAAGTTTGTGGAGTCTTTTTCAAAGTCCTCATGAAAGTCCTCATGAAAATTCATTAGCCGTTTAGTGTGAATTTCTCTCTCCCCCCCCACACATTTGCAGGAAATGTTTGCCTAATATACACATTGTTAAAGCAATGCTTCCTAAGACAATGCATTTTTAAAAATGTTGTTTTGTGCATGCTTTCCCATACACATATGCATTTTTCTGAAATAATTTTTATTTGATTTTACATGTGTAAAATTATAACTATACAACCATACACATTAACAGTTAAATGATTCCTCCGAATCTCTGGACTTCCCATCTTCCCTTCAATGGGTCCTTTTGTTAAACCTTTTCTGCTGCATCTTTTTCAGTAGTTCATGTTTTATATAACTCCATTATCTCCATAGTTCTTGCTACATTACAAGTTTTATTGCACTCCTGCTAGTGTTTTCATCTGCTTACAGTGGTCTCTAAGATATGCACATGCATTTTTGTACACATTACTTGGTCAGAGAACTGCATTGCTAAACCCAAGGGGGCACGGATTTTAAAGGATGCCTGCGTATCACCTTTCACATCGTTTTGGAAAGTGCAAATTATGTAGATTTGCCTTTAGTTGAGAATTGAATATCTCCTCCAACTCTATATGGAACGCCGAGCATCAGGGCTTAGCTAGAGCAGAGGGCAACATAGGGACACAAGACGGGTCCTGCTGGGTCAGACCAGTGGCCCATGTGGTCCAGCATAATGTTCTCACAGTGGCCACTACAGGATTCGAGCACAAGTGCACTCTCCCCACCACTGCCGCTGTGGTTTCCGGCAACAGGTAATTCAGAAGAATTTCTGCACCCAAATGTTGAGGCACAGCTATTATGGCAAGTGGCTGTTGATAATCTTGTTGCCCATCTTCTTTGAAAACCATCCTAGTTGATGTCCATCACTGCCTTGTGTGTGTGTGTGTTTTCCGTAGTTTCACTATGTGCAGCATGTAGAAATGCTTTCTTCAATCTGGCCTAAATCTTCCAACATTCAGCTTCATTTCAACATTCTGGTGTTCGACCCACACCTGAATTTAAGGTTGAAAAAATAAGAAATGGAGAGAAGCCGAAGGTGTTAGATGCTCCCACCCCTAGCTCCATCCTAACAACTTTATTCAAAAATAAGATCCCCTGAGCTCAAATGTGGCTTACTTTTCCTGGTTCAGCAAACCTTGGACTGCAGCAGAATGTCTGAGTACCTGAACGTATTGCTCACCCTTCTTCTTCCTCCTTCTCTTCCTCCTCTTTCAATTACATGTTAATCAAACTGGCTCCCTGTTCGTCAAGCAAGCAGAGGACAGCCCATTACACATTCAGCATGTGTGCAGATGCTCAAGTTGACTGATGATTAATTTGTCGGGAGCATAAACGGAATGGTGACACACACAAGGCTTCCAGCAAATTGAATGATGTCAGGAGAGGTTGCCTCTCTTCTATGCTTCAAAGGCAAAGGGGTGGCTGCAGCGAGAGGCTGTCACTCAAAGGGGGGGAGGGAGCCCCAAAGATGATCTCTGCACATTTCACTCTCCATCTCTAACCCACAACTGTTTCATCATCCTTTCTTTCATCTGCACTGGCTTTCCTTTTATTTCGAAGCACAGTCTCAAAGTGCTGCTTGTTTCCTGTGCTCCATGCTCTGACAACCTGCGGATAGAATTATTGCAATGTGCTGTACATGGGTCTTCATCTGAAGCAGCCCTAGAGGTGTAGCTAACATCCTCATTATACAGCTTTTCATTGTAGGCTGAAAATGCATCTTTCCCCCCTAGTCTTTGACAGCTGAGATATGTGTTTGGGATCTGCTTTTATTTTTGTTTACGTATTCATTTTATTTGATTTTAAATTGCTTTGTGGTAACCCACACTGAGACCTTATGGTGAAGGGAATAAATCCTGTAAATAACCAAACAAACAAAGAAAATGAGTTGCAAAGAGAGAAGTTGCCAATGTACCCAAAACCTATGAAAAAGATTTGTCTAATTTTGGATTGTAGTTTTGGCATTATACAAAAAATAGCTAGCTTTCTGAGAGATCTCCAAGGTATCAGTGCTCAGCAAACGTTGCTACTCTTTGCTGGTTGCTTCTTCTGCGATGTGTGCATGGCATATTACGCTGCCCTGAGCATAAATCTGCACTGTCATTTCATTGACACAGTGCATTGTGGGCTTCCTGGCAAATCTCTCCCATGGCAAGTTGATGCCACACAACCGATACAATATGCAATGAATTCCCAATCCAGGTGAGAAAAATGATGAGCTGCCTGACTTCAGTTATAAAGTAAGGCACATTGCCCAAGCCACAAGAGAATTTGATCAGAGAACGAGGTAGAGCCTGTTAAATATAATTGTTTAATGCACATTGAAATGGAAAATAACTCTGTAATATGTCTGTGTGTATATTGTGAAGCATGGCGTGGAAATTCCCATTGAAGCCAAAGGAGTGCTGAAGTGGAGAGCCTAATGTTACCATTTCTGTGCCTCTTTGACAAGGTGAATTGTGTTACAAGTCTGCGCATATGTGGACCTCCGTCTTGGTTGGAGTGAGTCTTTGTTCTCAAGCTACTGGAAAGAATGGACGTGCTAATTCTCTCTGTAGGAAAACAGCCTCAGGCTGTTGGAAGAGAGACAGAACTTTGTTTTTTAGATCTGGATGGAAGATATTCATAATCTATGATAGTTTACCTATGTGAGATCAGCATAGAATCTTATGCACGTATCCGAATGTTGCTACTCTGAATGTGGAGTAGCGTTCTGTAGTAAAGCTTTTGAACCATATTTTTGGAGCAAATAAATTTTCATTTCAAAGAAGAGTCAGTTTTTAGGCATCAAAATTGCTTCCATATGCAGAATATTAACAATCTCCATACAGCCTAAGGCAAGAATGGTGCAGAAACAGAGGTACAATCCGTGACCCTGTTGTGAAGGGTCCCTGGAGACCGCTGAATGGGGCAAGGAGGGAAGGAGCAACAGTCTGCATGGAGAAGTTGGGGGACGTTTGCATCTCCTGAGCTGATCTTCACATTTTGCAGACTGAGGTGGGAGAACCCTGGACTCAGTGCTATTTTTCCAGAAAATGAGGTACCGGAACTCCCCATGAACACCTCTTATAATGGCAATGGCACCCACCTGACAGGTGCTGGAACTGAGTTCCAGTGAGTTCCGGCTGAAAAAAGCCCAGCCTGGGCTGTACAGATTGCAGCGTGGACGAGGCAGAGTCTTAGTTTTAATGGGTCTTTCCTGTAAACATTCCATGCATGCAGTAAACTAGTACATTTGGCAGAGGCCTATTCTGAACCATTCTTCCAAAACTGCTAGCTTACTACCTGAAGTGAGGTGGGGTTTTTTTCAAAGCACTGCACTAAAATAATGCCCTCCCCAAACAGCAGTCTGAAGTTCAGAATTCCCCTGCCTCAGTCTGGCATCTGTTTTGTTCCCATTGTTGTAGAGAAAGTAATGCAATGGATTTTTTGAGTCCCTCACATATGAACATTCCCCACATTCAGTCTTTGGCCAGGCAACACATTATGGGTAAACACACAGGCAAGTGCTTATCCATGGCTCTCCCTCAAATGATGCTCAGTGTGCATGCATGTGGTATAGGTGACCAGATGTCACCATATTTGCACTTCTACAACCTAAGTGGCTGCTTTTTCATTCATCGGTTGTGGAAGTACTAATATGATGATGTCTTGTCACACATACAGTAATACCACCACGAACGTCCACCTTGTCTAGCGTCCATTCCAGCAAATGTCTGCGGCAAACCCGGAAGAACCAGAACGGGTTACTTCCGGGTTTGCCACACACGCTTGCACAGATGCAGCGCTTTGCCCTGTGTCCTTTTCAGCTAGCAGCCGGGGCTCCGGAACGGATCCTGGCCGCAAAACAAGGTACAACTGTACTGCATGCACACACACTGAGCATTATTTTGCTTGTGGAATGGAATAAAGTTGCACGACATCTGTTGTATGTTGCCCCTGTCTCCTTTGGGCATGGTACGGCATCCAATTTTACCTGCAATATATGACCAACAAAGAATGAAGTGAATCCGTGTTAGCTATTTCTCTAAGCACCAACAACACTTGGAACAATATTTTCTCCCCCATTCTCTCTCTCGCTCTTTGGGTTTTATTATTTCCATTCATCTTGTAGAGTGTGGGATGAAAATGTGCCCTTGAGACGCTAAGCATGCACAGAAGTTTAAGTACCACCTGCCAGCAGAGATGCAGAGCTTCCTGCTTAAGATTTTCATACAGCCCATTCTTAGCAAAGAGCTTAACAGCTGTTCCAGTACCTACTGAGGGCATCCTGTCGATCGTCACACTTTTATTGCTGCACTGCTAAAATCTGAAGGCAGGCAAAGTAAGAGCGGGTATTAAAAATTGTGGTGAGCAGCATGTGAAATACTAGCTGTCACCCTCTTTAAAATTACTTTGCCCAAGGAGTGAATAAGGTTCCTCATAAAGGCAGCAAACCTTTGGAAAGATCTGTTTGGAAACAAGTCTTACGCGTGTGCAGTTGGTGAAGCGTACATCTAAATAACCTCGCTGAGAGAGGGCATGGTGGAGCACTGCTCCTTTCCTCGATTCTGCCATGTCTGAAGAGAGAGCAGGCATGCCAGAAAGAGTCATTGCAGCTACAACAGACAGCCGCCGAACAGGAGAGGCAACAGCTTTGCTGGGGGGAATTATTCCCTGCCAAATAAAGTGGGACAGGACACACCCCTCAGGAGCCCACTTCTTGTTGTTGTTCTAGTCCAAGATAGTCTAGGATTTGGCGTGCTGCTATTCTCCCACTTCTGAAGCAGCAAAACCATGCCACTGAGTCAAGGAGATAAGACGCTCATGCAGGAGACAGACCTGGAGGGCCTCTCAAGACTGTAGTGCTGTCATGAAGGGGGTCATGACCTACCCAGAGATGTCTTCCACATCTCAAGTATTCCTTTCCCTTCCAGCCCTTGCTGTGTGCATCTTGCTTGACCCCAGTGAAGGGTTTTCTTTCTCAGCCAGAACTCTATGTTTGCTTCTGAACCTGGAGAGCTATGGAGACATGTAAACAGAATGCCGCTTTGTCTTATCAGAACAACGCAACTGTATATTCAATGATCTGTAAAAGGTAAAGGGACCCCTGACCATTAGGTCCAGTCGTGGCCGACTCTGCGGTTGCGGCGCTCATCTCGCTTTATTGGCCGAGGGAGCCAGTGTACATCTTCCGGGTCGTGTGGCCAGCATGACTAAGCCGCTTCTGGCGAACCAGAGCAGTGCACGGAAATGCCGTTTACCTTCCTGCTGGAGTGGTAACTATTTATCTACCTGCACTTTGATGTGCTTTCGAACTGCTAGGTTGGCAGGAGCAGGGACCGAGCAATGGGAGCTCACCCTGTCGTGGGGATTCGAACCGCCCACCTTCTGATCAGCAAGTCCTAGGCTCTGTGGTTTAACCCACAGCGCCACCTGCGTCCCTTTCTGTTCCATTCTGTACTTCACCTGAAAGGGTTTAAGTATAGAGGAAAAATGTGGTAGATCAGAAATAAAGAAGGGCATTTCTTAACAAGATCTGCAATAAAAACCCTGGGGTGTACTGCCTGGCTTTTGCAGACTTTAAAAGTCTCAGGAAATGTACTATGACTGAGAAATTAATTAATCTTACATACTTGGAAAAGGAAGTTGAAGAGTGTTGGCAAAACAGCGAGGTTTTGTTGTTGCTGTGTGTTACCTGGTAACAATATAACTATAAATATAACTATAAAACTCAAGGTAGAAACGGATCAGCTTGAGTACCTAGCTTCAGCCATCAGGTCAACAACAGATGACAAAATATACAAGAGCTATGCTTTATACAACTTTCTGGGTGTATCATTAATGATTTGGTGTCTGCTTTTGAAGAAGTTCTGGTTAGTAAAGCTTTGAATAATATTTATGGGTCTGGACAATTTTTATTCTAAAAGGTTTCAATTTTTGTGTATCCAATGGCTTCAAGCCGTACAATATGAATATCTGCAATACCATGGACATTTGGTTGGCCTCTGTGAGGCTAGGATGCTGGGCAAGATGAGCCTTTAGTCCTATTCAGCAGGTTCTTCTTACGTTCAGTTTATACAAATGCTAGTAATCGCTCATTCAGTATTACCAGAGTCCTTGAAGATTGTTTGCCTTCCTTTTGACAGTATCTGCTGTCAATATTTCTGAAAGGCACATCAAGGATTCTCCCCCCTTTTCATTCCCTCCCTTCTCCTGCACCTGAAGTCCAACTCAGATGTGAACTGTGCCCCTCCTTGTATAATAATTGTGGGCATGCAGTTTCTAACAGATGGAAGCTCAAGCTGGTTCTTTGCCCCAGGTGTCAAACCTTCTTCATCTCTTCCAGCAACTTCAATAAGCAATTGGACGTGCCAGATGTTGTTAAGCCTAAGTTCCGTTAGTAGCCTCTGGCCTGTAGATTTCCATGCTACAGGGAGTGGGGGTGGGGAGGCGTGGAGGAAACAGCATAAACCTGGTCTAACTGGGTCACCCTCTTAGATCAGAAAAGCCTTCTGCAGACAGCCTTTTGCTGTTTTACCCTTGGCTTCCCTCCAGTTGATACCATAGCTGCAAATTGCAAAGCAGAGGGTGTCAGAAGTTAACAGCTCTCCTATCACAACTGAAATCTGGCCAGGCCAGGATTACAGCAGGCACAACTAAGCCAGGTTTTTCCAGTAAATAAAAACATATGATACCGGCAAGCACTCCTGCAATAATTCAAAGAGATTTTCCCACTGCAAGATCTGGAGCACACAGACAATATTCACCAGAGTTCATTATTTTTTTTAAAAAATATTTTTTATTAAGGATTTTCTTGTTTTACAGAAGTGTAGTGCCTCATTTTTTTTGTTTTTTTTTCCCTTCTTCTTCTTCCATGTAACGTTTTTACAAATCCGTTTCATTTGTTGAGGCATTAGGGGGAGAAGAAAACAGAAAGAAAAAAGAAAGGGGGGTGGGGAGAGGGAGGATGGATGGGGGTGGGGTCGGGTGGCGGTGTTTCTATTATGTTTAATGTATGTAGAGTTTGGTGTCAGCATTGCTTGTGTTGTTCACTTGTGTTCCTTTGGTGGTGAGAGAGGTTGGGGTTGGCTTAGGGTGTGATTGTTTGCTTGTGATTGGCTGTGGTGATCTTTGTTTTCGTGTGTGAGTGAGGTGGGTGGGTGTTTTGGATCAGGTTAGCCATATTGATTTGTATGCTGTTGGTGGATTATTGTCGTTGTCCTGTTGGGCTGTGTATGTGATAAAGGGGAGCCATCTTCTTCTGTTTGTCCCCGTGTCAGTTTCAGTTTATTAGTTAATTTTTCTAGTAGGGCTGTTTCCCATACTATTTGGTACCATTGGTCCATGCTTACTCCTGACAGGTCTCTCCAGTGTCTGGTTATGATGTTTCTGGTTGCTGAGAGCAGGTGGGTTATAAGTTCTTTGTGGTGTAAATGGGCATTGTTGTCTTGGAAGATGTTTAGTAGGGCCAATTCTGGGGTGATGTCTATTACTTGCTTAGTTATTTTACATATTTCTTGTATGGCTGTTGTCCAGAATAGTTGAATTTTGGGACACTCCCACCACATGTGGAGGTATGTGCCTGTGGAGGTGCACCCTCTCCAGCATTTTGGTGAGGTTCCTGGGTGTATTAGCGCTAGTTTCCTTGGTGTTAGGTACCACCTGTAGGTGAGTTTCAGTGTGAGTTCTTTTCTTTTTGTTGATATGGATTTAAAGGGGGGTTTAGACCACATTCTGGTCCATTGAGTGGGGTTAATCTCATAGCCTATGTCATTCTCCCATTGTTTTTTGATTGTGTCTAGGGGATTTGCGGGATTTTGGAGTAGTATTTTGTATATTGCGGATACCGTCCCTTTACCGTTTCCCTTTGTTATTAGGAGGAGGTTTTCGAAGGTTGTCAGGGGCCTAGTTGCTGCTGATTTTACTGTTGGGTTGTTTAAGAAGGCATGTAGTTGGTGTTGTGTTAACCAGGTCATTTGGGTGTCTTCTAGTTTGTCTTGTATTTCTTGTGTTGACAAGGGTTTGTTATTTTTATAAAAGTCTATTAGGCGATATAAGCCTTTGGTTACCAGAGTTCATTATTTCTTACTAGAGGAAGATTGTTCAGTTGGACACAGTCTGTGTGGAGGGAGGGCTAGCATATTATAGGGACGAACAAGCCCTTTTCAGAGGAATCACTCATAGGATCATGAACAAATGGACAGGGGAGTGGGGCTGTGCTGGCTAGTCACACCCTAGAGGCCAGCATTACCTCATGTCCCTTACATTCAGATGAATGTGTGAAAGGAAATACAGCTGGACTCGTACTTCATGGAGTACTTTCCATCAGTCCAAATATCACTACAGGCCTTTGGACTGGTTATATATAAGTAAGTATGCAGGTAGGGTCTTCTGAGAGGTCTACAGAACATCATCAACATCATCACCATCATCATCATTATTTGCTCCTCATCTGATCTGACTGCGTTGCCCCAGCCACTCCGGGCTGCTCCCAACAAAATATTAAAAAATGCATTGAAGCATCATCATCATCATCATCATCATTTATTATTTATACCCCGCCCATCTGGCTGGGTTTCCCCAGCCACTCTGGGCGGCTTCCAACAAAATATCAAAATACAATAGTGCGTCAAACATTAAAAGCTTCCCTAAACAGGGCTGCCTTCAGATGTCTTCTAAAAGTTTGGTAATTATTTTTCTTTTTGACATTTGGTGGGAGGGCATTCCACAGGGCGGGTGCCACTACTGAGAAGGCCCTCTGCCTGGTTCCTTGTAATTTGGCTTCTCATAGCGAGGGAACTGCCAGAAGGCCCTTGGTGCTGGACCTCAGTGTCTGGGCAGAATGATGGGCATCAAGCATTCAAAACTTCCCTCTACAGGGCTGCCTTCAGATGTCTTCTAAAGGTTGTATAGTTATTTTTTGGCATCTGATGGGAGGGCGTTCTGCAGGGAGGGCACCACTACCGAGAAGGCCCTCTGCCTGGTTCCCTGTAACCTTGCTTCTCGCAGTGAGGGAAGCACCAGAAGGCCCTCAGAGCTGGACTTGAGTGTAGGAAGCTCCCTTATACTGAGTCACAACATTGCTCCAGAGTGCTGTCCACGCTGACCAGCAGAAAGGGATGCCAGAGATTGAACCTGTGACCTTCTGCATGCAAAGCAGATGCTCTATTGTGGCTCTGCGTCAGGGTCCGCTGTGGCAGTGCCCCATTTAATGTACCAGCCTCAACTTTGTCTTATGGTTTGTTGATTGCATTGAATTGCATTTGCATTATTGCTTTATATAAATGCATGATTGTTCCATATTTACAGTTTCATGTTAAGAGAAGGTCCACATGGCAGAGTGTGCATTTTGTTAGCGATTCTAAACATGGTTTCAGTTCCTTGAGCTCCACCATGGAAGAAAGGCAGGGTATAAGTGTGTGAAGATAATTTTTTTTAAATGACATTACTCAGTGTTTTCTTCTCTGACATATATAGTTCCTCACAATGCAAAAGGAACTGCTCGAGCACTAGAGAGCTAAGGAGGGCTGGCTGAAGGTGGCTGAAATATACTTGGAGTCAAGTGTAGATTTCATGCTCTTTATTCAACTCATAGTAGTGAGGAATGGAAGTTCCCCCGAAATGTCTGCTTTATATACATTATTTACACAATGGGCCCCATGTGATTGGCTAATTCTGGGATTCTCCTGTAGGCCAATCAGGTTGCGGATTCACTTCCACCTGGAGTTGGATTGGGTGGCTTCTGCGGACCAATCAGACTGCTGTATTCTGAATCCTATTGTTCTAGGACCAATCAGACTGCTGCATTTTGGATCCTATTCAACTCAGTACATAACAGTGGCATAAAGTGCATTGATAAAAGGATTGAGAAGTCCTTGTTCCATAGATTGCTAATATAGGCTGCTTTACACAATTCTAGGCCCTCCAACAAGAGAATTGCTGATTGATTCATTCCCACCAAGAAAATGTAATTCCGCATTAAAAAAAAGAAAAGAAAAAGAAAAGTGTATGTCATCAGTCAACTTGTCATTTGTGTTCTTTTAGGGGAAATGACTGGTTCTCAGAGAACAGGGGGGAGAGTTCTTGAGTCATACTGTGTTTCTCAAAAAATATCATAGTTAATTACCAAAAGCAGCTATGCCAATAAGACAGCAGAGAAATGGCAAAGGCCCCCATTAATTACCCGCTTTCCCTCCCTTACAAATTCTGTATTTCTATAAAGCAGGTCTCTGACAGTGTAATAGATATGACAAAAAGAACAGTTTGCGTTGTGAACAGTGGCTGTGCTGGTTCCAGAAAATACAAGCAAGCAAAGTAATTGTTTTTTATTGGACAGACATCCACAGCTGGAATAATGTAGCAGCTTTCCTTTGACTCTCACAAGGCCATTCTTTCTGGTAGAAGTGGAAAATAGAAGAAATATAGCAGTGGATTCAGTTAGGAGGGGGGAAGCTCTGAATTTATGTACTGATCAAATTCTGTTGACCTTGGGAACAGATGGGCTGTCTGAGGTAGATCGCCTCTTAGAGACGAACAATTTACATCTCTAAGGAGAAAGAAACACTGGAGTGTTCTCTAGTTTTCATATGCAGGAGGTACATAGAAATAGAGGAAGCTGGTGTATACTGAGCCAGACCATTGGGTCATCTAGCTACACTGACTCATAGCAGCTCTGCATGGTTTCAGATTGGGGTTTCTTCCAGTCCTACTGATGATTGAATTGGGTGTTGGAATAAACAACAACCTTTAATCAATAACACAGTAGTGAGATGAAAAAGTCAATAAAGAGTTGATGTATATAAGGAACAAGACATTAAGTGAACTGCCTGAGATGTGAGTTTATTTTCCCTTTCACCTTTCCTGCTGCCGTAATCAGAAATGTATTAGGGTGTTAAGTAAAGATTCAGTTTAAATTTTATAGTCATGGCTGCCTTCTTTGAGGTAAGATGAAGAACCTGTTCTGCAACACCTTGGCCTTCTGCTTTGTCATTATGCTGTGGTCCTCCCCAGAATGGCTAGGTATAAACTAGCCATTTTTGTGGATATAAATCTTTCCCATCCAGGGCTTTTTTGTCCTGAGGGAACTCACTGGAACTCAGTTCCGGCACTTCTCAGGTGGGTTCTGGAACCTCTCAGGTGAGTTGCGGCATCACTCAGGTGGGCACCATTGTCATTCTACCAGAAAGAGGAAGGTGTTCCTGGTGAGTTCCCACACTCTTTTCCTAGAAAAATAGCACTGCCCATATCACACATAACATATCAAGCATCTTTACTTAGAAGTAAATATATATTTCATTCTTTACCATTCAGCTATCTTCCTTGGCTGCTACTAATCCAACTCTATTTCCTTCCTTTTCTAATCTAACATGCCCGGTTCCTTCAGCCGTTGCTCAAATTTAGCCAATTCATCATATCTGTGATCTTATCAGAGTCCTTTCCAGTGCTTTGCCAGCGTCTGTTTGAACTCTGGTGCCCAGAATTGAGCATGGATGCCATCTTACCAGCATCAAGCAGAAATATAAGGGCACACCATCAGGTTGGATTACTCATGGGTGATAAATTAGAAAATTAAACTGTCACAAGAATAAAATGTATTGGGTAACACTCCCAGCCTCGCTGGCTAGAAATTATGTTTCTATTTTTGGCAGTTGCCCTTTAGATTCTGATCTTTATATTTATTATAGCAGGCTGCAGTAGAAAAGAATAGTAGTACTAGCAGCAGCGGTGGTGATTGTATAATTTAATAAGCTTCACTGTGGTTCCTGAAAGCGGTAAATTGGTGCTGGGAGCCTGAGTAAGGTAAACAGACAAGGCACCGTGAGCTATTCACTTTTAAAATTTACTTTTTGCAATGCTTTTATGTGTGTTGGTTTTTCTCAAAACACAACTCTTCTTTACTTAAAGGTCCCGGTTATCACAGGCTATTTGTTCTGGGTATTTATGCATGTCAGTGTTAAAAGGGGCAGTTCTACTGATTGGCGTAAAGGTCTACGCAATTGGCTTCTGAGTCAACATGAAAACACGCTGTTTGACCTTCTCCTGGGCAGTGAGGCCACTCCATTCTTATATTCCTTGAACATTATTAATAGAGAATGGGAAAAGGCATTTCACAGAGTTCTTTCACATTACAGGACATTAGCCCAGCTCCCCTTCTTCTTGACAGAAGAAAGAATAGCTTTCTTCTAACTTATACATATTTTCTTCATTAATATGGAAAGACAGGCTCTGTCAAGAGACAGAATGAGCAATAGACTGAGAGGTACTATTTAAAGGTAAGAAAATGGACAATTATTTAGCCAATTTCCAGGCCCAGTTTACAGTTCTGCTTTTAAGCACCAAAGTCTGGGAGCAGGTTACCTGAACAACTGCAAAGCCTCCAAGTGACCCTATTTTCCAGGGACAGTCCTGGATTTGTAGAAGCCGTCCCAGTTTCTGATCTGATCCTGGAATGTCCTGCTTTCCCTTAGGACATCCCTATTTTCATCGGAGAAACGTTGGAGGGTATGGAGTTATGCAAACCCCCAAGCCAAGGAGATAAGTAACTATACAACCTTTAGAAGACAACTGAAGGCAGCCCTGTACAGGGTTTTGCTTCTGCTGCTTCTACTGCTTCTACATAGCATTTGTTTCTATGGTTATTTTACATTTAGTTTTTAAGAAAAGTATTTAATATATGCTGCCCAGATGATGCTATGTTATGGGGTGGTACATGAATGGTGATGCAATTAAAATAAAACTTGCAACTCTACAATTCCATGATGCTAAATGTGTAGTGCATATGGGGACTTATTCATGTGTAATGTTCAGCAATCTTCACTTTTGCATTTAGTGTTAAATGTTTTATTGGGATGGGGATGTTTTGTGATTGAGTTTATTGCAGGTTTTTGTTGTTGTTGTTCTGTAAACTGCTTTGGTATTCTCCAAATTAAAGACAGTATACAACTGATATCAATCAATCAGTCAGTCAGTCAAAAAGGAACAAGTAGGAATGTTACCAGTGTGCGTGTGAAGAGCACCTTTAAAATCTTTATGTGGATTATATTATTAGTGTGAAACATAACCCGAAGGGAAGCCCTGCAAGCTTTAGAAGCTGAGTTTTCCAAATTTGAAATGATAGGCCTTTGAACCAACTTGGATAAATCTTTAATTATATACTATAACATAGCCCCAAGTGAACAATTGAAATTAGAAGAATTAGTTACTATTCCACATTGCTGCGAGGATTTTTAGATATTTAAGTGTTCGGATTCCACAAAATTTAAATAAATTCTATTCATTAAATTACACCCCATTGGTGAAGAAAATCAGAAGGAACCTGTACAGGCTTCAACTATCCATGTGTTAGGATTAATTGCAACAAAATACAGTGGTGGTTCCCAAATTCTTACATTCGTTTCAAGTGCTCCCCATCTCACTTCATCCTAGTATCTTAAAAAATTGGCACAAAAAATCACAGGTAGCAAATGACAGGTGAAACAGTGACCCAAGCCAGAGCTAGAATTGACCTTCGTTGCTCAGTTTAAAGCCCCACCCTAAAAAGAAAGCCTTTGTCACCCTTCCTGTTCATGAGAACCAATGGCCAAGAGGAAGAGATGAATCAGGCTGTTGAAGAGTCACATGTGTGTCCTCCTCCTGCTGCATCAAGCTCCCTTCCCCTCATTTCCCAGAACTAGAAGAGGTGTGAAAAGGGTACAGGAGAAGTTGGCTTCACACAGACACCGTCTCCAATTGCTTGGGGAAAACCCTAGACAAGATGGGACTTTCAGTCTTGGCAACTGATTCATGGGGCCAGACCTATCAGGGATGAGCTGCCGTGCTCATTAGGCCTGACACTTAGTGCTTTCCCCCCAGGAGGTACTCAATGGAATGCAGTACCGGCACCTCTTTTTTGTTGTTGTTAAAAAGTGTGGCACTTACTGTAACAACTTCATGGTGAGTAGGAGCACCTATTTTTCTAGGGAGGAAAGCACTGCTGACACTCCACCAAGTCTCTGCAGATCGTGTTCTTGCTAATGAAGAGTTAAGTCCAACTTGCACAGTGTGATTTACTGCTGGCTCACTCCTGACAGCAGAGATGGATTAGAATCACTTCTGTCCCCTCCTCAACTACCTCCAAAGACAAGGAGGGGCTTAAAGCAACAGCAGCAGCTGGAAATGCCGTGCAGGAGAAGCCACTGCTTGCTTACACACTCCACGTGAGAAGACAGGGTTTCAATGGGCTGGAGGAGGTTTGTTGCTCTGTTGCTCCAGCTGTTGGGATGGAGTAGAGATCTGAAGGAGATGCCCAGCTAGCTATTTAGCAGGAGCTCTGTGTGTGATTCTTGCACCTTTGGAGCTGATGTAATTGATACCTTTGCCGATAAAGAACTAAACTTCCAATCATGTGTCCTCCTTGCGGGGTCTGGGTGACAAGGTGACATGGCTCTCCAGGTACTTTGGATCAAAACTTCCATCAGCCCCAGCCAGCATGGTCAACGGTCAAGGAGCTGTAGTCCAGCAATGTATGCAAGGCCACAGGCTCGCCATCCCTGCTTTCCTGTTTAGGGCAGGGCTAGCCAATGTGGTATCCTCCAGATATTGTTTTTCCCCCCAATTTTTTTTATTAGTTTTCAAAAAAAAATTAAACAGACAGACAGACAGACAGACAGACAGACATCCTGTTTAAATCTTGGTAGCATTATTAAGTGACTTCCTCAAATCCCCTTGGTTGAATTTCATTATATATCATTTTAACAGTTTTCCAAAATCTATTTTCTCAAAAGATTAACTTGATCACTTAACATCTTTCATTCATTCTATTTTAGCTTTAGACATCTTAAATCCTATCCTTACATATTTAGATCCTAAGCCTATCTAATTTTTCAAGCTTTCCCAATTAAATTATCCTAACATATTTAGCTAAATAGTCTTTACATTTCTTCCATTCGTCCTGGTACTCCTCCTCCTTCTGGTCGGAGACTCTTCCAGTCAGGTCAGCCAGCTCCGAAAAAGCCATCATCTTCATCTGCCAATCTTCCACTGTTGGTACTTCTTGTGTTTTCCAATTCTTCGCTAACAGAATTCTTGCTGGGGTTAACATCTTACCTCCAGATATTGTTGGAACACAACATCCTTGAACAAAGCTGGAAGCTCCAAGATCCAGACCAGCACCTCCTGACTCCATCTAACCTACTTTCTTATCCATCATCATGGCGGACATTTAGAGAGGAGCTAGCTGTAGCTCAGTGGTAGAGCTGGAAGGATCTTCCATTTGCTGGATCTTCAGTTTAAAAGGCTCAGGTGGCAGGAGATGGGAAGGATCTTTCTCTGCCTGAGACTTTGGATAGTTTATGCCATTCCAGAGTAGGCTATATGGAGCCAGACAAACCAATGGTCTGGTTGAGTATAAATCAACTTCCTTTATGGAAATCACCTTGACATGGTGGTGTAGAAGATGATCAATAAATCAATAAAAATGACAATGCTTGTTTTTTACATTGGCCATTTATCATTACCCATTTATCTCTGTAAATTATCACTCCATTCATTTGCACGAAGATGCCAGGAATGTCAGCTTGCAATACTTTCTTAGCATAAAATAACATTAATTAGGTTCTTTCCCCTTTCTCTGCCTGTAGTTCAAATACTTATCAACTGGAATTTAAATAATTATAGCTGCTTTGGAAGGTTTTTCAAGAACAGCTATCAAGTATTTAAAAGGAAGTACAAAAAGTTGTTTTTTCAATGGCTCATTGAAGCGCTATTGCAAATAAAAGTATTTTTTAAAAAATATTTTGAGCTGATGGCGTAGAATTACAAAGGAAGACCTAAAGCTCTGATTATAATTAAGTTCATATTTAGCACCAATAGAACCTGAAGGTTATGAGGAAGCTTGACAAGGCAAAGCGTACAGTGTTCAGTACATATTTTTCAGCATAATTATAGCTGTAATTTTGTATTATAGTTATTAACTTGCCAATACTAAGCAGTGGAAAAACCCACCGCAAACACTCACAAAGTGCCAGTGGTGGAGTATATATCTATATTTCACTGTATTAAAATGTTTAAAAGAGTTTTAAAATATTGAACTAGATTATTCATTGAACACTTCACACTGCGCGTTTGGAACACGAGTTGCTTCACTTTAGTCAGGTCATATGCAGAATGCTGTGAGTATTCTGTTGCCCCGGAGAGCAGAACAGCTTCTTTCTCCTCTTCTTCTATTAAATATTAGACTGTGTTCTCTTTTCAGCCTCTACAGGATAGAAATTTTGATGATGATGATGATGATGATGATGATGATGATGATGATGTTTTGATTTCTCACTTGCCCTTCTCCCCAAGGTCCCATGATGGGTCACAGCAATTTAAAAATACAGTGGTACCTCGGGTTACATACGCTTCAGGTTACATACGCTTCAGGTTACACACTCTGCTAACCCAGAAATAGTGCTTCAGGTTAAGAATTTGCTTCAGGATAAGAATAGAAATTGGGCTCCGGTGGCGCGGCAGCAGCAGGAGGCCCCATTAGGTAAAGTGATGCTTTAGGTTAAGAACAGTTTCAGGTTAAGAACGGACCTCCGGAACGAATTAAGTACTTAACCTGAGGTACCACTGTACCATACTAAAATCAGTTTAAAACAATTACAAACAAGAGAATAGGGTGGGTCTGTAGATGATAGATGATGATAGATAGATATAGATAGATAGATAGATAGATAGATAGATGATAGATAGATGATAGATAGATGATAGATGATAGATGATAGATGATAGATGATAGATGATAGATAGATAGATAGATAGATAGATAGATAGATAGATGGATGATAGATTAGTGCCAAAGACCAGAACAAAGCCATGTTTCTTCAGCATACAACGTAACCACATAGTGAAGGTGCACCTCCGTCAGGGAGGAATTCCAAAACTTACCACAATGAACATCCTCTCTTGCTGAACTCCCCCAAGAATTCTGCCACCTCTGAATTTCTGAGGATGGTCAAATTACCAAGAGGACACACGTTGCTGATCTTAACACCTGAGAGGTTCTGTTGCAACCAAGAACTAGCACCAATGGGCAGAATTTGAGAAGAGAAAGAGGAAATTGTGAGGTGAGAGCTGTTCAACCATAGAATAGATTGCCTCAGGAGGTGGTGAGATCTTTGTTGGCAGCATTTAAGCAGAAACCGGGCAACCGTATTTTTGGGATGCCATAGTTGCATTCTGCATTGCAGAGCCTGCACTGAGCCGGGGTTTGGCCTGGATAGCCTTTAAGGTCCCTTCCACTTGTATTCCATTGATACGGTTCACCATAATCTTAGCAAGAAAGATCTTTGGTAAATATTGCATTGCGGCATGGAATCAATGACTTGCAAAAGCAAAAGTCAGAAATACAGTGGTACCTCAGGTTACGAACTTAATTCGTTCCAGAGGCCTGTTCTTAACCTGAAACTGTTCTTAACCTGAGGTACCACTTTAGCTAATGAGGCCTCCTGCTGCCGCCACGCAGCCACTGCACGATTTCTGTTCTTATCCTGAAGCAAAGTTCTTAACCTGAGGTACTATTTCTGGGTTAGCGGAGTCTGTAACCTGAAGCATCTGTAACCCGAGGTACCACTGTATGGAGAAAGGGTAGTTTGATATGATTGTTTAAACATTAAAATGCTTTAAAAGCAAATAAATACTTCAGATAATAATATTGCACAGCTTGAAGCAACTGGAAGAATAAAAACTGACTCTTTTCTGAATGAAAACATTGCCCAGACCCATAAATTTGATTGAAGCTTTACTCTCAGAACTTTCTTCAAAACAGAACAAAAGCATCAAATATACATATCCAAATCATTCCATACAGTATCTTGTGCATGTCCAGCACAGGCTCAGCATCTTATAAGAAATACAAGATATTTCCAAGCAGACCTAGAAGCAAAGGTCTCTCTCTTCCTACAGTGTCCAATAGCCTGGAGCTGTTTTTTCCTCACTTTGGGAGACCCATGCATACATCCTGAGAACAAAGACTAAAGGCAAATCCTTTCCCAAATGGAGATTGGCAACCAAATATCACTTGTTCCAAAGTAAACCTTCAGTATTAGAGCAGAGAACATTCAACAGTTAATGTGCGGTTAAATCTCAGAATGCTGCCTCAGAAAAAAACAACCCAGTTAGCAATACACATTCTCAGGCATTCTCCATTTCAGTGTCAATTAAACAACAACAACAACAACAACAACAATTTATTTATACCCCGTCCATCTGGTTGGGTTTCGCCAGCCACTCTGGGCTGCTGCCAACAAAATATTAAAATACAATAGTGTGTCAAACATTAAAAGATTCCCTAAACAGGGCTGCCTCCAGATGTCTTCTAAAAGTCTAGTAATTGTTCTTCTCTTGGGCATCTGGTGGGAGGGCGTTCCACAGGGCGGGTGCCACTACCGAGAAGGGCCTCTGCCTGGTTCCCTGTAACCTGGCTTCTCGCAGCGAGGGAACCGCCAGAAGGCCCTTGGTGCTGGACCTCAGTGTCCGGGAGGAACCAGTAAGACAGCACTTTTGAAAAGTCAGGATTCCTGATCCCAGAGATTACACTGACAATGGCCTTTGAAAGGCTCAGAAACAAACAAACAAATAACCAACCAACCAACCAACCAACCAACCATGTGGCTGAGCTCTATTATGTTCTGCACTAGCAGAGAGAGGATGCCTTAAAGGGCCACCTCTTTGCCATGAGAGCTCACCCCATCATAGCTCATCCTGCATCCCATTTTAACTACCTTAACTTAAGCAACTGCAAGCAGATTGTTAACTGTGATGAAGCCGTTCTCTGCATGACTGTTTGCCCCACATTGGCAGCAGAGGGCTTTATTTTCATTTGGCCCTCTCTTCCCCTGAAAAGAAGATGGGCTCATTTAAACGTGCAGCACTGAACTATACGACAACAGTTTTCTCCTTAATGGCAAGCATTTATCACGTCTTATCTCATTAAAAGCTTTGTTTAACTAAAGAGGGGCATTTTTTAAAATCAGAAACGAGACTATATATGGCATGTGCAAATAAAATAGGCAGCTGCAAGGGAGATACTTCATCTTTCCTTCTCTGCTAGAGAGTGTTCTTTGTGATTCATAGGCCGGCTTCTAGAATCTTCCTAGAGGGGATTTTTTCTTTAACTGCTCCAGGCAAAACCTAGATCAATCTGTTTTAGGTGTTGCTTTCATTGCTGATATTTGGCAGGCAGGCACAACCGCAAGGGCATCTGATTCTCATGGAGGAAGGAAGAGCTGGGCCCAATTTATGGCACAGCAGATGCTGGATGTGTGATTCAGTCTCAGCGGATGGTGACACTGCTAATGAGAGATCTTACCAGGAGCAAAATATATTGTTTGATTAATTGCATTCTGTCAATTTGCTGCCTGCATTTAAAAAAACCAAAAAAACAGACACCAGGCAGAGAAACCACAACTTTGACATATTTTGTGATTTGGACATTTATTCCTTTTTCAAATGAGAGAAGGATGAGGAAGATATGGATTTAGCATACTTCAGATGCTTCCAGAGTTGAGATGAAATTCCTTACCTTTTTCCAGAACATTTTTGGCACTCATTCAAAAAATGCTTGCTTGTTAACAAAATTTGCCTTCACGCTTCCTCTGCCCACAGTGACATCACCACACCGCCATATCTGATTGGTTGTATACATTGTGGACATTTACCCAGACACTTGGTGTGATCTCTGACTGATTGGGTAGAATCAACCGAGTGTCTAATCCAGCTGGAAGGAGAAGGAAATGGTTGTCCTGAAGAAGATTGTGCAGATATCCATAATGATTCCAACTAAATTCTGCTCCTCGTCTGTGGAATGCTTTCCTCAGCAAGGTCCACTTGGCAGCTTCATTGACATTTTTGGCGCCAGGTAAAGACTTACCTTTTACCTGGAACCTTTGGATAGATTGAGATGATAGTATCTTGCTACTGGTGTGCTGCCAAAGCTTTCTGTGGCTGTCACGGGGTTTATTTTGATGCCATAATATATTTAAATTAATGTTTTGAAAGGTGTTGTAAATAGCCTGGAAAGCTTCAGGTAACAAGCAACTGACAAGTCTAACTAATAATACTCAGAGGAGACTTGCTGGAATTGGTTGAGCTAAGTTCCCCATGTCCATTAAGTTCAAAGGGTCTACTCTGATCAGAATTACCATTGGATACAATGGATATAAATAATAATTGATATTTTTTAGGCACTTTTAGACTGCCCTTCATTACATAGAATCCCAGGGCAGTGTAGAGAATATACAAAAAACCAAATCACATCAATCCCCTATAGAGTTTCACACCACCAACTTGACAGCCTGGTTTACCCAGTTCCTTCTCCCTTCTGCTGAATAATAATAATAATAAAATTGATCCAATAAAACTGCATTTTAAAAAACATTTCAGATACGTTGTCACTCATCATATTGACTCATAAAATGCAGTCAACTGCCATCATCTGAAGGAGGAACATGATGCTATCTAAAGAAGAAGAAAAGCCAAGAGAGAGTAATGAAAAGCACCGCAGGGATTTTGAGATTGTATACCAAAAATAAATTGAGATAGCCAGGTATCCAATTCATAATTCAAATGCACAGTACAGTCTATTTCATAGCACGGATATTGTGTAAAAAATATATATATCAGCTGCTGACAAACCTAGTTCATATCATAGATCAACACCGTCCCTTTCCCCAGTGCAACCCACTCTGCTTCCTACCTCCACGCTTGTAAATGCAAGTGTTATATATTATTGCTGCTTTATCTAGCGTTATGACGAAAAGGATTTTGATCGAATGGCAGGGGATAGTCTGCAAAGCAGCAATCCATTCCACTGTCAGTCATAATTTGCCTCTGTTGAATACTCATTCGTCTTTTCAGTAAGGTATATATATATATAAAGGGACCCCTGACCATTAGGTCCAGTCATGGCCGACTCTGGGGTTGCGGCGCTCATCTCGCTTTATTGGCTGAGGGAGCCAGCGTACAGCTTCCGGGTCATGTGGCCAGCATGACTGAGCCGCTTCTGGCAAACCAGAGCAGTGCACAGAAACGCTGTTTACCTTCCCGCCAGAGCGGTACCTATTTATCTACTTGCACTTTGATGTGCTTTCGAACTGCTAGGTTGGCAGGAGCAGGGACCGAGCAACGGGAGCTCACCCCGTCGCAGGGATTCGAACCCCCGACCTTCTGATCTGCACGTCCTAGGCTCTGTGGTTTAACCCACAGCGCCACCCGCGTCCTTGTATATATTCACTTAAATTTCACTCTTTGGCTTTTCAAACCTGATCTCAGAGGTTTAATGACATCCTATACAGATAGATGAAGACTTGTGGGTCCAGTCACCATTTAAAACCAGTATACCTGAAAGAGCGTCTCCACCCCCATCGTCCAACCCAGACACTGAGGTCCAGCTCTGAGGGCTTTCTGGTGGTTTCCTCACTGCGAGAAGCGAAGTTACAGGGAACCAGGCAGAGGGCCTTCTTGGTAGTGGCACTTGCCCTGTGGAACGCCCTCCCACCAGATGTCAAGGAAATAAACAACTATCTGACTTTTAGAAGACATCTGAAGGCAGCCCCTGTTTAGGGAAGTTTTTAATGTTTGATGTTTATCAAGAAGTGAGTACAACAGCACTCTCCCCAGTTGTGATTCTGGGCAACTGGTCACAACCATTGTGGCTAGCAGCCACGGGCAGCGTTATCCTCCATGAATTTGTCCAAACTGGTTATTATATAAAAATAATGATAAAAGGTGGGAGAAGCAGCAGAAAGAACCAGGTTCTAGTACACCAAAACTGTGGTTCCGAAAGCATTCCTTGGTTTCAGTTCTATGCGTTGTCGAGATCTACTGTACAAAAGTAACAAAATTTATTGCTCCAGAAATAGCCATTCACTTCTTGGGGACGTGGCCTCTTCTTCTCCTCCCTTTAGTGGAGATTGTAAACTATAAGGTACCGTGTGGCTCCCATGTCACACCCCTTTTCCTTTATTTCAATGTCTTCAAAATAGGGTACAAGATTTAAAGTTCTCCAGAACTCTTCGTTGGGCTAGATGGTAAACAATACAATACAATACAATACAATACAATACAATACAATACAATACAAAGGGGAGGGAAAATGTTGAGAAACATGAAAATCCTCATGAAAATTCTTCAGTGCTATAGTGCAACTTTCTCCCAATATACACATTTAATATCTAATTTTGACTCATATTCAGATTTTGCAAGCAATTTCCCCAATATAATGTAGTTGTTATGTTAAGTTCACTAATTTTATGCACTTTCCCCCATAATATATACATTTTGTATGCACTGTTTGGCTGAAGAGCTGGAACACAAAATTTGGAGAAGTCTGAATATCAGGAGGTAGCTGGAATTGGTTCAAAAAGTGTGAAGCAGTTTCTCATTAAAATGCAAAGAAAATAGAGTTTCTTCCCAATGTGGAGCTGATTTTATTGTATTTTATTGTAAGCCACTGTGATGGAATCTACACACATATAAAAAAACCGCTGTGAAAATGCTTTTTAAAAAAACGTTTTGAAAAAGACATTGAATTTGGCACAGCTCACTGTTGCCAACTAGTATCACATTTGTATATTGCACTTTACAAGACATTTAAAATGTTTTATTTGCAGCTGTATAGCTGAGTCCCAAGTGTTTCATTTTGAAACAAAAAAAGGGCGTATATATATTTAATATAAGTAAATATAGGATGTTAAGGGATCATCTTTGTAATAAAGTCGTACCTTGGTTTTTGAACAGCTTAGTTCTTGAATGTTTTGGCTCCCAAATGCTGCAAACTCAGAAGTAACTGTTCCGGTTTGTGAACTATTTTTGGAAGCTGAACATCCGACGTGGCTTCCACGACTTCCAATTGGCTGCAGGACCCTCCTGCAGCCAATCAGAAGCTGCGCTTTGGTTTCCAAACGTTTTGGAAGTCGAACAGACTTCCAGAACGGATTGCGTTTGACTCCCAAGGTACCACTGTTAATACTACAGTATATTTATTTAATTAAAGCATTTGAACACCACCTTCCATGCACCATCCCATGGTAGAACAGAAATTAACAATAACAACTGAAATGCTGTAAAATGGTTGAAACATCTACAAAACAGTAAAAACACAGCAGGACAATAAAATATCTCTACAGAACGCCTCTATTGGTATGTGTTCACCCTACAGAAGTTTGCTGGATCAACCTTAAAAAACCAAAAAAGCAACACCTTGCATTGTGCACTGTTACATTTGGCAGTCACATTATCTAAATTCTTAAGGAACGCATTTGTGGTTTGCAATCTCTAAGAAGCTTGTTTACTGCCTTAATATCGCTTGAATGAGGGAGTGGTGACCTCAAAGACTGAAGTAAAAACATCAGGTCATTCTGTACTCTTGCAAAAAAGAGCAAGGGCATAAGTATGTTAGCTTTGGAAAGGGATCACAGAAGAGCGATTACACCGTCATTGACAGGTATAATAATAATAATAATAATAATAATAATAATAATAATAATAATAATAATAATTTATTTATTTATATCCCGCCCTCCCCAGCCGAAGCCAGGCTCAGGGCGGCTAACAACAATAAAACAGTACAACAGTACAACAGAACACAACACTCTAAAATCATTCATTATAAAATTAATTCAAATCAAATCAATGGCAACCATTGGGCCAGAGCTCTGCAAAGATTGCCGAAGGAGGGAGTCAGGCTGTGCCCTGGCCAAACTCTGTCTTGCAGGCTCTGCGGAAAGATGTCAAGTCCCACAGGGCCCAAGTCTCTCGTGACAGAGTGTTCCACCAGATTGGAGCCACAGCCGAAAAAGTCCTGGCTCTAGTTGAGGCCAGCCTAACCTCTCTGTGGCCTGGGACCTCAGGATGTTTTTATTTGAAGACCGTAAGTTTCTCTGTGGGACATACCAGGAGAGGC
Source organism: Podarcis erhardii (assembly GCF_964252035.2). Lineage (NCBI taxonomy): Eukaryota > Metazoa > Chordata > Lepidosauria > Squamata > Lacertidae > Podarcis > Podarcis erhardii. Next base: position 22,888,265 of record NC_138508.1, on the reverse strand, counting down.
GGTCCCGTAGGTACGAGGGTCCTAGGCCGTATAGGGCTTTAAAGGTTAAAACTAGCACCTTAAACCTGATCCTGTACTCCACCGGGAGCCAGTGCAGCTGGTATAGCACCGGGTGAATGTGATCTTGCAGCGAGGACCCCGTAAGGAGTCTCGCTGCAGCATTCTGCACCCACTGGAGGTTCTGGGTCAGTCTCAAGGGCAGCCCCACGTAGAGTGAGTTACAATAATGCAGTCTGGAGGTGACCGTCGTGTGGATCACAGTGGCTAGGGCAGGGCGAGAGAGGTAAGGAGCCAACTGCTTAGCTTGGCGGAGATGGAAAAATGCCGCCTTTGTTATAGCTGCAATCTGTGCCACCATGGAAAGGGAGACTGAGCCAGACTGATACCCAGAGAGAACTTGCTGCAAGACAGACCCAAAAAAGAAAATAACAGAACACCTCTAGTCATCACATACAGCTCCCAAGTTAAAACAGTACAACGCATCATCAGAGATCTACAACCTCTCCTGGACAATGACAATTCTCTTTCTCAAGCTCTGGGAGGAAGACCTTTCATTGCCTCCAGACAGCCCCCCAATCTTAAACAACTCCTAACCCACAATAATACTATAACCAGACTTAACACGGACACTGGCACCAGAGCCTGCAATAAACCCAGATGCCAACTTTGCTGCCACATACACCCGGACAACACCATTACTGGCCCCAACAACATCACACATACCATCTCGGGACTATTTAATTGCTCATCGTCTAACATTGTGTATGCCATAAAATGCCAACAGTGTCCTTCAGCTCTCTATATTGGACAAACAGGCCAGACCTTACGCCAAAGAATAAATGGACATAAATCCGACATCAGGAACCACAAGACAGAAAAACCAGTAGGAGAACACTTCAATCTCCCAGGACATTCTATACAAGATCTCAAAGTAGCTGTTCTACTACAAAGGAATTTCAGAAATAGACTGGAAAGAGAAGCTGCTGAATTGCAACTTATCACCAAACTTAAAACTATGGAGAGACCTGGTTTGAATAAAGACATTGGATTCTTATCTCATTATACATGACAAAGCCATTTTTCACCTTCTCACCCCTTGCTTTTTCCTGTTAGACCTATTGCAGTCGTTAAGAGTCGTCAACAGGCTCATCGCAGCTATCTGCCAATCACCCATTCCCACCACCCTTCTGAGTAATACCCCTCCCCACCTTCTCACTATATAGAAAGGTCCGGTGACTTCTGTTTCAGTGTATCTGAAGAAGTGTGCATGCACACGAAAGCTCATACCTAGAACTAACTCAGTTGGTCTTTAAGGTGCTACTGGAAGGAATTTTTTTATTTTGTTTTGACCATGGAAAGGGAGGTGTTGAAGATTACACCATTTAAGGTAACGTATTTCAATAAAAGGGATGCGGGTGGCACTGTGGGTAAAACCTCAGTGCCTAGGACTTGCCGATCGCATGGTCGGCGGTTCGAATCCCCGCAGCGGGGTGCACTCCCGTCGTGCGGTCCCAGCGCCTGCCAACCTAGCAGTTCGAAAGCACTTCCGGGTGCAAGTAGATAAATAGGGACCGCTTACCAGCGGGAAGGTACATGGCGTTCCGTGTGCTGCGCTGGCTCGCCAGATGCAGCTTGTCACGCTGGCCACGTGACCCTGAAGTGTCTGCGGACAGTGCTGGCTCCCGGCATATAGAGTGAGATGAGCGCACAACCCTAGAGTCTGGCAAGACTGGCCCGTACGGGCAGGGGTACCTTTACCTTTACCTTTACTATTTCAATAAAACATGCTTTAATAATAATAATAATAATAATAATAATAATAATAATAATAATTTTTATGGCAACAGCACAGACTTGTAGTCTCCCATAGCTGATCTATGCCATCAAGAAGGTAGAAGGAACCTGGAAACTTAGGAGTGTTGCAGCATTATTATTTTTTAATAAATAAGAATAATACTTTATTACCCACCCTTCACCATAAGTAAGTAAATAAGCTTTATTGTAGTAGCCAAAGGCCATGACAAATCCATACAAGCACTGTCAGGAAAAGAAATATCTATTTAACTATATATAAAAAGCAGAGCCGCTGCCTAACCCATCAAAATCATAAAAATGCAGATGCACATGTAAAATGTGGGACTCCACACGACATACAATGTTTTCCTATTTAGACCTCTGAATCTCCCTTACAATTTACTGTAATTTCGTCCAGGTTCTTCTTCTTAATCTTTCTGGCCATAAGGTCTCAGGGCAAATTACAACGATTTGAAAACACACTATCAAGAGCAGTTAATGTGGGGATGTTGAGGGAGGCAGGAGAGGATATATTATTTTATTATATCCTTCCTAACTTGCGTCAGATAGTTCTATAACTTAGCAGAGTTGTTAAATTACACAGTGGTTAGCTAGTTGCAGGCTCATCCGAGCCTCACTATTTAGGATTCCTGGTTTCCCTTTTTATATCCCCCCTAAAAGAATAGACACGACCATCTGCTTAAAGTTAACATAAAACTAGTTTACTTACAATCATCCAGTTCACAATAAGATCCCTGAAGGCAGACTTAATTTACAGAATTCAATAAACACATGGTAAACTATTCATTGTATCAAATTTCAACAGAAGTAACTCATAAAGTTGAACAAATGAACAAAGCAGAAGACCCAGTGGATCAGATCATTCTCTAGTCAGTTCATGCATAAGGTCCAGCCGTGTAATGGTGTCTATTCCACCTTTCTCTTCATAAAGTCCAAACAATCCACATAAAAGGTTGTCCATGAGTTACTTCTGTTGACATTTGATACAATGAATAGTATACCTTTTTTATCTCGTGTGTATACTGAGGATGCGTTACGTGACCATAGGTTTGCTTGTTGTTTTGTTAATTTACAGAACAACATATAACTATGTGAATTATCCCATAAGGGAAATAGTCTCAAGCGACTGAGACTCAGCAGTCACTTTTCCTAAATCTTGGGAAAACGAAAAGGAGAAGAAGAGCAGAAAATGGAGACCGTTTGCTCCTCTTTCCAAGAACAGGCCACACCCACATTAAGTCACATGCAAAGGAGGACCGTCCCAGCTCAGGAGGAACTAGCAAGTTTTCTCCTGAGTGATACAAAGCGTTCCCCAGCATGTGTATTGTAGGAATGTTGTATTTGACTGCAATAGGTTTTTACACCCCACAGCTAAAACAGATTACAATCAAGAGAATAGGCTGGGCCCTACATATATTTATGTAGCTCAGGTGTCAAAAGGCCAAGGAAAAGAGCTGCATCTGGGATGTAGAAGAGAAGGAAATGCTCTGGGTTTGGTATACACCTTCGCTCTTTTGCAGAAGCTGCTGGACGTGGATCCGTGTTTATCACCAGCCCTTTTCTGACAGAAGCAATTATGGTCCCTCTTCTGGAGCAACTGAAGGAATATAATAAGGAGGGCTGCGAAAACAAAGCAGGCTGCACCCTCAGTAACCTGTTTGCTCAAGCAGAAGCAAACTGAGGTAGAGCGTTTGGTTCTTGCCGGCTTTTGTGTATCCTCAGGCTTTGGGCAGGAAACCTGTTAAACAGCAAAGAGCTCTATACTCGCCTTTGCCAACCCATTGCCCTCAGGTGTTTTTTTTACTACAGCTCCCAATGGCTGATGGGGGTGGTAGTCCAAAACACCTGAGGGCACCAGATTGCCTCATACAGCACCAGTTCTTCTTCAATTCTTCGAAAAAGAGCAGCAGGAAACATTCAGGCTGATTCAGAACATCTCCAAGTCACATCTTTATTTGTCATCTGTGGAGAATTTCGGCATGAGTAAGATTTTTATGTAACTGATCTCATTTGCAACTCAGTCTCCCCCCCCCCCCCCCATGCTCTCTGGTCCTCTCAACCACCCCATGAGATAAGACCTACCCGAGTTATCTCTTTGTGCAAGTTATCTAGTTATCTAGATAACTTGCAGTAACTTATCTAGTAACTTGCACAAAGTGTTATAATACTGTTGCACGTCACCCCAATCTTAAAGTGGTGTGATATTCCGGGGTTCCAGGCACTTACCCAGGGTTCATGTTTCCTTTGGAATGAGGCACAGGGGAGACTATGGTGTCTTTATACTATATGGTTTATTTACACACATATACATCTTGAGCGGTTCACAACATGAACACCCCAAGAGGGCCTGCTTCTCTCATAGCCACAGTCTTGGATTCAAACAGAAATCAAACATTCCTCTGCCTCCCTTGTTTCCTAGCTTTCTGCTTTACTTCTAGCTCATATCACTCCAAATTCTCTATTCTCAACCCTGGTTTTGTCTTAATTCTAACTAACCATTTGCCATCTTTCACAGCACCCCTTCTTTGTTCCCTTAATGGCCCATCACCCAGGCCAACACCTCAACAAGAAGCTAGCCTGGCTTATATTTTAACACAGGGGTCAGCAACCCTTTTCATCTGTGGGCCAGTCCACCATCCTTCAGACCATGTGGTGGGCCGGACTATATTTTGGAAAAAAATATGAGCAAATTCCTATGCCCCACAAATAAACCAGAGATGCATTTTAAATAAAAGGACACATTCTACTCGTGTAAAAACACGCTGATTCCCAGACCGTCCGTAGGGCTAGATTGAGAAGGCGATTGGGCCACATCCAGGCCCGGGGCCTTAGGTTGCCTACCCCTGTTTTAACAATTGGTGGATCCAGGAGTTAGAAGGGTTTTGGCATACAACCTATTCTCTCCTCCAAACTCATAACAATACTTACTTACTTCACCAAAGCTTTATTAGGCATTATAAATGTTGTTGCGTGTTGAGGTCCCCAAAACATCCCTTCCCAAAAACTCACACATCACACATAATTTTTGTTTAAGGTTTTTGGCATAATTTTGGCCACAACTTTATTATCATACAATATTGTGAATGGTTGCTTAGGCATTGGTTATGACTAGCTATCCCCCCCCCCCGCCTTGGGGGATAGCACTGACTCCCGGATTCCAGCGTAAGTCAGTGTGGAGGAACAAGCAGGGCAACTGGGGCTGCGATACAGACCCTTCAGTTCCTCCCTGCAATGCGCCTTGGGGTCTTACCCGGCCCGCACCCGATTCCAGGGGTTTGGACAAGGGGATGGTAAGCCCCAGAATTCCTTTAACGGAATTCCCATTCCGCAGCAGCATTGGAGGGGTAGGCACAGCCAATCCATACCCCTCCACCAACCAATTTAACCAATGCCTAACCGCCAACCTTACAAGTTGTGACGATTTGCTACATAGTAGGCAAAACCCGATTGGCACACACTAATCAGCCAAAAGGTAAATTCCTACTAGGCCCCCGCACTAAGGCGAACGACCCCATGACAGGCATAGCAAGGCCAAGCGAAAAGCCCTTTCAAAGGGAGGGCGGGCGGGTGATCCGGTGTCCACAGCGAAAGAGAAAGGAGCACTCTGTGGACCCAGTATAAATAACCTCTGATCCCACCCCTTAATTGGCAACATTAAATTTTCCTTAGTAACAACAGCCACCAATCCAATCAATTCCCTTGCCACAGCCTGGCTGGCAACTAGGAATGTTTATGCCGGCCCCAACCGCAACACGTTCTCTCTTTTTAAGGAGAACACGCTTTGCGTGTTGAGGTCCCCAAAACATCCCTTCCCAAAAACTCACACATCACACATAATTTTTGTTTAAGGTTTTTGGCATAATTTTGGCCACAACTTTATTATCATACAATATTGTGAATGGTTGCTTAGGCATTGGTTATGACTAGCTATCCCCCCCCCCCGCCTTGGGGGATAGCACTGACTCCCGGATTCCAGCGTAAGTCAGTGTGGAGGAACAAGCAGGGCAACTGGGGCTGCGATACAGACCCTTCAGTTCCTCCCTGCAATGCGCCTTGGGGTCTTACCCGGCCCGCACCCGATTCCAGGGGTTTGGACAAGGGGATGGTAAGCCCCAGAATTCCTTTAACGGAATTCCCATTCCGCAGCAGCATTGGAGGGGTAGGCACAGCCAATCCATACCCCTCCACCAACCAATTTAACCAATGCCTAACCGCCACCAGAGCCCTTACGCTCGCCGCCACCATTCACAAAGCAAACCACACTCTCAACTTGGACACCACTGCATCCAACCATAAATCATTCCCAAACATGGAAAGATGAACCCCCATCAGCCCTGTATAAAACCTCCTCCTTAAAGGAAATACGAGGGTGAGGAATCACCAATCCGCCCAAGCTCACCACCAACTTGCCCACCGCGGAATTAATCCGCTTCCTAACTTTCTCAGTGGACGCTGGGCAAGGACTACCGCGCCAAACGCGGCGCTGAAGCAACTGTGACCAAATCAATTTTGTTGCAGGCACCATAGCTGCCAGCTCCCTTAGGTCCTGTAACATGGCAGTACGCAGCGTATAGCAATCAAAGGAAACCATATCGTTTTCCCCAAGCTGCACCACAATCGCGGAAGGTGGGACTATTGCCGCAGGAGGGCCTGCCAGGAGTACGCGCCGTTGCATGAGTGGCAAGAATTAAAATGCTTTCCGGCCTCTTCGATGGTAGTTTGTCTAGGCATTGGTTCCCGACTAGCTGCACCTGACCTCAGCAGGGCAGCACTGACGACTGGGCCCCACCATATCGTCAGTACAAGCAAACATTGTGGGGGAGCAATGAATTCCAAAGCAACCGCATCTAGCGGTTGGAGGGGACAGGTGCTCCAACCCCCCCTCCAGATCACCTTGAACCAATGCCTTTAATTATTTTGAGTCCAGGGAGAGCTGCCATCAACTCGAACCAAGCCCTCTTGCATGCAGGAATGCAAACTTATGCTGGAGGAAGACGGCAAATCATTCTTGTCCAGCTGTACCACCAGCACTGCGGGAGGACCAGCACAGGTCACACTCGACCGCCAAAGGAAGGATCTCCTCCCAAAGCATTCCCCATCTGGACATCCAGTATATGTTCACATGGGCAGGGAGACTGAGATGGCGCCCAGTCCAGACTCGTCAGCGCGCTTGCCAGCCCAGCGTACAATGCTGTGGCCCAAATGTGCACAGCTGCTCCTATGAAAAAAGGAAATAACAGACAAGCATCAGCACAGACATCATTGTGACGCTTCCTGATATAACCCTTCTCAGCATCAGACATTCAATGACTTCACAATCCTGTCTACTGACAGGCCCCCAGTGTGCAGCCTTTGCAGCAGCCCTATTCGGAAGGAATGAGGCGTGTTCAGTGGTAGGCAAGCCACAGGCCGTAATAACTGGTGCACAACGTAAGCACATTGACGCCTGGCTAACAGGAACCCATTTTCACGCACTAGGAGCGGGCCTGCCCCCAGGGGAATGAAAAGCCAAATATTTCTGGTATCCATAACTGGGCAAGGGCCCTCCTTACCTGTGACAGGAAGCCAGATTGTGGCACTCCTGCCCACTAAGTCTGTTTTAGAGTTCCCAACTCTAATGACAAGCTCCAAAGCAGATAAGGAAAAGTCCTGAAGCAATAAGCCTCCAGACTCTCAGCCCCGTGCTAGCTACAACAACCACTTCCCCAACCCTCAGTGCACCAAAAAGCAATGGAATACTGAAAGGAGTCTCGCCTTGATCTTTTACCAGCAGATAAGTTTTAACTTGTTGCAGATACTGCATAGGTAAAATTGACCGACTTCCTGCCCACTGTCCTATGAGGTTGGAGCCTATTCCAACCTTCCAAGGCCCTGCGCACGACAGACTTTATACAAGGGTCTCTGAAAAATAAAGCTTCAGTATAACAGACATTGCAGCGGACTGAATTCTTATAGTTATAACAGCACACCCAATCTGCAGCAGGTGGACCAAATACTGCAGGATCTGCTCAGAGGATGGGGGCCAGTTCATCTGAATGGCCAAGGACTGCCAGCTTAAGGCTAAGAAATCCATCCAGGCCTTCCCATAAGAGCTAAAAGCAGAAGGGGAAATGGAAGCTGCTGCTCTCTGTAATTACTAATTGTTGTCAAAATGCCACAGGTGGTCTGGAAAAGTCTGGCAGTAGCTGAGTGTCTGAAGCGCTCCATCTGAAAATGGGATAGAGTGTCAGCGACATCATTAGAGGATCCCGTAATCAGGAGCAGAAAGCACAACATTGAACCTTAAGTGGCGCAGCTCAAAAGCATGAGCGGAGGGGCGGAGACTCAGCTAAAGCGTGAGGACCGTTTTGCCAAGACGCTCACCACTGCCTGGTTATCAGACCAAAAGCAGATCCAATGTTCACTGAACTCCTAGGGCCACATGTGAACTGCTACTACAATGGGGAAAAACTCAAGAAAAGTTAGGTCACATGATTGCCTCACCACACCGGGCTTGAGGCCATGGCTTTGCACACCAGCAGCTCCTGAAATAAATAAATAAATAAATAAATAAATAAATAAATAATAAAATAAATAAATAAATAAATAAAACCAAAGGGCAAGGATCCAGCAGCATCAGCATGAACCTGAAAATCCCTGTGCAAGTTCCAGGTATCCTGCCATGGCCAACTACTATTGCATACATTTGGGATTGCAACCATTGCATGAGAAAGGCAAGGGGACCTCAGGCCGCAGGCAACCTGGCCTAGTGGGAAGGGAAGGGCGGCCTGGGGCAACCACTCTGCATGCAAGATTAATTAAGTGACCCAGCAAGATCGGATCTGATGAAGCATCACTTGCTACAGAGGAAGTATTACAAAATAAATTCCTTCAAGGCAGACAGCTACTCCATAGGCAAGTGGTATGTTTTTGCAACAATATTCATCTGGATCCCCGAATAAAATGGGAATATGGCAAAAGGTATTGAGGTATTGCTTGCCAGCTTCCAGCCCCCGCTTGGGCAGGGGGCATCTTGTGCTGCCATCATAATACGTAAATTTACAGGGCCGATGCTGGCCAGAACCCCTAAAGAAGTTCTGACAAAGCTGCCGCCGAGCCAGCTTCCTTTTCAGACACACACTCTGTGTAATGCAAAAAACACACTCCATGCAGCACACACACACTCCATGCAATGCAACTACACTCCGTGCAACACAACTACACACTCCGTGCAATGCAAAAATGCACTCTGTGCAATGCAACTACGCTCCATGGAATGCAGCTACACTCCATGCAATGCAACCACACACTCCGTGCAATGCAACTACACACTCCGTGCAATGCAAAAAACGCACTCAGTGCAATGCAAAAACACACTTCAAGCAATTAAACTACCCTCCATGCAATGCAGCTACACTCCATGCAATGCAACTACACACTCCGTGCAATGCAACTACACACTCCGTGCAATGCAACTACACACTCCGTGCAATGCAACTACACACTCCGTGCAATGCAAAACGCACTCAGTGCAATGCAAAAACACACTTCAAGCGATGAAACTACCCTCCATGCAATGCAGCTACACTCCGTGCAATGCAACTACACACTCCGTGCAATGCAACTACACTCTGTGCCATGCAAAAAACACACTCTGTGCAATGCAACTACACCCTCCATGCAATGCAGCTACACCCCGTGCAATGCAACTACACCCTCCGTGCAATGCAACTACACACTCCGTGCAATGCAACTACACACTGTGCCATGCAAAAAACACACTCTGTGCAATGCAACTACACCCTCCGTGCAATGCACACACACTCCATGCAATGCAACTACACACTCCGCGCAATGCAACAACAAGCTCCGCGCAATGCTACTACACACTCTGTGCGCTGCACATACCCTCCGTTCAATGCAACTACATACTCCGTGCAATGCTCACACACTTGATGCAATGCAACTACACACTCCGTGCAATGTGCCCACACCCACACACTCCGTGCAATGCAACAACACACTCCGTGCAATGCAACAACACACTCTGTGCAATGCACACACACCCTCCGTGCAATGCACACCTCTGTGCAATGCAAATGCAAATCCCTCACGCAATGCAATGCAAATGCAGCCCGTGCAGCGCTGTGCCCTGCAATGCACAGAGCAAACTGCAATGCGGGCACGCAAAGGTGCTTTCTCCCGCTTGCATATTGCAAACGTGGCGCCTGTTACATCCCTCGCAGTGAGGGAACCACCAAAAGGCCCTTGACACTGGGCCTAAGTGTCCAGGTAGAGCAATGGGGGAGCATGCAGCTGTCCCATATAGGGACCAATCCTGCAACCTAGGCATTACCGGCACTATGCACTGACCAGCTGAGCTATCCAGGATGATCCCTAAAGACGCAGGACAGCCTCACCCTGACCCCTGTAGAGGTCCTGTCATAGTCTGCAAAAACTAAACCATGTAGGGAACCGGTGAAACCAATGCTTCATGGACCACATGGGGACACTATTCAGGCCGGAAACGCTTCCAGGCCATCGAATTCTAGGGCAAAGCCCTAGGATCACCTGCTAGGCCAGGCATAAATGTCTCCAGTGAAATAGCAGAGTTGAGGTAGCCCACAGCCTGTCCAGGTACCCCTGCTTGCCCTTTTAGAGGGAAGCACCCCTTCAAGAAACCCAAAGTTCTTTTACCACAAATGGGCCGAACTACAGAATAGCCCAAAAGGAGCAGTTTGTTTTGTTTTGTGATAACAATGGCTAAGAGGGGGATATGAACCCTGTCTCCCAGGTCCTAGTCCTACACTTTAGCCACTAAGCCACGTCTCTAAAATGGCAGTCGCCACTATCAGGGCAAAACAAACTCAACGAAAATAAACTTGTTCAGAAACAGCATAGTTCAAGAGCATATACAGAGTGCTCATAGTCATTGGAGGCACAGGGAGCCTCTGGGGCCCTCTGTCTGCCTCAGATATACATTAGGAGCAACTGAGCCTGCAAGCAGGTACATTCTTATAGAGAGGTCAGAGACTTAACAATTAACTGCTACCTGTAGCAGACTTAGGCCTGGAAGTAATGTGCAGGCCAAATAGGCCTCCCTGGCTCTGCTCTTGAGAATCTTAGTCTCCTAGGGAAAAATGTAAAAGGCGGATCTAGACGGATCCTCATGAATTCATATGATTTTTTCATTCAAATTAAATAAAACCACCATGATACTGTAGACTATGTCTTACTCTGTAGACAGCATCAAAAAAATCACGCATCCACTATTTCGTGGGGCCGCAGGGGCGCAAAAACATGTTTAAAAAACACGGATCCTCATGGATCCTCATGATTTTTGCACAAGACCAGCCCAAAGTCACCATCAGTTCAAACATCATGGCCAGGGGCACAGCATCCACCACAAAAATCACGGAGCCACGGCTTCCTGGCCATACCGTGGCCCAAAAACGTGGTTTTGAAGCACGGATCCTCATGGATCCTCACGCTTTTCGCATTGGGCCAGCCCAAATTCACCGTCAGATCACACATCATGTCCAGGGGCGCAGCCTGCACCACAAAAATCACGGATCCACGGCTTCCTGGCAACACCATGGCCCAAAAACGTGGTTTCGAAGTACGGATCCTCATGGATCCTTATGCTTTTCGCATTGGGCCAGCCCAAATTCACCGTCAGATCACACATCATGTCCAGGGGCACATCCTGCACCACAAAAAACTCGGATCCACGGCTTCCTGGCCATACCGTGGCCCAAAAACGTGGTTCCGAAGCATGGATCCTCATGGATCCTCATGCTTTTTGCACTAGATCAGCCCAAACTCCCTGTCAAATCACACATCATGGCCAGGGGCACAGCATCCACCACAAAAAACTCGGATCCACGCCTGCCTGGCCATGCCGTGGCCCAAAAACGTGGTTTTGAAGCACGGATCCTCATGGATCCTCACGCTTTTCGCATTGGGCCAACCCAAACTCACTGTCAAATCACATATCATGGCCAGGGGCACAGCATCCACCACAAAAATCACGGATCCGTGGCTTCCTGGCCATACCGTGGCCCAAAAACGTGGTTTTGAAGAATGGATCCTCATGGATCCTCATGCTTTTTGCATTGGGCCAGCCCAAATTCACCGTCAGATCACACATCATGTCCAGGGGCACATCCTGCACCACAAAAAACTCGGATCCACGGCTTCCTGGCCATACCGTGGCCCAAAAACGTGGTTCCGAAGCATGGCTCCTCATGGATCCTCACGGTTTTTGCACAAGACCAGCCCAAAGTCACCATCAGATCAAACATCATGGCCAGGGGCACAGCATCCACCACAAAAAACTCGGATCCACGGCTGCCTGGCCATGCCGTGGCCCTAAAACGTGGTTTTGAATCACGGATCCTCATGGATCCTCACGCTTTTCGCATTGGGCCAACCCAAACTCACTGTCAAATCACATATCATGGCCAGGGGCACAGCATCCACCACAAAAATCACGGATCCGTGGCTTCCTGGCCATACCGTGGCCCAAAAACGTGGTTTTGAAGCATGGATCCTCATGGATCCTCATGCTTTTTGCATTGGGCCAACCCAAGCTCACCGTCAAATCACACGTCATAGCCAGGGGCACAACCTGCACCACAAAAATCACGGATCCACGGCTTCCTGGCCATACTGTGGCCCAAAAACGTGGTTCCGAAGCATGGATCCTCATGGATCCTCATGCTTTTTGCACTAGATCAGCCCAAACTCCCTGTCAAATCACACATCATGTCCAGGGGCACAGCTTGCACCACAAAAATCACGGATCCACGGCTTCCTGGCAACACCATGGCCCAAAAACGTGGTTTTGAATCACGGATCCTCATGGATCCTTATGCTTTTCACATTGGGCCAGCCCAAATTCACCGTCAGATCACACGTCATAGCCAGGGGCACAACCTGCACCACAAAAATCACGGATCCACGGCTTCCTGGCCATACTGTGGCCCAAAAACGTGGTTCCGAAGCATGGATCCTCATGGATCCTCTCACTTTTCACATTGGGCCAACCCAAACACCCCGTTAAATCGCACATCATGTGCAGGGGCACAGCCTGCACCATGAAAATCACGGATCCACGGCTTCCTGGCTACTCCGTGGTCCAAAAACGTGGTTTTGAATCACGGATCCTCATGGATCCTCACACTTTTCACATTGGGCCAACCCAAATTCACTGTCAGATCACACGTCATAGCCAGGGGCACAACCTGCACCACAAAAATCACGGTTCCACGGGTTTCTGGCAATACCGTGGCCCAAAAACTTGGTTTTGAAGTACGGATCCTCGTGGATCCTCACACTTTTGCACTGGGCCACCCCTAAATCACTGTCAAATCACACTTCATGCCATGGGGCACAGCTTGCACCGCAAAAAAAACTCAGATCCATGGGTTCCTGGCCATACTGTGGCCCAAAAACGTGGTTTCGAAGCATGGATCCTCATGGATCCTCACGCATTTTCCATTGGGCCAACCCAAACTCACCGTCAAATCACACATCATGTCCAGGGGCACAGCCTGGTAAAAGAAAATTAAATATGCTCAGAGTCCTGTAGTGATTTCATGCTCTTTATTGCAGCTTGTAAAACAGTGACTGAATTTCCCCCCAAACCTGAGGCTTTTATATACATTATTTACACAATGAGTCCCGTCTGACTGGCTGATTCTGCTTCCCTCCTGGAGCCTGATTGGTCTTTTCCTGCAAGCCATTCAGTTCTTGCATTCTAGGATCCTACTTGCCTATTGTTCTAGGATCCAAGCTTAGTACATAACAGGGAAGGAGCTAGACAAAGAATGATCCAAGAAGTCCTCAACGGCAGAACAGGCAGGTGATAACAAGCAGTGTGTTACAACGGCTCTGAAGGCGGGTGAAGGCTGCAGCAGATAGGATCCACCAGTTCGTCGTGACTACTCATGCCATCAGAACAGAGCACTACTGCGAAGGCTGTGCGTTGGTCAGCGTGCACTGATCTACACACATAAAACAAATTCACGCACAGACATCTTCCAAAAACCCAACCCAACCCCCCCAAACCGTCCCCCCATGGCGATCACTAAATGGCCACGGGGGCAGGAATGTGAAGCCCCTAGTCATGAACTGACACATGGGCGGTGGATACAGATTCAGTCATTCTGACTCAAGGAATGAGGCAGTTGAGCAGCTCAGCAGCTGTATCCATGACTGAGCAGCCCCTTTTAGGATCCACTATGCTCACCCCGAAAAGGGGAAGGGGCTGGAAACGGTGCCCTAAACATAGTATGCCTCCCTTTTTCCCTGACTGGATTACCGTGCTCAGGTGGAATCTCTTTTCCCATAGTTTGAATCCATTATTCTGCATCCTAGTCTCTAGAACAGCAGAAAACAAGCTTGCTCCCTCTTCAACATGACATCCCTTCAAATATTTAAACATGGCTATCATGTCACTCCTTAATCTTCTCTTCTCTAGATTAAACAAATCCAGCTCCCTAAGTCTCTCCTCATAGGGCTTGGATTCCAGACATTTTACATTTTGGTCACCCTCCTCTGGACATGCTCCAACTTGACAATATCCTTCTTCAACTGGACACAGTATTTCAGGTGTGGTCTGACCAACCAGAATAGTGTGGTGGCATTCCTTCACTTGATCTAGACACTATACTCCTATTGATGCAGCCCAAAATTGCATTGGTGTTCTTAGCTGCCACATCACACTGTTGACTCATATTCAGCTTGTGGTCGACCAAGACTCCCAGATCCCTTTCACTGGTACTGTTGTCAAGCCAAGGGTCCCCCACCTGTGCATTTCATTTTTTCTATCCAGGTGTAGTACCTTACATTTCTCCCTATGGAACTCCATATAGTTGGTTTTGGCCCAGCTCTCTAGGCTATTCAGGTCATTTTGAATTCTGACCCTGTCCGCTGGTGTATTAGCAACCCCTCCCAGTTTGCAGTCATTTGCAAATTTGATTAGCACGCCCTCTATTCCATCATCCAAATCATTTATAAAAATATTGAATAGCACCAGGCCCAGGACAGAACCTTGTGGAACCCCAATAGTCATTTTTTTCCAGGATGAAGGTGAGCCACTGATGAGCACTCTTTGGGTTCAGCCCGTCAACCAATTACAAATCCACCTAACAGTAGCTTTGTCTAGCCCACATATTACTAGTGTTTTTGCAATAATATCATGGGGGACCTTTTCAAAGGCCTTACTGAAGTCAAGGTAAGCTGGTACAAGGGAAAGCAGGATTGTAATTACCGTAAAAATTACTGATCATAGAATAGAATCATAGAATCATAGAGTTGGAAGAGACTACAAGGGCCATCGAGTCCAACCCCCTGCCAAGCAGGAACACCATCAGAGCACTCCTGACATATGGTTGTCAAGCCTCTGCTTAAAGACCTCCAAAGAAGGAGACTCCACCACACTCCTTGGCAGCAAATTCCACTGTTGAACAGCTCTTACTGTCAGGAAGTTCTTCCTAATGTTTAGGTGGAATCTTTTTTCTTGTAGTTTGGAACCATTGCTCCGTGTCCGCTTCTCTGGAGCAGCAGAAAACAACCTTTCTCCCTCCTCTATGTGACTTCCTTTTATATATTTGAACATGGCTATCATATCACCCCTTAACCTCCTCTTCTCCAGGCTAAACATGCCCAGCTCCCTTAGCCGTTCCTCATAAGGCATCGTTTCCAGGCCTTTGACCATTTTGGTTGCCCTCCTCTGGACACGTTCCAGTTTGTCAGTGTCCTTCTTAAACTGTGGTGCCCAGAACTGGACACAGTACTCCAGGTGAGGTCTGACCAGAGCAGAATACAGTGGCACTATTACTTCCCTTGATCTAGATGCTATACTCCTATTGATGCAGCCCAGAATTGCATTGGCTTTTTTAGCTGCCGCGTCACACTGTTGGCTCATGTCAAGTTTGCGGTCAACCAAGACTCCTAGATCCTTTTCACATGTACTGCTCTCAAGCCAGGTGTCACCCATCTTGTATTTGTGCCTCTCATTATTTTTGCCCAAGTGCAATCCTTTACATTTCTCCCTGTTAAAATTCATCTTGTTTGTTTTGGCCCAGTTCTCTAATCTGTCAAGGTCGTTTTGAAGTGTGATCCTGTCCTCTGGGGTGTTAGCCACCCCTCCCAGTTTGGTGTCATCTGCAAATTTGATCAGGATGCCCTTGAGTCCATCATCCAAGTCATTGATAAAGATGTTGAATAAGACCGGGCCCAAGACAGAACCCTGTGGCACCCCACTAGTCACTCTTCTCCAGGATGAAGAGGAACCATTGATGAGCACCCTTTGGGTTCGGTCAGTCAGCCAGTTACAAATCCACTGAGTGGTAGCATAGTCAAGTCCACTTTTCTGTTTTTCCATCAAGCCCCCAGACAAGAATGCTACAGCATCAGCCCCAAACACTCAGTCTCATAACAAAAAATACTCAACAGGGTTAGGGCTGAGGGTAGGGGAAGTACAATCATGATCTTTCCAGTCCTCTAGAAGCTGACCCTTTTGGTCATTTTGGTCATGGAGCCAAATATCTGTTCCCAAGTTTAAAGAATCTAAACAAGTAAAGAACAAGCTTGCCCTTTACATGCAAAAGCCCTGAAATTCAGCCCATTGGGCAACTGATCATGGGGCTGGGAGGAGGGAGGTAAGGACTAGCACCTTCTCTGCCCTCCACCTCCAACAGCTACACCTGAAAGTTTCATGATGCGGTTTGATTTGAGAAGCAGAATGTTTATAAAGGCACTTAGCCAATTTCTGCCACAGAAATTCTGAACAGAAACACTCTGCAGGTTCAGCCCCCAAAAGAAACTGCTCTATGGTCTCTGTGTTGGGAAATGGGAACAGATCTTGCTCATCACCAACCTTCCCTCCACAAATCAGTATCACTATGAGGCTGAACTGAACAGCTTGCTCCAGAGTTTTAAGAGATACGTTTGTGTGGTGGAGTGGTTAAGAGCGGTGGACTCTAATCTGGTGAGCTGGGTTCGCTTCCCCGCTCCTCCACATGCAGGCTGCTGGTGACCTTGGGCCAGTCACACTTCTCTCTGAAGTCTCTCAGCCCCACTCACCTCACAAGGTGTCTGTTGTGGGGGTGGAAGGGAAAGGAGATTTTTAGCCACTTTGAGACTCCTTCAAGTAGAGAAAAGCAGGATATAAAAACTAACTCCATAAATAAGAATTCTATGGAAAAGGACCATCCCTGCCATGATGATGAAAACTATATGTTTGGATTTTGCTGTATTATACCAACCTGTGGAATATGACAGTTCGCAGTTTCAAAATCTATTTGGCCACAGTGGATTGACAGTCTGGACACACGAAAACCTCTGGAAGATCTTTTGAATCAATGTCTATGCGAAAGCAGTGGTACCAGTCCTTGCAGTTTCCTTCACAGTAAACCATAGTAAGGTCACCACTGGCCTCCTGCACCCTTCCTTCAAGAAACATAGTGACCAGTAGCCTTCAAACAAGGAAGGTAAAATATCTGAGCAATAGGTTAGTGTATCCTTCCATCCCTCTGGGCATGATCGAGACACAGTAATGTAACTCTCGTTCAAGATTTGTCTCTTCTTGGGAGGAACAGCATCAATTTACACTTGAAAATATTTGTCTTGTCCTTCAAAATAGGTTTTCCCACAGTACTGTATTATTTCTTTTGCAATCCAGGGTCTAATGGCAGCCATATCCTTTTGTATGAACTGTAATTGGGCAGCAGAAGCAATCAGATGGGCAATGGTACATGTGAAAGGACCGTAGTCACTAGAATTACAGTGGTGCCCCGCAAGACGAACGCCTCGCAAGACGGAAAACCCGCTAGACGAAAGGGTTTTCCGTTTTGGAGGCGCTTCGCAAGACGAATTTCCCTATGGGCTTGCTTCGCAAGACGACAGCCCATAGGGAAATCTCCGGGACAGTGGGGAAGCGCAGCTCGTCTTCCCCGCTGTCCTCGGACCTACTCCGAAGCCTGGCGGCGGGGCGGGGACACCTCCTCCCGCCGCCGGGCTTCGGAAGGATGCCCCGATGCCGGGCGGCGAGGCGGGAACGCCTCCCCCCGCCGCCCGGCATCGGAACGATGTCCCGAAGCCGAGCGGCGGGGCGGGAACGCCTCCCACCGCTGCCCAGCTTCGGGGCGGGAAAGCCTCCCCCCGCCGCCCGGCTTCGGGGCGGGAAAGCCTCCCCCCACCGCCCGGCTTCGGGGCATCGTCCCGATGCCGGGCGGCGGGGCGAGAAAGCCTCCCCCCGCCGCCTGGCATCGGAACGATGTCCCGAAGCCGGGCGGCGGGGCCGCGAAGCCTGGGCGCGCTGGCAACTCTCCGCAAGGAGCGCTCCCGCTGCTTGCGGAGAGGTCCGCGAAGCCTGTCCTGGACCTCTTCTGAAGGCAGGCGGGGGGCAAAAGTCTTTGTCCCCCCTGCTTGCCTTCCCAGGGGCTTTTAAATCGCCCGGACAGCGGAGAAGTCCTCCGCTGTCCCGGGCGATTTTAAAATGCCGCCCGCCAGAAGAGGTCGGGGGAAGGCGGTTTCCATAGGAACGCATTAATTGATTTTCAATGCATTCCTATGGAAAACCGTGCATCGCAAGACGAAAAACTCGCAAGACGAAGAGACTTGCGGAACGAATTAATTTCGTCTTGCGAGGCACCACTGTACCTTGCCTGGGTATATCAGTTGGTGCAAAAAATGACCAGCTGCAAAACTATAGGGATATTTTGAATCCATCTCATACAGACATGCTAAGAAGCATGTTATTGCATCAATCACAGAGTGGTTCAATCCATGTTTGGAATCTAGATAGA
Source organism: Podarcis erhardii (assembly GCF_964252035.2). Classification (NCBI taxonomy): domain Eukaryota; kingdom Metazoa; phylum Chordata; class Lepidosauria; order Squamata; family Lacertidae; genus Podarcis; species Podarcis erhardii. The sequence continues at coordinate 22,869,654 of NC_138508.1, read as the reverse complement.
GCATGGTTTTCTTTTTAAAAATGATTACTATCAGTATCCAGTGGACTTTGTCATTTACTGGAATAATCAAAACATCTTTCCTTAGCACTCCAAATCTCAAACAGTTCTTCAGAACTTGCACTGGCAATCTTTGACATATCTGCATGAAGTGGCAAGTACGGTAAGTGGGAAAATGGTTCCATCGTGACCTAGCTCTTTGGCCATGATCACCCTGGAGGCAAGAAAGGCATCTATTATGCAATCATTTATCCAATTTGATCCTTTCAGTGTGTTTATGTCATAGTCATACACACAGATGTTGCCAACTGAACCCACAAGTCCCATGGTTTGTAGACTGAGTGTGGGGAAGGTACAGTTGTGCTATGGGGGAACTGATGTACAAATCAGTGATTTGTCCAAACACTTCTCACTTTGTGTTGAGAATATGGGGCTGCTATCAAAAGAATCAATATTGGTCACTGTTAAATCCTCTTTCCCACTTTTTGGAGTGGAGGTCATCTGAGGCTGAGTGCTTTCCAGGTGTCTCATAGTCAGTTGGTGATCTTAAGGAGTCAAACCGCTCAGCAGCCTGCACTGAATCAGATGCTGGAGCTACTGTTATCTTTTCCTGCAGTCTAGGGAACTTTCTTCCCGATCTACTCTTCTGTCTTTTATTTCACTTCAACTGTGTGAGCTGCAACTGGCAAGGCTTCCCTGGTTCTGGTGGCATGCCGATAGATTTTGTGGCAGCTATAATCTGGTAATATGGATGATGGGTGAGCACACAATGTCCTGTACGGACTGTGCATGCATGGCAGCCCGTATGGACGCCGCGTGTGCGGCAGCCCGTATGGTTGCCAGGAAAGCGGCTGCCCATACAGCCTGTACGGCCGCTGTGAGAGGGGCTGCCTGTACGGACGCTACGTGAGCAGCAGCCTGTACAGTCGCTGCGAGAGCAGCTGCCTGTATGGCCCATATGGTCGCTGCGAGAGGGGCTGCCTGTACAGTTGCTGCAAGAGCGGCAGCCCACATGGACGCTGCACAAGCGGCAGCTAGTACAGCGACCGTACTGTCACTCTCCCCCCAGCATGGCACCCCGGGGCACCATCACCCCGCTGCCCCTTCGTATGCCCCTGCAGTCAATCAAATGTACTATGAACAATCTGAAGTCATGCTGGGCACAATTCACCACTAATCCTGTTCTTTTTCTAAAAACACGTGGTGGACTCCAGGAAAGCTGTCAGCAGGCACCATGATGCCCATGGGCACCACGTTGGAAACCCCCTATTTCAAAGTTTGCACTGACAAAATCTGTTGGCAAGAAAACTTGCAGTTAAACCTCCATTTATAATTACCACCCCCGCAAAGCAACCAACTTTTGTCCCAAAACCATTTGTAGCTGAATTGACGCAAGACAGGTGATTGTTTTTCATGGTTACTTTGGTGGTCTCCATCTAGTTGGTTTGATAATTTACATTCACAGGTAAGATCATCACAATCTCTGCCTTGGATATTCTTGAGGTTTAGCAGCGTCAAAAATTTCCAGGTGCTGTTCTTCACTGTGAAGGGGCGCTGCGCAGAAAGGAAAAACTGTGCAGCGCCTCTCCAGCGAAGCAAAGCCTGGAGAGCAAGAGGGATCGGTGTACACCAACCCCTCTCGTTCTCCAGGCTTCAGGCAGCTATCCGCAAGCCTTTGGAGCACAGCAGGAACTTGCGCTGTGCTCCAAAGGCTTCAGGCGGCTATCCCTGAAGCCTGGAGAGTGAGAGTGGTCGGTGCGCACCGACCCCTCTCGCTCTCCAGGCTTCAGCGAAAGCAACGCGTAGCCTCTGGAGTGCAGAGGGAGCGCTCCCTTTGCGCTTCAGAGGCTTTGTGTTGCTATCGCTGAGGCCAAGGAGCCTGCATTTGCTCCATAGGACGCACACACATTTCCCCTTAATTTTTTGAGGGTAAAAAGTGTGTCCGATAGAGCGAAAAATACGGTAGTCATATATTCTTCTATCGGCTCTAATAATAATATTGCAGTGGTGAAATTAACAGTGCATTTTTGTGATTTTTGTAGTGCAACTCATGATTTTTGTGGTGCAGGCTGTGCCCCTGGCTATGATGTGTGAATTGACAGTGAGTTTGTGGTGGCCCAATGCAAAAAGCCTGAGGATCCATGAAGATCCGTGCTTCAAAACCACGTTTTTGGGCCATGGTGTTGCCAGGAAGCCGTGGATCTGAATTTTTTGTTGTGCAGGCTGTGCCCCTGACCATGATGTTTGATCTGATGATGACTTTGGGCTGATCTTGTGCAAAAATCATAAGGATCCATGAGGATCCGTGCTTCAAAACCACGTTTTTGGGCCCTGGCGTTGCCAGATAACCGTGGATCCGAATTTTTTGTAGTGTAGGCTGTGCCCCTGGCAATGATATGTTATTTCACAGTGAGTTTGTGGTGGCCCAATGCAAAAAGCGTGAGGATCCGTGAGGATCCGAGCTTCAAAACCACGTTTTGGGGCCGTGGTGTTGCCAGATAACCGTGGATACTAGTCTTTTGTGGTGCAGGCTGTGCCCCTGGCCATGATGTGTGATTTGACGGTGAGTTTGGGTTGGCCCAATGCAAAAAGCATGAGGATCCATGAGGATCCGTGCTTGAAAACCACATTTTTGGGCCATGGAGTGGCCAGGAAGCCGTGGATCCGTGATTTTTGTGGTGGATGTTGTGCCCCTGGCCATGACATGTGATTTGAGGGTGAGTTTGGGGTAGCCCAATGCAAAAAGCGTGAGGATCCATGAGAATCCGTGCTTGAAAACCACGTTTTTGGGCCATGGAGTGGCCAGGAAGCTGTGGATCTGTGATTTTTGTGGTGGATGTTGTGCCCCTGGCCATGATCTGTGATTTGACGGTGAGTTTGGGGTAGCCCAATGCAAAAAGCGTGAGGATCCATGAGGATCCGTGCTTGAAAACCACGTTTTTGGGCCATCGAGTGTCCAGGGAGCCGTGGATCTGTGATTTTTGTGGTGGATGTTGTGCCCCTGGACATGATGTGTGATTTGAGGGTGAGTTTGGGTTGGCCCAATGCAAAAAGTGTGAGGATCCATGAGGATCCGTGCTTGAAAACCACGTTTTTGGGCCATGGAGTGGCCAGGAAGCCGTGGATCCGTGATTTTTGTGGTGGATGTTGTGCCCCTGGCCATGATGTGTGATTTGACGGTGAGTTTGGGGTAGCCCAATGCAAAAAGCGTGAGGATCCATGAGGATCCGTGCTTGAAAACCACGTTTTTGGGCCATCGAGTGTCCAGGGAGCCGTGGATCCGTGATTTTTGTGGTGGATGTTGTGCCCCTGGCCATGATGTGTGATTTGACGGTGAGTTTGGGGTAGCCCAATGCAAAAAGCGTGAGGATCCATGAGGATCCGTGCTTGAAAACCACGTTTTTGGGCCATCGAGTGTCCAGGGAGCCGTGGATCTGTGATTTTTGTGGTGGATGTTGTGCCCCTGGCCATGATGTGTGATTTGACGGTGAGTTTGGGGTAGCCCAATGCAAAAAGCGTGAGGATCCATGAGGATCCGTGCTTGAAAACCACGTTTTTGGGCCATCGAGTGTCCAGGGAGCCGTGGATCTGTGATTTTTGTGGTGGATGCTGTGCCCCTGGCCATGATGTGTGATTTGAGGGTGAGTTTGGGTTGGCCCAACGCAAAAAGCGTGAGGATCCATGAGGATCCGTGCTTGAAAACCATGTTTTTGGGCCACGGAGTGGCCAGGAAGCTGTGGATCCATGATTTTTGTGGTGGATGTTGTGCCCTTGGACATGATGTGTGATTTGACGGTGAGTTTGGGTTGGCCCAATGCAAAAAGCATGAGGATCCATGAGGATCCGTGCTTGAAAACCATGTTTTTGGGCCACGGAGTGGCCAGGAAGCTGTGGATCCATGATTTTTGTGGTGGATGTTGTGCCCTTGGACATGATGTGTGATTTGACGGTGAGTTTGGGTTGGCCCAATGCAAAAAGCATGAGGATCCATGAGGATCCGTGCTTGAAAACCACATTTTTGGGCCATGGAGTGGCCAGGAAGCCGTGGATCCGTGATTTTTGTGGTGGATGTTGTGCCCCTGGCCATGATCTGTGATTTGACGGTGAGTTTGGGGTAGCCCAATGCAAAAAGCGTGAGGATCCATGAGGATCCGTGCTTGAAAACCACGTTTTTGGGCCATCGAGTGTCCAGGGAGCCGTGGATCTGTGATTTTTGTGGTGGATGTTGTGCCCCTGGACATGATGTGTGATTTGAGGGTGAGTTTGGGTTGGCCCAATGCAAAAAGTGTGAGGATCCATGAGGATCCGTGCTTGAAAACCACGTTTTTGGGCCATGGAGTGGCCAGGAAGCCGTGGATCCGTGATTTTTGTGGTGGATGCTGTGCCCCTGGCCATGATATGTGATTTGACGGTGAGTTTGGGTTGGCCCAATGCAAAAAGTGTGAGGATCCATGAGGATCCGTGCTTGAAAACCATGTTTTTGAGCCATGGAGTGGCCAGAAAGCCATGGATCTCAGTTTTTTGTGGTGCAGGCTGTGCCCCTGGATATGATGTGTGATTTGACAGTGACTTTGGGTTGGCCCAACGCAAAAAGCGTGAGGATCCATGAGGATCCGTGCTTGAAAACCATGTTTTTGGGCCACAGAGTGGCCAGGAAGCCGTGGATCCGAGTTGTTTGTGGTGCAGGATGTGCCTCTGGACATCATGTGTGATTTGACGGTGAGTTTGGGTTGGCCCAATGCAAAAAGCGTGAGGATCCATGAGGATCCGTGCTTCGAAACCACGTTTTTGGGCCATGGAGTGGCCAGGAAGCCGTGGATCCGTGATTTTTGTGGTGGATGCTGTGCCCCTGGACATCATGTGTGATTTGAGGGTGAGTTTGGGTTGGCCCAACGCAAAAAGTGTGAGGATCCATGAGGATCCGTGCTTGAAAACCATGTTTTTGGGCCATGGAGTGGCCAGGAAGCCGTGGATCCATGATTTTTGTGGTGGATGCTGTGCCCCTGGACATGATGTGTGATTTGACAGTGAGTTTGGGCTGATCTAGTGCAAAAATCATGAGGATTCATGAGGATCCGTGTTTTTTACCATGTTTTTGCGCCATTGCGGCACCACGAAACAGTGGATGCGTGATTTTTTTGGTTCCTCCTACAGACTAAGATGTGGTCTACAGTAGCATGGTGTTTTTATTTTGTTTCAATATAAAAATCATATGAATTCATGAGGATCCGTGCCTCGGATCCATGTTTTTGTGGTGCTGCAGCGCGGCAAAGTGTTGGATCCACGTTTTTTATAGTCCAGTTTGTAGGCGTGCCTTCTAGGTGTGATTTGACATTGCATTTGTTGGAATTATTTTTTAAAAAGTGGAGGATCCATGAGGATCCGTGTAGATCCGCCTTTTACGGAGACCCGTCTCCTAGCAATATTAAAAGAACTCAAAATAGTGCTCCTGCCCAAGGCTAGATTAATATTTGGCCAACAGCGCTGCACACACTCAAATAAAGGCAACCTTTGGGGGTGCTATAAACGAAAATGATTCCAGCTAAGCTGGGAACAGCCCTGACTAGCCCCGCAATTTACAACAGGAGAAATGGGGGAAACCTTTTTGCGAAAGAAAGCCCCTACCAGGGGCCCTCTCCCTATTGGGAAAGGCAAGCCACAGATACAGGGAGAATCTTCCCATAGGGCAGGGTAAGGGGTGGGGTGGGAAATCGAACAGGAAAAGGGGGGAATTAAATTATTTAAGGGACTAAAGAGGTTTAAAAGAAGGGGGAAATAAATGAATGTAACCAGACAATGAGAAGATTGCATCACTGTCCTCCAGACAGTCCAAGTGCTCCATGTGATCCGGTGTCCACAGCGAAAGAGAAAGGAGCACTCTGTGGACCCAGTATAAATAACCTCTGATCCCACCCCTTAATTGGCAACATTAAATTTTCCTTAGTAACAACAGCCACCAATCCAATCAATTCCCTTGCCACAGCCTGGCTGGCAACTAGGAATGTTTATGCCGGCCCCAACCGCAACACGTGCTCTCTTTTTAAGGAGAACACGCTTTGTTGTTTAGTCATTTAGTCATCTCCATCATAAAACATCATAAAGCATCCATATATAAAATTTTAAAATATATGCCAAAAAACCCAGCCATGTAAAACATATACAGTGGACCCTTCGGATACGGACCTAATTCGTTCCAAGGATCTGTACGTACCCCAAAAAGTCTGCATCTAGAACTGCCACTTCTGTGCAAAAAACTCAGCCACCCTTGCAGTTACTTCCAGGTTTATGTCAGAGAGATAGAATCTGATATTTTCAGTGGGTTGTGATGTTAGACTACCCAAAAAAGGGGGAAGTACATGTTAGTGTAGCTGGTTGTACAATGGACAGTAGACAATGTCCAGCACATTCAAAGAACATCCACAATGTCTGTCATTTCTGGGGATGTTTAAATATCTGCCCTTGACAAAAGCTGAAGGGGAAATGTTCAGTCAAGCTATCATAAAGGCCCTGCATTGCACTGGAATTATTAATTTTGAGATATAAGTGACCCTGTTATCTGTTGTATTTAAACCATAGAACTTGGGGGAGCAAATTTTATTTACAGCTGACTTGATGTTTTGTTTTTAATGGCCCTTAATCTGGTTTGAATATTGTGATAAATATATTGCTCACTTGAATTAAACAAGTGTTCCAAGTCAATACCAATAGATCTGATTTTGCTATGTAAGTGTTGGAACCATCTGGATTTATAAGAGTCCTTAAGTAAGTCGGAGAGGAGACTCGAAGGTTGGCAACGAAAATGGCAAAGCAACCAGTGTTTTATAGTGCTGGCCCACACCCAATACTCCATACTTATAACAATATATATTATTTCCCTGCTCAATCGGTTTCCTGTCTCCTTCTTCCCCCAGGCAGCATTTTGGGGCCACTCTACACACTAAATTATGCCCATTGGGCTATTTTATGTGGTGCCCCCCAACCCAGATTTCCCCCTCTTAAATATTTTGGTACTTCTGCAAAACGTGGGGTTTTCTAGGGTGGCCAGTTATTCCTCACCAGAGAGAGAGAGAGAAAGTGAGAGAGAAATTGCATGTGCTAATTTACATGGATGGAAGCAAATTTAGAAATATGGACTGATCCCATGTTTTTCCACCACCTAGTGGTGCAACAATAATACTGCTAGCACATTTTCAAAGCTAAGCAGGGCCCAGTATGGTTTCAAATTGGATGGGAGACCACATGTTGAGATTCTTGCATTGCAGAGGGTCCTTTGCAACCTTACAATTCTATGATTCCCTTAAATAAGGACAAATGTATGTTTGTCAGAAGCGGCTCGCTTAATGCAGTAGAACTGTGTTAGCTTCCGAAAAGGTGGGTTGCTGAGAGAGGGAGAGGGGGAATTGCATGGTGTGCTGGATTAGCTCCTGTCTGTGTTTGCACCATGCAAACCTCCCTGTTGCCTTGCCCCTCTCCTTACGCCTCCCAGTAAGTAACAACGACCCACCTTCTGAGAAGCTAGTATAGCAGCTCCATGCTCTCTGGTGAGCTGCTTCTGTCTCCATCTGAATCAAAAAACTGAAATCAAAACTACTCGCTCTCCATCTATGAAAAGTGGACAGTCTTTCTAGCCAGCATGCTAGAAATCTTACATTAAAGTTGTGGTTTTTTTAATGCCGCTTTCTGACCATAAGCCCCCCCACCCCCACCCCAACAGCGCTGGAGTGAATGGATATGCTTTTGAGCTTTCGTTTCTATTCTCAGCAAATAATCGTCGAAGTGACGCTTCTCGCCATCTGCCATCCCTTCCCCTTTCTTCCTCTGGCAACCCTAATTAAAGCATCACATTAGCCAAAGGTGTTCTAGGGGCTGTGGGGGCTTTGATGGAATATGTGAGGTTGTCAGCACAACTTCCATGAGCTGCTGGGAAGAGGTTGAAAAAGGAAAGCGTAGGCTGGGTTGAAAAGGGAAAGGGCTGAGGATCTGGAAAGATTGCCTTTCATTGTTTTTAAAGGTGTCATCCTCTTTCAAAGCACTGCTCAGCATTCTTTCTCTTCTTGAAAGGAGCATTGCTGCCATGCTGTCTGAGTCGCATTTTGTTACAATCCTCTGTTCTCTCCCCTTTCCTTTGCTTCTGGTAAGTCAAACTAGGAGGAGTCAGAATCCTGTTACATATCAGACAGGTGCTGTTTTTATTGTCTTTTTGGTGCATGTTGACGACCTTCAAGAAGACTTCAAAGTGGAGATTTATAGCCTAATTGGCATTCAATTTTATTTTATTTTAAATATCATTTTATATACCTGACTGTTTTTATATATGTAATTGTTTTCATTTTTTTCGTTTTAATTGTTTTATATCTGTGATTGTTTGACTATTATTTTTTAAATTCCTCCCCACAAAATTTTTTATATCACACTTACAGCAACACAACACACCAACAACACCGTTCTTGTGGCTCAAATAATGGTCCTATATTATAGTCCAAAAAGTCATTCTATATATTACCACGGGATTTTGATGGATTATGCTTCGCTGCATATGGTCCAATAATAATAGAATCATAGAACTGTAGCGTTGGAAGGGTCCACAAGGATCATCTAGTTCATGGGTAGGCAAACTTAGGCGCAGGGGCCGGATCCGGCCCAATCACCTTCTAAATCCAGCTTGCAGATGGTCTGGGAATCAGCATGTTTTTACATGAGTAGAATGTGTCCTTTTATTTAAAATGCATCTCTGGGTTCTTTGTGGGGCATAGAAATTCGTTCACATTTTTTTCCAAAATATAGTCCAGTCCACCACATGGTCTGAGGGAGAGTGGACCGGCCCCCTGCTGAAAATGTTTGCTGACCCCTGATCTAGTCCAACCCCCTGCGATGCAGGAATTTTTCACACAACGTGGGGCTTGAACCCATGAACCGGAGATTAAGAGTCTCATGCTCTACTGACTGAGCTATCCCAGGTTTAACTTTTATTAAACATTAAATATGTTTTGTATATAGGGTTGTGTCCTACTCAGAGTAGACTCATTGAAATGAACGAGCCTAAGCTATTCATGTCAATTAACTGCAATAGCTCTACTCTGAGTATGACTAGCATTGAAAACCCTTGGTTTTTATTGTATGCTGAAAATGCTTTGAGATGCTTAACAGGAAGTGATTCGTAAATGTAATATTGCTGCTGCAGCTGCTGCTGCTACTAATTATTATTATTATTGGATTTCTTGTGAACCTGCAGCCTTAGTGCTACCAGCACCATGCTCTACCCAGCTGAGCTAAGCTTATGTAATGCTTTGGACTGTGTTCAACAGCAATAATAATATGATTAGCAATAACAGTATTTATGTATGCAATGCTTTGGAGTGCTCAGACAACTCCACATCTATTGCCTCAGTAATCATTAAACAATCCTGCAAGGTAGGTCAGTCCGTCCCCCCCCCCATATTGCAGGTTGGGGTGGGGAGAATGAAGCTGAGTGGGAGCAGTTTGCTTAAAGCTTCCTAGTAGATTGATGGTCAAGGTGAGATGGGAGCTGGTGGGTTTGCGGTACACAGCTTTTTCCCTTAGCCACAGCGGCACTTTAGTCCTCCTAATTAACTAACATTATTAATCTATAAATAGTCAAGTAATACCTGCAGCCATTAGCATCGCTGCCTCCTGTGAAATGCGTTATTTGATTCTCATGTCCTAGTGGTTTGCTGAACCTCAAACCATTTGCACATGTGCTTTTGTAAGAAGATGCCCACGGCTGTTGGGAAATGCACAGTGTGGGGGAACGGAGATGCCACACAAATATATTCAAGATGGTTTTGGGTGTTAAGAGAATCAGTGACTATTACCATTATCTATCCACAGGGTGTTGTGCAGTTCTGGATTAAACCCTGTGGAGGCCCCTAGGCAGTCAAAATCTCCGGGTTTGGGGGGGGGGGGCTCACAAATTATCTCCTAATACATTTTTGCCATTTCCTTTCAAGATCAAATCAATATTATTTTGATCTGTTGTCGTGGGGCTCCTAAAAGCTCTGGGACCCATAGGCTGAAGGGGCTGAAGTGATGTGAAAGTTCTCTGTGGTGGTGTGACAAGCCCATTCATGCCACTTGAACATCAAGATTACCGGATGTGACATGGCCTACTCTGCCGGTAACCTGCCACTGGTGTTATATAAGTGCTTGAAATTGGGTACCTCGGTGCCTTTGACCCCTGCCCACCAGCCATGCTTGCTAGGGCTTATGGGAGATATAGTTGAGCAACATATGGAAGGCCAAAGTTCCCCCACTCCTGGTCTAAGTTGTTAGAATATAGTTCCGTTCCACCTTAAAAGGGTACAGGCAGGACTGTTGGGTGTCACATGCCTGTTTACTTCCAGCACAGATCTGCTGGGAACTTCCATTTGTATATAGGTTTTGTGTTACTGCTGTTTTGCTGGAGACGAAGGGAAGCAGCCATGTTTTCCTTTGTTCCTGAACTATGCTGAATAAAATGCTGTACATTATGCTTACACATTTCTCTGTCTGCTTCTTCTGCTGTGAGGAGATTTACACACTCTGCTGACAGAGCGTGCACGGGTCTCTAAACGTATCGGAGGCTCGTGTTGCTATTTGATGCTGTTTCAAGGGAGACCAGCTGCCGGCCCGTGGCTGGAGCCAGCTGGGGGCCTGCCTGATGCCTGCCTGATGCCCCCATCTCCTCGGCATTATCCCAACACAAGCATCCTGTTTCCCATAGTGGCCAACCAGATGTTTCTCTGGAACACACAAGATTCTTCCATGGCTGCTGTCCTGCAGGATAGCAGTCATGGGAGAGGCTTGTGGGTTTGCCACAAACTGGTATTCAGAGGTACTCTGAATTGCAGAGAGTCATCATTTCATTTCATTTGCTTTTGTGATTCATTCATTTGCAGGTTCATAAAACGCTCCACAACAAAAAGTTAACAAAGCAATGTACAGAGGTGTCTCATAGAATTGGAAGGGCCCACAAGGGTCATCTAGTTAAACCCCCTGCAATGCAGGAATCTTTTGCCGGATGTGAAGTTCGAACCCATGACCCCGAGATTAAGAGTCTCATTCTCCGACTTCTTCACTATACAGCTTCCAGAGAATGCTGAAGACGCACCTTTTCACATTGATGTTTGACCCCTGAGGTGTGTGTTTTCAAGACCCACACTATTCATGCGATTGTCTTTAACTGTTCTTCATTCTGAATGACATATTGTTGTAACCCATCCTGGTGAACAGGGGTAACCAATGTAATAATGATGATATAAAACAAATTATTCAATGCAAATTTTTGCAAACTCAGCAGACTCACGACTAACAGCCATAGATAGACTTACCGTATATAAATTTGTCCAGTCCCCTTTTAAAGCCATTTAATCTAGTGGCCACCAGCTCATCTTGTGACAGCCAGTGCCATAAATTAATTACATGTGTTGCCTCCTTTTGCCTGCCTTGAATCTCCTGCCAATAACTTTATTTTATTTATTCAGAACATTTGTCGGCCACTCAGTTGACAAAGCCCCTTGGGCAGTTCACAGCAAGTTCAAACGGTATACAACTAAAATATTAAAATATGGAAAGAAAACATTAATTAAAATGGGAAGGACATTTCTCTGAATAACCCCACAGGTCTGAATGTTATGAGGGAAGGAGAGAGAAAAAATATAGTTGTATATTAGCCTTCTCTACTCCGCACATGAGTGTACAAACCTCCACGACGCCTGCCATGATTAGTTGCTTTTCCCACCAAATTAGGAAGACCCAAATTTTCTGACCTTTCCTTATGGAATATGTTATGTACTGAAGTTCTCACCTTGAGCCATCAGGGGGATACTGTAGATAGTTTTCACTGAGGTCCACATATGCAAATAAGGGATTGAAAGTGATGTTACTGTTGCGTTCTAGTGGAGCTCTATATAAGCAGGCTGAACCCTTCAGTTCTGTTCTGTTCTGACCTGTGAATAAACAAGAGCTGTTTGAAGAATCGCTGTGTCGTCTGATATGTTCACCCACAACTTAACAGAATATGCCACTGCTTAGTGTTTCTGCTTTTTGTACTTGTGCATTGACTGCAAGGGAACGCAGATCCACTTATCAGTGTGGATTTGTCTACTCAGAACATGTTAGCAACACCAACACATAGAGCCCATGCCAACCAGGTAGACAATTGGTGGTTGACCCCATTTGACCCCCCCCCCCCCCCGCAATTTTTCTGGTAGCTTCAGTGTTGGCTCATAAGTCCCAACTTCAACTGACCTGAGGGCCGTTTGCAATGGTGGTCCCTCATCCGTGGACTGCTCTCTCCACTAAGGTCCACCAGGCGTCATCACAAACATCATTCACCACCAACTTTCCTCTTTCCTTTTGGTGTTTGAAGGACTATGAGTCATTGGCTTTTATTGTTTGTTGCTGCCAAAATATTTGCTCTCTTTGGTTGCCTGTTGCCTGTGGATTTCCCCCCCCCCCCACAAACTGTTATTATTATGCTATTCTTCTTCTTCTTTATTCTTTATTCATGCTTTATTCTCTTAAACATTTTTGTAACTTACTTGGGGTCCTTTTTGTGTAGCGAACTACCAATAAGTTCAACAGTTCATCATTGCCATCATAATCTACACAGATCAGCATAGAAGCGTTGAATGCTTGTGTATGTCACATGAGGGCATCTGTGAGATAGTATGGAGCAGCTACACTCACTGCTGGTATATGCCCCCCACCCCTGGAATGTTGGTCAAAGATTAATGCAGCCCAAAATAAGAGAGAAAAAGTGAGCTACCCTAATGTAGATAGATTAGGTTGGGGTTAGGGGCCAATTCACACATGTACATTCCTTATTCAATTACTGCAGCATTAAGTGATGACTTGCATCATGTCATAGATGAACAACCACACATGGCTTTTTAAATATCAATTTGACTCCCAACAAACACAGTGAAGTCAATTCCCATATCCATCTCCCATTCACCAAGGGATATCATTTGACTGGTGGCAGCTGAATGCGAGAACCTCGGCTGCATCCATTGTAAAGCCCTGTGTCTGAAGTGATGTGAAAGTTCTCTGTGGTGGTGTGACAAGCCCATTCATGCCACTTGAACATCAAGATTGCCGGATGTGACATGGCACATTAGGTAAAGGTAAAGGGACCCTTGACCATTAGGTCCAGTCACAGATGACTCTGGGGTTGTGGCGCTCATCTCGCTTTATTGAAGAAGAAGAAGAAGAAGAGTTTGGATTTGATATCCCGCCTTTCACTCCCTTTAAGGAGTCTCAAAGCGGCTAACATTCTCCTTTCCCTTCCTCCCCCACAACAAACACTCTGTGAGGTGAGTGGGGCTGAGAGACTTCAGAGAAGTGTGACTGGCCCAAGGTCACCCAGCAGCTGCAGGTGGAGGAGCGGAGACGCGAACCCGGGTCCCCAGATTACAAGACTGCCGCTCTTAACCACTACACCACACTGGCCGAGGGAGCTGGCGTACAGCTTCCGGGTCATGTGGCCAGCATGACGAAGCAGCTTCTGGCAAACCAGAGCAGCACACGGAAACACCATTTACCTTTCCGCTGGAGTGGTACCTATTTATCTACTTGCACTTTGACATGCTTTCAAACTGCTAGGTTGGCAGGAGCAGGGACCAAGCAATGGGAGCTCACCCCATCACAGGGATTTGAACCACCGACCTTCTGATGGGCAAGCCCTAGGCTCTGTGGTTTAACCCACAGTGGGAGATAATATATTTCAGAGATGCTGAATAATAATAATAATAATATTTATACATCTCGCCCATCTGGCTGGGTTTCCCCAGCCACTCTGGGCTGCTCCCAACAGAATTAAAAGCACAATAAACCATTAAACATTAAAAACTTCCCAAAACTGGGCTGCCTTCAGATGTCTTCCAAAAGTCAGATAGTTGTTTATTTTCTTGACATCTGATGGGAGGGCATTCCATAGGGTGGGCGCCACTACCGAAAAGGCCCTCTGCCTGGTTCCCTGTAACCTCACTTTTGGCAGGGAGGGAACCGCCAGAAGGCCCTCAGCGCTGGACCTCAGTGTTGAACAATGAGGGTGAAGACGCATCTGCTTTGCATGTGTAAGATGTGATCCCCAACACCTGAAATCTCTAGAGATGAAAGCTCAGGTAGCAGGCAGGAGGGCTGCTGCCAGTCAGACTAGACAATACCGGGCTAGTTGGGCAAACGGTCTGGACTTCAGTTTGAGATTTTAGATGTGAAATGGAATGTTCAGATTATGTCCCATGACATCTGAAGGCAGCCCTGTTTAGGGAAGCTTTTAATGTTTGATGTATTACTGTATTTTAATATTTGATTGGAAGCAGCCCAGAGTGGCTGGGGAAGCCCAGTCAGATGGGCAGGGAATAAATAAATTATTATTAATTATTATTATTATTATTATTATTATTATTATTACTACTACTACTACTACTACTACTACTACTACTACCATTACTCAAATTGGCACCCTTGCCTCCCACACGTATTCCCCATAATGTAGAGCCTTATTCCCCTCTCATTCCTGATGGAGATCTTCAGTCGCCCTTTCTTCCCAGGCAAGGGGCGGCGCCACCAATTTCGCTTTTCCTCTCAGGTGCGAAAACCTCTTGGGCCGGTCCTGCTCGATTGCCTCGTGCGTAAACCCCGGGCTGCTTTGGAGAGCCGCTACCAGCCAGCGCGGACAATCTTGAAACTAGAGGGACTCCCCTTTGCTTTAGGGCTGGGTCCTTTCTGGCACCCGCTCCCCTTTGCTTTGGGGCTGGGTTCTTGCTTTTTCCAAAAAATAAAAAAACCCAAAGAGGTGTGGAAATGTGGAGATCCGAGCATCAGATGGGAAGCAATACTACACTGAGATTGCCAGGGTCCTGCCGTGGCATGCTTTCCCCCGCGTCCTCGTTTAAATCTGGCGAGGGGCGAGGCGCGCCTTCCGCGTTGCGCGCACGTGACGCCGGCGGAGGCGAGAGGAGGCGGAGCGAGCGAGGAAGGCAGCGGCGGCGGCGGCGGCGGCGAGAGGAGAGGGGCGGGCGGGCAGGCGGGGGGCGGTTGGCAGATCCACGCAGGAGGAGGAGGTGGGCGGCGGACGGAGGCGTCTCCTTTAAATCCTCCCGGCTGCAAGCAAGGCAGCGCATGTGGACGCGAGCGAGGAAGGCAGGCAGGGGCAGCGAGAGCGGGATCTCGGCGCCCTCCCGAGCAATGACCCCCCGCGCGATCGCCAGCCCTGCGGGACTCCGTGGCCGCCGCGCCTCCTCGCCGGAGCTGCTCGCCATCTGATGCCCCCCTGGCCAAGCGGCAGGAGCAGACGCCACGCAGCATGTCCCGGCGCAAGATCTCGTCGGAATCCTTCAGCTCGCTCGGCTCGGACTACCTGGAGACCAGCCCGGAGGAGGAAGGCGAATGTCCCGTGGCCAGGCTGCTGTGGAACGGCAGCCGGAGCCCCCCTTCGCAGTCCGGGGCCACCACCCCCGTCGCCGCCACAGCCCCCCCGTTAGAGGCAGCGGCGGCGGCGGGGCCAGCCGCGGTCTCGGCAGCCCCCTCGGGCTCCCGGAGGGCTCCTCGCCGGAGGAGGGTCAACCTGGACTCGCTGGGCGAGAGCATCAGCCGCCTCACCGCCCCCACGGTAATTGCGCCGCGCCCGGGCCGCCATCAGGTGCAGGGGCGGTCTCGATGCATGCAGCGCAGGGAAGGGAAGGGTTGCGCAGGCAAAGGCGGCCGCAGAAAGGGAAGGGGTCGAAATCCAGCAAAACCTCCGGGCGACACCAGACGCGCGTGTCGCCGCCATCACACGCGACGCTCTGCACGCGGGTTGCGCGTTCTCTTCTGCTTGCCGGGGAGAGAGGTTTTCGCAACGCGCGGAGCGGCCCTCCGTCTCTCGCCTGCATTCGGGTCCCGCCTTACGCGTTTGCTGCGGAAAACCGCGCGCACAACCGCTGATCCGGGGTTTGAAAGCGCGGCGCCGTCTGCTCCGGAGTGTCTCCCTCTGCTCCCGGTCCCCGCCTCGGCGTAACTTTGCTGTATAGCCACCCTTCCCCTTCCCGGTCCGGTTTCTGCTCCGCGCCGTCCTGTCGCATCCTGGTAACATCCCACAGCCGGCGCCTCTCCTCCTTGCTTCACCTACATAAATCGAGTGTCGTTGTCTGGTTCCGCTATCCTGGTTCGAGATCCTCAGCCAGGATCTGGGACTCCTCTTCTGGCTTCTCTCGCTGCAGCTTGTGCTGAAAGCGTGGGAAATCCGCTGCGTTTAGCGTTTCCTAAGCCACCATAACGGAGAATCGGACTGCAAGAGGAGTTACCGTTATGCACAGAATCAGCCCATGATATTTAGGTGCCTAAGGCAGAAAATTCCGATAGCTCCCCGTCCTGTGGTGTCTTCTCTCCCCTGTTCTTAGCGTGGTTCACAGTCCATCCGAAGTTCTCCCATCAGTCCCGTTGAAAGGGATGAGTGATGCCCAGCCATGCATCTGGTACATCTAGGTTCCTTGGATAAATGCCGGTAGCTATGGAGGGGCATTGGCCAAAGCGCTCTATTGTCTTCTTGGCCTTAGGGGGAAGGACCTTAGATCAATGGTACAGCATCCATCTTGCATGCAGAGGTTTCCTAGGTACAATCCCTGGCATCTCGTGGGAGAGATTCCTACTTGAAACCCTGGTCAGTGTAGGCAATATTGAGCTAGATGGAGTGAGGGTCTGACTTGGTACATAAGGCAAGCTTCCTATCTCCCTCTGGGCTCCTGGCTGGCCACTGTGGTTCTTTTTACGTTCTCTTGTGTGCAAGCCATAAGAGCTTTCCAACGAGCGTTTGGGTCAAGTGCCTTGCCGCCTTTGTCAGTTGCCTCACCTTCCTTGCTTCTTATGGTACCTGAATCCATATGTAGTGGTTTGGATGCAAACATGTCTTATCACCCAAGCATCTGCATGCTTTAAATTGTTCCTTTTTTTTTAATCTGCAAAGTTTCACCTGGGCCTCCGCCACCAATAATGCTTTGCATCCCCCTTCTTCTGTATTTCCTTTTAACGTGTCCCAGGCTCTAGGGGATGATTCAAAAGAAGAGATTTGGAGGTAAGATATAATTCTTCTGAATTCTCCCTTACTCATCCGTCACTTGCCAAGCTCCCTGTTGATCTTCTTTACACTTCTTACACAGTCCGTATCGCAATAACTGTTGGACGCTTCCTCTGTGACACCTTTTCTGTCACTACTGTATTTCAGTTTCTGGTTATCCTTAGATATTCTCCTTGCTTCCATCATCAAATCACTGTCCCTTTATTTCCAGATCCTATGGTTTCTCCTAAACCCAACATTTCCCCGCTTTCCCAGCTCTGGGTTCCTCTGTTACTCTCTTAAAGGCTGGTGATGACTTAGGACTTAGGAAAGGGCCACGTAACTCAGCGTTAAGAGCTTTTCCTCGCATGCAGGATCTCCCAGGTTCAATCCCTGGAATCCCCAGGTGGAGCTGGGAATATCACCTGTCTGAAGACTTGGAGAGCTACTGTCAATCAGAGTAGACATTATTGAGCTGGGTGGACCATTGGTCTGACTCAGTATGCTTCCTGTGTGGGTGTTTTAGATGTATATGTAACATGCAAACACAAATACCCGAATTAAGAACCTAAGAAGGAGCCTGCTGGATCAGGCCAACTGCCCTTCTAGACCAGCATCCTGTTCTCACAGTGGCCTCCCAGATGCCTGTGGGAAAACTGGCAAGCAGGAGCTGAGCATGAGGATTTTGATGGTCCACCCCCCAGGAAAAGTCATTTTGGGCAATTTGGAGCAAAGGAAAGGAATGTGTGTGCCTGTCGCTTCTCCGATCTAAACACCCCCTTCCTCAAATGAGGCTGCTTTTGTAGCTTGAATCCCACTGGATTCCCAAAGTGTCATTTCCTTTAAAAAGAAACAGGCAGCTGTCTTTGGTTACATGGATTAATGTGTAAGGTGTAGCCAGGCTCTCAATGCACCGGCTTAGCCTCTTGCACTCCAGTGATCTGCACTGGCTGCTTGTGAAGATTCTCATCTGTGCGGAGAAGCTGCTCTTATTTCTGCCGGTGATGATTGCTTTGCTGTTTGACTTCAGCTCCTACAATTTTGGGCCCCTTTAGAGGAAAAGCCTTCGAAGTTTCCTACTGTTATTAGCTGTTGCTCCTAGTTACTTCTGTGCATGTCAGGTGGACCCATGTGCTGAGTTTCAAAGACTGCTGCTGAGAATCCAATCAGAAAACAATGAACTGACCACTTATCTTGGGTGCAGTATACCTTCTAAGGCTCCCATTGTCCTGAGCATTGAAAGGAAAAATCTGAAGGGGAAAAAAGAACCCTATCTCCTGTTTACAGTGTTTCAGGAAGGGAAGGAGCCACGTGTTTCAGCAGCACTGGAAACTGGGGCATTTCCCAGGGAGGCTGGAGATAACAAATCAATGGTTTGGAATTAGAAAACGCAACTGGTATCTGCAGGAAAATATTGGAATGCTCCTGTTCGGGTTCCAAGATATTCCATCCCGTTCTCCCCTTTTCCACACCCTCTGATCATGTTCAGTCTGCACTGGGCTGTTTTGGGGTGTCCTCCATCATAGGGTTTTTCCTCTAAAGAGCTTATGCTTTGCTGCAACCCTTACGGTTTCCCCAAGCATACTGATACTTCTCTCCTGCATGTGGATGGCGCCGTTTTGTCTTGTTAAGGACCCTTGCGGAGAACGAGTTTGCCATTTATATATAGGACTAGCAAAATCCCAATCATTATGGTGGTTGTGAAGAGAGGATATTGTACGGAGCTCCCTGTGTCCCTTGTTGCGGTTTGTGATCAGTGATAATACCTAAAGCACCATGTGTGGAGTTTGCCCCCACCGCAGCCTTGTTCCCAGTTGCAATGCTTTACTTTTCCAAACCAGAGCTCTCTTTCTTGGTCACACTAGAGTGTGACAGACTCTCGAGAAATTTCTATATGCTCTGCAGGGGTGAAAACAGCTTGTGAGAGTGATTGGAAGTGGGGAAACACTTGATGGGGGGGGGGGGGAAGGTTAAGCTCCCTATCTTCATGCTGCGTCTCTGCTCCAAATCTATACCGAAATAATAGCTAAATATAAAATGATGGAAGCAGGTTTACTTATGACACCTGTATGCCAGTGTCTGCAATAGCTCACCAGCACTCAGGTCCATAAATTGTTTTCAATGCTAGAACTCAGCCCTAGAATAGAGCCTCTCATATAAAAGATAGTTCCCAACATACTGTCACTTTCTGTCACGGGGTATGGAGTCTTGCTTGCCTTATACCAAGTCCACCTAGCCCAGTATGGTCCCCATCAGCTTGAACCTGGGACCATTTTCATTCAAAGCAAGTCATCTGCCAACTGAGCTGTATGTTTGTGTTTAGCAGGGACAGGGGTGCAGTTAGCCTCTAATTGCATCCCTTCGTTTCCCCCTTTACATGCTCTCATAGAAGTGAATCATTGCCTTTCCCTCTGATGGGGAATAATAAATCGGTGCTGTTGGGTCACTATTGTGGCGAAAGTGAAATCTGCCTTCAGTTGGGGGACACTTCGTATTCAACCTGTTAGCCCTGTTTGTTTGGCTTGATGGACATCTAGAACTTACCAGCGTCGTGTTACAGCAACTGCAATGCCTCTCTTGTTTCTCAGTGCTGTGGAGAGAAGCTAAAATTGGTGGAGAGATTATTAGGAAAGAGGTGCTTAGGATGAATGCAGTTTAGCCATGGTAGCAAACCATGGAGCACCTTCTTCCTCCACTCTGATCTGTTTTGTGGGAGCTCTTTCGTGCCATTTTACAAAGCGTGCAAAATATTAAGGGTGGAATTGACACCACCTTGAAATCAGTGAATTGAGTTCATCACTGTCATTGCTTTTTACACTTCATCAATCAGCACAACTTTGGGGTATATATTTGGCATCTTCATAAGTTGTGTCTAAAAATGCAGGTGTGCATCTCTGCTCCCTCATTCCCACTGGCACAGAGCTTTCACATTACTGGATGTAATAAAGAACAATTTTTGCTGTAAATGACAAGTGTTCGTTGAAATGCTATTGCAGTGTCCTGAAAGCACCGGCTAAATTTTACTCTTTTATCTGTGCTGAAATAGTTTGTTTTGGAGTTAATGAAATGCTGAAAGCACTCAGTTCTCAGTCTTAACCTTGGACAGGAGCCGTAGGAGATCCTTGTACTGTGTCAGAAGCCAAAGTGAACAAGTTGGTAGCTTAACCATAATTTCTGATGTCAGGCAGGAGTGCAGTAAATTAGATTATCTTTGTTCTCTCCCCTTTCTCCCTCCAATTCAGGGCATTTGCACCCAGTGTTTAGGATTGCAGCGTACAATTCTGATTTTTGATAAATAGGTTTCGACAGGCGTAGGGGAAAAAAATCAAGGCAGTTGGTCATGCAGAATTTTGATGCTAGGGAACTGGAATAATCCTGTGTAGACTGTGGTCCTGCAAAAGATGATTGCTGATTTCTCGTTATTAGGAATCAGATCTCTCCCCCCCCCCCCACAAGAAGGGGTAAACAGTTCCACCTATACTATTACAGCTAGAGTTAATGATCTATTCAGTTGTTGGAGCTGGAGATTGCAATATAAAACATGCTGCAGTTATCATTCCACTTGTAGCAGGTGGTTTGTTCGGTTCTAGTCAAATTATAGTTGGTAAATGATAGGAATCACTGGGCAATCTATTGTCTGTGTGCCACCTTCCCATTTTTTGGGGAAAAAAAGATCTCTATCTGAGCTCTTGATTTATTGGTCTGTCAATTGCTATGGTTCATCCTTGCTTTTGACATCCTTTTTATTCATCGTGACAACAGTGGATAAAGCAAACGAGCACTGGGCTGGATATAGGTGAAGAGATTTATCAGTATATTACATGGTTAACTGTAGTACAGTTTGTTTAACTAGCATTTTCTTTCATTGGTTTCCAACTCCCCCCCCCCCTTTTTTTTGAGTAAGCAGACCTAACAGTTGGTGCTATGATGTCAAAATTAACCAAAGACATCCCAGCTAGCCTGCGGTATATTTTATCTATCTAATAAGATAGTGACATAATTTTCATAACTCTCGTACGGTATGTTTCAAAGTGATCTGATGAAGTGCATTGTTGTATTCCCCTCCCCACGCCAAGATCATCCAGAGCTGGCACTGCTTCAGATTTTAGCAGTTATATTTTCACATTTTGATGCATCATTAAGCCTCCCATAATGAGATAGCTTAAAAGGTAGGTCCAGATATTCAGACCATAAAAGAATATTTATTTGTCACTGTTAATCTGAGGAAACAAACACACATTAAGGGGAATTCTCCTTCTGACTATTCTGGGCTGTCCATCCCCCATCCCCTGCCACTTGGAGGATTATACATTTGTAAGTTAATTTTTCAGATCATGGCTGAGCCAACAGACTACTTGTTGCTTTGGTTTTCAAGTTACTTTAGTAATTATCACTGCAGATCTCTGCTGCTGAAAAGGTGCTTTGCATACATCCCTGCCTCCACTTCTTCACAGTACATTCAATAACAATATTTAATATTTAACGTTTTTATATTGTCATAAGGTTCGTCAGTATTATTATGCCCCATATTAAAAAGGGGATGGGGGAGCCAGAGAGTATGTGGCTTGTCTAAGACAAGCGTGTTTATTGCAGAGCACAGATATGAGCTGGGGGATTCTCGATTTTTTGCTCAGCCTCTTAGATGCTACACCACATCACCTCTCAGTTGGGCACAATAGAGTTTACTGGGTCTATAGCCCAGTGGTAGAGCACCTGTTTTGCGTGCAGAAAGTCCCAGATTCAATCCCTGAAAGGACCGGGAGAGACTCTCGAAGCAGAACCCTGAAGAGCTACTGTCAGTCTGTGTTGGCAATATTGAGCTAGATCAGGGTTTCCCAAACTTGTGCCTCCAGCTGTTTTAGGACTGCAACTCCCATCATCCCTAGCTAGTAGGACCAGTGGCCAGGGATGATGGGAATTGTAGTCCAAAAACAGTTGGGAGACCCAAGTTTGAGAAATTACGAGCTAGGTGGACCAATGGACTGGCTCCATGTAAAAAAACAACATCCTGTGCACCGAAATACACTGCAGGTTTCCCATAAGAACAGCAGAATTTATATAGTGCTTCTGGGTGTTCAAACTGTTTTACAAAATTATTGCATGCCTTTATCACAACTCTGCAAGATCTGCTGGGGCGTTGCAGGGCTTTGCAACTGTGACATAGTGAACTGAGCAGAACGGCAGGCGAGAGGCAGGGGTTGTGCCAAATTTTGGGCTTGCACAGGGCACCACTTAAATTTGAAAGGCCAAAGTCTGCCCTTTGCTGGCATTTCTATTCCAATTTTGCAGATTGGGGGAGGGGAGTCTGGTTTAGGCTGATAGTGAATTAGCAAAGGCTGCCTATGATGGTTCATATGCAAAGCAATATGGTTTGGAAGATTGGAGGCAGGGCTGCTTCTCGTCCCAGAGTTTCCACAGACCCAACTCATTTCTTCTTTTTTAGCTCAGGTGATGTTTTATCACAGGCATAGGCAAACTTGGCCCTCCAGATGTTTTGGGACTACAATTCCCATCACCCCTGACCACTGGTCCTGTTTGCTAGGGATCATAGGAGTTGTAGTCCCAAAATATCTGGAGGGCTGGGTTTGCCTATGCCTGTTTTATCATCATGTCTGAACTAGCAATCGCCTCTCTCTTAAACCAGAAGTATAAACCAGAATCAAACCCTGGTTTGCGATCCTTGCTCATGATTAAATTGCAGATTACGATACTTCACTGACATTATAGTATCATCATTTACAAACTATGTGTTATGTGTTGTTATCCTGGAGTTTAGATCTGAATCTCAAGTGCAAAATATTTCATTCTGATCAGATGGCTGCATTGCACAATGGCAGTTCCATTTGTTTGAGTCTTCTTTCCCAGAATAGTAACCATACATGCCAGAATATTGGAACATTCAAGAAATTATTTCTTAAATCTTAATAATCGTGATTGCTAGATGGATAACCTAGATTTGGAGTAAGTCGTGCTTTTGCACATTATGAGTCTGTGACCCACCAAATCAAGCACAGCCCACCTAGTGTGCACTATGGCCTGCCAGATATGTGACAATCACTTCATTTTTTTTTAGTTGTAGACAGGCAGCAAAACTAGGGCGCTTGTCAAACCCTTGGTGGTTGTCATAAATGACTGGTGGTTTTACATTCGGATTGATGGATTATGAATTGTGTATGCCTGGGACAACTTTTTTCACCTTCTATCACACTACATAGGATCAGGAGCTTAAAGAAGCTCCCGATATACATTTAACAATGCTTGGGTTATATTGCTTTTATTCAGGGCTTAAATTTAGAGATAACTAGAGTGTATGCAGGATAAATTTAGAAAGGAACTGAAGGTTATCCGGCCCAGCCTTTTTATTCTAAGGCAGGATCTGTCAAACACAATTCTTTGTGGGCTGATTTCACACATAATACACATGCCCATCATTTTATGACTATAGAATCAAGTGGGTGACTTGAAACTGGAGATCAAACACCCCAGATAGAACTTCCACATCATCTCAAACGCAAATATTTTCAAAGGAGTTGACTCATGCATTTAGCTGTGATGCAAAAGATGAAAAATCAAGTGATGTACAAGCTATACGCGAATTGGTTCCAAGCGAATGATCGCTATTCTCTTCAGTAATGAGAGAGTCTTTGGAATAATTGAATTTTGGAACCGGGAGAGATTCCTCCAAAGTCATCTAGTCCAACTCCCGCTCGGTGCAGACTTAACGCAGGATGCAACTACAGCATCTCTGAAAAGTAGGCATCCAGCTCCAGTCTGAACCCTCCACGGATGGAGATTCCACCAGCAGAAGCTGCTGTATGAGAGCTAATGGGGCACTGCCCCAGCAACAGCAATCTACCCTCAGCCATCCCCCATCTGCCTGCCTTACTTACAGCTCATCTCGGAGGCAACGTTGCCTATCAGCTTCCTCCTCCTTAGTATTGCGGGAGTTTGGATGACATGACCTTTGCGGTCCCTTCCATTTCTACAGTTCTGTGATTCCAGGACTCTTATGCTCAGCGCTGTGGTGTTCCTGGCTTCCAGCTGCAGTGGATCAGACAAGAGTTTGATTCGTCGTCCCCCCTCTCTATTTTCATTCTTTCAGTCTCACTAACGGTCCATTTTCACGATGGGGAGAGATTGCCAATGACCCATCTGTATTCTTGCTCGGGGACGCGGGTGGCGCTTTGGGTTAAACCACAGAGCCTAGGAGTTGCCGATCAGAAGGTCGGTGGTTCGAATCCCTGCAATGGGGTGAGCTCCCGTTGCTCGGTCCCTGCTCCTGCCAACCTAGCAGTTCAAAAGCACGTCAAAGTGCAAGCAGATAAATAGGTACTGCTCCGGCGGGAAGGTAAACGGCATTTCTGTGTGCTGCTCTGGTTCGTCAGAAGTGGCTTAGTCATGCTGGCCACATGACCAGAAGCTCTCTCGGCCAATAAAGCGAGATGAGCGCTGCAACCCCAGAGTCGGCCATGACTGGACCTAATGGTCAGGGGTACCTTTACCTTTACCTTTTTATTCTTGCTCCACTGCAGCTGAAAACCACCATACCACTCATCCCCCGGTTTTGAATCCCGTTGTTGTAAACAGTTGGACCTCAACCATTGCAATTTGAGATTCCTGCACTGCATTGAAGGGGGGTTGGGCTAGATGACCCTCAGGGTCCTTTCCATCTTTTCCATTTTGTGATTTTATGATTCTATGGCTCCACCTGTCATTGGCCCTGGCTCTTCCTCCAATGAGTTCTCTGCCTTCTGCTCTGCCAGTCCCATTGGGCACCAGCTCCTCATCTCTTAAGGCAGTCTGTGTCACTGTTGAATGGCTTAGGAAGTTTCCCCTGATGTTTAGCTGAAAGCTGCTACCTTGCAATTTCTTTGCAATGTTGTCTTAGCACAGGGGGGAGCTCTCCCATGCTGTGCTTCCACTTGGTAATTGGCAGGTACAAAATGGATGGAAGAAAGCAGGAGGTGTTGGAAAAAGGAAGTTGAAGAAAGAAAGAAAAATAAGTGAGTTTTCTGTAGCATATGGGAGAGCCATAGCTTTTGTAGAATATTATACAGAACACAGAAAAGTTCTGTAAACTATTCCTCTGAGTGATGCAGGTTGCTGTCAGCACTTGCGGAAAGTTAGAAATTATGTGGTTAGGCAAAAATAAAATAAAATCTGCAAAGACGTCTGCATAACTGGCAGTGAAAAATGGACTCCAATGTAGCCATGTGACTACAAAATGAGTGAAAAACCAGTCTGTGGGTGCAAGAGGCAACAGATTTATAAAACTTAAAACATCCAACGTGAAAATGCTTTGAGCAAATTTTCTGCAAAGAGACTGGGGTAATCTAGTCAGATGAGTGGGGTACAAATAATAAAATTGTTGTTGTAATAATTAAGCATAAATCAGAGACAGAAAACATAGCTGGATAGATGGCATAAAATTATAACTCACTTATTAACTAACAGCACAATCTTAGTCATGTCTACTCTGAAGTAAGTCATACTGAATTCATTGGGGATTACTCAGAGGAAAGTAGAGTTAGGATTGCAGCCTAAATAACCAAATAAACATAATTACAGTATCTTTATTTGTTTGAAGCTGTAATGCTATATATGCTTATCTGGAAACAAGTCCCACTCAACTCAGTGGGACTTAATTTGGAGCAGGTTTGCATTGTATGTTTAGAATTTTAGCGTATTTTTCAGCCCCAGGTTGGAGCATAGCTTTTAAAAATAAAATAATTTTTTTCCACTGTGATTTTGTTTGCTTTATGATGGAGTTGTTAATTTGTTGTTTATTTGGACCTGTTTATATGATTTTGCAATGTTTGTATATTGCTGTTTCTCTCTGTTTATTTTTATTGCTCTCCCCACTTGCTCTGCAGTTGAAAATATTTAATGAAGAATGTGCTGTAAATACTGCAAATCATAATAAAGATAATAACAAGCCCCAACATCCCCAACCACACTGGCATAAGTGATGCAAATCATGCTAATTTGCGCATATTTTCTTGGTTAGTATCGTATATTTTATTTCTGGCAGTTATAGGGACAATGAGCTGGTAAAGGGCTATTTCCAACTATATTTGTCTAGGCAGTGAGCAGCACATGATCTGAATCACAAAGCATTTATCTTCTTTTGACTTCCATTCAACTATCTGGAAATCACTCCCCCAAAATATCTGTGGCACTGGAGTTGATTTGCACTGTGGGGCCCAGTAGGCTTGGGATGTGGGTAGTGCTGTGGTTTAAACCACTGAGCCTCTTGGGCTTGCCCATCAGACTGTTGGCGGTTTGAATCCCTGTAACGGAGTGAGCTCCCGTTGCTCTGTCCCAGCTTCTGCCAACCTAGCAGTTTGAAATAATAATAATAATAATTTTATCATTTATAACCCGCCCATCTGGCTGGGTTTCCCCAGCCACTCTGGGCGGCTTCCAACAAATAATAATAATAATAATAATAATAATAATAATAATAATAATAATAATAATAATTATTTATTATTTGTACCCCACCCATCTGGCTGGGTTTCCCCAGCCACTCTGGGCGGCTTCCATAAAAACCAGAAATACACTAAAATATCACAGATTAAAAACTTCCCTGAACAGGGCTGCCTTAAGATGTCTTCTGAATGTCAGGTAGTTATTTATCGCTTTGACATCTGATGGGAGGGCGTTCCACAGGGTGGGTGCCACTACCGAGAAGGCCCTCTGCCTGGTTCCCTGTAGCTTTGCTTCTCGTAATGAGGGAACCGCCAGAAGGCCCTCGGCGCTGGACCTCAGCGTCCGGCAGAACGATGGGGGTGGAGACGCTCCTTCAGGTATACTGGGCCGAGGCCGTTTAGGGCTTTAAAGGTCAACACCAGCACTTTGAATTGTGCTCGGAAACGTACTGGGAGCCAATGTAGGTCTTTCAAGACCGGTGTTATGTGGTCTCGGCGGCCGCCCCCTGTCACCAATCTAGCTGCCGCATTCTGGATTAGTTGTAGTTTCCGAATCACCTTCAAAGGTAGCCCCACGTAGAGCGCATTGCAGTAGTCCAAGCGGGAGATAACTAGAGCATGCACCACTCTGGCGAGACAGTCCGCGGGCAGGTAGGGTCTCAGCCTGCGTACCAGGTGGAGTTGGTAGACAGCTGCCCTGGATACAGAATTGACCTGCGCCTCCATGGACAGCTGTGAGTCCAAAATGACTCCCAGGCTGCGCACCTGGTCCTTCAGGGGCACAGTTACCCTATTCAGGACCAGGGAGTCCTCCACACCAGCCCGCCCCCTGTCCCCCCAAAACAGTACTTCTGTCTTGTCAGGATTCAACCTCAATCCATTAGCCGCCATCCATCCTCCAACCACCTCCAGGCACTCACACAGGACCTTCACCGCCTTCACTGGTTCTGATTTGAAAGAGAGGTAAAGCTGGGTATCATCTGCATATTGATGGACACCCAGTCCAAACCCCCTGATGATCTCTCCCAGCGGCTTCATATTGATGTTAAAAAGCATGGGGGAGAGGACGGAACCCTGAGGCACCCCACAAGTGAGGGCCCAGGGGTCTGAACACTCATCCCCCCCCACC
This sequence comes from Podarcis erhardii, assembly GCF_964252035.2. Taxonomy (NCBI): domain Eukaryota; kingdom Metazoa; phylum Chordata; class Lepidosauria; order Squamata; family Lacertidae; genus Podarcis; species Podarcis erhardii. Next base: position 22,842,062 of record NC_138508.1, on the reverse strand, counting down.
ACTTTCTGAACACGGCCCAGGAGGAAGGAGCGAAACCACTGTATAACAGTGCCCCCAGCTCCCAGCCCCTCTAGACGGTCCAGAAGGATGTTATGGTCGATTGTATCAAAGGCCGCTGAGAGATCCAGCAGAACTAGGAAACAACTCTCACCTTTGTCCCTAGCTCGCCGGAGATCATCAACCAGTGCGACCAAGGCAGTTTCAGTCCCATGATGAGGCCTGAATCCCGATTGGAAGGGATCCAAATGGTCCGCATCCTCCAGGCATGCCTGGAGTTGTTCAGCAACCACGCGCTCAATCACCTTGCCCAAGAATGGAAGATTTGAGACTGGGCGACAGTTGGCCATACTGGCCGGGTCTAAAGATGGTTTTTTAAGAAGCGGTTTAATGACCGCCTCTTTCAGCGGATCTGGGAATGTTCCCTCACAGAGGGAAGCATTCACCGCCCCGCAGAGCCCATCGCCCAGCCCTTCCCGGCTTGCTTTTATTAGCCAGGATGGGCAAGGATCCAGGAGACAGGTGGTTGGTTTTACGCGTCCAAGCAGCTTGTCCACATCCTCGGGGGTAATGGATTGAAATTGATTCCATGCAACTTGACCAGACAGAGCTCTAGCACTCTCCCGCCCCAGCCCTGCTCCCACAGTGGTGTCTAGCTCCTTCCGAATATGAGTGATTTTATCTGCAAAAAACTTTGCAAAATCGTTGCAGGAGATCTTGGGGTCTTTACAAAGCCCCGGTGGTAAAGGTGGTTCTGTTAAATTACGAACCACCTGAAAAAGTCTCCTGCTAGTATTTTCTGCAGATGCAATAGAGGCGGTGAAGAAAGTCTTCTTCGCCGTCGCTATCGCCACTTGGTAGGCTCGACGTTGAGCTCTAACCTGTGTCCGGTCAGATTCGGAGTGAGTTTTTTGCCACCGACGCTCTAGCCGTCTCAGCGATTGTTTCATCGCCCTCAGCTCCGAAGAAAACCACGGAGCTGTCCGGGCTCCATGCAATCGGAGAGGGCGCTTCGGAGCCAGACAGTCGATAGCCCTGGTTAACTCCGCATTCCAGCGGGCCACCAGGGAATCAGCTGAAAGGCCATCAACATGGGATAAAGCATCCCCTACCACTCTCTGGAAACCATTTGGATCCATTAAGTGGCGGGGGCGGACCATCCGAATTGGTCCCACCTCCCTGCAGAGGGGAAGGGTCGCGGAGAAGTCCAGTTACACCAGGAAGTGATCTGACCATGGCACTTCTTTTGTTTCACTTTTACTTAGTGTCAGATCACCCACGTCACTAGAGGTGAACACCAGATCTAAGGCATGTCCATGACTATGAGTTGGGCCAAACTTATTCAGGGACAGCCCCATGGAGGCCATGCTTTCCACGAAGTCCCGAGCAGCCCCTTGTAAGGTCGTGTCGGCATGGATGTTAAAATCTCCTAGGACAACCAAACTAGGTGTCTCCAGGAGAAAATCCGCCACGACCTGAAGCAGCTCAGACGGAATCCTTGGTGCAGTGGGGAGGTCTGTACACCAAAAGGAATCCTGTACTGCCCCTATTGCCCAACTTCCAGAACATGCACTCAGAAAACTGGATCTTCCCAGTAGGACGCCTGGTGCAAAGTAGTGACTTCCTAAAAATCACTGCAACCCCCCCTCCCCGCCCACATGACCTGGGTTGCTGTGCATATGAGAAACCTGGTGGGCAAGCAGCGGCAAGGACAGGCCCATCTGCTTCCTCCAACCAGGTCTCTGTCACACATGCCAGGTCAAATCCTCCATCCACAATCAGGTCGTGGGTGGCAGTGGTTTTATTCATCATTGACCTGGCATTACACAGCAACACCTTCAGGTCATGTAGGTTTCCCCTGTTGATTCCAGTATCCATCCGGTCAAGGCCAGACCCGGAGGCAGGGATAGTCTTCAAACAACGACTAAACCTGCCTCCTTGGTAATGACATGGTCTGGTCTTAGCGTAACTCCGCCTCCTGCCCATGATCACCGAGATCGGGTGTCCCAGTGCTTCCCCCCCTGTGGAACTTGTCCCAGCCATCGTGTTGGCTGGGGCCCCACTCCCAGGCAGCCCTGATCTAGCCCCTTCAAAACAAAACACAAACTATACAGAACCAATAAAACAACAACAACAACAACAAAAAGGAACAGAACAATTGTATTAAAATTAATCCCCAAATATCCATCCCACCCACCCCCGACAATGGAAAAAAAGAAATAAAGAAATAAAAATTTAAATTGCCACCGACTGCTTGAGGACATTTTAAAGCATATTAACGACCTGGAGCAGGGAAGCAATGGCAGAACACTTCCCACCCTTCCCCAAGAGTTTGTTCCAAAAGTTTGTTCCTGGGCCACACCCCCTGGGCCAGTTGGAAAAGGCCCTGGAAGGGAGCAGGCCCTGCAGTCCTCACCCAGTAGTCTGCTAAACATTAAAAGCTTCCCTAAAGAGGGCTGCCTTCAGATGTCTTCTAAAAGTCTGGTAGTTGTTCTTCTCTTTGACATCTGGTGGGAGGGTGTTCCACGGGGCTGGTGCCACTACCAAGAAGGCCCTCTGCCTGGTTCCCTGTAATTTGGCTTCTCACAGTGAGGGAACCGCCAAAAGGCCCTTGGCACTAGACCTCAGTGTCCGGGCAGAACGATGGGGGTGGAGACCCTCCTTCAGTTATGAAAGCATGCCGGTGCAAGTAGATAAATAGGTACCGCTGAGGCGGGAAGGTAGACGGTGTTTCCGTCTGCTCTGGTTTCCATCATGGTGTTCCGTTGCGCCAGAAGCGGTTTAGTCATGCTGGCCACGTGACCCGGAAAGCTGTCTGTGGAGAAACGTCGGCTCCCTCGGCCTGAATGAGATGAGCACCGCAACCCCATAGTTGCCTTTGACTGGACTTAACTGTCCAGGGGTCCTTTACCTTTTTTAAACCTTTAGTAGGTTTTGACAGTTGCAGGGACAGAGCTCAGTGGTCACAACTGGTGTCTGTTCACCTAAGATGCAAATTTTATTTTATATTTTAAAAGCTGAGGCCTTGCTATAGCTTTCTTCTAACCAAGGCTTCTTTTTACCTGGAACTCACAGGAACTCAGTTCTGGCACCTCTCAGGTGAGCACCATTGCAATTCAAAGAGAATGAGGGAGGTGTTCATGGTGAGTTCTGGCACATCTTTTACTAGAAAAATAGCTCTGCTTATAACTTGCCTGAATTTCAAGAAATTGTATCAGAGAACTTAGAATCTAGCCTTGCTGGACACATTTCTGCAACAGACTAGTCTAGTGCGAATCATTCACTGCCCTGTGGTGTATCTATATTTGATACGTTGGCAGAGACCATTAAGCACATTTCTCAAACCTTCACAAGTCATTTTGGAATTTCAGCTTTACTTAGTGTTACTTAAGACATCAGAGTCCTTCTGTATTTAACTTTAGTGCTATGACAAGTATTTGAAATTGCTATGATCTGTTGTTTCGTGTGTTGTTTTTTTTAAAAAACACACATTGGCACTGTTGGGGCTATTCTTCCTTTACAGAACACAGCTGATGTTCAGCAATCTAGACAGTCAGGACACTGCTTTTACTGCAGCTGAGGGCATGGTGAAACCACCAAGATTTCCATTTCCATTTTTCCAATACTTTTTATTTGGTTTTTGCGATGCAAAATTATTATTTTTAAAATCAATTAATAATAATTAATTAATCCCCCTCCCCGGAGTCCCATTGTAATTATTTAAAACTGCATCTTCTTCAAACTCTAACTATTATATCAAATCCGTATTTCCCATGAAACACTACAAGTGAAATCAAAATCCTGCTAATGTTTCCATCTGCTTACAGCGGTCTCTTAGATAAGTTATAATTTTTTCCCATTCTTTTATAAAGTTTTTGTCCTCTTGGTTGCTGAGTTTTCCAGTCAGCTTTGCCATTTCAGCATAGTCCATCAGCTTTGTTTGCCATTCTTCTCTGGTAGGGACTGTATCCTCTTTCCATCTCGATGCCTTTCCATTTTCAGAATCCGTTCCAGCTATGCATGAGCTATGGCTCTCTAGCAGTGGTGGCTGGTGCTCAATATGACTATTATTTGAATTTATACCTTGCCTTTACTTCCCTAAGGAGGCCAGGGCGGCAGACAGACACACAGTTTCAAAACAAAGTAAAAAACAATCCAAAACAGTTAAAAAGCAATCGTAGTTTAAAAATGTTCTTGTATCCAGTGATCACTGGGTTGCCAGGAACAGCATTCTCCAGCCTCGTGGTAAGCAGGAATGTTTTCAAATTCCTCCTGAAAGTTAATGATGATGGAGTCAGGCATCCCTCATTGAGGAAGGCATCCCATGAATGTGGAGCCACCACTGAAAAGGCCCTGTCATGGATCAGGCACAATTGAGCAGCCCTCAATGGCTTCACCACCAACAAGGCCTCAGCCAATGATTGTAGGGTCAGAAATTGTTGATATCGGGGCCTTTAAAGGTACTTGCACCACCAGGTCATTTGGGGCTTTATATAGGGAGAGTGGAAGGCAGGGAGATGGAGCAAGAGCCAGTGACCGAACCCATCGATTTGAATTTTGCCCGCACCCATCTCTTTGCTGAGTTCTAGAAGGGCAACACAGACTAGTGTGCCATTCAGCCTAACCGACCAGCCTCCCCACTGCTCTCTAGGGTTGTGGGCCTGGCCACTTAAGCTCAGACTAAAGATGAAAAGCATTTCCTGGTGATTGCCAGTTATTCTCAGGACTTTTAAGTTTCCCTTTTCTTATATTTTGGGCCAGTTATACTCGCCAAGTGGCTCCTCTGGCAGGCATCGTTGTGCTCTTCAGATCTTTAACTTTGGTGCGCTTTAGACATTTTAAGCATGCACTTCATAAGTGCATGACAGTTGAAGTGCCTTAATGGCTCTGCTAGAAGTCACTTAGCTTCTCGCTGAGAAGTGAGGGGAGGATCCTATTAGGTTTAGATGGAAGTAGTAGGACTCTGTCAGAGATGGGCGGCGTGTCTAGGCTCTGGATTTCCAAACTCAACAGACTTCCTTTCGGCTCAGATGTAACCTGTGACACTGGTTGCTTTAAAATATTTGCTTGTATTCAGTGATCTTCATCTGCACCCCCCCCCGGCTTTTAGAGGTAATACACTTGCATGTCTAAACAGCTTTTAATCTCAAGAGGAAGGTGTAGCTGTCAGGAGTTCAGCCTACACTCGAGTAGGACCCTGATAGAGACACATGCCCGACTGGCATGTTCTCTCCCTCCTGGTCGTTCGTTTGGGAGCTTCAAAAGCTTTCTTCTGCCCAAACATCACAGCAACTGATGCCAACCGACATCGGCACACTTAGGGTCTGCAGAGTTTCCGCAGCTTTTCGTGACAGACCTCAGCAACTCAGCATTTTGGCTAATCTTCTTTATTTACATATAAACACACACGGAGCACTGCAACATGGCTCCCTCTCTCTCTAGCATCAGACAGCAAAGAGAAAAATGGCAAAGGACAATAGTCCCACTTCATGGAACACAGTAACACAAACATCCTTCCCACTCTGTGGAGTCAAAACATATACCGTCATGTGAAAGACAAAAATCCCATGACTGCAGTCATGGAGCATGACTGCAATCCCATGACTGCAATCATTTAACAGTAGCTTCACATTCTACATTTTCATAACGGGCAGTCTACGGAAAACGAGTAGCTCAGGCATAAGGCTAGAGCTCTTGTGCTTGATTTCCACAGGCAGGGGACCCGGGAGATGAAGCCCATTGGCAAGTCCTTCTAACATACTTGCTGGATATGCTGTTTCAGATTTTATGGAAGGAGAGGCAAAATGCCCAAATTACCATAAAGGCAGAGGGGACGTCATCCCCTTGCCTCTAGAAGTCATCATGGAGGCATACTTTAGCAAAAGTGGGAGGGGGGAATCGGAGGGTGAGGCTTGTAGGCTCCATTAAAAGTCCCGTATCTTTCACTTTATTTGGCCCAACACATTTTGCTGCCTGAAGCAATGGATAATATGGTGTTCCTCCTTCACCCCCCAATAAACTGGATTGGTACTTGAATCTTATTTTAGCACCAGCCTTGGAACAGCATCCTGCACTCTACCTGAGTGCATATCTTAAGAGGTGCAAAGCAGGTTCAATGTCTTAGGGAGAGTGTTGGGAGGGACACCTGCTGCCTGAAGCAGTTTCCTTTCTGTGCCTAATGGTAGGGCTGGGCCTGCCCCCTGATAACTCCTGGGGTAGGGAAGATATTTTACTAGGGAGTAGGAAAGAGATCCAAATGACCCACTCTAGATTAAGTTAAGTTGCAAAGCAGCAGTAAATATTGTGGTGTTTTTTTTTAAAAAAGAAATGCAGTCATACCTCGGGTTAAAGTTGCTTCAGGTTGAGTGTTTTCGGATTGCGCTCCACGGTGACTCGGAAGTAATGGAACGTGTTACTTCCGGGTTTCACCACTCACGCATGCTCTCAAAATGATGTCACATGGATGCGTGGAAGCGGCGAATCACGACCTGCGCACACGCAGACGCGGGTTGCATTCTCTTCAGGATGCGAACGGGGCTCCGGAACGGATCCCGTTCACATCCAGAGGTACCACTGTAAACACAAACACACACAATAACCTCACAACAACTATAGCAATGTTATCGTAACAAAATTAGCAAGTATTTAGAACAAGAAGTCCTCCGTGTTTAATTGTGGCTCATGAGAAAATTTCTTCCGAGGCAGAATCAGCATACAGTGGTGCCCCGCAAGACAAACGCCTCGCAAGACGGAAAACCCGCTAGACGAAAGGGTTTTACCGTTTTGGAGGCGCTTTGCAAAACGAATTTCCCTATGGGGTTGCTTCGCACGACGAAAATGTCTTGCGAGTTCCCGCGGTTTCCCCCCGCTTTTTTCGCCCTTTTCCTAAGCCGCTAAGCCGCTTAACAGCTGATCCGCTGATAAGCCGCTTCTCAGCTGATCACTAAAAGCCGCTAGACCGCTAATAGCGCTAATCCGCTAAGCCGTCAATGGGCTTGCTTCGCAAGACGAAAAAACCGCTAGACAAAGAGAATCGTGGAATGGATTAATTTCGTCTTGCGAGGCACCACTGTAGTTTGAAACACTGGGAGGGGATGCTTTTGCTTAAATAAGACCTAGGATTTTTCTTGTTGTTTTTCTTTCCTAAATGTGCATGGCCTTTACAAAGACTGAGGATCTGGCTTAAATTTTACCAACTAGCTGTTGTCCATTTACCACAGAGATAACACACAGTTGTGACTTCGGTGTAAGTGTCACAAATCCTCATGAGATAATGAACTTGGAGGTTAGACTGCGAAGTCACTGCCGGAGGCACTCTGTGTAATGAGGCATCCAAAATATATGATATCAAAAGTAGTTTCTTAATTTTGATGCTCTAACTGCGATCAACCAGGGTGGATTTGGCTCACGGTCACCAGTCATGTATTGTGGTAATGGTAAAGGGACCCCTGACCATTAGGTCCAGTCGTGACCGACTCTGGGGTTGCGGCGCTCATCTCACTTTATTGGCTGAGGGAGCCGGCGTACAGCTTCCGGGTCATGTGGCCAGCATGACTAAGCTGCTTCTGGCGAACCATAGCAGTGCACGGAAACGCCGTTTACCTTCCCACTGGAGCGGTACCTATTTATCTACTTGCACTGCGTGCTTTCAAACTGCTAGGTTGGCAGGAGCAGGGACTGAGCAACGGGAGCTCACCCCCGTCGCAGGGATTCGAACCACCAACCTTCTGATCGGCAAGCCCTAGGCTCTGTGGTTTAACCCACAGCACCACTTGCGTCCCTATGTATTGTGGTACATGACCATATTCCCCTTGCAGAGTAATGATTACCCCTGCGATTGTTAAGCTACTCTGGCAGTTGCAACACCATGAGAGGAACACGGGTCTCCTAAAAACTCTCGGCCTTCTTAACAGACTATAGTCCCCAATATTCTTTGAGGAAAGCCATGGTGTTCAATGTGGTACGACTGCTTTAACCGCCTAAGGCAAATAGGGACTGTAGTCTTTACCACAAGTGAAGTGTTTCTAAAATGCTTCACTTCAGACAGGACAGCTTTATATTCCACGGAACTTCATGGCCGCAGAAAACATTTTTGTCCTGGCTTTCTGCTTTCCTGTAACTGCAGGTATCTGTGAATAGGAATCGGATGATGAAAGTGATGTAAATGAAGATAAATTCAATGAATAATAATAGTAACAAAAAGATAGGGACGTAGACAGGTTAAGAGCACTTGACGCTGGTGAATAATGCAAAGCAAAACAAATGCTTTTTAAAAAAGAGACAGGTCACTGTTTGCGTAGTTTAATTGCGTATTGTCTTTATAGAGTTGCCAGTTTTTCTTTGTTTCATTTTAATTGTGCAAAATCTGGCAACTGGTCAAATTGACCTCAGGTTTCAAGATAAAAGTCAATGGAGAAAGAGTTTAATTCCTGGGAGATGAACACTGTGTTCTTCTTTTATCCCTTTCTTCTCAGCAAAAATTGGTGCTGTGGAGCTGCTAAATTGAGCCCCCCCCCCCCCCCAAGCAGCATCTGAAGAGAATTTCTGCTCCATCAGGTCCTTGGGTTTTAAACACCTGCTTTTCCAAATGAGAGGAAGCTGCTTCCTTATGTGTGGTCTCATTTAGATACAGCTTATGTTGATTTTTTATTTAATTTTATTTTGCTAGAGCACATCGGATTTTTAAATACTTTCCTGAGACAGTAAATTTGACTCCTGCTGAGAGCAGATGTAATTGCCAACTTGATTTTTTTTTTAAAAAACCAACAATCCCAAACCTGTTCAAAGGCTTAACCCTATTTCCCTTCTTTGTTTTTCAAGTCTATGCTGAGCTGCACATCTAAATGCAAAAGGCCAGGTAAATTGCTAGCTCCTGCTGTTAGAAGAAAGCTCCTACAAGTTGTGCCTTCTACTTATGGCCGATATTGGGCATTGTATGGATCTTTCGTTTGTGCTGCCATTGCTGTGAGAATAATTGAACTGTGATTTATCACAATTTTTATTAAATTGACTTGGCATGATGGCCTTCCTTTTCTTGCGTATTGACAGGACAGGGGAAAGATGACTGAATTCAGCTTTCAAGACCTAAAATTCAGCTGAAATTCGAGGTCCCTCATTGAAGTACACGTAATTAAAAGCAATTTATATTCACCTCTGCAATTTGGAGTCCACGCAGGGATCGTTATTGCCAACCTGATTTTCTTAATGTGTGTTTTAAAGCCACATTTATCAAAATTAAGTAATATGTGAGCAATCTTCCCAGTTTTGTTTTTGCAATAAATAGCAACCATTTTATCCACGCATTTGCAGGCTCAAACACACGCATCAGCTGTGCCATGTGAAATTAAAGCGCCTTCAGATTGTCACTATTTTGCAGGAGGGATTCAAGCACATGCCTGGAAATTTAGGTTTGCACAATTAAAGTAGGTTAAAGTGGTCTGTCGCTCCAGCTCAACAAATCCACTTGAAAAAAAGAATGGGACTTCTTTGCAACTTGGAAAGTGACAGGGAAATGCATTGAAAAAAGTATGGGATGAAGAAAGGTTTGTAAATGGGGGACATAGAAACATCCTGCTAGCAAATCAAGATGCATGCCAAATGAATGATCACTGTCATATAAGAACTCCTACAGGTATTGCAGTAGGGAAGAGACAGTACGAGGTGGCAACCCTGGCTCCCTCGGCTGCCATGACTCAGGGAAGCATTGATGGGGAGAGATGAAGGCAGAAGGGAGGAGGAATGAAGCAGAGAGAGATGCAGGCGGAAGAACAAGGCTGGAATGGATCTGCAAGTGACACTTGGGTGATTGGCTCCAGCAATGGCAGAAAGCAGGAGACTGCTTCCAGTGACAGATGCAGGCAGAAGCTACAGATCCATTCCACCCTTTTTCTTCTGCCTATGTCTGTCGCTGTCTCATAGTTATGTTTTCCTTCTTGTTTTTTAGTGCTGTTTCTTTATTGCTCTTGCATTTCTTTGTAGTTTTATGCTGTTTTTATACTCATTTTTCTGCTGGTGCAACTTTCGTATTGCTTGTTCTACTTGATAATACAGTGGTACGTACTTAATCCGTTCCGGAAGTCCATTCGTAAACAGAAACTGTTCTTAAACCAAGGAACACTTCCCCTATTGAGGCCTTCCACCATTCAGATTCCATTCTTCGACCGAGGTAAAGTTTGCAAACCGGGACACTACTGGTTTTGCGGAGTTTGTGAACCGAATCGTTCATAAACAGAACTGTTCTTAAACCCAAGGTACCACTGTATTTGTTTTCTATTGATTTTTAAATTGTGAGTTGGCCTGATGACATTGCAAGTTGGGCGGCATATAAACCTTATGCATACAAGACTGTTTTAAGCCCTACCCACCTTCTCGGGTGATGAGATCAGCAAAACGGGCCCTCTTGGTTGTTCCCTGCTCAAAGTGTGGGGAATAATGGCCCAGGAGAAGATTTTCCCTGTGACTGGCTCCACAGAGTTGGGTCTATCATATTCAGCGTACAGCTCTCACCATAATCTGATGATATACCTTTTTAAGTTGGCCTTTGAGGTATTTTGTTTTGTGGTCCTCACATTTGCACTGTTTTTGTACCTTATGAATGTTTTTTTTTTTAAAAAAAAAAGTAATTGTAGCAGTTTGTTTTCAGAATTTTTTATTTCATTTTTCTAACCTGCGCTGGGATCTTACAGTGAAGGGTGGGTAAGAAATACAGTGGTATCTCGGGTTAAGTACTTAATACGTTCTGGAGGTCCGTTCTTAACCTGAAACTGTTCTTAACCTGAAGCACCACTTTAGCTAATGGGGCCTCCTGCTGCTGCTGCCGCACCGCCGGAGCATGATTTCTGTTCTCATCCTGAAGCAAAGTTCTTAACCTGAAGCATTATTTCTGGGTTAGCGGAGTATGAAACCTGAAGCGTGTGTATATGAAAGCGTGTGTATATGAAGCGTGTGTGTATGAAACCCTGGAAGTGAGTGTTCCGGTTTGTGAAAGTCTTTTGGAAGCCAAACGTCCGACGTGGCTTCCGATTGGCTGCTGGAAGCTATCATGTGGCATACTGCTCATGAGTGAACCATGCCTACTTTTCTCCTCACCAAGAGAAAACAAACCATAATTCCCGTCTTAGTATTATGTTTGAACGCTATGTCTCTGCCATGATAAAGGGCAAATTTGGGCTGCAGATTATGGTTTGTTGTACATGAAACAAACCATGATCTCTGGTCAAGATGTAACACTAAGCCAGAGGATTGTGTGTTTATTGCTCTCGGCACGAGTGGAGAGGAGCGAAGTGTGCCTGAGTCAGTTGTGCACAATAAGCTATGGTTTATGATGTGCTGTGACTTGTGAATGGGCCCATTGTGTTTTCTGTTTGCTGCTTTTTGTATTAAGCAGCGCTGGCTAAAGAAACCACTGCTGATTTAATGGAGGACTAAAATATCAGGGAAGAGCCTTGAAATATTGATGTGTTTGTAGAATAAAAACAGCTTGCTACTTCTGGGCTGCTTTCTTCCCGTTTCTCTGGGGGAAGCACAGCAGATGTGTGAGGAGAGAGAGAAAAAGTGTAATTGGGAAAGAAACACACCATACATTAGATTAAGCGATAAAATCAGTAGTCACCTCCAGACATCGTGCTGAGTGCTAGGCTGGCTGACGAACTGCTAATAACTTTTTAAAATAAAAAAACAAAACCATTCTTTCTTTGTTTATTCTGTAGCCTCAGACCATAAGGCAGACTCTCCAGAGGACATTGCAGCATTACGAGCATCAAGTTATTGGGTAAGTAGAGCTCATTTCTCAAAAAACGGGGAGTGGATAGATAGATGGTGGTGACAATAAGAAGCAAGTGACATTATGATTCTATGATGTTTGCTAACATGAACACCTCATAGGCGCATAGGAAGTTGCCCTTACTTGGAGACCTCGGGGATTGAACCTGGGACCTCTGACATACAAAGCAGACACTTTGCCACTGAGCTATGGCCTTTCCCCAGGTGTCTTCTTCATTGCTAGCTTGTTACGCCAATTCTCAAATGGCTGTGGTGCTGCTGTTCATAGAATTCGGATGCCCACAACTGCTCAGCTCATGTTAGCTTTTTCTTCTTCTCAACGCAGAAAGATCCATTTATTTGTTGTAAGCTACTGGTACAGTTTTGTCCACAACCATGGAATTTCTCTTAGGGATCATTCACGCTTCTCTTTGTCCCATGATTTCTAAGGAATGGGTTCAAGAGGTGTGGTTTTTTTGTCCCACCCCATTCCCCGGGGATACCACTGAAACACCACAAAGTTAACTGGCAGAAAACCCTGTTGACATTAGATTCAGTAAACAGTAAACAGTGTGGGATGCACTGTAAGAAACGGAATGGTATTTAAGACTCAGCTAGGGGTGAATTTGGATTCCCTCAGGAATATGTGGAACTAGATTTTTTCTAGAAAAAGAGGTGTTGGAATACACCATGAACACCTCCCTTGTTCTCTTATAATGGTGACGGTGCCCACCTTGAGAGGTACCAGAACTGAGTTCCAGCCAAAAAATTAAAATTAAAATCCCTTTGTGGCGCTACTTCCCAGTTTTGGGAGAAGTAGCTCAGCTTATTTCAGAAGTCGGGGAAAGCTTTGTACTACTGGCTCAAAGAAATGCTGTGTGTGCACTCAACAGCATGGGAAGGGAAAGATGTGGATTCAGCATGTTTTTAAAAAAACATTTAGTTTTTATTATTTTGGGACTATTTTATGGAGAAACTGTATGTGGCTTGTGAATTGTATTGTATTGTATTGTATTGTATTGTATTGTATTGTATTGTATTGTATTGTATTGTAATGTTTTGTTTTAAATGCTAATGTTGCTCACTTCTTAGAGTATTTGCAGAAGTGATCAATAAAGAAATCAGCACCAAATAACATAACGAATTCTGGGGGCAGGATTATCTTTTTTTGTTTTAAAAAGGAAAAGGTAGTTGGATTTCCCCCCACCCCCTCGGTTCAGGATTCTGATTTTTTTTTTAGCAGAGTGTAAATACAGTCCTATGACCTTTCTGTAGAATGAATCATGTAATGGTTTATTTATAAACAGTTCAGATATATTTGCCTTGTGGAAATGATTTCAGACCTCGGCCAGACTGCCTTTCTATTGTGCTAAACCTAGTCCTTGCTAGAGAGAGTGTGCTACTCCAGTTAATGCTTTACGTACGTGAGTAACACTGTGTTGTTAGAAAGGAAAGGAAAACGGAAAACTGTGTTGATAGCCGAAGAGTGAAGCGGAATGGTGTTGTAGCAATACAGTAAACTATGTTTATGATAATATTTTTTCTTTGGAAAAGTCCTTTCTCGTCCAGCATTCTTTTTCCACAGTGGCCAATTGGGAAGTCCAGAAACAGGACCACAGCACTCTCCTGCTTGTGTTTCCCAGTACTGCTTCTGATACTGGGATGCCATGAGCTGGCCGAGTAGCACGATGCAGATGGATGATTTGCTGGGGAAAGGTCTCTAGTGAGATGGGGAGATTTTTGCCAGACTTGGGGATGCCTGATAATGAGGCTCCTGGGGAGTGGGGTGGGGCCCCTCAGCCTGCTTTCCCACCTCACCCTTGTCTATGGTGAGAGCCACAAGCCCCTCCACCTTCTTCAGACCCTCTCCGCAGTACGGCTGGGTGGTATATCAAACCAGTCCACATTGCGATACCGGTTTCATAATTTTTGACCTGGCAAGATATGATGATATGTGCTATGCAGAAATCACAAAGTGGGGAAAACCGTGAAGCCCAAATTTTTCTCTCTTGAGTCCTGCAGTCCCTGTTAACTCTGCCAGATCAGCTCTCCCCAGGCTCATGCAAGTGGGGGGGGGGCAGCAAATCGCAAGAGCAGGCACTGGCAAAAATCACGATGAGGGGAAAAACAGTGAAGCCAGCCAATGCCTTTACATAGCTCCATCCTTATTTCAGACATTGTGGTACATTGATATATTGCGATGTTTAGCTGGTGATTCGGTACAGAGCAATGTTGAAAACCAGATATCGCCCAGCCCTACTCCACAGTGCCTTTTGCATTGCCCCCCCCCTTGGAGTCATCAGGAGCTGGGTCCATCTAGTCCAGTGGGAAGAATGCTGTTTCCCTCATGTCCTTTATTCCATGCTTCTCATAGATCTGGTTGGCCACTGGGAGAACAGGATGCTGGACTTAGAGGGGCCGTTGTTCTTACACAGAGCAGATCTGGGGAGAGTGTAGGGGCACACGGAGAGAGGGGGGGAGTTCTGTTGCACAAATGGAAATTCTTCTGCTAGTGGATCTGTTTTGTTGGCTAACGGCCCCATGTGTCTGGATACACTTGCTGAAATAGGAAAGTTTTCAGCCAGCCTCTAAAGAAGCACAGTGAAGGCAACTGCCCCATGCCATTAGATGTGGAGTTCCAGAGCACACCAAAGGAGTGACTCCTCACGAATGAGGAGCATGAATATTGTGTGGTGCCTGGAAAACTGCAAGTGCTGCAGGTCAGATGAGAGGACGACACCCGCCTTCTTTGTCTGGCCCTCTAAGCTGAAAATTATTCCCAGGGGCCTGAAGTCCACATTGTTGACACAATTGTACCAAATCCATGGGATGCTAGAGCAATTGCTGAGCGTATATTGCCTTAGAATCATAGAATTTGTAGAGTTGGAAGGGTCCCTGAGGGTCATCTAGTCCAACCCCCTGCAATGCAGGAATATGCAGCTTTCCCATGAGGGGATCGAACCTGCAACCTTGGCATTATCAGCACCATGCTCTAACCAACTGAGCTATCCAAGCTTGACTGCTTTTACAATAAGACTGGCAAGCCCATAAAAGCTGATCATTTGCACCAATATATAGAAACAGTACCCTGCCGCCAGTGGCGTAGCGTGGGGGGTGCAGGGGGGGCCGGCCGCACCGGGCGCAACATATGGGGGGTAGGGGGCGCAAATCCACGGGTTAGGGGGCGCAAATTACTTGCCTTGCCCCGGGTGCTGACAACCCACGCTACGCCACTGCCTGCCGCCCCCCCACCCCCAGTTTAAAAATGGACCCAAGTAGCAGCATCAGATTATATATGGTCCAGAGATTTACCCTTAACAACCCTGAGTAACTGCCTACGCCTTGTTTATATTGGCCACTGTACCTTTCCTATATAGTTTGGATGAAGCCTCTGCCAAGATGGGTTAAGCAGCAGTGACAAGGGGCAAATGCCAACTGCTGCCGTGGGCTCTTATGTAATTACCCGGGTGCCCTGGCAGCTTTGGCATGCTGTACAAGTCAGATCAGGTGTATGCCTAGGTGCAAAAAAAAATTCATCCCAGGCTTCTGAAACTCTCTAGGCTTTAGGGATTCGCCCTTGTGCATCGCATAGCCTCTTTTGTCAAGCTGAGCTGCAGCGCTGTCCTTGGTGTTAATAAGGCTGGTGCATCTGGAGAACCCCTGGGGTAGAGTGGGAGAGAGAGAGAGAGAACGAGAACTATTGCTTGGGGAGTCGCCTGTGCATCCTTACTCATAGCTCGATGCAGAATATAGAACAGATGTGGGAGAAAGGGAGTGGAAAACTTCTGGCAAAAGAGCTGCTCTTCCATTAAAGCTTGTGTTCCTAAGACTCAAGGCTTGAGACAGGGAGTGTGTGTCTGTGTTGCCTGTGTCTGTCCACCCCTTTTTCTCTCCCCTTCCTGAGCAAATTGGTATGTTTTTCCCCCCACAAGCTTGACCATCTCACTTGCTTGCTTCTGACTGTAGGTGATTCAATCTAATAATGGGTTCAGGGGGGGTCAAATTTGGAGCAAAACGGGGCCATTCAAAACAAAGGTTCCATAGCTATGCAAAATTCTGTAAGCTTGTAAATTAAAAGATGCTTTTCTGAAAACCCCCGAAACTGTCTGTCATTAGCCTTTTGCTTACAGAATGCTGGTAGCAATTGAGCGTTTGGTGAGGGGGGGGGGGGGTAGGAAGAGAATACAAAGGTCTAAAGAAACCAGGTCAGGTAAATTGTGGGAATCTTATTGATTAAATTTACAGTTGAGAGCAGGAGGGGGAGAAGCCTAAAAAGTGGGAGAGTAAGGTTGGGGGAGGATGTGTGTTGTGAGCTTTAAGAAGCTCCCTCATACACACTCATCTCACAGTTATGTTGCAAGAAGAGGGATGTAAAAACACATTTTTCCCACTCTCCAGAATTGCATGTCTTCCCCAGTTGTCTCCACTATATAGGGCTTATGTTTGGAGCTGGAAGCCTCTTAGTGCTGTATTGCCTAGCAAGGGGAGGTCATGGGGAGTGGTCCTTTTACCCCCCTCCTCCTCAAACTCCTCCAAAAGGTCTGAACAGCACTCTGAGATTACTGTTCCAGGTTGTTTGGAGTCCTCTTTGAGGAATGGATGCACCACAACATTAAGTTGCAGGCTCTGGTAGTCATTTATGAGATTTATATAGCCCCAGTCCCGGTATAGATCCTTGGGCAGTGGCTCTAACTAATCATTTATTGCTGCTTTCTGTTCCCAGTCCTTTAGCCAGTCGCCAATCAATGAGAGCACATTTCCTCTTATCCCTTGATTGCTAAGTTTACGCATAGCCTTTGAGGAGGGATATTTTGGAAGTCCAAAGTTCCTGGATTACTCCCATCTGGCATGCTTTAATAACTCAAAATGTGGACGTGGCAGAACTTAACCTTTGAAGAAGCCATGCTGATTCTTCCTGAGAAGGCTTGTCCTTCTTTATGTTCAGTCATTCAAGATGTCAGTTTATTTTTGTTTTGTTTTCATGCATCAGTTTTGTGTTTCTTTCTAGTTACAGGGATGCTGAAAAGAACTTCCACAACCTCTCTAACCGGTGCTCCTATGCAGACCGCCCTGGCAACGACGAAACTGAAGATGTCTCAGGAATCCTCCAATGTACAGCAAATATACTCGGTACCGTGTACATTTGTGTCATTAGCAGAAGACGTTTTTCTGAGTTTCGCTTCTTGTTTTCTGAGCTTTCCCTTCCTCGGAGGCCCATTCTGCAGAGTTCAGCTTGGTAATGCCAAGGTTGCTTCCATGCAGCTATAATCATTGCCTTATAGTCCAACGTTATGTTCCCAACTGTTAGTGGTTAGCTAGGTGCCTCTCGGAATTGGGGCAGAAAAGCAGCCGCCCTCCTCAGTCGTCATCTCTCCACTTTTCAAAGTATACCAACATATTTGACCCCACTAATAAAATCCTCGGGACGCAGGTGGCGCTGTGGGTTAAACCACAGAGCCTAGGACTTGCCGATCAGAAGGTCGGCGGTTCAAATCCCCGCGATGGGGTGAGCTCCCGTTGCTCGGTCCCTGCTCCTGCCAACCTAGCAGTTCGAAAGCACGTCAAAGTCAAGTAGATAAATAGGTACCATTCCGGCGGGAAGGTAAACGGCGTTTCCGTGTGCTGCTCTGGTTTGCCAGAAGCGGCTTAGTCATGCTGGTCACATGACCCAGAAGCTGTATGCCGGCTCCCCGGCCAGTAAAGCGAGATGAGTGCCGCAACCCCAGAGTCGGTCACGACTGGACCTAATGGTAAGGGGTCCCTTTACCCTTTACCTTTAATAAAATCCCAAGCCTGATGGCCAAATATCTACTGGGTCCTGATGCATATAGACACACCCCATTGGAGTAAGACCCCTTGATTGGTAAAGGATGCTATCTGAGCATTCCCCACTATGTACACGGTGTACGTGCCATAGCTTTGCAGAGAATGCAACAGCCTCAGCTTATGCTTTGGGGCTCTACATGAGCATTGCTGGATCAGGGCATAGCTGCCCACTCTTGTTTTCCTGCTGACAAGCTGCAAAGCCTTGGATAGATTATTTAGTTTTTTGGATGCAATCTACTGCTTGTAAATGGTGTTGCTCATTGTCAAGAAGTTGTAGGTCAGATAATAGGTGAGCTAATCTCAAAAAGCTCCTTCAGATTCTTATACACATGCTCTAAACGTTCTAGGGCTGGAAGAATTTTGCTTCTCCTTGATGAAATATTCACAGTTAGAAGCTATGGGATTTTGCTACTGTGGGTGGTGGAAAGCTCACTCCCACTCCATCCTAACAGTGCTCTGTTGGTCCTTGTCTGTCTTCCATTCTGCATGATTAAAGGCCTTTTTTATAATAATTTTTATCCATTTTCCAAACATTTTTATCCAATCAGCTCATATTAAATCACACATTCATCAATTTTTGACTTCCCTCAGTTTCTCTGCCAATCTTTCGTTAAAATTTCTATTGTTAACGCATTTCTGAACTTATTATTGCCTTTAGCCATTCCTCTTCCTTTCTCCTACTTTCTTTTTTACAATATTTCTTAATTTTTCACAGAGACTCTTCAAAACCAACAAGTGTTGTCTGTACATCACATATGCTTTTCAGATAAATCTCCACCAGTCCTCAATAAACTTTGGGTGTTTTGATATCGAATCTTCCCAGTCAGTTTGTCCAATTCTGCGTATTCAGTCAGTTTCATTCTCCATTCTTCCACTGTTGGAATTTCTTCCTGCTTCCATCTTTGCGCCAGAAGTATTCTTGCTGCTGTTACTGCGTATTGGAAAAGTTTACAGTCTTTTCTATTAATTTCATTACCTACCAATCCTAGTAGGAAGGCCTCTGGTTTTTTAACAAATGTATATCTCAACATCTTTTTCAATTCATTATATATCATTTCCCAGAAGCCTTTCACCCTTTTGCACTCCCACCACATATGATAGAAAGTTCCTTCTTTTTCTTTACATTTCCAACACTTGTTACATATTTTATACATTTTAGCCAATTTAACTGGCGTTATGTACCATCTATATACCATTTTCATTACATTTTCCTTCATCATGGTACACGCCGTAAATTTTAACCTTTCTTTCCATAATTTCATCCAGTCATCATATTGTATATTATAACCGAAATCTCTGGCCCAATGTATCATTACCGATTTTATCTCTTCATCTTTTGTATGCCATTCCAGCAACATTTTATACATTTTAGACAAATTTTTATAATCATTATTCAGTACCTCTATTTGAAATTTTGATTCTTTTCCTTCATATCCACAATCTTTTTTAAACATTTCACTAATCTGATAGTAATGCAACCAATCATAAACAAATTCTTTCACCTCTTCATAAGTTTTCATTTTCCATTTTCTCTTACTATCAATTCTCCATAGGTTAGTCACCTCCCCCTCATGTTTATCTTTTTCACACTCATCACTTCCAACGGTGAAATCCAATGGGGGAGTCTTGGTTCCAACAGATTTTTGTACCTCTCCCACACCTCTAACAGTGATCTTCGGAAGATGTGGTTTTCTTTTTTTAATGAATATTTATTAGCATTTTCAATAAAGACACACAAAAACAACAATTAAACAAAAAATAACAAAAATACAAAAATCCAAAATTTAAAAGAGAAAAAAACATTTAAAAACACATATAATTCCAATTACTTCTTTTCATTTAACTTATTTCTCTGACCTCCTCACACCTCCCCTTCTTGTATTCCAATTTAAATTATTAATTCAGCAAATCCTTATTATCCAAGTTTAAACATCAATACTTAAACATCGTTGCTCATTCTTAAACATTTTTTCCTAAAGTCGACCAAAATTTCCCTTCCACGGCTTTCCCCAGTTCCAAACAAATAGCAAAACAAAATAAAAACAAAGCAAGTTATAATTATATACCCTTTGGATTCCCAGACTCCACCCACCCCCTTCCCGGTTTCAGTCCCCAACAAGTGTTCATCAGTTCAATATCTTGTTTAGCCTGGAGATCTCACATCCGAGGCTTTTAAATCCCTTTCTGCCGGCCTTTTTGATAGTCCTTAATGTTGAACCCCAAATTTCGGAGAGGCTTCGGCCCAACAGGATCCATATTTTTTCCAGCCCGCCCTCCATACTTAAAAATAGAGCCTATGGGGTACTCAAACATACTCCTTTCAAGTCCAAATGTCCCCAAAGCTCCAACTTCCACCTTAATCAAATTTATAATCCTTCGGTCTTCAGATCTCCACATAAGGGGATCTCTCAGTTTTAGACTCACCAATTCAGGCCAGGCTTTCCACATCAAGTTATTATTCTCCTTTGTTGCCTTCATGTCAGGCCACAAATTGCAACTCTCATTTGGCCTCTGCGAAATTACAGCTCCTCCTTCCTTTTCTTCAGGGACAGCATATGTCTCCTTCTCCATATTCTCATAACTCTCAAGTTTCTCTATTTGACCAGTTGTATGAGCTTCCTGCTTCGAATCCTTATCAACCTCAACAAAATTGTTTACTGCTGAGGCCAGAGTTATGACACTTGTAGCCAAAACATCGATTTCACCTTGTAACTTTCCCAAGAGAACAAATATTCTATCCAGTTCAGTCAGAATTTTCCTTCCTCCAGCCATTCTTGTAATGTCCTAAACCCCCTCTAGGGGGATTTTAGTTTCTTAATGTTTTTCAGCTCACATCCAATAGTCAATTTAATTTGTATCAGTCCTTCTTTATTCTCAACAAATTGTAACAAATATAACCAGCAGAAGCAATAGAAACAAAGTTCTCTTTTTCCCTCTGACAGCCAATTTGACAGCTGTCAAATTCCTCAGTACTTCATCAACAGGCTCTCTTGCGGGACACTCCCGGGTCTGGGGGGATGAAACTTCAGCTCCCAAAGTTAATCTTTTATCCTCCAGTAAAATTTCTTATAGTATCAAACCATGAAGGTTGAAGTCTTTTAGAAAAAGAAAAAAAAGGATTCTCTCGACCTTAGATAGCAGGTTCTTTGCTTTAACTTATCTACAAAGGGGGGGGGGGACTTCCTTTTTAACCCTTCCCCGCTCGTTCCTAATTTAACAAAGATTTTTTAGATTCCGAATTCCATCTTACTCATGGGTTTTTACTTTAAAGTCCAATTGTTCCAAGGAAAAAGTCAGCGCTCTCTGACAATGGCTTGCGGCTTCACTCCGCAGAAGGAGCAATGTACTCTCAGCACCGTGCCGTACCCTGTCCCCATTCCGAAGCCTTTAAAAAGGCTCCTTCGCAGTTTGGGGGGGCGCAAATGGTGCCCGCCGAGTCACCAGGTTCACAGGCATCCGCGCCTGTGATTTTTAAGGGTTCCCGCGTCGTCGCCGCGGACAAGACCCGATCCTGCGGAGCCGATTCCCTCCGGAGCTTGGAGGGAATCCGCCATTAGTCGATGGCGCTCACCCGGAAGTCCGGAAGATGTGGTTTTCAAAACCTTTATGAATTTTTCTCTTTTCATACCATAGATAGATTAAAGGCCTTTTAAAGTGGACCCCTCTCTAGTTCTGTGAGTAGGCATTCCTGCTTTTGCCTTCCAGGCACCCTGTTTTTGCGCTTCACTTTGAGTGTGGCCCCTTCTTCACCTAGGTGTCTCTTGGCCCGTTTCCTTCCTCTCCTTCCTCTTTTATTGCCCTCTCCGGTGCCTACACTTTTCTTCTCCCAAACTGCACAGTCTCTGCCCTCTAGATGCCACAGCGACCTCTAAAGGGCCACAGGTTCCTCACCCCATCTCTTCTGAAGGAGAAATTCCTGGCAGGTTGCTCATTTAGTGCCTTTCCAGGAATTTGCAAGCAGCTAAAACATCTCTCCCCACCCCCTCCGCAATTGTGCTTTGCGATTCTCACACTTTAATATTATAGTGTGTCGAAAGCTGTGCAAGGGAATTCTCACTGTTTGCTAATTTCTTTGCCTCTTGCATGCATATTTTTAAGGGTGCGAATTTAACCACCAAATAGCTCCCCACCCCAAGTTGTGTCTTGCAAAGACCCTTGAAGATTTCTATCATGTGTTTATGCCTTAGGAGCTGGCCTGTTCTATTTCACAGCCCATGTTTTCCAATCCTGCCCATAGGATGTTGTCATTGTGGCGGCTCGCTGGAAAAGATTAACTGGGCTGAGTCATGAGATTTATTGAAAAAAAAATCATATGTAAAGGAACAGGTGTGGGGGAAAGTCTCCAGCAACATTTCCACATGTATGGATCTCTTTCTCCATAGCTTGCAGTTGGAGTCAATCCCATGCACAAGTCCTGGATTAGGAAACAGGGGCGGGGATGAGATAGAAATATTTGACTACGGGGATATTAAACTACTATGTTAGATTACAAAAAATATTATTTGTTTAGTAAATATATTTCCTGCACTTCCTCCAAAAGTACCCTAGGGCAGCAGCACATGAACGAGAAAACAATAGAACTTCTAAAAACAATTCCAGTACAGGTTGCAGGCTGAGATATAATTGCAGTAACAGGCATTCCTGGACCAGGGGAGACGTACTTTTGACTTCCTGCAAACTGGTGTTTTGTTAAATCAGGAACCAGCTTTGTGAAAGCATGCTTCTACCCTTTCCCTTCCCAATGTTAAGCATGGTTTCACTTTCTTTGTGCTATGTTTGAAGTGGGGGTGGTCAGGCTTGGACACCTTGACTCTTCCATGTGTTTTTAAATCTATTTAAGAAACTTATATCCCATCATTTCCACCGTTATGGTCTCTGAGGCTTACCAGCATGAAAACGTAATTAAAAATACCCACAACAACAGATTAAAGCAAAGCAACCTTAAAAACCAAAACCAGCAAGATGCTTCCTTGAAAGCAGCTAAAAGCAGGTTGATTTATTATTATGAAAAGTTCTAGTCAATAGGGTAGAGTTAACCTGACATCTAAAGATAAAAAAGGACGTTTTTAGGAGCCTGTGGGGGGAGGGAGTTCTATAACTCATAGACCACCACAGAAAAAACAAAATAAAAAAATTCCTTCCAGTAGCACCTTAAAGACCAACTAAGTTAGTTCTTGGTATGAGCTTTCGTGTGCATGCACACTTCTTCAGATACCACAGAAAAGTCACCCAGTAACCATAGAAGGACCTATGGAAGTAATAGCCTCCAGTTAACATTGGACTCCAACTCCCATCAGCCCTATCCCATCAGCATGGCCAATTGTCACAGATGATGGAGGTTGTAGTCCAGCAACATCTGGAGGGGGGACCACTTTGGCCTTCCCATTATATGATAACCTCACTCGACGGGCTGGTTTGTATAGGGCAGGGTTTCCCAAACTTGGGTCTCCAGCTGTTTTTGGACTACCGTTCCCATCATCCCTGACCACTGTTCCTGCTACCTAGGGATGATGGGAGTTACAGTCCAAAACCAGCTAGAGACCCAAGTTTGGGAAACCCTGGTAGAGGAGAAGGCAGTGCACTTTTTAATGACTGGGGGATAGCTTTGCTGCTTTGCTGGGGGATAGCCATTAACACTGTAAGTGTTGAGCTTCATTTGGGGGACTACATTGGGATTATAATCTTTTTCTCCCTGCGGATATGGATAAATAATTCCCACCCTCCCACATCAACCCTACCCTATTGTTTCTTGCCTGCGGGCATGAAATTTTTAAATCACACTCCTCTCCCAAGTTCAGAAGACAATGCGCCATCCAGATTGTGCAACATTTCTTACTTCTCCATTGGGATTCCATTGATATCATTGGGGCTGCTGAATATTTATACCAAGTAGCTAATTCATGCCCTTAGGAAATAAATATTCTGGTATAAACGGATGACGTGGTCTTTTGCTGTTGTTTTCATTCTTGGATAATTATTTGTTAACGTTTTATTTAGGGAGATTCTGGAGGGGTGGGTGGGTGTGGAGAAGTTGTGGTTGGTTCTGCAAGCTTTCTGCATGGTGTTCTCACAGCGTGGAGAGATTACCAGCAGGTTGCGTATGAAAACTGCAACCTGTTACGTAAACATGTGGCACAGGGGATTCTTAAATCAGAGCCAATGCATTGCCAGACATAGTTCTGCCTGTTACCCCTCTCAAGTCCCGTCCACATCATGAAGTCAGGGCAGAGTTATGCCTGGTGATGAGTGATGCTCTCAGGTACTGTGTGGAAGTCTGGGAGATCAGCAGCAGATAGGACCAGAGCCAATGATAGGCAGAGCCAACTAACTTAGGTGTTTTCCCCATCATCTTACGGGCCATGGCTCAGTGGTAGATCATCCACCTTGCATGCAGAAGGCCCTAGGTGTAAGCTGTGGGAATTTGCACTTGCAAGGACAATGCCTCCTGATTGCCAGAAGACAAGAAAGAGAGAGAGACATTCTTAGCAGATTGGCGGATGTTCCTAACTTACGCAAATAAGTCTACCAATGAAAGACCTGTGCTAGTCACCTTTGAATGCATGGCTGCATAATTGTGTGACTATGAATAACAACAACAACAACAATTTATTATTTATACCCCGCCCATCTGGCTGGGCTTCCCCAGCCACTCTGGGTGGCTTCCAACAAAATATTAAAATACCGTAGTACATCAAACATTAAAAGCTTCCCTAAACAGGGCTGCCTTCAGATGTCTTCTAAAAGTCTGGTAGTTGTTGTTCTCTTTGACATCTGATGGGAGGGTGTTCCACAGGGCGGGTGCCACTACCAAGAAGGCCCTCTGCCTGGTCCCCTGTAACTTGGCTTCTCGCAGTGAGGGACCCGCCAGAAGGCCCTCGGCGCTGGACCTCAGTGTCCGGGTAGAACGATGGGGGTGGAGACGCTCCTTCAGATATACTGGACTGAGGCCGTTTAGGGCTTTAAAGGTCAGCACCAACACTTTGAATTGTGCTTGGAAACGTAAGACTTGGTTAATGTAAATGCCCCCCCCACGTTTTCCTCCAAAATGAAGCAGTTCACGTTGTTAGTCCATTGAGCTTAGTACTGTCTGCACTGATTGGCAACAGCTCTCCAAGGTTTCAGACATTGAGTCTTTCTAAGGCCTACCTGGAGCTGCCAGGGATTGAACCCTTCTGCATGCAAAGGAATGGCTTTATCTCCTTCCTCAAGGCCAAGTAGGGCCGGTGCTGTTTGGCAGGTAGTTTTATTTTTTCCTGAACCTGGATATCCTTGCTAAGTGAAAGGAAGGCTGGCATTAGCAGAGAGTGGGAGGGATGGTCTCCATGGAGACTGGACCTTTGGAAACCCTTCTCAACATTCCTTGCCCTGTTAGGCAAGAAGCTGCCTGCAGAATACTTGCAAATGTCAAAGCCATTGCTAGAAAGATATTTGGTGGTTCCTAGGAAACTTCAGTTTCCCATATTACTTTTCCCCTTCTTGCCGCTTCTGAGCACAGAAGACGCTGTTCAGCCTAAGAGATAACAGCGACCGGAGGGTCAAATGCTCAACAGAGCCACTCCTCAGACTGCAAATGACAAAGCAGTCATCTTAAAGCAGGCTGTCCTTTAGCAGTCACCTTTTAAGGTAATAGCCTACCCAAGCCAGACAACATTTGGTGCACGTTGTCATTCAGTGGTCTCTTATTTGACAGTGTCAGCTCTTGCTATTCCGAACATTTTCTTAATCATAAGCATGAGCTTCTGTGACAAGAGCTTGAAAAGGTTGCATACATTTTTGTTTTAAATTATAGCTTGCTGGTACTGTCGTCTATCTAATCACTATCTTCCTGGCGTGTCTTTCAGGTGGGTAGTGCTTGAGGACAGTGTGGAAGCCGCTGTTCTCAGTTCTCTGAGCATTACAGGAGGAGAAGGGTGGTGGGTAGGAGATTTCATCTCCTTCATTGGCCCTCTAGCAATTGGTATGTAACCATAGCTCAGTCTGAGGTCCACCTCACAGACAAAGACAATAGACTGGAGGTCAGCTCATCAAGTCTGGCCTCCTATGGAGTACTGCATGACTTTCCAAATTGCTAACTTACAGTGCAATCCTAACCATGTCTACTCAGTCCTATTGAATTCAGTGGGGCATATTCCCAGGTTTAGTGGGTTTAGGATTGTGGCTCTGGTAAAGAGAGAGAGATACGTGAAGGGCGTTGTGTCTGTGATAACAAAATGTGCAATCAGTTTACTTTCTGGTCAGGTCCAGTCCTACTAATAGCAGGGTGAGTCAGTCGCCTTGTGTGACAGGAATTAGAGGGCACCAGTGGTAGCCCTCATAGGTTTCTGTGTGCCACAAATCTCTAGCTGTGTGTGCCACAGGCCTGCCATACATCTCTTAAACTAGCCTCTTGCTCTCCGGTGCATTGAAGTCATATTCAAATGCCAGTCCAGTCAGCTTCCGTACATGGAATGTGGGCAGGGCGCCATCTTGTCCTTCACCTCAGGCAGCAAAATGTACTGGGCCTGGCCCAGTTGGAGGGATAAGGAATTCAGGCCTTGGTCCTCTGCCCCTTTCCATTTGCAGAACCTAAAAGGAACATAGTCTCCGACCAACCATTAAAACCATATTCTTCAATAGGTGGCCATAAGTCTCATCACTCCTGCCAAACTTGACTTAGTAGCTCTCTGAATTGGCCCACTTCCCTCCCCAAAAGACTACTGCTTTGCAACAGTGGTCTCTTGCTGATATGTGCTATCCGTTGCTGTGCAGGCTTGAAGTTTGAAGAACTGCAGGAGAAATTTGGGGCCGAATTCTTCAACATCTGCTTTGACGAGAATGAGCGGGTCCTGCGAGCCGTGGGTGGCACCTTGCAAGATTTCTTCAATGGCTTTGACGCTTTGCTGGAGCACATCAGGACTTCGTTTGGAAGGCAGGCCACTTCGGAATCCCCTTCTTTCCTATGCAAAGAGCTCCCCGAAGGCAACCTGATGCTCCACTACTTCCACCCTCATCAGATTGTTGGGTTCGCCATGGTGGGTATGGTCAAGGCGGCGGCCAGGAAAATCTACCAACTGGAAGTCGAAGTGGAGCCAATTGCAAACGACAAGTTGTGCCCCGAGGACTCAAACCCGGGCAACTGCAGCTGCCTGACTTTCGTCATCAAAGAGCGCGAAAATGCAAACATCACAAAAGCACTTCCTCTAGGCTCTTCCCAGTCCCCCTCGGACCTGAGGATAAGCATCAGCAACTTCTGCCGCGCTTTCCCCTTCCACCTGATGTTTGATCCCAGCATGCTAGTGCTGCAGTTAGGGGAAGGGCTTCGGAAACAGCTCAGATGCGATGCTCACAAGACGCTGAGGTTCCAAGACTGTTTCGAGATCGTTTCCCCAAAGATCGGCGCCACGTTTGAGCGAGTCCTCCTGAGGCTGTCGACACCCTTCGTGATCCGAACCAAACTTGAAGCGTCTGGCTCTGAAAATAAAGACAAGGTAATACCTGTTACGTTTAGCCTGCTTTAAAAAAAAAAAAAGGTTTGTTGGCAGATCAAGGAGTCTTCTAGCAAGCACGATCCGTAAAACTGAGGGGGAAACAACATTTCGTAAGGGCCAAATTAGACAAATTATATCTGTGGATCTCCCAATGATCCGCTGGGGTGATAGGCACTGTTCTCTGCTTTACACTGCTGGAGTCGTTTTACGGAGTGTTACTTCTCCCCCAGTCCCCTCCTTCAGGAGCTTTCCCTCACCTAAATAGTTTAAATATGAACAAATTAATTTTCACCGATGAAAGGCTTTTAATAAATTGCTTCACTCAAGAGATCTTTTTAAATCCATATGTATTTTTTTCACCTTATGAAATCAACAGGTCTGATGCTAGCCAAGTCATTTAACATCATAACTCATAGCCCTGAATTGTTGTTTGTTGTTGTTTTGTCCTATTTAAAATTCAAATGGAATGGCCTGAATGTTATTGGACTATGAGGGACATCTGCCAGGTATAATTTCGGGGCTCTAATTCTTCCTTCATTCACAATCACTGAACGACGACGACAACAACAACAACAAACTTGACACTTAGCTGTTGTCTGCAGCCTTTGTATAAAAATCCCAGATTCAAATTATGGATGTTTTGTCCCTTCCTTCTCTCCCCCCCCCAATATTCCTCACGCTTAGTTGTCAAAACTTGTTTAGACTCTGATGGTTTCCAAAATGAATTACGTTGGCTAATTTGACAGCTGTCAGTGGCTGTAAATGAGAAAAGTGAAAGAATAGATGGCAACGTGGGTTTTTTTAAATAAAAAAATCACCCAACACACTAATGGTTGTGCTTCATTGAACTTTAATAGCATCTTGGATAGCCACTTAGCATTTTTAATTAGGGATATGCAAAGCTTTCCCTATTAATTCCAATGATGCTGAACATTGCATGTTGTTTGGATTTACTTGGGAAAGCAGGTATATGTTATTCACAAGGGAACAAGTTTTTTGAATTGTTACTTTGCATGTTAGTTTGCATCCTAGCATGAGTGCCCATTGGAGAAAAGAGGTGGGAGAATAATGCAATTAAAAGTTTCCCCATTCAAAGTAAGAACTGGCTTGCTTCCACTTATGTTCTGGTATAATGTCAACTGCTTTCTTTGCTTATTGTCATTCCCTATTGATGTGTTGCATGTCTTGCTCTTGAGAAACGCGTCAGCTACTTCACAAAAGACATGGCTATTGCACACCCTTCTTTGTTGCCTGTAATTGGAAGCTGTTGTGAAATATCTAGTGGAAAGTTATTATTTCTTTGCAACTTTATAATTACTATTAAAAGGATCTACAATTACTATTTAAAGGATCTACAAATAAGAGTTCAGAAACTCTTCTTTATCTGCAGTACTTTTCTGCAAAGATGCAGTTACAGCTTCTGAATACAGAAATTGCAAAAAAAAAATCCACCCCCATTTTCATTTGTTTTTTTTCCAGGTACGTCAATAAAAACATTATTGTTATTTGCAGCCTTTTGTGATTAAATAGGGCATAACAACAACCTCAGATCGACGAGATTGATCTGTTCTTTGTTGATCAACTTAGAACCCGAGGACCCAAGAATGAAGTGAAACGCAGAAAGAAGTACCGTATTTTTCGCTCTATAAGACGCACCAGACCACAAGACACACCTAGTTTTTGGAGGAAGAAAACAAGAAAAAAATTATTCTGAATCTCAGAAGCCAGAACAGCAAGAGGGATCGCTGCGCAGTGAAAGCAGCAATCCCTCTTGCTGTTCTGGCTTCTGGGATAGCTGCGCAGCCTGCATTCGCTTCATTAGACGCACACACATTTCCCCTTACTTTTTAGGAGGGAAAAAGTGAGTCTTATAGAGCAAAAAATACGGTATATTTGGAGCAAAACATGCCTTTACCTTCCTGGATTAAGAATTGATAAAAGTTATATACCGGTATTCACTCATGGCCTGGTTTGAAAATCTGAAGTAGTAAAAAACCAAGACCTTCGTTTGTACAGATTTCTATTTTGTTTGCCTTTCCTTTTCTTTTGCCATCTGAAGCTAAGAAATAAGGTGCAAAGACAGGAGAGGAAGAAACTTATTGCCGTATTTCCTCCTATTAACTACTGGGTGCTGTGGCTGTTCCTTTGCCTTGAAATTGCAGCAAAGAAGGAAGGATGGCTGCGTCTCTTCTCTGCGTAGCTTGTTATGAAACTGAAACCGTTAGGGCTTCTGGGAAGGGATATGATGTCATTTCCTTTTCTTTTTCTGGGATGTTGTATATTCAAAAAGAAACTGAAATGACACTGCCTTCCTTCCCAGGAGCAGTTGAGGTTTCAGTTGGCTGCAGCAGAGACAATTTTAGGGTGGTGCAATCACTGTGGTTGCAGGGGGCACCAAAACAAAGCTGTAGGAGGCAGCATTGAGAGGCAGGAGGTGCCCAATTTTAGTGTCGCACAGGTTGTCACTGAAATTTGAGAGCCCAAAGTCAGCCCCTGTGCACAGCAGCAGTGAACCTAAACTTGCAGTTAGGGATGTGGGAGAAATTTGATTTTGTTTGCATTTCAATGAGTAGACCTAATTCACACTTCCCGAAGCAACATGCACGCAGAAACACAATTATTCTTTGAAGAAATAAAGCGTCTCTGAATTGTGTAATGCAGGTCTCCAAACAAATGTAACATGCCCTGGGACGTGAGAGTGAAGGGTGGGTAAATATTATTATGACTATTAATGACAACAACTACCAGTGTACAAATATTGCATTGTATTGGGGGAAAGTGTACATTTAAAATGCATATATTTAGTGAATATTACATACAAGCAAAAGCATCGTATTAGGGAATCGGCTTGTAACAATATGTGTATTGGTTGAAACTACATATAAAAATGTGTTTGTTAGGAGAAACATGCAGTAAAATGGCGGCGAGTTTTCATGAGCATTTGTAAAAAGGAGAAGAATGGCAAAAAGCTGCAGAAGTGTGGAGAATTGAATTTAAAATGGGGGGGAAATGACACACAGAAATTGAAATGGACTGATTTGTTTGTCTCTGGTAGCAATGGCAATGCAGCTTAGCTGCCAACTTGCTTTTATTTAAGTAGGTGGAAAAGAAGAGAAACACATCCCTAACGCCACCCACTCTGTTGCCTGCAGAGCTTAGGGCCTGGGGAGAAGAAGCACGGCCCTGTAGGTCCTTCCTTAACAATACCCCTGGGGCCGCCAGTCCAATCCAGTCTGCCATTCCTTCACTTTATTCTGAAGCACTTGTACTGCAGACTCAGGCACAGAGGCCTCCTCTGAGGGAAGATGATTCTTCCGGCTCCTGGCATGAGCATCTCTGATAGTATGTTCAGGGACTCTGCCACCTCCTTATGCTACGTGCCTTGGGCTGTTTGGGTTGCTGTTCAGGCTCAGCTTCCCGACTGGAAGGTGACAGGCCTGTGGATTCTCAGGGAGATGCAGTATACTCCGAATGGCATATACTTCATGAGGGCATGATTGGATGGTGCCAGCGTAATGATACAGCCAAAATAACCTGCCCTCAGAGGAAACTGTTTGGATGAAAAACAAGCCGAGAGGTGTTTCCTCACTAAAAATCTGCTATATGTTTTGGAAAGTTGTTTGTCTTTCTGTTCTCTTACAATATTGCAACCAGAATTGTTGATACTCTTATTATTTGTTGAATTTATATACCGCCCTATACCTGGAGGTCTCAGGGCAGTTCACAGAATAAAATCAAAATATAAAACCACAAAATGCATAATCAAAATAAAAGCAACAACCCAATATAACCCCTCCCTCCCAAATAAAACCCCACCTCATTTTAAAAGGGCATAGGGTGCCAATAAAATCAAACAAAGGCAAAAAGGAACGTTTTTGCCTGCTGCCTAAAGGCGTATAATGAAGAATTAGGTTTTGTCTCTGTCTGGGTACGATTTGACTCCATTTTGAATCAAGATGGCAGGTTGAATCTTTTAAGAACGGCACTGATTTTAACCACTGATTTCAAAACTTCGCTGCTTTGTTGTTGTTGTTGTTTTGGCTTCTTAGAATCGCTGGGCATTTCTGCATTTTATTTAAGTTCCACATATGCACCCCCCCACCCCCCTCACATTTTATTTTGAGGCTTTTTTCTTTTCCAAATCCCTACTCAGGGATGAAAACACTTGAGGGCCCTTTTCTCTCTGTCTCTGTCTCTCTGCCTGATTTATCTTGTTGGGAGTTAAACTTGGGGAAAGCGAGCTACATGCAGTGCCTTGATCTCCTGGAAGAGCAGTGGGATATTAATGCAATACATGAATAAAAACAATTGGTACAGCACACTGACATACCTAGAGCAGAATCTTGAGTTTAAATAACTGTTGCATTGGAGCGATAATCTTACATATTATATTAGAGGCCCATAAAGGGGATTCGAGAGAGCTTTTACACCTTGCTACTCATTTTAAAAATGCCAAAAGGAAAGAGCTTGTTATACTGTTAAGTGTTTCCAGGAGAAGCTTCATGAAAATTCGTAGAAGGTTGTACAATCATGATGGGGAGAAATATTACACTGCCGGAGGGCTGAGGGTGGAAGCACCGCCATCAAAACTGACGTTGAGCAGACTCACAATTTCATTTAACGTTCGCTCAAATATGTGTCCTTGTCTCTTAGCTGGAATGCTAAACATTAAAAAGAGCCTCAGATTTCCCTCACCCGACAGGTCTTTCATCCTTGTAGTCTGTTTGTGAATCACGAATAATTCAGTTCTCCGGTATTGGGCCAACATTCTGTTCTCTCACTGGAACACGGAGTTTATGGCACTGAGCTCTGGGAATATGGGGGACGAAATGGCACAAGATGCTTTAGCCATCCAACTAGCACTCTTAAGATCTGAGATCTTTCTGCTTTGATCCGACGGTGGCAACTTAGAGAGGCCCCTGCTATGTGCTTTGTGGGCCATTTGGGAAATGGGTCAAAATTACAGAGGCCCTTGGGTATGCTGGGAATAGAACACTTCCAGACTCGTAAACAGTCTCTCAAAAATAAGCATTGCCTTCGCTCAGAGCCCAGTTCTCCTCACTGTGTCAAATGTTCACTTAAGGATAATTAAGTGTGATGTGTCCAATGACGGCAGGGGGTTGGACGAAACGGTGGGAGAAATGTCACGATGTCCAGCTCAGGCTGTTACTAATAAGAAAGGCTTGGCAGGCTTTGGGGGTTTCATATTTTTGGCTAAAGCAGACCATTAAAATAAATAATTAAACAAAATGCTCTGTTGCGTGTACTTCTCCACCAGGAACAGAAGCGGGAGAGGTTTGAAATTGGTCAAATAATTGTTGAGCATCTAAAGCATTCATATATGAGAAAGGCAACAAAGATCAGGGTAATACCAATTATAGCAACTGCTCTTTTGTAGAACAGAGCTTTCAGAGTCTACTTAATTATTTTCGAAAACAGTGAAGGTGGGTAGTAGGCCAGAGCCGCTCTCCAAAACACAATGGCTCAAAAGCAGTGAATTTACACTTAAATAAGTCTGGATAGGACTACGGCAGCCACTCAAATTATTCCAGATTTTGCAACTCTGTCTTGTGCATGTTTACTCAGAAGTAAAACAACGACCACCAACTAAAGTCTGAAGATTAGAATTCACAATACACTGGGCTTTCAGACTTGCCTTGATTGTAAGTTCTGGACTACAATTCATTTGAAGTACAGCCAGCCTGTCGCAAAGCTTATCTTATGCTGCAGAGCCCAATCCTACAATGATTATGCAGAAATGTGGAGATTACTCCCCTCCTTTTCCATTGCTGACTCTGTTGCTCTCTTTCTGCCTTTGTTTTCTCTGCACTGCGAGTTTCTAAAAATGGATCTGGATGCCCACACTAGAGCTAAGCTTGAATGTAGAGCTGGAATAAGTATCTATCTAATCTTACATCTTCTCGTGTTGATCTCAATGGTGCTTACTTTCAAATAACCCAACAAGTTGTGGGAGAAGTTGGCCACTGATCAGTCTTTTTCGTTCTTCTGATTGCCATTATACTTTTCTCATGGATATAAATTAGCATCCTCAATCAATCAATCCTCAATTAAGATGCAGAGTTATATGGACAGATAATTGACATTCCTGCCCCTTTTGTCTCCTTCCCTTTTCAACCCTCAGTTTTTTCTTATTTCTTTTATTTTTCTCTGCCTCTCTGAAGAAGCATGATTGTTTTAAATGTTTTTTATTGCAAATGTGATAGATCATATCCCATTCTATAGTGTAAATATTTTTCATCTTTCTATATATAGATAAATAAAACCTCATCTACACTGTCAGCATAGGAACTTAACTTTGATTGATCTCACAGTGCCTTGAGCAATACATATCCTTGAAGTCTGAGGCTGAGGTCTGTTAAGGGTGCTTGGAATTGTGGCTCTTTGAAGGCTAAACTACAGTTCCCATGCTTCTCTTGGGGAAAATCTTCTGCTTTAAATGTATGGTGTGTACACAGACTGAGTTTGACTAAGCAAGGTTGATTAAACCCTGGAAGAATTGCTTTTGTTTCCTTTTCTGATTTTTACTGGAGCTTAATAAAATACTGCTACACCTGAAGTCCTTAGCTTCTGTAGGTTTGCTTTACTTGTGCATTCATTTGCCATTCAGCTGAAGCCATGACCTGGAAAATCCTATAAGCTTTATCTTTCTCCTGTGTGTATAATTTTTAAGCTTCTTTCCTGTAGTCAATGTAGCGCTAGGGAAATACCCATAAAATTGCCATCTAATTAAGAGTAAGCAGTGACTCCAACTTACTGTTTCCCATTAAACATTCTGTAAGTAATACGGTATGTAGCTTAACAACCGGGAGAGCATTTAGTCCAAAAAAAAATATTATGAAATTTAGATTGACAAGCTTTTTTAAAAAACAATAGGAAGCCTAATTCTGCCTCCCCCTTCCAAACATTTGATTGCATGAGAAGTAAGAACTACAGCCACAGTTCAAAGCCCAATGGCTTAGTTCCACCAAACTTCATTTTTAAACAGTTGGTGGGTTTAGGTTCAAGGTGCATGTCCAGCAGAGAAGACAGATTCCAGGAATGGAGCTTGTTAGAAGTATTAAGATTCAGCGTGAGGATAGCTGAAGATGGAATGGCGTAGGGGTCGTTTCCCCATGACCTGTTTGAGAAGCGTTCAGCCTGATTTGTTTGCAGAGAGATTAGACCAGGTCTGCTATTTAATGAGCATCCAGCCTCCTTTGTTCGTGGTGGGATTCAGATGGTGTAGCAGGAAGCAAGGGTTATTCCGCACATTCATTGGCAACTTCACTCTGCTTATCACAAGGAGTCCAATATTTTGGGGAAAATTAGGTTTTGTTTCTAGGGACACGGGTGGCGCTGTGGGTTAAACCACAGAGCCTAAGACTTGTCGATCAGAAGGTCGGCGGTTCGAATCCCCGTGACGGGGTGAGCTCCCATTGCTCGGTCCCTGCTCCTGCCAACCTAGCAGTTCGGAAGCACATCAAAGTTCAAGTAGATAAATAGGTACTGCTCCAGCAGGAAGATAAACAGCATTTCTGTGCGCTGCTCTGGTTCGCCAGAAGCGGCTTAGTCATGCTGGCCACATGACCCAGAAAAACTGTCTGCGGACAAACGTCGGCTCCCTCGGCCAGTAAAGCGAGATGAGCGCCGCAACCCCAGAGTTGGTCACGACTGGACCTAATAATGGTCAGGGGTCCTTTTACCTTTTTAGGCTTTGTTTCACAAGAGCCCTAAATTAGCTTTAATTGCACACCTGTTATTTGCCTGGTTAGGACTGAACTCTACCTGAAAACAATGATAGTTTGGAGGCACTCTTGGGGCATCACGAAACATGATTGGCAGATGTGAGAGAGGCTCCTTAATACCCTCCACATTCACTGACCCTCCCTCTGCAAATCCTTCTTTCCCTCACTACATTTTGCCTGCGGGACACATTTCCACTTCTGGAGCCCACCTGTGGATTAAAAGAGCAGCCGACATGGTTGGAAAATGCCCTTTTGCAGGGAAGAAATAGCAGGTGAGAAAGTGTTATGCACTATCTCTTGCCCACCCAATTCCCACCCAGTTCGCACATTAATATTCTGAGGCAAATTTGATGTCGGGTCTTCCTAGGTTTGCCTTGTAATGTGCTAGTCTCTAATGATTCCTATATGCCTCATTGAGGGAATCGGCAATGGAGACCAGTTCTAGTGACATAATTGTACCTGAGGTTGTTTTTTAATGAGGTGATTTATTGTTCATCAATGCTCGATGCTCATAATGAGTAGTTTTAATGAGGATATTTAAAATCATTGTCTACTGTCTGGTATTCCGGAGGTTGCAAATAGCTGAGGTGAGATGCAATTTAATAGAGATGAGAGTTTCTCTGCCATGGAGAGCATGTGCCAGGGTTGAATAAAATTTCCTGTAAATCAGCAAGACGCAGCGCAGAGTACATCGCAATCAATAGTAGTTCTCTGACCTAGACCTGCAGTTTGAAACTGTGATCGTGCCCACCTCGTGTTCGTACAGGAAAATAGTGTTTTCACAATATTCTAAGGGTACCGAAGCCTCTGTGTGCATTTTGTAAGGCTGCAGTCAGGGAGAAAGAAAACCAACTTCCCAAGGCACGAACTAAAGGCAATGGGGTTTTGTTTATCGGTGTTGAAAATTCTTGGAGCAAGAAGCCAACAAAAGCAAATTTTAAAACTCAATAAAAACTATTGTCTGTAGTGAAACAGGTTGGGATGGGGCAGTTGGGAAGGGATCAGTTTTGTGAGAAAGTTTGAAAATACTGTAAACATTTACTTGCCTTTACTAGTAAGCAAATATGTTATTGGGCAAGACTTTCTGGGCAGAGAATGCCAATGGATGAGGAAGTATATATAGGAAATAGAATCACAGAATCATACTATCATAGAATTGTAGAGTTGGAAGAAACCCTGAGGGTCATCTAGTCCAACCCCCTGCAATGCAGGAATCTCAACTAAAGCATCCATGACAGATGGCCATTCCACCTCTGCTAAAAGGCCACCACTTCCTGAGGGAGTCTACTGCCGAACAGCTGTTATTGTCTACCAACCACAAAAAGTTGCAGAATTTAAAGCACATAAAAGCATTAAAAGAGGGAGGGGAATCAGAAAACATTCAGATTATGTAAGAGAAATTGCAATATTTAGATATTTTGCAACTTGCTTGGAAATGTTTTAAAAATAAGAGCCCTCCAATACAATGCTCAACAGAGACTTTTGCTGATGGACTGTGTAATGGGATCTATCCCAACCCCCTGATTAAAAACTACATTTAAAAAGAACACGTGGCCCTGACTTCACTTCTTTATTATTACAAGGGCAATATCTGGGGACTTTGGTTAGATCTGCCCCTTAAACGTTATTATTATTTATCAGATTTATTAAACATGTTGAGGGGAAGCCATTGAAGTGTGCTAGAGGAAACAATTTACTGTACTGAGCCAACAGTAAGTTCAAATAATGCCTTTTTTTCCGCCAAAAGTTGTGGCAATTGGTATGAGGAAGGCAAAAGCCCAAACAGGCCCAGTAATTCTACAGGCAAATTCCTCCCTGGCCCTGAATACAGCAAGGCTATACATGAGTACAGCCACACAACATGGTGAGCAGGTGGGACAACTGCTTCCTAATTGTGCTGTTTGCTGGAAGCGCAGCTGGTTTCCATGTTTGACTGGCAGACCCCACAGAAGACTGGCCCTTCCAGGTCTGTCACCAGATCTTCACCCACCCACCAGGGGCCCTAACTGGCCTGATCAAATTTAAATTTTTGGTGGGTGATCCCAGCAGCCCAGCAGTCAGCTGATGCTAATGTCGGCCGACCACGCAGATTGCCTCTCCTCCTTCGTTCCCTGGCAACTGCACTAGGCCGCAATTGCTGCCACCGTCTGAGTTGAGGTAAGCTGTCTTTCCAGATAATAAGAAGGAGAAAGCCCCCCCCCCCAAAAAAAACATTCTATAGCAATTCCTTCACCCAAAGTTTCTGTTAGGTTGACCGAAAGCTCCTATGATTAATTGTGATTAATTGCTGGTTTGCTAGCGGACTATTTCTAAGAAGAATGATATAAACTGTTGTTGTTGGAAATCGAGCTATCATTGATTTGGCCACTGTACCCAGAATCTCTGACAAAAGCAACATTGCTTTTATTTTTGTACAGAGTAGTTGGATAAGTAGAACATGACATGACCAAATGTGTTGTGGGTCAACACAAGCCGAGCCTTCTATGAAGATATAATTTTCGCAGTCCGAACCATAAATGGCTGTTTCTCAGTAATGATGGTCAGCAGAGATTTTGTACTAATTTCAAGTCCAGGGAATGCTTTCCTGATGAAGTTCTGTTAGAACATATTTGGGTGGGGAAATAAAAACATCTAAATACATATGTCTCAGCAAGCTGTATTTTTTGAAATCCCACAAAACTGAGTGCACGCAGAGTGCTTCCAACAAAAGCCAGAACAGCCACCAGTTAGGTTACAAGACAGTGGAATTCACAGCATCATCGGTGATAATTCATATTTATTTATTTAACAAAAGTGATATACCGCTTGATTGTAACAAAACTCCCAAGCTGTTTACAAGAAACATCAAAACCATCAATAAAAACAGTTAAACACAAGTAATTGAAACATTTAAAAGTAAGATGAACTGTTAGAAGATTAAAGCACATTAACAGCTACATGTTTGGAAAGGCTTGCCTAAATGAAAATGCTATTGTTATATTATTATTATTTATTCAATTTATATATGTCCCTTTATCAAAAGATGTCCTTTATCAAAAGATACAACATTAAAAACACATTACAGAACATCACTGATAAAAACAGCAAAAAAACATACTGACAGACAGCCTAATAAAGAAATAATCATAATAATATCAGGCCTCTCCCTCACATTTTTACAGGTCATAAATTATTTAATAGCCATAGGCCTGGGTAAAAATCAGTTTATTACAACTGCAGAATGAGTATTTTGTGTCACCTGTAATCATGCCAGGTCTGTAGACCCCAAAGTCCTCAAATGGACTCATATGGGGTAAGGTGGTCCTGCAGGTTCTTAAATCAATGTTTGATTGCACCAATAGTTTGCACTTGAATAAGAGTGGCTGGACGAACAACCAATCAAGAAAGATTTAGGGCACCTCCAGTTTGTCAGCTTTTTGTGGGAGGGATTTCAGCACATACCGGGCAATTTAGGTTTGCTTAACTAAAGTGTATTGAAGTGCTCTGTTTCCCTAGTGAATCAAATCCACTTTAAAAGAATCAGACTTCCTTGTGGTTAGGAAAGTGATGTGGAGATGCATTGAAAAGTGTGAGATGAATATAAAAGGGAAGGCTTACAAACACTCCGGAAGCAAATCAGGATGAATACTCAATGACATACAACCTCACCGCAAAGAAAGAATGCCCAGTAAAGTACCAGATATAATCTAATCTCCATGTAAACTTTGTGCAAGCAAATAAGGATGAATGCTCCGTAAATAGGACATCTGGAAGAGCCTTTAGGATTTTGATAAACCGGTTGAAGAATCCTTTAACACAGCATTTCTGAAAGTTTTGATACCTCAGACACTATTTCTTTCCTGGATTAAAACTATGGGCACACTGCAAATTTACCATCAAGGAGATGCATTTATGTTTCCTTGTTTGGATCTCAGACCGTCTGGGAAGGCATCCTCCTTGCAACTGCGGAAAAGATTGCTTCATGCCACCCTGCCCTTCCATAGGCCCAGTCCATGGCTCAGAGATCGGACCACACTTCCTGGGCAATAGAGGAGCTTTAACCCATGAATAATAAAATAAAGTCCAATAAAATTGCACAGAAACATTTAAAAAAAAGGGTTGAGGAAAGAGAAGGAGACAGATGCGGGGGAGGAACTATTTTTAGCTCTCCTAAAAGTATGTCAAGAATTAAAAATAAAAGCCTGACTCTGCTTTTTAGAGGTGAGTGGGAGGGAAGGAGACATCTGTTTGGAGAGAGCTGGTTTGAGACTGAGCAGGCTCAGAACAATGAAGGACAGGCCTCTGTAGACTGAAGGTATGAGACTGGGATTCCCAGAGCAGTGGCTGATGTCTGAGTGCCAGCAGAAACCAGGGGAAACTGATTTATACTGAGTTATTGGTCCATCAAACTCTATTGTTTACATTCTGACTGGCTACAGCTCTCTAAAGTTTCAAACATGGTCTTTTCAAGCCCTGTCTAGATGCTGGATGCCAGCATCCAAGTTTGGGACAAGTACCCTTTGGCGAGAGAATTCTAGCAGAAATTTAACATGACAAAACTTGCAGCAAAGTAAAAGTGTTATAATTTGTAAAACCTTAAAATGTGGCCTTTTCAGTGAATTCCGAAGTTTTCCGCTTCCACCAACATAGAAAAAGACCACACGTTTGGTAAGTTATAAAACGGTTTACTTACAAACTCTCCAAAGGTTAGATTCATGTGCATTTCCATACAGCAGACAGAAAAATCACACAGCCCATAAAATTTTGCTTGGTTTCAATGTGGTAAATGTTTCTAAACTATTTTATTGTTATTTTTTAAAATTTGTATACCGCCTTTCATCCATAGATCTCAGGGCGATTCACAGCATAAAAATGCAAGATGAAAGCACAAAATACATAATCAAAACAAAACAAACCAACACACCCAAACCCTCCAACAAACACATTTAAAAGGGTATATGAACTATTGGTATAGGAAAACATAAGTTTCATCCTGCATTGTTGTCTGAACTGAGAGAACAAAAGGTTTAGTTACCTATTTCCTCTGAAGGTGAGGGGAAATTACATAGGCTAAGCCTGGTAGGTCAGCTGACTCTATGGCATTAACCCCTTCATGCATTAATTAGGCTCAAACATGCTGGTTATATGAGGCTGGTTATATGAGGCTGGTTTATCAGTTCAATAAGAGAACCAAAACACAGCCATCTTTTAAAATTCAAATTTCTCTGGTGTAGTTCTCCAGCCAACTAATGTGTACAAGATTCATGTACTGGGGCAAAGCATGTGTAAAAATGGTTATATTAGTGAAAATAGTGCACAAAAAGGCTGTATATCATGGGGAATTGCTCTGCAAAAAAGTGTGTGTTGGGCAAAATTGCATACAAATCTGTATATTGCGAAAGATTGATGCTAAAATGCTGATGAATTTTCATGAGGACTTGCAAATTGATGTGGAAATGTGAACTTAACATTGGGGGGAAATGAGATAGTGGAAAGTGGAATTTCAGTGGGAAAACACAACTGAGGGATTAAACCCCTCCTCTTCCTTGTGCTGCAATCCTAATCTGGTTCTGGGCTCCCTTGGCTGCTTTTTGAAAAGAAACTGATGTGGGCAATCCGAAGCACCGGATATAAAAACATGATTGAAGCAACATCTCGGTAGAACCTTTATCAGCCTCTGGATATTCAAAGAGTACTTTTAGATAAAGGAAAAGGGACCCCTGACCATTAGGTCCAGTTGTGGCCGACTCTGGGGTTGCGGCACTCATCTCGCTTTAGTGGCCAAGGGAGCCGGCGTCCAGCTTCCGGGTCATGTGGCCAGCATGACTAAGCCGCTTCTGGCAAACCAGAGCAGCGCACGGAAACGCCGTTTACTTTCCCGCTGGAGCGGTACCTATTTATCTACTTGCACTTTGACGTGCTTTCAAACTGCTAGGTTGGCAGGAGCAGGGACCGGGCAACGGGAGCTCACCCGTCGTGGGGCTTCGAACCGCCGACCTTCTGATCGGCAAGTCCTAGACTCTGTGGTTTAACCCACAGCGCCACCCGTGTCCCTTTTAGGTACAGAACACTTAATTATCCTTTATGCATGGCTGTATTCTGTTATGCATGGCTGTATTCTGTTAATATATTAAGATAGTTCGCATAGCATAGTTTGCTGACAACTTTTGTGTTTCAAAGACTCTCGCTTTCCCCCCATGATGTGTTCTTTCTCTTGACCTCCTTCTTTGGAGGTCTTTAAGCAGAGGCTTGACAACCATATGTCAGGAGTGCTCTGATGGTGTTTCCTGCTTGGCCGGGGGTTGGACTCGATGGCCCTTGTGGTCTCTTCCAACTCTATGATTCTATGACTGGGTTTTGGTGGGCGTGTTCTTGACTCTTCTGCTGCATGTGCTTTGAACCGAAGCAGCCTGTTCTGCTCTTATCTTGGGTCCTTCGCTTGCCACATACAAATTCAGCTGCATTCCAGGAGTTACTCATTTCGACCTTTCCTCCCTTCCGAATGTTTCTCTTTCGTGCATTTTTTCCCTCTGTACAGACTCGCAAAATTGTTCCTATGGTGATAAACCTCCCCCATTTCCCCCCATGCTTCTTGCGCTTTTCCCATAACAAGTATGATAAATGGTGCACTGGCCTCATGAATTCGCTCAGAAGTATCACTTGATTTCTGGCATAAACATTCTCTTTGAGATAAGTCAGGAGTTGAGTCCGTCTAGCTCTTTAAAGCTTCGTCTTTGTGCTATTGGTTCACTTAACCCAGGATAGTCCAGTCCTGCTTGATACATAACCCACCAAACCAGGGTTCACCAAAATAGGGCCCTGCATCGTATGCATGGATTCCTTGCCTGCCACCTTTCCCAGGCTGAAATTAGGCTTTAAAGAAGTGTTTCTTTTGTAGCTCATGCAATTGGCTGAGATGTGTGCTTGATTCCCAAACACAGTCTACAAATGGTCAAAACGGTTTTATTTGCACCACGAATGTTGTTCTGATGCTTAATCTCTGCTGCTTAGTTTATGTTTTAAATTTTGTATAGTGCTTGGTTTTATCTAAGCTACTTTGAGACCCAGATGCAGTGAAAAGGGGAGTGTTTTACAAAGAAATAATAGTACAAGTCTTGTATTGCTGTTCTGGCAGCTTCTTGACACACTCGCTTGCATTTTTGAGCTCCCGGTAGCCCACTCTTTGCGGTTGGTGACCTACATACAGCTTGGTGGGTCCCAAGTTGCGGTTTGCTCTAACGGGAGCAGCCTTTCAGGATCTTGGAGAAAGGTCTTCTCCATCCTCCCTTATGAGCTGAATTCTTTCCGATGGGACATCATTGCAGAGAGCCTGGGATCTTCTATGTGCAAATTGGATGCTCCATTGCTGAGTTACCCTATTGGCCCAAATATAAGCCGCACCCAAATATAAGCTGCACTTTTAAAATTAGGGGGGGGGGAGAAAAATTACCCTAATATAAGACGCTTCCTTCCTTGCTGCTGCATACTGGGCTGGGGGGGGGGGGGAGCCACACTGCCCTGCCAGCAGCCTTTCCCCTTCCTCACTCTCTCTCCCTTCCCAGCCTTGGGGGAGAGGACAGGGGTCAATGCATGGGGTGGGCGCTGCTTTGCTGCATTCCTGGTACTGTTTGCCCCACGCTCCTGGCTGCATACTGCAAGGTTGTGTATATAAGCCACACTTTAACTTTTCACAGGCAGAATTAGGGGGGAAAGTGGGGGAGGGGAGTGGCCGCTAGGACCACATAACACTGTTCCTGAGAGATCTGCATAGGCTCCCAGTACGTTTCTGAGCCCAATTCAAAGTGTTGGTGCTGACCTTTAAAGCCCTAAACGGCCTCTGTCCTGTATACCTGAAGGAGTGTCTCCACCCCATTGTTCAGCCCGGACACTGAGGTCCAGCTCCGAGGGCCTTCTGGCGGTTCCCTCACTGCGAGAAGTGAGGTTGAAGGGAACCAGGCAGAGGGACTTATTGGTAGCGGCGCCCACCCTGTGGAACGCCCTCCCTTCAGATGTCAAGCAAATAAGCAGCTATCCTATTTTTAAAAGACATCTGAAGGCAGCCCTGTTTAGGGAAGTTTTTAATATTTAATGCGGTATTGTTT
The DNA here is from genome assembly GCF_964252035.2 of Podarcis erhardii. Taxonomy (NCBI): domain Eukaryota; kingdom Metazoa; phylum Chordata; class Lepidosauria; order Squamata; family Lacertidae; genus Podarcis; species Podarcis erhardii. The sequence continues at coordinate 22,799,186 of NC_138508.1, read as the reverse complement.
TTAACATTCGAGAGTGGCTGGGGAAACTCAGCCAGATGGGCAGGGTATAAATAATAAATTATTATTAATATAATTATATTCGGGCCAATACCGTATGCACAACACCACCACATTTGGTGAATATGGTCATTTATGTGAGTAAATAGGTCTGCTGTACCCACTTGCTCTCTTGTCACCATTATGATGGTTGTCGGAATACTGCACTGTACTCTATGTAAAACTTCCATTGCACTTGACCTTGAAGCTGCAGGTGGTTTCAGAATGGTGTGGGCCCAAATGTATGGAGGTCAGACAGCAAACCCCCCCCCCGCCAGCTCTGCCCCCCCAAACTTTCAGTACTTACTGAAGACTTTTTTACTGCAGCAGGCATTTTAATTGAAGTTTGATTTTATAGATTTAAATTATTTTTATTTGTCTCTGTGTGCTTTTGTAAACAGAAAGGCTATTGTAATTAAGTGGCATAGAAGTGATTTGATTAATTAATTGTTTAGTTAATTAATTAATACAGTGGTACCTCGGGTTACATACGCTTCAGGTTACAGACTCCGCTAACCCAGAAATAGTGCTTCAGGTTAAGAACTTTGCTTCAGGATGAGAACAGAAATTGTGCTCTGGCGGCGCGGCGGCAGCAGGAGGCCCCATTAGCTAAAGTGGTGCTTCAGGTTAACAACAGTTTCAGGTTAATTACGGACCTCCGGAATGAATTAAGTACTTAATCCGAGGTACCACTGTACTCAACAAGATAGCTCAGTCAGTAGAGCATGAGACATGTAGGGGCGTGGGTTTCAGCCCCACGTTGGGCCAAAAGATTCCTGCATTGCAGGAGGCTGAACTCTATGACCCTTGTGGTCCCTTCCAACTCTATGATTCCACAAATCTATTAATCTATGATTCTAAGTCATCTGGCCACAGTCTGTGGCCCAGGCTCTCTTTTTGATGATGCGATTTGTAAGTGGCATCTCTGCTTGATGCATGCAGCCTGATGGAACCGGTCTATGTTTCTGAAACAATTGCCTCTTTTTCAGATACTTCTAATATCTGTGACGTTTATGACCACAAATTATATTTTCTAGAGTTGGTTCATGAACATACTTTTGGAGCCATGGGGTTGAAAAGTGATCAAGGGTTCCTTACCAAGAGATATCTTCCCTTGAGTCTGAGGCTGGCACATATGTTTCCTTGCAACACCCATTAAGAAAACAAATCCCCAGCTGCATGGACTTAGCAAGGCTTTCTAAGGGCACAACCGGGAGCAGCCATGCAGTTAGCCTCTTGCCAGAGGCAAGTAAGGATTCCTTCTGGGTGGTTTGTTTGCCTGATCACTCTGTTCAAGCTGTGGCTCATAGATTATGAGGAAACAGGCTAACATTAACTACGAAAGAAGCGATCAGAGGGAAAAGAGGGGGAAAAGCGAATCCACTTTCCAATAGCTTGTATGAATGCAAAGACTTTTGTGTGTGCATGTTCTGGAAATTAGGATGTGTTTGTTCACATAGTTCCACGGTTTATCTGTTTTATGCTTTTATTTTTGCTGTTTTATGGTTTGTTGGTCATGCATTATTTTTTGATGATAGTTTATGTAACCTTCCCTGGTAACTTAGGGGAAAGAATGGGCAAGAAATACCAGAAATAAACAGACACTAGTGGACACCATTTTGGCCACTCTTGGGTTAGATTGTTGGTCCAGGACTGGTATTCAACACTAGTCATACTCAGGGCTAACCTGGGTTCGTTAACTTCCATATGTCTACTGTGAGTAGGACTTAGTTGAATACCACCCCCATGTTCAAATTCTCATTTGGCCATGAAGCTCACTGGCTAACTTTGGGCCAGCCACCAATTCTTAACCTGATCCAACAGGGGCAAAATGTGAGGACCACTGTGAGGATTAGGCAGGTTCTTGTGTTTCCTAAGAGCCATCTCATTCTCACCAAGAGCAATGTGCCACTCCATAAAGCTTTGAGTTGCATGTAGTGCTGGTTGGTTTTCTTAAGGAGTATTCTTATATTTTGTGCATTTTTAATGGTAGTAATTGTTTCTTACCATGTTTCTTGGCTCGGTAGTAAATGTTCATTTTTCACAGAAATGATGTTGCACAGTAAACTTCAGTAAAAGTCCCTTGCAGACCTCACCCACTAAACACAGATAGGTTGGGGGCAACACTGTGGATAGGGGTTGCATGTACCCCCCCCCCTCTGCATTTAAGTATCACTTGTTCAGACAAATACCTGAAGATTCTAGTGTTTTACCTAAAAGTGTGATCTGTGGATCTGAGCCTGAAATCCTGTGCCTTCCTATCTATCGCATGCTGGTCCTAATACTTGCCTGTTGCAAGGATTACTGAGATACTGAATACGAGGCTTTCTGAATACTTGAAATGTGCAGCATAAATGTGAAGTAATATCTTTATAGCCTTCTGATTTTCAGAGTTTCTGTTGCCACCTATAAAATGGTTACAGGAACACCAAAGTATCTCAGCGTGCTGTTGTAGGGAAGCGTAATTAAGAGACTGTGAATTGTCATAGACAGTCAGATCAAAGGTTTGGCTAGCTCAGCAACCTAGTGTTTTTAATTAACGTCTTTTGAACCCCCCTTATGGGAGGTGATTGGATGCTTTTGAAACGCCAAATTGTCTTTACCACCTTTTCTTTTGTCCACTGTGTTTAATTGAACGCCTTTCAAAGGATACTGTAAACTGAAGAGCAGCTTCTCCCAAACCCTGCTGGTTTCTTCTTTGTTTTTCTGTCTGCAGGGGTTTCTTTCTCCCCTGTTTTCAAGTTTATGTAATATGTAGGTCAATCAGGCCCTAGTTACAGTTTTCACTAAACAGTAGCATGCAAGTACAGCTCCTTGGTTTGGCCTTCAGCCACCCTTGAAACATTTTGAACCATGAGGTGGTTAAAAAGGTAAAGGGACCCCTGATCATTAGGTCCAGTCGTAGCTGACTCTGGGGTTGTGGCGCTCATCTCGCTTTATTGGCTGAGGGAGCCGGCATACAGCTTCCGGGTCATGTGGCCAGCATGACTAAGCTGCTTCTGGCGAACCAGAGCTGCACACGGAAACACCGTTTACCTTCCCGCTGAAGCGGTACCTATTTATCTACTTGCACTTTGACGTGCTTTTGAACTGCTAGGTTGGCAGGAGCAGGGACCGAGCAACGGGAGCTCACCCCATCGCAGGGATTCGAACCGCCGACCTTCCTAGGCTCTGTGGTTTAACCACAGCGCCATCCACATCCCGCACATGAGGTGGTTACTCCAGTTCTAAAACCGAATTGGCAAACCTGCTTTCATTGCCTGAGACCAGCTTGCCAATCTGTGAAGAGTGGCTTTGGGTGTGGACTGTTTCATTTCTGTGTTCTTTATAGCACAATGACATTCTTTCCATCTGTTTTTTCAACTTCAGTGTCTGTTTTAGGCATGGGCCATGACTCACTGATAAAGTATCTGCCTTGCATATGGATGATCTCAGATTCGATCCCCAATATCTCCAGCTGGGTTGGGGGAAAAACGCTGCCTGAAACCTTAGAGAGCCACATGCCAGTCAGTTAAATGGACTAATAGATTGACTCGGTGTAAGACAGCTTCCTGTGTTCCTATGCTTTACAGTCTACAATGTGGTTGAATGTCAAAGCATTCATGTGTGAGTGTTGACAATCCCAAATGACTGTTGTGAGTGTCCCAAATGGAAAACATTGTCCTGTACATGTAGATGTCCTTCTCTATCTGTTGAAGCTGAGATTGAACCTTCTCATAGCAGCTGATGTGTTCCTAGCATTGAAGACACCATCTAAGCAGGAATACAGACTCCTGCTTGCCCACACTGTGCTATAGCAGTACGGAAGGGAACAACTTGTTGCTGCGAAAACTCCAACAGCTGCTAGATTCCTTGCAAGGAATTGATCTTTCAGTGTGGCGGCACCTGCACTTTGGGAATTCCAACCACCTTGGACATTCGGCAGGTGTCTGTGCTGTACTGTTTTTGTCACCTGCTGAAAACTTTCTGTTTTGTTGTTTAAAGAAGCCTGTCCAGTCATGTAGATTTGCTCAAGAGTGCAATATCGAAACTCAAAGTGCAAGATGCATTTTCAACTGGGATGTACAGAAACGGCACTGTGCCTGGTTTGGAGAAAGCTGCTAAGGATCAGAGGTACCAGATCTGGATAGAATATTCTATGCTTTCTCTAGGAAGCCCTTCAGCGGAGGACCATTTGTGTTTTCTGCAATACTTAGCCAATATACCCAATAAAAGTTTTTGGGTTTGTTTTTTTAAAGAAAGGAAGTCCTGCACTCTGTCTGCTAGATTTGAGATGAGCATGGATAGGCTGCTCATTTTTCCTCCTACAACTATTTTGCGGGAGTCACAGAATGTGAAAATCTTTCACTTTTCCCACCTACACAGCCAATGCTGACAGATTTTGGGGGATGATGTTGCTCAATGTCATTTATACTCAATCACTGGTCCACGTCACAATAAATTCTCTCTGCTGTTAGTCGGGATACCATATTTCTTTTCTGCCAAAGTGAGGTTGGTGTACAACATTTGTTCAATGTACCATAAAACTACACACACACACTATTACTCAGGTGATTTCCCCCCCCCCTCACCTGGCAATACCTCAGTTTGACAAATGACCTGATTAGCTCTTGAGAGTTAGTGTTAAATTTAATTGGAAGTTACCCAGGTAGGGTGCAGAGAGAAAAGAGCTTGAAAACTCCGAGTTTACAGATATCAGCTCAAAGAGAAGGGAGCCCAAGATGGATGGGAGTTTCTTAAAGGTGAAATATTGAAGGCACAAATGCATACAATTCCAACAAGAAAGAAAAACGAGAGGCAGCTGAAGAAACTGGTGCGGCTGCATAAGGCACTTACAGATCAGCTGAGATTTAAGAAGGGCATGTATAAGAAATAGAATAAAGGGGAAATCCTGAAGGAAGAGTATGCATGAGTAGCCAACATTTGCAGAGAGAAGGTCAGGAGGGCTAAAGCTCAGAATGAGCTTTGGCTTGCAAGAGAGGTTAAAAATAATAAAAAAGGTTGATGTTTGAGGTAAGAGGGAGAACCAGCAAGTAGTAGGTCCCTTGCATGGAGATGAAGATGGAACTGCTTGACCTACCTCACCTCTGTCTTGTCCCAGAAGGAAAGCAGTTCTCAACCTGGTGATAACAAAATAAATGGTACAAGGAGAGAGCTGCAGCCCTAGATTGAAACAGAGGTGGTAAGGGAACAAAGTGAAATCAAACCTCCAGGGCCTGATGATCTGCACCCAAGGGTGATATAATAATAATAATTTATTATTTATACCCCGCCCATCTGGCTGCGTTTCCCCAGCCACTCTGGGCGGCTCCCAATTGAGTGTTAAAAACAATACAGCATTAAATATTAAAAACTTCCCTAAACAGGGATGCCTTCAGATGTCTTTTAAAGATAGGATAACTGCTTATTTACTTGACATCTGATGGTAGGGCGTTCCACAGGGCGGGCGCCACTACCAAGAAGGCCCTCTGTCTGGTTCCCTGTAACCTCACTTCTTGCAATGAAGGAACCGCCAGAAGGCCCTTGGCGCTGGATCTCAGTGTCTGGTCTGAATGATGGGGGTGGAGACACTCCCACGTACTAAAGGTACTAAAGGAGCTTGTGAATGTAATCTCAGAGCCTCTGTCCATAATATTTGATAATTCTTGGAGAACAGTTGAGGTCGCTGTAGATTCGAGGCAGGCAAATGTTGTCCCCATTTTCCAGTATGTGAAAAAAGAAGACTCAGATAACTACCAACTGGTCACCTGGACATCGATACCAGGAAAGGTCCTAGAACAGATAATTAAACAGTCATTCTGTGAGCACTTAGAAAAGGTTGCTGTGCTTACTAAGACCGAACATGGGTTTATCAAAAATAAGTCATGCCAGACGAACCTCATTTCTTTTTTTTTGACAGTGCTACAAGTTTGTTGGATCAGGGGGATAATAATAATAATAATAATAAATTTTATTTATATCCCGCCCTCCCCAGCCGAAGCCGGGCTCAGGGCGGCTAACAACAATCAACAATCAAACAATCAGATATTCACACATTCTAAAAATATTACATTATAAAAATCAATTAAAATCAAATTAATGGCAACTAATTAAGCAAGATTCTAAGCAGGTTGCCAGAGGAGGGAGTCAGGCTGCGCCCTGACCAAAGGCCTGGTGGAACAACTCTGTCTTGCAGGCCCTGCGGAAGGATGTCAGGTCCCGCAGGGCCCTAGTCTCTTGTGACAGAGCGTTCCACCAGATTGGAGCCGCAGCCGAGAAGGCCCTGGCTCTAGTTGAGGCCAGCCTAACCTCTCTGAGGCCTGGGACCTTGAGGATGTTATTATTTGCAGACCGTAGGTTTCTCTGTGGGGCATACCAGGAGAGGCGGTCCCGTAGGTACGAGGGTCCTAGGCCGTATAGGGCTTTAAAGGTTAAAACCAGCACCTTAAACCTGATCCTGTACTCCACCGGGAGCCAGTGCAGCTGGTATAGTACCGGCTGAATGTGATCTCGCAGCGAAGACCCCATAAGGAGTCTCGCCGCGGCATTCTGCACCCGCTGGAGTTTCTGGGTCAGTCTTAAGGGCAGCCCCACGTAGAGCGAGTTACAATAATCCAGTCTGGAGGTGACCGTCGCATGGATCACAGTGGCTAGGTCAGGGCGAGAGAGATAAGGGGCCAACTGCTTAGCTTGGCGGAGATGAAAAAATGCCGCCTTTGTTATAGCTGTAATCTGCGCCTCCATAGAGAGGGAGGTATCGAAGATTACACCCAAACTCTTAACGGACGGTGCTGGCACTAATTGCACCCCCGCAAGAGATGGGAGTTGCCCCCTCAATCCCATATCATCCCGCCCCAGCCAGAGGACCTCTGTCTTCGAAGGATTTAACTTCAACCGGCTCCCACGTAACCATCCAGCCACAGCTTCCAGACATCTCGCCAGTGTATCGGGGGCCGAGTCAGGATGGCCATCCATCAACAGATAGAGTTGGGTGTCATCGGCATACTGATGGCAACCCAGCCCAAAACTCCGGACAAGCTGGGCGAGGGGGCGCATAAAGATGTTAAAAAGCATCGGGGAGAGAATCGCACCCTGAGGCACTCCACACACCAAGGAGTGGCGCGATGACAATTCCCCCCCGAGCGCCACCCTCTGTCCCCGACCAGAGAGAAACGAGCGCAGCCATTGAAGGACTGTGCCCTGGATCCCCACGTCGGCAAGGCGGTGGTCCAGGAGTTCGTGATCGACCATGTCGAAGGCTGCTGACAGATCTAGAAGAATCAGCAGCCCCGACCCGCCTCGATCCAGCTGCCTACGGAGATCATCTGTTAGGGCGACCAGAGCCGTCTCGGTCCCATGACCAGCACGGAAGCCGGACTGGAATGGATCCAGAGCAGATGTTTCATCCAGAAACCTACCAAGCTGTTCAGCAACCGCTCTCTCAATCACCTTACCCAGGAATGGAAGATTCGAGACCGGGCGGTAATTGGATAGATCTAAGGGATCTAATGATGTTTTCTTTAAGAGCGGACGCACCACTGCCTCCTTCAGTTCCCCTGGGAATATCCCGGTGCCAAGGGACAAATTGATGATATCCCCCAGGGGGGCCCGCACCTCGTCTGGACACGCTCTAATCAGCCATGACGGGCACGGGTCAAGAGGACAGGTGGTGGGCTTTCCAGCTTGGAGGAGTCTGTCCACATCGGCTGGAGATATCCGGTCAAAATGGTCCAATACTGGACCCGAGGACAGTCGAGGGGCCTCCAGTTCCTTTATTGTATCCAAATTGGCAGGGAGGTCATGGCGGAGCAACAGGACCTTCTCCGCAAAAAAGCTCGCAAATGCCTCACAGCTGTGTGTCAGATTGTTATTTAAATTTGGCTGTCCTTCAAGGGACGTTAAAGACCGAATTATACTAAATAATTGCGCCGGGCGAGAGCTAGCGGATGCAATGGAGGCCGAGAAGTAAGACTTCTTAGCGGCCTTCACAGCCATCTCATAGGTTTTCATAAAAACCCTATAAGATGTTCTTGAGGCTCCGTCACGGGCACCCCGCCATACTCGCTCTAGCCGTCTGAGGTCCCGCTTCATTTTCCGAAGCTCCTCGGTAAACCAGGGAGCCCGGTTTCTGCGGGGTCGCAGAGGGCGCTTAGGTGCGATCTCATCGATGGCTGCCAGGAGCTGGGTATTCCAGCCCTCAACAAGCTCAGTCAATGAGTCGCCAGGGAGAGCAAGGTCCCGCAAGGCTTGACGGAATCTATCAGGGTCCATCAGCCTCTGCGGGCGAGCCCAAATCGGCTCGCCACCTAAGCAGGGTGGGGGTGGATGCTGTGGATGTAGAGTATTTTGATTTCAGTAAGGCTTTTCCTTCCGAGGAAACTGGTAAAATGTGGGCGGGATGAAGTAACTGTTAGGTGGATTTGTAGCTGGTTGACTAACTGAACCCAAAAAGCACTCACTGGGGAAAAAGTGACAAGTGGGGTGCCACAGGGTTCTGTCCTGGGCCCATTTTTGTTCAACGTCTTTATAAACGACTTGAATGAAGGAATTGAGGGGATGCTCATCCAGCTTGCAAATGACACCAAATTGGGAAGGATTCAAATTCAACAAATTGGGGAGCTGGGCCCAAACCAACAAAATGAATTTCAATAGGGACAAATGTAAGGTTCTACATTTAGGCAGGAAAAACCAGCTGCACAAATATAAGGTGGGAAACACCTGGCTTGCCAGCAGTACATGTGAAAAGGATCTAGGGGTCTTGGTGGACCACAAGCTTAACATGAGTCTACAGTGTGATGCAGCAGCAGAAAAAGCTAACGCTAGGCTAGGCTGCAACAACTGACTGTAGCAGGGTTGGGAAACTTGTGGTTCTCTAGATGTTGTTGTACTCCGAATCCCATCAGCTTTAGCTAGCATGGCAATCAATGGTGAGGGGCCTTATGAACTGCAATCCGGCAACATCAAAGATGGCCACATGTTCTCCATCTTTGAAATAAAACTTCACCTTTAGGCTGAATGCAAGCCCCATTGAACTCAATGGGACTGACCTCTGAGTAGATTTGTACAGGATTGTGGTGTCAATTTAGCAAGATCGTATCTTCTGTGTTTTGTCTGCGATTTGATCATGCATAGTTACTAGCTAGATGACGAACAGTTGCTGAATGTCCGATTCCCTAGCCAGGCCCAGCAGCCGGCCTTACACTTAAGTGTTCCCTTTTTAAAATCTCACCAGTCAACCATTTAAAAGAGGAATGCAGAGTAGGAGTGAATTCGGGGTCTATCTTCCCCACGAAATAACAGATAATCTTTTTTAAGCAGTTATGCTTGCGTTCTGTTGCATCAAAACCCTCGTGGTCTGCCATTTTAATGTTCAGTACTGTGGTGCATGTAAACATGAAATAAAGTTAATGTAAAATTGCATTTCAATTAATTGTTGTAAATTAGAATCCTGCTCTTTTGCAATCCCCTTAATTACAATAACTTACAGGAGAGAATTTCCTTGTGGATTCCGCCCACTGCCAAATAATCTTTACAGAGGTTAAAACACTTTCCATCAGCAAGATTTGTGCTGGGAACACTTGTTAGGAAAACATTAGTTTCATGAACCAAACACATTGTTCATCCAAAATGGTAACAAGGCAAATCAATGGTTTCTGGGAGCCTGGTGCCATTATATAGATTAACTATCAGAGTCTTACTTTGATGTCCCAGATGCGCTGATAAGAGGTCATGTATTTTAATTGCATTATTCTGCTTCCTCCAAGCAGTTTATGAATTCTTTCCCTTTAGCTGCAGGGGGGGGGGGGGGGAAATCCACACTTCATCTTTTTCAGTGCGTGCAAGGCAAGTGATTTAGAGTGTGCTCATCTAAGTACGTTTCTTTAATTTATTATAGGACAATGATTTGCTATAGTGATGAAACTTGGTATGAAATTGGAAATGCTTGGTTAATGATGATAACAGCAATGTGACTTTTCATTTCCAGTTTATTGTGTATGTTGAAAATAGAATTACACTTTGCTGTTCAGCAGACAAAAGTGCGGGGAGCGGGGGACTTTAGAAAGCGTTTTGACAGGAACAAAATATCTGCCAGGGCTAGAAGTGGATTTCTTCATAAGGTGTGCGCAGAAGAATTTTGTTGTTTGGAGGAGAGAATTAATTGAGTGAGGAAGGTTCATTCATTAACACTTTGCTTTGTTTATTGCTAAAGTGCATTTTGGTAATTTTCCTTTTGAAGGCTTTTAATCTTTTAATAGTTATTTGTTTAGGACAATGCTCTGATAATTACTTTTTTAAAAATAATACTCAACTCCCCAGTTTAATCAAAGAATATTTGCTAGATACTGTGGATACATTAGGTTGCCCCTGTAATTGATGGTTTTAGTAGAGCTGGAATCTGTACAAGCAATCTTCTTTCCTCCCAAGTTTATGGAGGAAAGTAAGCACTGCTTTGAGTATGCAGTAGGGAATTCCATATTACTTATTGATTGTTTTAGCATACAATAGCCTGGTCATTGCAAGAATGTATATAACTGGACGATGGTTGGGATGCTACATTTTACATTATGCAATGAAAGAAGTAAAAACTATTTACGTCTATCTGAAAAACATCATTCAGTTGTACAAATCAACACTCCCATTAATTTCCCAATGAATTGTGTGCCATGGAACTGGTTGGATAGGTGGACTGAAATCAACACAAAGCTTTTAGTATTGGATGTAGCAGTTGCAGGTGAAAAGTGCTAACAGACTCAAAACAATATGGATTTTCTGACACAGGGGCTTTTCTTCTATTACCTTTTCTCTCTCTATGTTCTGGATTTCATTTAAAAATACTGATGAATTACATAATCTAGGAGTTAGACAACATTCATAATCTAATCTAACGCCTTCTTCAAGTAGGATTCCTTGCCCAGGATTCAGAGTTCGATATGTAGATCCAAGCCTTTTTGTGGATGCATTTGGATTTCTTTGTTGCTGTTTTTCTCCTGTTGCTGAGTCAGCTTGGTAGTCGGAGAGTTGCACTAGAGACCTTTTAACTAGAAATGGAACCTAGGGTGCTGCCTTATACTAGAGTTTCAGACAGGAAGTCTCTCTCAGCCCTATTGGAGGTCCCAAACCTGGGACTTTCTGCATGGAAAACAAACTCTTCCGCTCTGCTACGGCCCTTCCTCATAAATTGGGCAAGCATTACTTTTTAATTCAAAATCTGTTGCGTGCCTGTCTTTTATAATTTGAGTGGTACAATCTTACGCATGTCTGATCAGATGTAAATTCCAATGAGTTCAGAGGGAATGAAGCCCTGTTAACTATAGTTTGTCCAAGAAAAGGCAGGATCAGAAACCTGGTATGGTCTTGGCTTTTGGGGGACAAAACATGGTTTAAACTAACCACTGTTTGTCCTGGTTTGGATTAAACGAGAAAACTGGTTTGGATTAACCAGGGTGCTTCCAGTTTCCTTGTCACAGCCAAACCGTGTACGTCTGAACAAAGCCATAGAGTTGTAGGTTTTTTCTTCTTCTCCTTTCTAGACATGAGTCTGTTCCAAGAAGTAGTGTAGGAACAAAGCTAAGAAGTAACTTGACCTTTTGAGGTTATTCTTTCACACTGAACACCCTGGGAGATATAGAAAGGCTTCTTTCAGCATGTTACTTTTATTGTGCCAGGAGACAGCTTACAGAAAGGAACCCATTAACGCTTTTACTTGCTTTTTAAAAACACCCTTCATATATATTTTCTCCTGCCACTCTTTCTGTAGCTTGTACAAAGACTAAACGGTCCTATTGAGCTGTGTGTTTTGGCTCTAGTCCAAAGCAAATAGCCTTTTAAAAAGAACTTTTAACTTTTGTGACATTTAATTTTCTAGCAGAAAAATTGACTTGTTTTCATTAGTCTGAATAACCTTATGCTGGTGACAGATATCCCTGGCGTTGCCATATGGGTTTCGGATGAAGGAGAATTCAACCCGGAATTAAAAGAAAAACCTGCCGCTCCAATAACAATATCACAGAATGCTAAGAAAATAATTCATACTAATAGAGCTGCATAGGAATTGCCTAATTGCATTTATTGTGTTGTGCTTGGTGCTGGACAGAATACTGCGACATACTGTTTTTGCCAAGGGTTTTGCCCTTGGAGACCCAGCAGATGCTGGCTCATGGACCTGTTTGCTGTCCTGAGTTTGGTTCACACAGTGCAGATCAACAGGAACAATTGAGCCACATGAACCACCATGTTTGCCTTTAACTAGTGGTGGGAAAACTCTGGTCCATGGGCCTAATTAAACCCACCAGGCTTCCTCATTTAGCCTATGAGGCTGCTTTGGTCAAACCACATCTGCCTGTCCTACATTTGACATCAAGTATGACCTCAGGTGTAGGGCAGGTAAAGGTACAGCCGGGATTATGGTTTGGAGGCATTGCCGACCAGCTTTTTAGTGGTACCTGCAAAACCTTGTGACTTTGCACCTGTCAAACGTTGCGGGGGGGGGGGGGAGAACAAGAATCTGACCTGCTGTCTGGATCTAGTTCCATACTCCTGCATTAAATCATAGTTTATTTTGGACTGTGGTTTACTTTGATGTGTGAACGGGGCATTATATCCCACGATTCTTCCAATGACCACAAGGTGGTTCCCTGGTTCTCGCCCTGGTATTGACCTCTGCCTTCTTTGCTTGAACCACTGCTGCATATTTTGCCTCTAGGGTCATAGAATCATAGAATCATAGAGTTGGAAGAGACCACAAGGGCCATCGAGTCCAACCCCCTGCCAAGCAGGAAACACCATCAGAGCACTCCTGACATATGGTTGTCAAGCCTCTGCTTAAAGACCTCCAAAGAAGGAGACTCCACCACACTCCTTGGCAGCAAATTCCACTGTCGAACAGCTCTTACTGTCAGGAAGTTCTTCCTAATGTTTAGGTGGAATCTTCTTTTTTGTAGTTTAGAACCATTGCTCCGTGTCGGCTTCTCTGGAGCAGCAGAAAACAACCTTTCTCCCTCCTCTATGTGACATCCTTTTATATATTTGAACATGGCTATCATATCACCCCTTAACCTCCTCTTCTCCAGGCTAAACATGCCCAGCTCCCTTAGCCGTTCCTCATAAGGCATCGTTTCCAGGCCTTTGACCATTTTGGTTGCCCTCCTCTGGACACGTTCCAGTTTGTCAGTGTCCTTCTTGAACTGTGGTGCACAGAACTGGACACAGTACTCCAGGTGTGGTCTGACCAGAGCAGAATACAGTGGCACTATTACTTCACTTGATCTAGATGCTATACTCCTATTGATGCAGCCCAGAATTGCATTGGCTTTTTTAGCTGCCGCGTCACACTGTTGGCTCATGTCAAGTTTGTGGTCAACCAAGACTCCTAGATCCTTTTCACATGTACTGCTCTCAAGCCAGGTGTCACCCATCTTGTATTTGTGCCTCTCATATATTTTTTTGCCCAAGTGCAATACTTTACATTTCTCCCTGTTAAAATTCATCTTGTTTGTTTTGGCCCAGTTCTCTAATCTGTCAAGGTCGTTTTGAAGTGTGATCCTGTCCTCTGGGGTGTTAGCCACCCCTCCCAGTTTGGTGTCATCTGCAAATTTGATCAGGATGCCCTTGAGTCCATCATCCAAGTTGTTGATAAAGATGTTGAATAAGACCGGGCTCAAGACAGAACCCTGTGGCACCCCACTAGTCACTCTTCTCCAGGATGAAGAGGAACCATTGATGAGCACCCTTTGGGTTTGGTCAGTCAGCCAGTTACAAATCCACTGAGTGGTAGCATTGTCAAGACCGCATTTTACCAGCTTCTTTACAAGAATATCATGGGGCACCTTGTCAAATGCCTTGCTGAAATCAAGGTAGGCTACATCCACTGTGTTCCCTTCATCTACCAGGGTTGTAATTCTGTCAAAAAATGAGATCAGGTTAGTCTGACATGACTTATTTTTCAGAAATCCATGCTGACTATTGGTGATCACAGCATTCCTTTCTAGGTGCTCACAGACTGTTTGCTTAACGATCTGCTCCAGAATCTTCCCTGGTATTGATGTCAGACTGACTGGGCGGTAATTATTTGGGTCCTCTCTTTCCCCCTTTTTGAAAATAGGGACAACAAATAGGGGTCTTTCCTGCTTGCTGTGAGTTTCTAGCTTTAGAAAGGCTTTCAGCTGGGATTTTGGAAGGGGACATTTTACCAACTTTGGATTTTTTAAAATACCATTCTAATTACATTTCTGGGATCAACCAGGAACCTGAAGCTAGTTGTTCCCTGGTGGCGATAGTTATAATTCTTTTTTTGTTTGTTTGTTTGCTTGCTTTTTGCTGCTGACCTGCTTTGAATGTTTAATCTTGGGAAGAGTAATAATTAATGATTTGACTGGGGTTATCCATAAGACTCTTGCAGTGCTCCAAAGTTACTTGTTGCAGGGGCGAAGGAGGGATCAAACCTTTTAAAAAAATTTCTGTGGAAAGCTGCCTTTCGTTTTGTTAGGCTGAGAGCCAGATCCCATTGCCTGCTTGCTGCCAGGAGTGTGGTAATTCCCACCCATCCCTTCCAGTGTATTGCAGCAGCCTTTTAAATTCTTTTTTTTTAAAAAAAAAGGCAGAATACATAAAAATCATCAATAAAATATATTGACTCTACAAATCAATAACATGCAACCCAATACACTGGATCAAAATCCCAACCTTATTCAGTCAAACAGTAGCTCCCTTTCAGCCACTGAGATCTGTTTTAACCAAAAAGACCTTGTTCCATTTCTACAAGATGCAAGGAGAGAGGGAATTCCACAACAGCCATAAAAAACTCCTGCCTGGTTGCTTCTTGCTTTGCAGATTTAAACTCCATCCACAGCACAGTTGAAGAAAGATTCTCAGTTGATACTAGAGTTCTAAGCTTCTGTTTTGATGTTGCCAAATCCCATTGGACATAGAGGACTATGGCCTCAGTGTGGGGATGTGTAACCCTTGAGGTATCAACCGTTCCCATCATCCCTAACCACAAAATATTGCACACCTATAAAGAAGACAAAAAAAGGACATTTATTACATTCTAAGGTAGCAGTGGTAGTGATGGTTATCTGTCAGCCTGGATCCCAGATCCCAGTGCACAGTCCACACGATCAGGGATACAGGCCCAAGGAAAATTGCGCCCCCGAGTCCCCTTGTTTTATCCATTTTTCTACAGTTGTGCATCCGTCTACATTTCCTGCCTTTCCCCCTTGTGATGACCTTTACTGTTCATGTCCCTTGCACCTGCAAAGCCCAGATCTCCATATGTACTGCTTACGGTTCAAATGTCCCAGCAAAGTCCAAGGTGTCTACTTCCCATTTCTGCTTCATGTCAGGCACATAGCCATGTGCAGAGTGCCTTCTTCCTTCTCCCCAGCTTGTTTTGTTTTCCCTGTTTTCGTTTCAATCCAACTGCAAGCCGTATTTCCTGCTCTGGCTAACTGCTAACCTTAAGTGTGAATATACAGAGTCTCAGCTTCATACGACTGGAATACATTTATGGGCATGACTTTCTCCTACAAGAGCTGGTGGCAGAGCCACCCCCAGCAGAGCCACTTACCTTGCCCAAGGGCCAAGGGGAGAGGGTACCAGTCACTGATATGCAGAGTACTTCTCTCTTAAGTGATGCTTTGACCTGTGATCCCAGCACACTCCCTGATGAGAAAAGACTATGTTCTCTGTGGCAGGAGTGCTAACAGGTGGCCTCAACCAGAGAAGAAGATACTATGTGCAGTGGAGACACTGAAAATGAGCCACAGGAAGTCTCCTTCTCAGAACCTAGCTATGTCCTGCAGTAATGATATGATTAGCAATCAAGACTCATTTAAACAGCAGGCCTAGGTGTCATCAGCACTGAAAGAGAAATTGAGGTTTCCTCCAAAGCCACGATCTTTGCAAAAATGCCCCTTGAGAGCTGGCTTGCTGATCACTGCAGACTGCTGTGTGTGACTAGAACTTTTCCAATCTGCTTGCCGCACCACAAATGCAATGCTTTCCAGCAGAATCAATTTGCACATTCGGCCCCCAGTTAGCAGGTCATGCACCTACATATGACTATTTATTACATGTTTGCGTCCTATGCTTCCTCCAAGGATCTCAGGGCAACGTACTGTACGTGGTTCTGGTCTCCACCTTCTCACAACAACCTTGCAAGGTAGGTTAGATGGACAGGGTTAGGTCATCCAGTGACCTGGATGGGGATCTGAACTTGGGTCTCCCCAGTCCAGCACTCATCACCACCACACCACATTGCCATACCCTCCAACATCCCACTGATTGGAATCGGGATGCTTGTTTTTTGCTCCACTGCTCTGGTACAAACAAGTTCATTTGCGTGAGACCCAAAAATGAGTGTCTTTTAGTCCGGTGCTCTGGTGGAAGACAGCAGCCTCATGCCAGAGAGCTAGACCCAAAACCAGGACATTCTGTGATCCAGTCAGAAGCTGGGATGACTTCTGTAGTTCCAGGATGTCCTGCTCAAATTGGGACAGTTGATGGGTATGTATTGCCATAATGTATGAAACAGGGTCATGATTTTGTGGATATAATCCCTGGAGACAAGTCAAACAAGGTGATGAGAGAGGAATTTGGGGCTGGTACAGAGGTGTTCCCATTTTTAGTCTGGTGGGGGAGAGCTGAGCTAGACCTGGGAAAAGGTGGGTCTTGGCCAATGGTTATAGTGGTATCTCAGTGGTCTCCTGCTTGGCCCTGTATTTGAAATCCTCTTAGAATGGTCACTTTAAGATACATGCTGTTCAAATGGTTACTGGACAGTCCCTACGCAAGAAAATAAATGCATAGAAATTTTATGTTGAGAAAGATAACAAAGAAAGCATTTGAATCTTCTTGGCCGTTTAATTGCAGGAGCCTTGTTCAACCCTTCATTCAGAAGGGTGACTTAGCAATATGAAATGGAATATATTATGCCTTCATGGGTAACATTTATTTGACAAAGGCATGGTTAGAGTCCCTGAGCCAGGGGAGAATGCAAAACAGTTGCTTTGAACTAACTCAGTTGCTGAATCACCTTTCTCTTCCTGCACAGTGGACAAAGATGCTAGAGAAAGGGCAGGAAAACAGTGGTCGGATCTGATGGAAGTTGTAATCTGCCAACATCTGGAGGGCCACGAGTTCCTCATCCTATACAAGAGCCCATGGAGGTGGTGGCAAGCTTTCATAAGAGCTTCCTCTCATTTATAAGCACAGTACATTTATCAATACACATTGTCAACAATGGCTGGCTTTTGACTGGCAGGGACAAACTCCTTTTAGGATTTAGACCCTGAGATGAAAGAACCATCTACCGTTTTGCATTTGCCCAGCGTACATTGAAACCAATTTGTTTACCCTGTTCTCTGAGTAATGTGATGTTACCTGAGCTGAAGACCCTTTATTGAGATGTAATGAGTGCTGAGGTTCCTCAATTCACGGCACTAATAAAAGCGCTCCTCTGAGCAACTCTCAGAGCTTTACATCTCTTCATGGTATTTAATTCACAAACGGCGAGGCTGCATTGCTTCAGGAAAGATCCTGCGGCTAATTTGGTTGTAAAACTGGAAATGCACAAATCTTTGTGCATGAATAAATAAGTTTAAGTGTGCATTTAAAATAATAATAATAATTCTGTTTAACCTTTTCTGCATAGTTATTGTTGTTGTTTAGTCGTTTAGTCGTGTCCGACACTTTGTGACCCCATGGACCAGAGCACGCCAGGCATTCCTCTCTTCCACTGCCTCCCACAGTTTGGTCAAACTCATGCTGGTAGCTTCAAGAACACTGTCCAACCATCTCGTCCTCTGTCATCCCCTTCTCCTTGTGTCCTCCATCTTTCCCAACAACAGGGTCTTTTCCAGGGAGTCTTCTCTTCTCATGAGGTGGCCAAAGTATTGGAGCCTCAGCTTCACGATCTGTCCTTCCAGTGAGCACTCAGGGCTGATTTCCTTAAGAATGGAGAGGTTTGATCTTCTTGCAGTCCATGGGACTTTCAAGAGTCTCCTCCAGCACCATAATTCAAAAGCATCAATTCTCTGGCGATCAGCCTTCTTTATGGTCCAGCTCTCACTTCCATACATCACTACTGGGAAAACCATAGCTTTAACTATACGGACCTTTGTCGGCAAGGTGATACAGCATTATATCTGACAGGAGGCAGTACTGCATCACTGTGAAACTTCTCTCTTCTGCTACACGTTGCCCTGTCTCTAGATTTCACAGCCCCCTCAGCAAGTTATACATCCCATCTGCACTATACACTTATCACTTCTGTCAAATAGCCATGGCTTCGCCGGAAAATTCCTGGGAACTGCAGTTTGTTAAAAGGTGTTGTTAGTTGTTAGGAGATCCTTGTTCTCCCAACAGAGTTGCAGTTCTCAGAGTTGTACAACAATTCCCCTGTCCAGAGAACTCTGGGAATTGCAGCTCTGAGAAGGGAATAGAGCTTTCATAACAACTCTCTGCACCTTTAACAAGCTACAGTTCCCAGGGTACTTTGTGAGAAGCCATGATGGTTTTTAAAGTGGTGTGATACTGCTTTATGAAACACTACACTGATTCTCTGAGGAAGAAAAGTTAACTCTCTTTTCAGTTTACTAAAAGTTCCGTTTCTGGGTTTTCTGGAGGTGAAATGACACTTTCAGGGACTTTTGAAAAATTCAGGGATACCACCAAAATTGTTCCGTTTTTGACGAGGAAAGGAAGAAGAATTTTACACAAAGACCTGCAGGAAGACTACTATGTGTCATAAAGAGAAACTGTTGCAGTCTTCAAGCTGCAGTTTTGGGTGGACTTTTTAAAAAAGATTTCTTATTAAATAATTCATAAGAAGCTGCAAGGGCTTTGATGCTGCCTGGGTCTGATTTAATCACAAGTAAAAATAGAATGGTTTGCCTGAACAAAATCACAAATCTCAGCTTTTGAGACTTGGGCATGAATTATTCCTACTAGTGCATTTCTGGCATTTATTGTAAAATAATCTCTTGCAGGAAGTATGCCGATATTTCTGAAATTGAATCTGGAGGAATAGGTGTGCAGTATTCTGTTTCCCTTGAATTCTGTTTCCCTTGAATACTGATTATTTGTCGTAGGGAGAATGTAAAGATGCAGTGCTAGAAAAGTCAAGACTACACAGGCGTATCAGTACTAAAACCTTGGAGAAAATCTGCTTTTTTTACCATATCAGATAAGATGTCCACCTGGCATCAAAACATGTGATTTAACAACACAGTTGAAGCATAGTGGTCAATCTGAAACTTACAAAGTCCTTACTTTGTTCCTTGCCCTTGCCGCAAAGAGGTGGTCTTAGGAAAGCCACATTCTGCAATGTTTTGCAGATGAGAATGGGTGACATTAAAGATTACCTTACTAACACACACACACACACACACACACACAATGTTCAATCAATCTCACTATGGTTCTCATGGCACTTTTTATACCTACATCTCTGAAAACCTTCTGCAGTATTTACTGCTAGACCTTTCCTGTAACGATTTTCACATAGCAAGGGATTTCAGTAATTCAGCAAGGGGTGTCAAGGCAATTGGAAGTTGTTGTGGTTTATTTATTTATTTTACTGCAGGTAGATTTCATACCTATAATGAAGTGAAATTTAAAATACAAAAAAAAAAACCTCCCCTGCTGTGCTTTCAGTATTTCTGATTTATTTATTTGACTATTTTATTTGCTGCTTTTGTATACCAGCTTTTTCTCAAAGGAGCTCAAGGTGGCATACGTGGTTCTTTACCTCATTTAATGCCCACAACATCCCTGTTGGGTAGGCTAGGTTGAGAGGCAGTGACTGACTCCAGGGTCACCTAGTGAGCTTCATGACCCTAGTCTGACACTTAATAATGATAATAATAATAATAATAATAATTTATACCCCTCCCATCTGGCTGGGCCTCCCCAGCCACTCTGGGCGGCACCCAACAAAATATCAAAACACAGTAATGCATCAGACATTAAAAACTTCCCTAAACAGGGCTGCCTTCAGATGTCTTCTAAAAGTCTGGTAGTTGTTCTCTTTGACATCTGGTGGGAGGGTGTTCCACAGGGCGGGTGCCACTACCGAGAAGGCCCTCTGCCTGGTTCCCTGTAACCTGACTTCTCGCAGTGAGGGAACCGCCAGAAGGCCCTCGGTGCTGGACCTCAGAGTCTGGGCAGAATGTGTCAGCATCGCCCTTGAGCCAGTGCCACTAACTGGGCTCATCCACTTCAGCCCCGACTGGGCTAGGCGAGCTGGGTAGCACTTCCAGAGACCACCTTCTGCACAGGAACAGGTCAAAGTGCTGTGGACTCACAGCTTAGTGTTGTGAGCACCGGATTCACTCCCACAAGAAGACAGTCGTCACACAGCAGAGTATAGCAGAGTATAGCAGAGCATAAACGACTCGGAGAGCAGCTCTGTAGAATATCTTCTTTATTCTATAACTACAACTATAATACACAACTATATACAGAGCTAAATAGGCCTAAGCATAAATGAATGCTGCACTGCACTAAGTGTCTGCAGCTGCTCTTAGCAGCAACCTTATCTATACACACAATCTCTAACACTCAGTCTCTCTCTCTCCTACACACTGACTGACTGACTGATGTTAGGCTGGAGCTGAATAAGTAGAGAGCAGAACACCGCCCCCTCCTCTCTGGAGAATCAGCAGACTCATCAGGAGATTCTTGGATATGGGAGGGGTGAAATCTCCTCAGAATGATGGGGGTGGAGACGCTCCTTCAGATATAACTCTAACCACCGTACAGGACATTTTACAAAATCCTCCTTATCTGAAGGAATCGTGACACAATTTCTAGAATTTTCAATGTCATAAAAGGGTTTTCCCAACCTAAGATGAATGGTGTGCCAGTTTGTATTGCAGGCTTGGCTGCAAGAATATATGAGAACTTTCTGTGGTCTCTTGCAGGAAGAAGCAATATCTGCCATAAGGATCTCTTTGCAAAGGAGGGAGCTCAGGAAGATAGTTATTAGGAACATGATCTTGCCTCAGGGCCTGGTATTGGCCCAGGAGAATAGGACAGCAGGAACTACCAGGAACACAGGTGGCGTGTGGGTTAAAGAAACACATGGAGCATAAGCCACTGTTGATTCTCCTTTTAAAAAAAAAAACCCTGCAAAATTCCAAAAGCAAAATTTATCTGATTATATCAATGATGATGGGAAAGTTAATTGTATTTAAAGCAGCCATAGTGATGCCATAAGAGAGCCATCTCAGTGAAGCTGGTATCTAAGAGCTGCTTCATAAGCGGCAATTTGCTCTACCAAAGGAGTTGGGAAGATCTGTGGTCTTCCAATCATCATCGGACTCCCATCTCTCATCTTCCTCAGCCAGGATGGCCAGTGGGCAGGGATTATGGGAGTTGTAGTCTGGAGGGCCATAGCTTCCAGACAACAGTAACAAAGGACTAGTCTAAAACAACAGCACAGCACACACAGCTAGCACTAGGCCTCTTCTTTCCTAATTGTGCAGTCCTGTATCTGGTCTCCACACAATAGATAGCTGTCTTTCATACCCTGGACCCACTTTAATCCCAAATATGCATTTGGGGACCCATTTCTTAACCTTTTACCATATATTTTAGGGTAGCACTCCAGTTACGACCCACCTTGGATCAGTCCTCACCAACTGAGGACCAGGGCAGTAGACAACCTTCTTCTCAGGGACTTTTCCTGGTTCTTCCTTCCTGTAAAGAGTTTCTGCTTTTGCTACTGCTCTACAGTGGGGAGAAATTTTTTACTGCCTCCACAGCCAGTGCTATTTTTCTAGAAAAAGAGGTGCCAGAACTCACCACAAACACCTCCCTTGTTGTCTTATAATGACAATGGTGCCCACCTGAGAGGTGCCAGAACTGAGTTCTGGTGAGTTCTGGCTGGAAGAAAGCCCTGTCTCTACCCCAGAGGGGGGAAAGGCACATACATGCATAGCAGCACTGGCACACACAGTACTTTCTCCCCCCCCCCCCCAGCCCTCAAAAGGAAAAGTTCCTCTCCTGTTAACTGGAAGACCTGCTGGTTGAAGCTGTTGGAGACACACTCATCCACCCACCCCAGTTCCCTGTAAAAACTTTTGTTGCCATAGCTGCTGTTGCTGTGGAAGAACGGGGAGGTTGCCTCTCTCTCCCCCCCCCCCACCTAAAAAAGCAGCTTGTGTGCCCCAATGTTAGAGTAAGGCAGCACACAGTGCTTCATACAAAGGGAAAGAACAGAAGAGGTAAACCAGGCAAGTTTGGAAGAGCAGTTATGTATCTGGCCTTAAGTGGCTCATTGTATTGGTAATGACGCGGGTGGTGCTGTGGTCTAAACCACTGAGCCTCTTGGACTTGCCGAACAGAAGGTCGGCAGTTTGAATCCTCGCAATGGGATGAGCTCCCGTTGCTCTGTCCATAGCTGTCAACTTTTCCCTTTTCTCATGAGGAATCCTATTCGGAATAAGGGAATTTCCCTTAAAAAAGGGGGAAAGTTGACAGCTATGGCTCTGTCCTAGCTCCTGCCAACCTGCCAGTTTGAAAGCATACCAGTGCAAGTAGATAAATAGGTACCATTGCGGTGGGAAGGTAAACGGCATTTCTGTGCACTCTGGCACTTGTCACAGTCCTCCATGCACCAGTAGCAGTTTAGTCATGCTGGCTACATGACCCAGAAAGCTGTCTGTGGACAAACACTGGCTCCCTCGGCCTGAAAGCGAGATGAGCGCCGCAACCCCATAGTTGCCTTTACCTTTACCTTTACCTTTCTTTTTTTTAATGATGGGAGGGTTGAACAGCTAATCATCTACCACAGCACAGTTCCAGAATTATTGAGACAACTGTGCTGTTGATCTGTGCTTGGATGGCTTTGAGTGGAAAGCTCCAAAATTTGCTACAAGCAACCACAATGGAAAGCTGGACTCGCAGCTGAAGCGGGAGGCAGGTGGGACAGGAATGCAACAGGTTGGGAGATACTGGGTTCTCAGGGGTAAATGGGAAAGCAAGTGGTGTTACCACCCTAGAAAAATCTGAAAGCAACCACAGTGAATGTCCCAACAAAATGGCATCTGCTACTTCCAGGAGTTGCCCCATCAGCCCAGTCCTCCTAGCTTTCTGGACAAGGATCAATAAGACAGGTGGTTGACCAAACTCCCTCAAGCATCTTGTCCATGTCCTCGAGTCACAGTCATGGGAACTGATCCCAGGGCAACAGTCATGGAGCTACAGTTCCCAGAATTCTTTGCGAGAAACCATGGCTGTTAAAGTGGTATAAGTGCTTTAAATGAATGGTGCGGATGCAACCATACTGAGATGAGGGCATCAACAAAGAGTCAGGCAGCCATCAGATTTTTATAATAAAATATTATTGTGTATATAAAAAGTTAATCTTTTTTTTTAAAAAAATCCATAAATCCAAGTTTCCAAATGGAAAACTAGCACAGCAAGGAAGGGGTCAGGTTAGATTTTCCCCCTCCCTCCTATTGTGCCATTTTTGTTGTTGTGAGGGATTGTTATTTTATTATTTTAATTTTATTTAATTTTATTTCAGCATCCCTCTTCTAGCTGAGGTGATACGCCACCTCTTCATTCTTCCCCAAGTATATATGATCCAGGCAGGCAGTTCTTTTTTCCTTATTACATGAAGAGTTGGGAAATAGCTCCTGTATTTGGACTAATGTCTTATTCAGCCTCAAGGTTCTCATGAATGTGCTCAATGCCATATTCCGTGCTCTGAAACACGATAAGGGGCCTGCATCTTTTCAGAACCCCTGCTTGAAAATCCATTTTCAGAAAGCCAAGCAGGGGTCTGTTTTGTGGGTGCTGCATCACCGGGAAGGCAACCTTTGTTGGCTAATTGGCTCTGCGGTACTTTAATGGGCGTGTTCTTTTATCTTCCGCGTTTATCTTCTTTTCACAGCAAATTGGCTGACGTTTATCAATCCCGTATGTCTCCTCCCTCTCCCTTAATAACAGCTGCTTGCCTTCCTGATGCTGTTCTCTTGCATCGCAGATAAATCAAAAAGGCTAAATTTGCTGTCTTGGGGGTTGGAAGGCTGTTGCACATTGCATAACACCCTGGAGACTTCTATAAATAACTTGAAATTTGTAACGGTAGCTTTTCTGCGGCGAGGAATAATGTCTCTTGACAATTCGCTCGGCTGGAAGCTCAGATGGGGGATGATCAGACAAAAGGTGACACCTTTTTATGGTGGGGTGGGGGAGAGACCACCAAGAATCTTTATGCCCCCCTATTAGGTCCTAATCATAGGATCAAAACTGCTGCTTAGCTCTGTTGCCGTGTTTATTGCAATGTTGAAGTATGTTACTGGGTTTTAACACATAAGCAGTCTTCTAGGGTCAAGATAGCATAGCGCCTTCCAGGTAGCAATGGGGAGAAATGTGATTTAGTTTGTATTTAAAGGGGTGCCTACCTAGTTTGCAAGGGAATGGCAACATAGCCGTCCTTCCTAGTTTGCTCTTCTCCATATTTTATAATGTAGTTCTCCAGGCAAGGGATGCTTAGAAAAATACATACGCTATGATTAATTGTACACAAAAATGCATAGATTGGTGAAAATAAAATGCATTGTTTTAAGGGAAATTGCAAAAATGAGCATATAGGGCAAAATTACACATGAACGTGTATATTAGGAGAAAATCGCACTAAAAAGCTGGGGAGTTTTCACGAGGATTCAAGAAAATACTTGCAAACTGACATGGAAATGTGGAGAACCGAACTTTAGACTAGAAAAATTAGAAACTGAGAGAAACCAAAATTATAATTTATTGCATTTATATCCCACCTTTTTTCTCCAAGGACCTCAAGGTGGTCACATGGTTCTGCGTGTCTTCATTTAATCCTCACAACAACCCTGTCAGGTAGGTTAGGCTGAGATGCAGTGACTGGCCCTAGGTCACGAAGCGAGCTTCATGGACGATTTGAACTCTGGCTTTCCAGGTCCTAGTCCATTACTCTAACAGTTCTGCCTCACTAGCAGATTTGTTCATCCCTACCTACAGATATTGTTGAACTGTCATCAGCCAAAGCCAGGATGGCCAGTGGTTAGGAATGATGGGAACTGTGGTCCAACAACTTCTGGAGGTCTACAGGTTTTCTAGGTTCCCCAATATATGCTTTAGAGTTTAATGGGAGGCCCTATTCAGCTCTATCATGCTTGGTGTAGTGTGGGGCTCTTAAAGGATTATCATATTTGATAAATAGGTCTGTAATATCCTTGGAGGTAGAATTGAAAGTCTCCTATCATGAACTCCTATCATGAATCCTACTCCTGGTCCCCCGAGTTTGGACTACATTTAGACCCAAGGCTCTAGGATTGTCAGAGCCAGTATGGTGGTGTGGTTAAGAGCGGTAGACTTGTAATCCGGTGAACCACGTTCGCTTCCCTGCTCCTCCACATGCAGCTGCTGGGTGACCTTGGGCAAGTCACACATCTCTGAAGTCTCTCAGCCCCACTCACCCCACAGAGTGTTTGTTGTGGGGGAGGAAGGGAAAGGAGAATGTTAGCTGCTTTGGGGCAGGATATCAAATCCAAAGTCGTTGTCGTCGTCGTCCTCCTCCTCCTCCTCCTCCTCTTCTTCTATGAATTCCTCCTTCATGCTGTATCTGAGTCCAAGCTGATGATGATTGATTGGTTAGCCACCTTTTACCCCAAGATGCTTGGGCAGGTTACAACAATTTAAAATACATTGTTGTTGTTGTTGTTTAGTCGTTTAGTCGTGTCGGACTCTTTGTGACCCCATGGACCAGAGCACATCAGGCACTCCTGTCTTCCACTGCCTCCTGCAGTTTGGTCAAACTCATGCTGGTAGCTTTGAGAACACTGTCCAACCATCTTGTCCTCTGTCGTCCCCTTCTCCTTGTGCCCTCCATCTTTCCCTGCATCAGGGTCTTTTCCAGGGAGTCTTCTCTTCTCATGAGGTGGCCAAAGTATTGAAGCCTCAGCTTCAGGATCTGTCCTTCCAGTGAGCACTCGGGGCTGATTTCCTTCAGAATGGATAGGTTTGATCTTCTGGCAGTCCATGGGACTCTACAAAAATACATTAAGAACAGTTTAAAACAAAGTTAAAAGCAAAGAGCAATTTTCCATACAGATGACCCAATGAGTCAAGCTAGAGATGCCCATTTCAGGTGCTTACAGATATAATGTGTGCAAAGGGCACGATGAAAATTCTCTGTAGTGCTATCTTAACAACTGTTATTAGTAATAAGTTTAGATGGCCCTTAACATACACCGAAGGTCAGCTATTGCTTACTCTCAAATTAGGTGTGAGGTTATTACGTGGTTGCAAGGATGATGACTGCAAATGTTTGAAAACCAGGACCGGATGCTAGAGAAGGCTGGAAGATAAAACACGTTGGCATCAAATGAAAGGCTAGTTCTCACAAGGCACATGAAATCACTTTAAGCTAGGGCGGACCTTTTTCAGCCTGAGGACCATGTTTCCATCAGGGCAACCTTCTGGTGGCCACATTTGGGTTGGACAACCTTCTGGGTGCAGCCAAAGTGGATGGAGCAATGAATTTTACTTTTTCAACTGTAGGCTAGTTCCGATACATGCAGAGCTCTGTAACCTCCAGCAAGGCGAGCAAGAGGTATTATCAGAGTTTAAGTGCACATTACAGCCAGGCTGTGAAGTGGGAATGGTGAGGTCTGAGGCCTAGAGAAAAGTTGTGTGGCTAAGGAGGAGGGAGAGAGAGAGAGAGAGAGAGTCCGAGTCCCAAGGCCCCGAAAGAGTTCTGCAGGGCTGTATTGAGTGCATGGGGGTTGCAGTTATCCACCCCTGCCTTAAATGGTTGCTCCACCATCACTTAAGAGATTCAAGCAGTTGCCTTTATTGAGAGAGAACGAACTCATTTCCTCCTTGACCTTACATTGGTCTCAGAGTAGGAGGAGAGGTAATTCACTGGGTCCATATCTACCCAGCAGTTTAGGAGTCGATGTAAGACATTTAAATCATAATAATTCCAGAATATTGTGACAGAGCAGTCCTACACATGTTTATAGTGCATTGCCTAACAAGGTATTTTCTAAATATAATTGAATAATATAATTGAACAAGTTAACTTTGTGAACGTCTCAAGAATTTAAATGATTGTATTCCCCCATCACACTTTGAAATTTGTCTCTTTCTATTTGATTCCCTTTTCCCTAAATTACTTTTTGTGAGCCTCTCAGTCCTTTGGGATTTGATTTCAAGCTGGGAACAATTTTGCAGTGTTATAGTCAAGAACCAGAAAAAACCCTGTGAGGACAAACTCTTGTGGAGCAAATGTTCACAGTTACCAGAGTTAATAAGAACTCTAGTTCCAGGTTGACAGAAGATGTTGCAAGTGCAACTTTTATGACACAACTAAATTTATTATTAAAAATATGTTTGTGTATGGGGAACACTACCTTTTTTTTACAGCTTGTTTCTTTTACGCTGTTTCATACCTTGCACACTGAAGGTGTAATAATAATAATAAGCAGAAGAGTGGCAGCTAAAAAATGAATACATAAATCATGTTAATACTGGATTAAGTAAAATAATACTGATAATTGTTGTTGTTGTTTAGTCATTTAGTCGTGCCCGACTCTTCGTGACCCCATGGACCAAAGCACGTCAGGCACTCCTGTCTTCCACTGCCTCCCGCAGTTTGGTCAACTCATGTTTGTAGCTTCGAGAACACTATCCAACCATCTAGTCCTCTGTCATCCCCTTCTCCTTGTGCCCTCCATCTTTCCCAACATCAGGGTCTTTTCCAGGGAGTCTTCTCTTCTCATGAGGTGGCCAAAGTACTGGAGCCTCAGCTTCAGGATCTGTCCTTCCAGTGAGCACTCAGGGCTGATTTCCTTAAGAATGGAGAGGTTTGATCTTCTTGCAGTCCATGGGACTCTATACTAATTAGCATTAGTATAATACTGATAATACTAATACTAATTAGTATAATACTAATACCCTTTGGCACATGAACAGGGCTGGCCAGGTTTCCTCCTCCAACATCCTATTAGTGAGTGTCTCCCATGGCTTGCCGATAACTGAATCCTAGATGTATGTTACCCAAACCAAATGAATGTAAAAATCTTTTAAAGTAGCAGCAGTTTTTCTGCATGAAGCAACAAAACATGAGTAAGCCTGGGAGAGACATCAAAACCCAGATTGCAAACTGCTGAGCAAGATTCTTCTGTTCTGCAGAGTTTAAACGTCCTCCTGATGTGCCCTTTACAACTTATTTACAGATCAAGTTTTTAAAATAAAAATGAGGTGAGCATTTTAATATCTTGGTGTACCAACAGCTGCTACATCCAAGACCACCTACATGCAGCTATGCTGGATATGCTCTTTACTCCCAGCAGATGGGATTAGGAGGACAGTGTGTGAATCAGCCCTCCATCTGAGGATCCCACTTTCAGTCAGCAGGCATTTGCGCTTTCGGGGTGACCCTGTGGCCTAGAACGTGTCTCTCTAACTACATCTTTACATTAAAAAAAAAAAAAAACTTACGAAAACTTATTAATTCCCTTGCAATTTTTGATGGAATCCCTACTTAATCTGCAATTTTCATTGTGTATTTTCTTTCTTTTTTTTTCTTTTTTTTGGGGGGGGGGTTGTCTTCTGGTGTAATTTATCAGCATTCTTGAGCATTGTCAGTAGTCCTGAGAATTAGCTACCAGGAAGATCTATATACAGTCGTACCTTGGGTCCTGAATGCCTTGCGAGTTGAACGTTTTTGCCCCTGAACGCCGCAAACCAGGAAGTGAGTGTTCCGGTTTGCGAACACTCTTTGGAACCCGAATGTCCCACATGGCTTCCACAGCTTCCGATTGGTTGCAAGTCATGCCTTGGTTTCCGAACGTTTTGGAAGTTGAACACACTTCTGGAATGGATTCCGTTCGAGAACCAAGGTACGACTGTACAGACTTTAGATATACAGAGAATGTATAATGGGCAAATTAGTTGAACCTGTAAGCTGATGTTTATATGTATTACCTGGTGTTAATGTTATTGAACCTTGGAAATGAACCTTGGAAATAGAGCCCTCCCAAACAGTGGCTGGTTGGGTGGTGGACTCTTCTTCTCTGGAGGTATTTAAGTAGATGCTTGGATGTTCATCTGTCAGGGATTCTGCAATTCCATCCTGCACTGAGCAGGGATTTGATGACCTCCCAAGGTACTTTGTAACAGTAGTTCTGTGCATCTTAGGAAGCACCTTAAAATTCTCCTTTGGACCTTTGAAAGCTTGCTTTGAGATGTCTAGCCATGCATAATTGCTAATATGTATATCAATCAATCAATCAATCAATCAATCAATCTTTATTACGGTCCAGATACCAAACAAATCGTTACAAAGCAATGCACAATTCAGACAGCCTACCTCCAGGTTAAACAAGCATTTTGTTCAGACTTAAAGATAGGGATCATTGGTTTTTGCAACCAGCAATAAAAACTTCGCCACTGCTAATGTTCTAGTGTTTGTCTGGTCTTCCAACAGGAACCTGACATAGTGAGCTTCTGATTTTCCTGGGGAAAGTACCAGCAAGGGTAATATCAGTTCAGCCTTGGCTTGCTCATATTTCGCACAGTGCAGCAAAATATGTTTTATAGAATTGATGTCTTGAGCACACAAGCAAAGTCTGTCCTGGTAGGGAACTCCTCTCAACCTGCCATCCAACACTGCAGAAGGAAAGACGTTTAGTCTGGCTTTGGTGAATAACCTTTGATAATTTGGTACTGTCAGGTTTTTAATGTAAGTTGTTAACTTAAAGACATGCCCATATTGTACTCCTACTGCCAGCGAACTACAGACTGCGTGTGATCGAGATCGCAAGTCACTGTGTATATTATCCCATAATCTTTGATATATATATATATTATTACTACATTTGTGTACTTTGCAGGTGATGGAAATCAAAGGACAAATGATTCATGTCCCGGAATCAAACTCCATTTTGTTTTTGGGCTCTCCTTGTGTGGACAAGCTGGATGAGCTCATGGGCCGAGGCCTCCACCTTTCAGACATACCAATTCACGATGCCACCCGCGACGTCATCCTCGTTGGGGAGCAGGCCAAAGCCCAGGACGGCTTGAAGAAACGGATGGACAAGCTAAAGGCAACGCTGGAACAAACGCATCAAGCCCTGGAAGAAGAGAAGAAGAAAACGGTGGATCTCCTTATTTCCATCTTCCCGGAAGAAGTGGCTCAGCAGCTGTGGCAAGGGCAGCAAGTTCAGGCCAGGAAGTTCGACGATGTCACCATGCTCTTTTCTGACATAGTTGGCTTCACGGCGGTCTGCGCCCAGTGCACTCCCATGCAGGTGATCAGCATGCTCAACGAGCTCTACACGCGATTTGACCATCAGTGTGGATTCCTGGATATCTATAAGGTAACACCCTTCAGCTCCCTCTGGCCCTATTAAACTCCTCTAGACAATAGCATAGTAAGGATATTGTTTTCCCAGTAAAATAAAGGTTGGTCTAGATGACTGGTAGTGATCACTGGGCAGTTGGCTTGGGCTGGACGGGACAATTTTGGTATGGTATGAACTAGTGGACTAAGCAATTGTATTTCTACTGACGGAATTGTTACTCTCACTGCAGATTGAGGTTGGAATGAGGGGTCAGAGATTGTGGCAACTTTAAACTTAATAGGCTAAACGCTGGGAAGATTCATGGAGCTGTATGACACTTACTTATGAAACCATCAGTTGTGGAGGCATGGAAGAAGGAAATGTTGAGAGAGGCTGTGTTTGGGGTGCTGGTTATATAATACATAGCTGTCAACCGTCCCTTATTTGGTGGGAAAGTCCCTTATCCCAGCGCTGTGTCCCGCTGCTGTCCCTTATTGATGATGTCCCTTATATTTCCCGGGTTTCAAAGGAAGCAGCTCCTCTCCCTCCCTTCCTGCTGGCCAGGGAGGAGGGAGGCTCCAGCTGTGTTGCTTGGCTGCGTTGCTCACCCAATAAGGAGTCTAAGAATGACTGGGGGGTGGAGCTTGCATGCCTTGTGCCGATCAAATCAGCCGCATTGCCTGGGGACTCGCCTTTGCTCAGCGCTTCCCAGCAGAGAGGTGACGGTGGTTTTCCTTGCTGCATCCCCTTTGCCGGGTTGCTGCGCTGTGGGAACCACCACTTGAGGCTTCGTTTGCCTGCTGGCTGGGCTTTCTGCCTTTGGCTTGGAGGGGCTCAGAAGTTGAACATACCTGTGCTTGGAAAATCCCTTATTTTGGCTGCTGATCCCTTATTTTTGAGGCTGCTGGTCCCTTATTTTCAAATCTGTAAGTTGACAGCTATGATATAATGTGAGGTGGAAGTGTCCAAGTCCATTGTTTTTCAGTGGCAGGAGCCCTCATGGGAGTTGATGAGAGACAGTTTTTCTTAAGGCAGTCCTCTTTGGAGGAGAAAAGGACTGGAGACTTGTACCATCTTATGTTTATTTAATACATATGTTGAGCCCGTAGTAGTGGGGTACTTAACAATCGTGTAACTACATCTGTTCAGCCATCTCAAAATCCAGCCAGCTTTCAGTACAGAAAAAAATAGCTTGTCTCATCCCTCAAAAAAAATAAGATCCAAGTCATAGCAGGCAAATGTTTTTCACCCCACCCCCAAACTTTCCAGGTGATTGTTATTTCTAAGTACCTGACAGCTTGATGCAAAGAATTTCTCGCTGTAGATAATTATCCATCAATCAGCTTCCTTTGTCCGTAGTTCCAGCATGCTTAAGAGGCAAGGAAATTCCTTCAAGGTTTGCATGATAGGAGGAAAAAAATGATTGTAAACCAATTGAGGATGAGCCTTGCCATATTTTAAGATATTATAATTTAAAATATTTGGATGTTGCCTTCTAAGTACCAAGTCCAACATAAACAAGTACGGAGGGATTTGAGGAGGCTGTTTAAAGGAGGTAAACCTTTTTTTTCTGGCTCCAAAGGGCCACACTTTGAACACTACATAAAAATAAATAAATCACAAGCTATCCGCTCCCTTCATCCCCTAACCGCACTGAAGCTTAATTGCATTCTGTTTACATCCTTGCCGTATGGTGTTTTTTATTTCCCACCGCTGTAGTTGAGCCTCCCTAATCCATATTAATGCGGGGAGTTTCTTGAACAGAAAACCAAGGTTTTATCGTTCTAGTGACTGCGAACAGCGAAGGCCACTGGCATTTCTCTCTCTGCTATGGATGGCCACATTTATCAGCGGCTGCCCGACTGGGCCCCAAATCACTGTAAATAATCCATTTGCTGCTATCCATCACTCTCTGCAGCCTCACCTTGAAAACTTGTGCTGTCCTTCAGGTTTTGGTGTCTTCTGCTTTGCAATGTGCTTTGTTTAAGGCACTGTGCAAGGTAATGCTTAAATCTAGCAGGCTTGTCTTAAGCTTGTGTTAGGATCACTCAGGGCTCTGGTTCCAGCAAAGCATCAATCTCATGAGTTCTCATAGGCAGTTTCTGGTGCCAGTTATGTGAACGAATGAAAGGTCTGTGAGCTTGAAATTGCTGCATTTCACTTCAAAACCGGGGGGGGGGGGAGGGATGGCATAGAAACAGACATTTGCTTGATACACCACCTCTTTGATCCTTTTCACAGCTTGGGTTCACTTGTGGGATCAACTCTTTGGTCTCTGATGAAGAGATTGCAGTAAAGTTTCTTCCAGAAGGGCCAATGGTTGAAGGCAGAAAGTGGATCGGATCCAAGAAAAGCATGTAGAGAATTAGGTGGGGTTGCATTTCTCAAAAATTAGCAGCTCTGCACTGCCTGACAAGCCACTTCTGAAACAGAGGGAATTTTCAAAAACGGTCATTGATGTGGCCCAGAGGGCTCTGCTATTTCATTCCCAGTCATGAACTGGGGTGCCAGCTGCTACTACTGTGATGAATGCTGGGGTGTGGTAGGACCTGTTATTCTTACTATATCACTAGATGATAATTTTATCATTTCTGTCTTGCATGCCGTTTTTAAATTAGCTTTTACTTGCTTTTACCGCCTTTTGTTGTTGTTGTTTAGTCATTTAGCCGTGTCCGACTCTTCGTGACCCCATGGACCAGAGCACGCCAGGCCCTTCTGTCTTCCACTGCCTCCTGCAGTTTGGTCAGACTCATGCTGGTAGCTTCGAGAACACTATCCAACCATCTCGTCCTCTGACATCCCCTTCTCCTTGTGCCCTCCATATTTCCCAACATCAGGGTCTTTTCCAGGGAGTCTTCTCTTCTCATGAGGTGGCCAAAGTATTGGAGCCTCAGCTTCAGGATCTGTCCTTCCAGTGAGCACTCAGGGCTGATTTCCTTCAGAATGGAGAGGTTTGATCTTCTTGCAGTCCATGGGACTCTCAAGAGTCTCCTCCAGCACCACAATTCAAAAGCATCAACCCAAAGCATTTTTGGTTTTTTGCTGTTATATGCGTGTTACCCCGCCCCGCCATGCCCCCTTAATATAAACTTCTTTGTATATATTTGGTTGGAGAAGTGGGTGACAAAATCTAGAGAAGTAGATGAATTTGACTTAGTGAATTGTTTCAGGACGTGCAGCTTAGGGTGAACCAAATCAATTTTCCTTCCCATTGCCGCCTAGGTACTAGAAACAGGGTAGGGGCACGGGTGGCGCTGTGGTCTAAACTACTGAGCCTCTTGGGCTTGCCGATCGGAAGGTTGGCGGTTCAAATCCCCGCAAAGGGGTGAGCTCCTGTTGCTCTGTCCCAGCTCCTGCCAACCTAGCAGTTTGAAAGCACGCCAGTGCAAGTAGATAAATAGGTACCGCTGTGGTGGGAAGGTAAAGGACGTTTCTGTGCACTCTGGCACTCATCATGGTCCTCCGTGCACCAGTGGTGATTGAGTCATGCTGGCCACATGACCTGGAAAACTGTCTATGGACCAACACCGGCTCCATCGGCCTGAAAGTGAGATGAGCAACGCTACCTCCTAGTTGCCTTTGACTGGACTTAACCGTTCAGGGGTCCTTTACCTTTTTTACCTTACTGGAAACATGGGATGGTTCTCTTTCTCTCTCTCCCTCTCTCCCTCTCTCTCTCTCTCTCTCTCTCTCTCTCTCTGAATCAGGGACACTTTACCCCAGATTCCCTATTTTTATGTCACAGGTATAATGAAATGAATTATGAATGCTGACTATCCATTAGAATCCCCAGAGGTTGGGTCCAATGCTGTACCAAGGGGATTCCATTGGCACAATGGTACTCCTGGTTTTTTCTCTCTCTCCACCCCTTGCCCTCATCTGCTCTTGAGGATCCCCCAACCCTCTGGAGCTAATTTTGAAGTTGAATGGGGGCGGGCTGGAGGGGATAGGAGATGAATAGTAATTTGTGTTGCATGCATGGAGCTCCCTTGCACCAGTGTAGCTGCAGGGCTATAAACGCCCCCATGTAAAGTCACATTTTTTATTTTTTCATAAAACAGGATCATCATCTTGCATAAGTAGCTTAAAACACCTGAAACAACCCTACAAACCACCAGACGTATAGTTGCATAGATGAGTGTTATGTACAGCTTTTTGAATGTGCTGAAGCAGAGCAGGTTTCGTATATTTATTTTATTTATTGATTGAAATATTTGTAACCTGGCTTATATCAGATTGATCTCAGGATTGGGGGGGGCATCAGAACTCATTTAGAGCAGTTATTGCATTGAAAAAGCAAATCAAACATTGCGTCAAGAAAATGTGTGGCATTGAAAATAATGATTAAAAGAGATTGGCGCAAGCGTGAAACAAAGGTTAAATCAGACATCTTCAGATTCCGGTTTGTAGGTCTTAAAGCAATTGCTGGCATGGAGGTGGCTCGCCTTTTTGTTTCCTGCTGCTAAATTACACATTAAACGACATCTAAAAATATACTTCCCTGATGTTATTCTCCTATGTAAGTAATTGGTGTAGTTGCTATAGAGATATTAGATTATCACAAAGGAGATGGCTTACGTGATAGCAAAGGGGAGGAGAGATCATGTATGAGCCATAATCTACGCTCTTCTCTCTCTCTTTTTACAAAAATGCATGTAGGCAAGCAGAACATTACGTGTGCAATGCAGTCCTGTACAGGTCTACTCAGGATACAGCCATGTTGAGTGCAGTGGAACTTGCTATGTAAATGATCATAGAATTGCTGCTTAATTCACTGTTGCTAGAAGCAACTTGAAATGGAGAGCTTCAGTTTTCACAGAACATTTTGAATTACTGTGTTAACTTGCCCCAGAGTTGAGCAGAAGCTCCTCTTAACTTTTTTCTTCTTCACGTTTTCTGCCAAAGAAAGGATTCCCTTTAGTCATTCCTTCTCAGCATCCCTTACGGAACTGTTTGCTTATTCATTTACCACTGTGTCCTCAGTGAGGTCATCGCATAGCTAAAGCTGATTGAGAGGAATACTGTCCCATTCACTACATGAAACCTGATTTGATCGTCCATATGGTTAAGCCATGTTGCTGCAAAGATTAAGCCAGGGACACAGGTGGCACTGTGGGTTAAACCACAGATCCTAGGACTTGCTGATCAGAAGGTCGGCTATTCGAATCCCCGTGACGGGGTAAGCTGCTGTTACTCGGTCCCTGCTCCTGCCAACCTAGCAGTTTGAAAGCACATCAAGTGCAAGTAGATAAATAGGTACCACTCCAGTGGGAAGGTAAACAGCATTTCCGTGCGCTGCTCTGGTTTGTCAGAAGTGGCTTAGTCATGCTGGCCACATGACCCAGAAGCTGTACGCCGGCTCCCTCGGCCAATAAAGCGAGATGAGCGCCGCAACCCTAGAGTCAGCCACGACTGGGGCCCCTTTACCTTTTTATGGTTAAGCCAAGAAGGCAGAGGAAGCAGCAACAAGGTTTAGATGGGCAGGAATAGAGCAGAAAAGGGCTGGCACAAGTAATGATGCTTTTGAGGGAGAGTTGATGCTACCTCCCTGTGCAGCAGCTGTGGTCATGCTGAGGCTCTCAAGAGCATTACATACAACTGTGTTTTGCTCTGATGAAGGACCCAGGGGAACCTAGGGTCTTCCCATGCCATGGCGGGGTAAGAGAGTGCTTGCTCTGCTTCCACTTTGCCGCAGTGGTAGAAAATACCCTTTCAACTTCAACAGCAGGAAACTGTCAATCTTGTAAAGTTTAACAGCAGTATTTGCTCATTTGCAAAGCGTCAGTGGCACAGGCACTCCCTGGGGCTGCCCCTCTCAATATGCGCCACTTTGAAGAAGGACCCTCCCAGGGTGTGGCTGACCCACTGCCAGAGAGCCCTGTAGGAGTGCCGTGAATGGCTTTGCTGCAGTAGCAAGGTGGCGGCAGCTCTCCTAGACCTCAATAGTGGCCACACTTTCATTTGTCCTGTGCCTAGAAAGTACAGGTCTGAGAGGTTTTCTGCTTGACACCCAAGCGGTTTCTCCCTTGCCACGTTCCTTTCCCAGGGAAAACCCACACTTCAGCTCTGAATGAATTGAGTTTATTACGGTCATAGACCAGAGAAACATAAAACAACAATAGTTTACAAAGGGAATAATGGTGTCAATTTAAAAAATTGTAAAATTATACATAAAAAGCAACACATATGCACACACACACACACACACACACATATATATACACATTTATGCACTGCAATATATGTATAGGCTTAAAAGATAAGGGGGCTTGTCCAGGGGTCAAGTCTTTTACTTTTTTACAGCTAATGCCCTCCGCTTGATCGCAGCCGCAGAAAATTTGGCCACTTTCAGTGTTACTTCTGGGTTTTTATCTCCTAATAGAATTTTCAGCCGCTGAAGTTCAGATCGACCTGGAAATTTCTGAACGATGGGGGAGATAAACAGTGACCTAATATCCCCGTAAAGGCCGCAGTGTAGCAACACATGTGAAGCCGTTTCCACCTCTTTCAGACCACATGGGCAAACTCGTTCAACATAGGGTTTGCCCTCGTATCTGCCCTTTAGTAAGGCAGATGGCAGTACATCAAATCTGGTAAGGGTAAACGCCCGCCTGTATTTTGCGATTTGTAGATCCAGCAAATATGGTGTTAGATTAAACCCTTTTCCATAATCTTGGATAGCTGGATATTTATCTATCTTGCTCATATGATCCTGAAGCTCTACATCTCCTATTCGCTGGCTCACCCTTGCCACCCTTGCCACGTTCCTTTCCCAGGGAAAACCCACACTTCAGCTCTAAATCGGAGCCAATGTTGATCTGGAGAAAATTCAAATTGCTATTTGCTCCAATTAAGCTCTAAAGAGCAGTTTTCCCTAGGAGAAAGCAGGAAGTGTGGATAAGCCCTCAGACAAATATCTCTATTCCTGGCTAGTTTGAGCATCTTCTTCATAACCCAATGGCGTGGGTCAGTACAGAAGCAGACAAAGCCTAGGAAACAATTACCTGAGCTGGCTTATAAAAGATGAATATTTGCACAATCTTAGGTGGGTTATATCCCACCAAAATTACAAATTTTGTACTTGGAAATTAAAAGGCCTAGGTTTCAGCTAGAGCAGGGGTCAGCAAACTTTTTCAGCAGGGGGCCGGTCCACTGTCCTTCAGAGCTTGTGGGGGGCTTGACTATATTTTGAAGGGGGGGAAAATGAACAAATTCCTATTCCTCACAAATAACCCAGAGATGCATTTTAAATAAAAGTACACATTCTGCTCATGTAAAAACACCAGGCAGGCCCCACAAATAACCCAGAGATGCATTTTAAATAAAAGGACACATTCTACTCATGTAAAAACATGCTGATTCCCGGACCATCCATGGACTGGATTTAGAAGGTGATTGGGCCGGATCCGGTCCCCAGGCCTTAGTTTGCCTACCCATGAGCTAGAGAGTCCAAACCCCTGCTCAGCAATGACATTCACTGATTGACTTTGAGCAAACCACCCTTTCTTTCAGGTTATCTTTCCCCACGCAGTCTTTTCTGAGAATACAGTAATATGATCCTGTGTATACCACTCTAAACCGCTCAGTGAATGGGCACGATATAAATCTGATAACCAAATCTGATTAAATAAATAGGCTTGACAACTTAAGTTGTTTTACTTTATATTCATCAAGGCTTATGTGCTTTCGCGAGCCCTTTGATCGGCAGAAATGCCACCAAAGCAGCCGGCATGTTGCTGCAAAGATTAAAAACGGGATTCACCTAGAAGCTTTACTAAGAAAAGAGGCAGCTCCGAATTTTGCAATGTAGTTGGTTCTCTGGCCAAGCAATGTGCATAAAAATGCAAATGTTGGTGTAAATAACATACAAAATATGCTAGGGGAAGGTTGTTTTCAAAGGCATGTATTTAACGGGAAATTACATACAAAATTGTGTGCTGTATACTAGGAGAATTGGTCACCAAAAAAAGGCCAATGAATTTCCAAAAGGACATTTATCATAAACTGATTCAGAAATGTGTAGAACTGAATTTACTGTTGGAAAATTGAGAATCTGAAAATGACAGATTCACCTGGGGGAAGGCTCGCAGCCTCCTTGGTTTTAAAAGGAGTTTATGTATGATGAACCCTACTGGTGCAGCAATAAAACTGCTAGTATGTTTGCAAAGCTAAGCAGGGGCTGGTGTGGTTTCAGATTGGATGAGGCCCCACATGTTGAGATTCCTGCATTGCAGGGGGTTGGATTAGATGACTCCAGGGTCCCTTCCAACTCTATGATTTTCTGATGATTCTCTCTCTGACGACAGGGTGATCCATACTCCATTTATGACTGACAAAACTGTGGCTTACACAGCCTCATCATATGCACTGAACTAAATCCCTCTGATTTCAGTTGAACCTACTGAGCCTAGCAGCTCAATCTTATGCATGCCTACTCAGAAGCAAGTCCAATCAAATCCAAAGGCGCTTGCTGCTATGCAAGCCCTCGTTCAGAAGAGTTTTATTGAGCTCCGTAGGACTTACTTCCGAGTAGAAAAAAAAATGCTTAAGATAAAATCGTGATTCCTGTGCACTTTTGAAAAATTGCTCCCATGTGCTTTGTTTTTTATATAGTTGAGGTTTTAGACTGCCAGTTGCTGTAATGTCTTGTGTTTGGTTTGTTTGTTTTTTTTACTTGGAGGGGGGAAAAATGACAAAATGTCATTTAATATCAGGTAGAGAGAGTACATGTCGAGAATTGATTGCTTCTTTCCATTCCCTTGAAAATAGCTGTCTATGGCTCAACACATTGTTCTCGTCAGAGTTTCCCTTTATCCTGGGTTCTCGAGGCTTCCTGCCCTGACTGCTAAGCAGAGGTGTTAGAACCAGTGCTTTCCTGGGCTTGCCAGTGTGAAAGATCATTAAGAGAGAGAGAGAAAGGGAGGGAGTGTTTAAATGCCTGTAGGGCTCACGAAAGCAATTGCTTCATAATTAGACTCTTGGGGAAGGAACTGGGATTTGCAGAGGGGAGGCAGCCCTCAGAAGAGCACACTTTTAAGCAGATGGATGGGTTGCCATTTGGAATCTCTTCCCGTTCGCTTGGGAATCGTTTCCCACCAACCAGTGGACTGTGTGTTGCTCACGTAGGCTGGTTTTCAAAAGCCTGGCTCCCTTGTGGTTGCAGCATTGCCACGCCGCTGGAAGAAGGAGCGTCAGGTTTGTACGGAGAAAGAAACTGCAGGAAAACGAAGGTCTGCAGAAGATTTAAGGTTTGAATCAGCAGCCAAATCCTGCTGCAACACAGAAGTAAAAGTGATGGAGGTTTCTCTTTGTATGGTTGAATATGAGTATTAATCTACTTTCCTAGGCCTGAGTATTATTAGAAGCATAAGCTGAGTATGGCAAAGAATATAATTAGAGCTCCCTGAGCATGAGAATATGAGGCATAATTGAGTGTGAATAAAGGAGAATGTATGTAAACCATTATAAACTTTCAAAGAGTTGAATAGATGCGATTAGCCACTGGTGTGCATGCTATGACGACTCTTGCAAGTAGTGGCCACGATTGGATTTTCTTGGCATGTAGAAAAACATGTGGATGTGGCTTATACATTTACTGACATACTTATAAAGGTTGCAATTCTGCACCCGTTTTCCTGGAAGTAGGCCCTATAGAACCCAGTAGGACTAGCTTCTGAGGAGACGTGCTTAGGGAGTAGGAAGCCTAGGCTGCCACTTGCAGTGCCTGTGGTGAAAAGTGTGGAGTGCTTTCTGGTTTCACTGCGGCTGATCCAGGAAAGCACAGCGGAGGGACTAGAGGATCAGGGCCCCCAAGGGATCCAGGAGGCTTTGGAGACAGTGGATACCAAATCCTCTGGCACTCTGAAACACCCTGGTCTGATGCGTTCTCCTGGCTGTTGTCAACTGGAGACCTGCCAGTGGCAGCTGATTTGGGCTGATTTCTGCTGGCTGCCGCCAACTAGAGAACTAACCAGTGATAACTTCTTGCCCACTTGGGCAAAGCTCAGGGCTTCTGCTGCGGTAAGGCTCAGAGCTTCCACCCTGGCCTTCAACTTGCAGCACACTCTTAACCCCTTCCCAGCCTAATAACAGATTTGGATATTCCACAAAAGAGGAAGGGTATCTTTTTATATGCGACGGCGGCAGCAAGAGTTTTGATCGCAGCAAAATGGAAGAGTAATGAAATCCCCTCTATACAAGACTGGATCCAAAAGCTGACAGAATATGCCGAATTAGATGGTCTATCAGAAAAAAATAAAGAATAAATCGAAACAGGAATTTGTTTCAAATTGGGAGGTTTTCAAAGAATATCTGAAAAATAAATATAGTAGTTTAAATTCTGTTGCAGCATTTGAGGAACTTCAGTAATAATTGCAAGGTAGATATAAGAAATTAGATTTATTAAGAATAAGTTTAATTATGATAAAAGTGTGTATTGTGTGTAATATGAAATTGAAATATGGAATAGACGGGAGGTTGGGTCTTTAGTGTTAAGACCAATATATGTTTTATTGTTTGCTAAGAAAACAAAAGCAAAAAAAACCCTTCCCAGCCATCAGCATCACGGGTTTGGGAAGGGGAAGGGCACTGCCCTCTTCCCTGTCTGCAGGATTTGTAATTTGCCTTTTGAGAAGTGCCTCAATGCTGATTGCACAACAAATGGGAACAAAGAACACGGTAAGCAGTGTATCAAATTAAAAAGACCCCCCCCCCAAAAAAAATGACAAAAGATAAAGCAGCGAGTGGAACCACTAAAATGTTCCGAAAGCCCTAAAAGCATTTTCCACATATGGAAATGGAGCTATTGAACTTTGGCTTCCTATCACAAGAGGTTCAAGCTCATGGTCTGTTAAGACGCCAGTATCCCTGGTTTGGCTTCCTGGGTCACATGGTGCATAGCTTTGCCTTGCAAATGGGCAAGAGATCATGCACAAATATCTTTACCAAATCAAGTTGTCAAGTTGTTTTTAAAATCATAGGACTGTCTTGAATGAGATATTTTCAAGGTGCTTCAAATGCGATTCTTTATTTTAAATTTAGCTCTGAGGATCGATGGAGCTTTAGCTTGGCTGTGCTCTTATCTAATCTGTTTTAGGTAATCCCAGACAGACTCTCAATCAGAATTGTATCTTTCTCCTCTTCTCCAGGAATAGCTTTCTTGTATCTAATCAACTCTCAATCTATTCTGAGTTCTTCCTGAAAATTCTTTCTTTTCACCCTTGCTTGTGCAACCAATTTTTTTTTTTAAAAAAAATCTGCCTCTTTATTTCTCCCCTTTTAATCTTCTTCCCTATATTTAATTCATAAAGCATTTTGGGAGAGAAGATAAAAATGGCACATATTAAAAGGAATGTAACAGTTGTCATCCATTTTAAATGAAAGCAGAATACAGAGGAGCACTTAAACGCAAGTCTTAAGCACATTTGCTTGAAGGCAGGTCCCATTTATTTTTGTGGGACTTCCTTCCAATTAAGTATGTTAAAGATTACATCCTTTTAGTGCCAAACTAGGCAGCATGCAGGAGATGTGTGAAAGTCTCCTGATAGCTTCTTCTTTTTTAAAAGGAAGAACAGCAACTTAGGCTGTGAACAAGCGGAAGACGATCAAGGATAGAGCTTGCTACACTGGGAGCTGTTGAGGAATTGCAGGCAGAACAGAGTGCTAGGGCCACTGGTCTGATGCAGCAAGCTCAGGTTCATATTCCCCCTGCCGAGAAGAAGAGTTTGGATTTGATATCCCGCTTTATCACTACCCGAAGGAGTCTCAAAGCGGCTAACATTCTCCTTTCCCTTCCTCCCCCACAACAAACACTCTGTGAGGTGAGTGGGGCTGAGAGACTTCAGAGAAGTGTGACTAGCCCAAGGTCACCCAGCAGCTGCATGTGGAGGAGCGGGGAAGCGAACTCGGTTCACCAGATTACGAGTCCCCTGCTCTTAACCACTACACCACACTGGCTCTCCTGCTGAGTCAATTTTCATAGCACATCTTCTGAGAACTCATCTCTAGGGCTGGGCGATACCTGGTTTCCAACATCAGGATATTACCAGCTAAACCTTGCAATATACCAGTATATCACAATATCTGAAATGGAACTACATATGTAGAGGTGAATAGTAGGGCTGGGTGATATCTGGTTTTTAGCTTTGTGATATGTACGGTTATATCACAATCTCTGAAATAAGGATGGAGCAGTATACCTGAAGGACTGTCTCCACCCCCATTGTTCAGCTCGGACACTGAGGTCCAGCTCCAAGGGCCTTCTGGCAGTTCTGGCAGGGAGAAGTAAGGTTACAGGGAAGCAGGCACAGGGCCTTCTCGGTAATGGCGCCCACCCTGTGGAATGCCCTCCTCTCAGATGTCAAGGAAATAAACAACTACCTGACTTTTAGAAGACATATGAAGGCAGCCCCTGTTTAGGGAAGTTTTTAATGTTTGATGTTTTATTATGTTTTTAATATTCTGTTGGGAGCTGCCCAGAGTGGCTTCGGAAGCCTAGTCAGATGGGTGGGGTATAAATAAATTGTTGTTGCTGCTGCTGCTGCTGCTGCTGTTGTTGTTAATTAGACATTGGATGGCTTCACGGTTTATCCCACATTGTGATTTTTTTCATAGCAGGCACCACACACACACACATCATGATTCGCAGTATATTCCCAGGTCAAAAACTATGAAACCGTTATCACAATATGAACTGCAAACCGGTTTGGGGCGATATATTAATATATTGCCCAGCCCTATTCATCTCATTTTCAGGACTCACTGGGATAAGTTAATCTCTGGCTAGTGAGGCCTGTTCTTCACTGTGGTTGGAACAGCCATGAAGCAAGCTGATCAGGAGTCTGGGGCCAGGGGCGGGGTGAGCCGGGGCAGGACACTCCATGGGGCCTCCGAGAAGTCTGCCTGCCTCCTCCCACTCAGCCGCCCTACAGCTGAGGGGGAGGCAGTGGGTAGACCATTTGGGGCAGCACGGAGCCTGCGGGTGCCCAAGCCACTGTGTCACTCCCAGGAGAGATGCATGACTTGGGCGCACTGCAGGCCCTGTGTTGAGTGCCGCCTGACATTTTGTCACCCCCCTCAGTGGTGACACCCGGGGTGGACCACCCCCACCGCACCCCACTTCCTCCGCCCCTGGGTTGGAGGAAGGTGGATGATATACCCCAGACTAAAAAATAATAATTGCTGCACTAACACAAAGCCAGCACAGGTCCTCATGTTCTGAGTCGCTTTTGCTTTTCTGTCAGTCCCCTGTACTTTGCTTTTAGACAAAATAGATAAAAGGGATACAACAGGAGGAAGGCAGGGAGGGGTTATTTTATTGGCAGTCTCCAGCAAAGGCTAAAGAAATCTCTGAAATCAAGGCAGAGAGCATCCTGCAGTTTGATTGGCAGGCAAGCAGAGGTACAGCAGCACCAAACAGCAGTCCTGTCT
This sequence comes from Podarcis erhardii, assembly GCF_964252035.2. NCBI lineage: Eukaryota > Metazoa > Chordata > Lepidosauria > Squamata > Lacertidae > Podarcis > Podarcis erhardii. The sequence goes on along the minus strand of NC_138508.1, from coordinate 22,755,411 downwards.
ATAAAACTATCAGGCAGCAAGGTTGTCCTAAGATACAAGATCACAACATGTAGAACTTTTTTTTTTTTTTTTTTTGAGGTTCATTCTCTCTCTTCTTTTTCAGTGGAAAACGTGTATGTATTCCTCTATATTCACGTGCTAAATGTTATTGTTGCTATAGGTCTGGTTCACACATCACGTGAAGGCAAACCATTGCTTAGTGTGAGCATGCAGGCTCTGGGGGAAGAATTTTGCTCTTGGTTTACAGCTTGTGTTTAGTCTGGAGGGAACAAAATCACAAGCTCAGGTTCAGACTGCGCGCTAAGCCAAATCATGACTTAGCTCAGTTTGGCACAGCAACTAAACAACCAGGAGGTAGCAAAGAAACCGCAATCTACTCTCATGCTAAGCCAAACCATGGTATGGCTAAGCATAGTTTTGAACCAATGATGTAAGGGAGAAGAAACCCCCTACTCGGTCTGTTCTGTATGCCACGGAAAGGAATGTGCAGGAGGGAAAAGGAAGATCTGTCAGATTTCACATTAACTTTGTTGTTGACATCCATCTGTTTCGCCTTAAAATTAATGTGGCAGTTGTCATGGATGCTATGGTAACATCTTGGCTTGACTATATTGCTGCAATGTGCTTTGTAGTGACAGTCTAGAAGACTAACATACAGTTGGCCCAGAATTCAGCAGCATGTCTTCTGTCAAGCACTATCTAGCTGCCAGGAACATGTGAAACTGGTCTTTTGTGAGTTTCACTGGCTTCCAGATTGTTTTTTTGGCTAAATGCAGGGTCCTGCTCTTGACTTTCTTTTTTAAAAAATCAAAGGTTTATTGGCATAAACACATACAAGATACAATAAAAATAATGGATATGGTGAATAAAAATAAATGTGAAAATAGAAAAATAAAATACAGATAGATGAGGGGTAAAAAATGTATATTACCTGGGTTTGAGATATGGCTTACTAGGGAATGCCTAAGAACAATTGATTGTAGCCAACTAAGTCTTACTCTGAGTAGACCCATTGAAATTAATGGCCTAAATTAGCTGCATCCATCAGTTCCAATGCGTCTACCATGAGCAGAAGTAATATTGGATGCAACGCACAAAAGTGTTGCTTCAAAGGGCTTGTGGAGAAAGGGAAATGGCAACTCTGGGATACTGTATATTGAGTTTCACACCAATTCTGCACATTCAGGCCCTGCCTAGAAAAGCTGGCTAAAAGTTGGGCTCTTTTACAGCTTGCAAATGACATAGCACAGGGGTGGACAATTTCTCTCAGCATTAACTGGAGGGGAGGGAGGACTATTGAGGTGTGGGATTTGCATTGCTTCTTGAATATTTTTATTTGGGAGAGCAGAGCACTCTCAGTTGCAGCAATAAACACTGATCTATAAATGCAAACTTCATTTCCGTGTCTGTGTGTGTGTAGAATTACACATAATATATGGTTTGTATATAATCATCATCATCATCATCATACCCCACCCTTCCCGGCCGGAGCCGGGCTCAGAGTGGCTAACATAATACAATAATACATACATACATTCATGCATGCATACACACACACATACATAAGCTGAAATGCAGCGAGTGAATTTATTTTAGCAGATATTCATGAAACTATAGAACTTGTTGATCAGCTCAGAGTGAACTAGAACAAATGCTTTCTCTCCACTCCCACTGCCCGAACCATTTTAATCAAAGGTTATTGAAGTGGAATAAAAAAAGATGTGCACTTGTCAAGAATTTTGCCACAGTAAGTAGGTTTGGCTAATTCATTGAGTTGATTCTGCTAACATCCCCACAAAGACACCAAAGACTCTCATAAGGGTACTTAAGTGATTGTGTTATAAAAGAGAGGAGCTCCCATTATGTTAAAAAATGGCCTTTCAGAAGCTGTGTTCGGGAGCGATGGGTTCATGGGTTCCTCTTCTTCTCCTCCTTTGGTGATCATTTGTAGCCAAGTGAGATTGTCTTCCATGGGTTGTAAGTCAGCACTAGGCAAGAAGTGTAGATAGCAACAACCATCTTGGAAACAAACTGGGGTTGATGGGTGGGAGGACTCAATACATGCACTTGTGAATAACCAATCAACCACAGGCTGTGTTTGCAACTGAAATAACTGTTAGTGGTGCAGCTCTCATGTTCACTCCGTTAAGAACATAAGAAGAGCCCGCTGGATCAGGCCAATGGCCCATCTAGTCCAGCATCCTGTTCTCACAGCAGCCTGTGGGGAACCCCCAAGTGGGTGTCAGCATCGCCCTTGAGCCAGTGCCACGGACCTGACTCATCCACTTCATCCCCGACTGGGCTAGGCGAGCTGGGTAGCACTTCCAGGGACCACCTTCTGCACAGGAACAGGTCAAAGTGCTGTGGACTCACAGCTTAGAGTTGTGTGTATCTGAAGAAGTGTGCATGCACACGAAAGCTCATACCTAGAACTAACTCAGTTGGTCTTTAAGGTGCTACTGGAAGGAATTTTTTTATTTTGTTTTGACCATGGCAGACCAACACGGCTACCTATCTGTAGCTTAGAGTTGTGAGCACCAAATTCAATTGCACAAGAACACAGTCGTCGCACAGCAGAGTATAGCAGAGCATAAACGACTCGGAGAGCAGCTCTGTAGAATATCTTCTTTATTCTATCTACAACTATAATACACAACTATATACAGAGCTAAATGAGGTCTAAACGAAAATGCTGAACTTCACTGGGTGTCTGCAGCTGCTCTTAGCAGCAACCTTATCTATATAGAGATCACACACAGTCTCTCACTAACACTCAGTCTCTCTCTCTCCTTTTGATGTGAGGCTGGAGCGGAATAAGTAGAGAGCAGAAACCGCCCCCTCCTCTCTGGAGAATCAGCAGAGAACATCAGCAGATTCTTGGATATGGGAGGGGTGAAATCTCCTCAGTGGGGACCCAAGCACAAGAGCTCTTTGCCCATAGAAGCAGAACATAACAGCCTCTATTTAGTAGTTTTGCAAATATCCCATTGCCTTCCAAAACATCTGGTGTGAGCCAGAGTAGAGGTTGAATGGTTTTTACCGTAGGCATGTCAGGAGGGAAATGGAGGTCAGTGGGGGGGGGGAAGGGCAGGTGAAAGAGGTTGTCTTTAATGTGGTTTGCAAGCCCTGTGGTTTGTCATCCTCCCCAGAAGCTACCTACAAGGAGATGTCACATGATGGAACAAATGCCACCCAAGGTGTATGCAGTAGTAAAGGTAAAGGGACCCCTGACCGTTAGGTCCAGACGCGGATGACTCTGGGGTTGTGGTGCTCATCTCGCTTTATTGGCCAAGGGAGCCGGCGTACAGCTTCTGGGTCATGTGGCCAGCATGACTAAGCCGCTTCTGGCGAACCAGAGCAGCGCACGGAAACGCCGTTTACCTTTCCCGCCAGAGCGGTACCTATTTATTTACTTGCACTTTGACGTGCTTTCGAACTGCTAGGTTGGCAGAAGCTGAGATCGAACAATGGGAGCTCACCCTGTTACAGGGATTTGGACTGGCGACCTTCTGATCGGCAAGCCCAAGGCTCTGTGGTTTAGACCACAGCGCCACTAGAGCTCTAAGTGTCAGCAAACCTTCTTCAGCACTGTGAACAGCTCCCTGGTATCAAATCAGCTTCGCCTTTCCCACTTTTCTTTAGCTTTCTAGTCCCTATAGCTGTAACTCTTGCATATGTGTACAGCAATTGTCTGGGTGTGCATTGAGCTTAGAAGAACCCATTTGGCAACTGAATCATCTTCAGTTACAGCCGGGAATTATTCAGCTCAACTCAGCCTAGCCTTCCCTACCTTGGACTGCAGACTCACCTGAAGTCCCTTAAGCTTCCTCACTTTCTTTGCTTCCACCATTCCAGGTCCTCTGACAGGCACAGCTGGTATTAAGGGGCAGCCTGGTTAGGCATCACACCACACACTAGGGAGATTGTTTTGGTTGATCCTAAAAGTGAGATTGCCCTACTATGGATTTTTGCATTTCCTTCCCTAAGGAGCCAGCTATGCTTTTTGGTTACATTACTTTGTAAAGCAGCATATACAATGATGGTGCAATAATTAAAATAATTCAAGATGAACTGGAAAGTTGACAAATGCAAAATGCAGCATTTCTTAAATTTGCAACCTGGAGTCAAACGTCCATGCTGTTCTAGTATCAGCCTCAAATCTTTGTCCTGTAATCGGAAGAAGCTTAGATACTGAATTGCGAAGTGGGCAGTGTGTGTCCATTCTACCCCTCCTCCAGTAAAATGCATTTTCCCCTCATTTACATTGTTGAATTTTATAGCATCGGTGGGATTTAAGCTTGGATTAAGAGAGAGACGCTGCAAGCCTGTTCATTTTGTGGTGGGGTGGGGGTGGAGAGTAGTGTCGAGTCCTCAGCTGCAACAGTTATAATCCAAATTGTCTATTAAGCTTTTACAGGGATCCTGCTGCGAGAAGCCAGGCCGAAATAGCAGCATATTCCCTCTGCAGCTGCTCTTTTCAGTGCACCGGGCTTGTCTGATTTTTTGCTGCGAGAGGCATGCATCAGACAAGCCGTAAGTGTGACCCCCTGTGATTACATTTTGAGGCTTATTTCAAGCCAGTATTTTAAAGCAAAAGAGGAGGGGAGGGGAGCGGAGGAGAGAGTCCAGAGAGCAACAATTGGAAATGCTGCTATTTGACACAAGACATCTCTTCCACAAGTGGAAGGATCATAGCTGAGTGGTGGAGCATTTGCTGTTCATGATGCACAAGGTCCCTGGTTCAGTCACCAACTTTTCCAGGATGGTTGCAAGAGACTCCTGTCTGAAACCCTGGAGAGCGGCTGCCAATCAGTGTGGACAGTATTAAGCTAGATAGCCAGTTGGTATGGCTTGTTATAAGATATTTTCCGATCTGCCACCTCTAATATAACACTAGCTCATGCCTGAGGTTTCTGTTTTTATCTTTCTTTTATGCATCAACATTAAAAACACACACGATATACAGTGGTACCTTGGGTTAAGAACTTAATTCATTCTGGAGGTCCATTCTTAACCTGAAACTGTTCTTAACCAGAAACACCACTTTAGCTAGTGGGGCCTCCCACTGCCGTCGTGCCGCTGTTGCGCGATTTCTGTTCTCATCCTGAAGCAAAGTTCTTAACCCGAGGTACTATTTCTGGGTTAGCGGAGTCTGTAACCTGAAGCGTCTGTAACCTGAAGCGTCTGTAACCCGAGGTACCACTGTATCCTTCATTCTGAAACAAATTCCCTTATTTATTTTCTTGGGCACCAAATAGATATGTGGTCAAAAAGTGATGGTGCTTTAAAATTCATTGGGGTTCAACTACCCAGTTCGCAGTCTCTGCTAAGTTGTGCCGTCAGTGGGACAGAGACTTAGGACTAGGGTTGCCATATGTCCAGGAAAACCTGGACATGTCCTCTTTTGCGGAGCCAACATGCCCACCCAGGCAGATTTTAAAGGAAGTCTGGTTTTTTTGGGGGGAGGGGGTTATTTGGAGGGGCTTGGGGTGGGCTTGGGCTGCTCTGCACACCATAGCTGCTTCCAGTCCGAGCTGGGCAAACAGTCATGTGGGCTTGGCAGCTGTGGTCCCACATGCCCGCACACCTCTTTCCTTGTCTCAGGCTGACAGTGGCTCAGGCTGTCCTCTTTTTTTCCTCTTCAAAATATGGCAACCCTGCTATGGCAACTATGTGAAAGTCTCATGACAACCCCCAGTTCTAAAGCAACATCCTCTGTTCCTGCCTACAAACGTCGACTCCTCATTGTTTTCCTCTAAGACTGTTACCTGAGCATCGGCTTCACTGAACTCAGTGGGACAAAACTTGCAGATCAGGCTGTAAAACCCATCAAGCATTTGCTTGACAAAGGTGGTTCTTCTGCCAGCTGTCACGTATGCTTTGCTTTTTTCTGAGAACAAGCAGGATGATCTTTCAAATGTTATTGTTAGCATTTCACAAAACATTTCCTCTGTTCGTCTGCAGTTTTAAACCCTTCCAGAAAACCCGTCCCTTGTGCATCACAAGGATTTGCACTGGTGATGGTATCGGGGCACTTATAAGCAAACCTGCTTTCAGTAATGTTTGTGCCTGCAGAAGTTTTGCAACGGACACCCTGTTTCATCTCCAGTCAGCGTGTGTCTCGTGGATTCCCGCTGGCATCCTGAAATTTGGTGTACATCAAAAGTTCTAGTGATGTTGTTGTTCTGTCCCACTGCTGTGCAAGAGTTCCCTCTCAAGACAGCAATAATATGTTGGCTATTTGCAGTATGGTAGCGCTGCAGAGAGCTTGCTGGGGAGACCATGCATTAAAAAGAAAGGGACTCAAAAATAACTTAAACAAGGTTTTAATTACAAAAAAAACAAAAACTCCTTATACACTAAATACATTAACAACAAACCAGACCCAACCACCAACCCAACCCCCAGGGTAATGGGAGAGCTAGGTGCTGCTCCTTATATACTACATGCAAATGCTGACACACCTTAATCAATGCAACTCAGCAGCACCTGCTATGTTTCACAGCTGTAAAGCTGGGTCTCGTTATCTTGCTCTGGCCCTTGCTCTGGCCCCTTAAAGACATACACATTAGGTGGAACAATGATGAACCTTTACATTTAAAGAAACCATTCAACATTTCCCCTGCGGTTCATCATTGTGGAACAAAAACAAAGCATACTTTGTATATGTTTTTCATGTGTAACCTTTGGAAGTGCTTTTGTAAAAATGTCCGCAATTTGATTATCACCTGGGACATATTCATTTTTAGTTTTTGTAGAAATTAACACGTCATCTACATACACACATATCTTTGTTACAGAGTTTGCCCTTTCCTTTATAAACACACAATTGTTTGCCTTTCCTTGTGAAAAACCAATATTCAGCAATTCTTTTGCTAAAGTTTGGTGCCAATTCCTTCCACTTTGGTGCAGACCATAAAGGGATTTATTTAATTTGCATACCAAACCTTCAGCAGCATCTATGCCTTCAGGAACACGCATAAAAATTTGTTCTTTTAAATCTGCAAACAAATATGCAGTTTTTATATCTAGGTGATAAACAGAATGTCCACGTTGTGATGCATCTTTTAACAAAAGCTTAACTGTTTCATATTTTACACTTGGCGAATAACACAAATCATAATCTTTGCCTGGAATTTGTTGAAAACCCCTAGCAACTAATCTTGCTTTGTACCTTACAACTTCATTTTTGTCATTCATTTTAACTCTATAAACCCATTTTGAATCAATAAGTCTCATATCTGGGGTTTGTGGTACAAGAGACCAAGTGTTATGCTCTTTTAAAGAAGCTATCTCAGAGTTCATAGCTTTATACCAATTTGCAGCTTGGTGCTTAGGTAAATTCTGAACGTCACTGTAGCTTTTTGGCTCAAAAACCACCTTATTGGCATACACAGTATTAAAATGTTCATCTGCAAATCGTTGTGGTTTCTGCCTCTTTCTATCTGAACGTCTTAGTCCAGAAGGAGAGTCAGACTCCTCAGACTTAATGGGACTAAGTAAATTACTAGTTTCAGGTTGTAAATCATCACTGTCAGATTGAAGAGATGCCTGTAGGCTAAGCTCACGGTCAGAAAACTCAAGAGAATCTAACCTCCCCTTGGGTGCCTGTGACTTTAAATCAAACAAATTATCAGATTCAACAGGCTTTTTGTCTTTTTCCATTAATTCAGAAGCACCATTTCCTGCTGCTGCTGCTGCTTCTTCTTCCTCAGTATTATCTATACCATCAGTATCTTGGAAAACAGCAACTCCATTCCAATTTACAGTTTGTATCATGCTTCTGGTAATATGAAATTTGCCAGTTGCTGGTATGTAAATTCTGTACGCCCCCTGCTGGTAGCCCATCAATTTACCCTGGACACTACGCTCACCCAATTTCTGCTTAGCGGGATAATGCATAATTACATCTGAACCCCAAATGCGTAGGTATTTCAGATTAGGGCGTTTTTTAAACAGCTTCTCATAGGGGGTGACATCTAAACCAGAATGATAACTGCGATTTCTGACATAACAAAACGCATTAAGCGCTTCAGCCCAAAAGTCTTTGGGCAGATTAGCATCGTGCAGATACGTTTTAACCCCTGCCTGCAGGTCACGCTGCACAACTTCAACAAGCCCATTTTGCCAGGGACTTCGGGGGCAAGATAACTCATGAGTAGTCCCCTGCGCTTCCAGGAATTTCTCAAAATCCTCAGAAACAAATTCTCCGCCCCGGTCAGAAAACAGGTTCTTAATTGGTTTGTTAAAGTGCGTTTTTACCCAGTTGCAAAAAACTTTGTACTTCTCAAATGCTTGTGACTTTTCAGCTATTGCATAAGTCCAACAGTATCTACTATACTGGTCTATCAGGGTAAGCCAGTACTTAGAACCTCCTAATGATGGTGGGAGTGGCCCAACTAAATCACAATGTACACGTTCAAATGGCTCAGTTACTTTCCTATCTGAGCACCTACCCTTGCGTGCAACCTTAATCTTATTCTTGCAACAGGATAAACATTGAATAAAGAATTTACATGGCTTTATGTTGAGGCCATTAACAATATTCTTCGTCCTAATTACATCAGCAAAATTCAAGTGTCCCAGAATTCTGTGCGCCTCGTGGAGACACCCGGAATGAGGCCTTGCATTCCTCAACCCCTGGCTTGACTGTGCTGCTCTGCAATTTATAGGCAATTGGGAGTAGGTGCGAAAATATAGTCTATATAAACCATCAGAGTCCCGGGCATACAATAGACGTTTGTTCCCCTCAAAAAACTCACACATTGAATTTAAGAAACGCACACTTATGCCTTGACGAGCAAAACACCTTACTGATAATAAATTGTCCACTGATGGGCAGTATATGCAGTTTGCTATTGTAATGTTTAAAGAGTCAAGTTTAACAGTATCTCTGCCAAGTGACTGCAAGACTTGTGAATTGGCTAAATGTACATTACCAATTTCCTCTTTGAAAGAAATAAACAAGCTTCGATTGTTGCAAACGTGGTGAGAAGCTCCTGAGTCCACAATAAAAGAATTCCACTTGGCACCTTTAATTCTTTTATGATCTGCAGTCCGAGCGTGAAAAGCTCGCGGCTCGTTTCTGTCTTTACGGTGCGATGTTGGCTGCTGAGATGACACCCGTGACTGACGAGCAGAAACAGGCTTGGGAGTACTTTGCTTTCTTTTGGCTCTGCAGTCCTTTGCAAAATGTCCTTGCTTATTGCAGAACCAACAACGCTTTGCAGCTTTAAATGCAGTCGCATCACCACAAGTTTGCATATGGCGTTCCTCATTACTTCTGGAAATAGGAGTGCTTATGGCACAAGCCTCCCTTCTATCCAACTCGCCCATTAATCTTGCCGTTACCCCTTCCACAGTTAATTGTGCTGGTGGGACGGCAGATATCTGGCTAGCTATACCATCAAAGTCCTCATTAAGGGAACAAAGAATGATAAAAACATACTGAATATCAGGTATGTCCATGTCCCTTTGAATTAATTCGCCGCGTATTGCCTCCAGACGTCTCAAGTGTGCTGCCAAATCACCACCAGGCTGCAACTTCGTCTGGTACAGCTGCTTGAAAAATGTCAATGCAGACGCTGACTCTTTTCTAACATGCACTGCTGCAAGACTGTCCCACATTTCTTTGGCAGTTTTCTTATTCCTTATATAGACTACTTGCTGGTCGCTGACTGCCAAATTAATTATCACCCTGGCTTTTGCATCTCCTTTCGACCAAGCATTAGTTACAGGGTCAGGAGGGTCTTCAGTTACATAGGTCCATACTTCCCTAGAGGTCAAAAGCGCCTCCACCCGAAAAGACCATAAACTATAGTTCTCATCTGTTAGCTGTGGGAAGACCAGAGCCTTCTCGGCTTCAGGAACCCGGTCAACCATTCTGGAAATCTTCCAGACCCACAAAAACTACACTAACAGGAGAAGGAGTTTTCAAACCTTTCTCAGAGTCCAAAAATATGCAGTCATCCACTCAGCAGCTGGGCCCATAACCAAAGGTGTTGGCTATTTGCAGTATGGTAGCGCTGCAGAGAGCTTGCTGGGGAGACCATGCATTAAAAAGAAAGGGACTCAAAAATAACTTAAACAAGGTTTTAATTACAAAAAAAACAAAAACTCCTTATACACTAAATACATTAACAACAAACCAGACCCAACCACCAACCCAACCCCCAGGGTAATGGGAGAGCTAGGTGCTGCTCCTTATATACTACATGCAAATGCTGACACACCTTAATCAATGCAACTCGGCAGCACCTGCTATGTTTCACAGCTGTAAAGCTAGGTCTCGTTATCTTGCTCTGGCCCCTTAAAGACATACACATTAGGTGGAACAATGATGAACCTTTACATTTAAAGAAACCATTCAACAATAATATGTTAACAGTGGGAGTGCATTATAGCAAAACTAATAAAGGGGAATGGTGTAAGGATGCTCCACTATATCTACCCACCAATGCAGTGATATTGTGCCAATGATACGTTGCTGAATACACCTGCAGAAAAAGCAGCAATCTGGAGAGCCCTGAGTTAGGCGCTCAATAAATGTAACACTAATATCTCAACAAATGAAACTGATCTGTAGAAAATGTAACTTGAAAAAAGAGACATTGCACATACTTTTGTAAACCAATAAATCTCTAATATAAAATAGATTTTTAAAAATATGAAAAGAAATAGCTAGTCTCCATCTACATGGTTCTTTTCCTCCCTGTTCTCTCTAATCGGCAAGCCCTCAGATGTTAAATGGGGCTGTCAGGTGCGGGTCAGCAATAAATTACACAGAGTAAGTGAAGTGAACTTTTTATTAGAAGAAACAAAATCTGCTCAGGAGTGCTATGCCTAATGAGTGCAGCAACTCTTCTTGGTAGGCCATGCACCTATGAGGCAGTTGAGACTGAAGATCCTTGCTTTGCCACAGCTTCCTCTCCCAGGTCCTTCCCAAGCAATCTGAGACTCTGCCAGGATGACTGTCTTTGCTCCTCCCTCTTCATGCCTCTTCTGGTTCTGCTGGTAGCAGCAGGAGGGGGAGATACTGTCGATTCTTCACCAACCCAACTCATCTTTGTCTCTTGGTTTCCCTCCTCTCCTACTTCCTCTTCTGATTCTGGGCTTCTCTCTGTCACAGAGTCTCCTTGCTCACTAAACCCTGTTGCCTCTTCAGCTTCTGACACCTCCTCCTCCCTCTTCTCTCTTCACCAACTCATCGTCATCTCGCTACCACTTCCCAGGCTTCATCCCTTGCGGGTTCCCCAGTTGGTCCAGCCAGTCCACAACATCAATATGATGTTTGTTCGATCCAGGGTACTCCTCTTTCTTTCTTTCTCTCTCTCTCTCTCTCTCTCTCTCTTTCTTTCTTTCTTTCTTTCTTTCTTGTCTGCAATCCTTCACTATCAAAGATAAGATAATTGGTCCCATTCACCCACCCCAAATATTACTTCAGAGTGATGTCTCCTGCTTCGTGGATCTCCATATGTTTAGAATTGGTATCAATGAGCCAAACAATAGGAAACATTGAAGGCTACCAGAGCATTATTCTTGCCAGATCATTTGCTGTTGCTAGAGATGAACTCACCAGAGTTCAGTGGGGCAGCTGCTCTGGCATTCATGGCAACTGCATTTGTGACCAGAGACCCTGAATTTTACTGCTGTGAGAGAGGTAGAAGAAATTCTATGTTCAGTCTGTAAGTGTCAGATTGCTTTAGTGTAGAAGATGTACAGATTGTATAGGTATTAATCTACAATTCTTATCCTACAAGAGGACAAACTGCAGTGGCACCTTCTCCCCCACCTGCACATTTGCAGTAGGCTCCCTGATCCAGAAAAAAACCCACTTTCTTATGGTTCACTGTTGTTACAACCCACTTGGTGGCATAAGTTGTCCTCAATTCTAATGATTTTGCGCTCACTAATAATGAACAACTGTGCAATGAGGTGTCAGGATTTGATGGTGGCTGTTTGCAAACTTGGGGGTAATTATACTCAGTTGTCTAATAGCTTATCTTATTGATGTTGTGCTGACATGTTTTTAAACAACATTCAGTGATTGCAGAGACTTAATGGTACCAGTTCCTGGCTCATTATCATATTTTTTTTTGCATTTGATTTGTCTGATTGGTGCAGGTGGAAACAATAGGTGATGCGTACTGTGTTGCAGCAGGGCTCCACAGACAGAACCTAAATCACGCAAAGCCCATCGCGCTGATGGCCCTGAAGATGATGGAGCTGTCAGAGGAGGTGCTTACACCGGACGGAAGACCTATTAAGGTAAACTTACTTGCTCTGCATCCTGAGCAATCGAAAGGAAAGCAGCTGTAGCACAGGCACAGTTGAATTGCCCTGGGTGCAACTTATAGCCCTTACAGAGTGTAGGTCAGCAAGGTGTTAGGCAAAGCATGATAGCCGATTGGAACCTCCATCCCCAAGAGTAGTATACCAGTAAATACCACTTGCTGGGGAGCAAAGCCACAGGATGTTGCTTTCATGCCTTGCTTCTGGCGGCATCTGGCTGGCTACTGTGGGAAATGAGATTCAGGATTCAATGGTTCCTGGTTTTAGGAACCTGCAAACTTATCTTTTAATAAATAAGAATAATAATTTATTACCAACCCTTTACCATAAGGTGCCAGGGCAAATTACGACAATTTAAAAATACAATACAGTGGTACCTTGGGTTAAGAACTTAATTTGTTCCAGAGGTCTGTTCTTAACCTGAAACTGTTCTTAACCTGAAGCACCACTTTAGCTAATGGGGCCTCCTGCTGCCGCCGTGCCGCCGGAGCACGATTTCTGTTCTTATCCTGAAGCAAAGTTCTTACCCCGAGGTACTATTTCTAGGTTAGCGGAGTCTGTAACCAGAAGCGTATGAAACCTGAAGCGTATGTAACCCGAGGTACCACTGTATTAAGAGGAGTTAAAACAGATTGCAATCAAGAGAATAGGATGGACCCTACATATTTTCATATAGCTCAGTTGGTAGAGCATGAGACTCTTAATCTCAAGATTGTGGGTTCAAGCCCCACACAGAATCATAGAATTGTTGGAAGGGACCCCAAGGGTGATCTCGACCAGCCCCCTGCAATGCAGGAATGTCAGCTAAAGCATCCATGGCAGTTCACTTTATTACTCTATGAGTGAAAGATCAATTTTCCATCTGCTTTCCATCTGACCAGCTGGTAACAACCCCACATTCCCTCTAATGGCAAACTCAGTGTCCCTGTACTAACAAGAAAGGAGACAAACATGGAGCCAATGGGAAATGAAACTGTATTAGCATTTGCCTGTTGTCCGAACAGCCCAGTGCAGACTGAGCATGCTCAGTGGACATGAGGTGACAGAGAATGCTGTGTCATTTGGGAAGGAAAGGCGTGAAATGGAAAGGATAAGAAAGCCTACTTGAGATACTGAAAACTTACAGTAGACAGCATGGTTGGCCAGAACCCTGAATAGGAGCACTCCTGTTAGGGGGTAAGGATATACACCCCCCTAATGTTTTTATGATAGTGTTGGGCACATGCTTTTCTTTTTCCCCCATTTCTTCCCCCCATCTTTTCTTATTTTTTTGCATTTGGGGTGTGGAGGTTAAGCAAAAGCACTCCCTTAGATGTGAATGCTCTTCAGGGTTTGGAATAAATTTTTCATATACATTTATTTTTTTTAAAAAAAGAAAAGCTTTGCTCCTAGGTCAATGTGGCATTCTTCATAGAGAATGGTCCAATGAGAACAACATTACATTACAATGTGGTGTCATTTCCAGGGGCATTCTTGGTTAAAACATGAGAAATAAAATATGGCACAAAGTTTTTCACTTTGAAATCTCCACTGCTCAGCGGCTGGCTATCATGTCAAGCAAGTGATCCATTTTCCATTCTCTCTACCTGAAGTACAAGCCATAAAGATAGCATGGAAAAGAGATAGTATTTCCTCTTCTTGCTTTGAACCGCGTCAGTCCAAATGTTGAGCTGCGGCGTCCCTTTACATCTACTGAGTAGAGCATGATTTTCTGATAAGCCCAACATGATGTATTGCTGGTTACATTCGTCCCCCAGGCAGATGCTTCATTCCCAGTTACGTTGGAGCATGACAACACAGAGCTTATCTGCAATGAAATTAGCTTATCCGTTTCTTGGGAAAATAAATACACAATGTGCTTTGTTTGCAATATCTTTCACTAAGCCTGGGGGAAAGTTTCTGGATGCTGAACTGTCTTGGAGATACATTTAAAGCCTTTCATTAGGCATCGTATGTGTCATCTGATGTGGTTCAGGTAGAGCCATGGCTGGATCAGCTACAAGGTCAAGTTCCCCTTGAGAGAACTCAATTGTGTAGGTGTAGCTAGTTTTCTTTTCCCGTGGTACTTTGGCATCCCCAGTTGCTAATTGCTGCAATGTTTTCTGCACCTTTCTTGGGTAATGATAGCACCTAATTTAACAGCAAGCACTTGCTAGCAAGACCTTCCATGAGAGATAATAAACTACAGATCATTAAAGTTTGAATTCATTAAGGAGCTTGCAATACAGATTGTAAAATAATTTTCCAGCCCCCCCCCCTTTTAAATTTCCCCAACACTCAGTAGAACAGACATAATTGCATGATCTTGACACTAATGGAGCCATCTTCTCCAGAGATGTAACTCTTCACTGACTCTTGTGGGGATCATGTTGGGAGGCTGAAAAGCTAAGAACCAACCACTGACAATGCAGTGGTGCGCCTGATGTGCTGGATTTCAGAAAAGGAGATACCATATAGATGAAGTGGTTCCTAGTTTTGCCTCCAGTTCTTCTAGAAACATGGTGCTAAGCTGTTGCTGAATAAATGCAAGGAATGCAGACAAGATCTTCTCACATTCTCTGTTCCACTTCCTCTGCTAGAATGATAAATGTCTGGAAATGCCTCAGAGGAGTGCCAATATCTTGCCTTTTCCCTCTGGACTTGAGTTGCACGTGTGTGTGTGTTTACCACTATCTAGGAATGGGGGAGAAATTCACTATTCAGCTTCACCATTTCCTTCATTTTGTGCCGGTATTATATTTTGAGTATAAACAGGACTCCACCCACAAACCACTTTTAATTGTTCTCCCCTCCGAGATGAGGAGGGGAGGAAACAGGAAAACCTGGCCTGGGCATTCCAGGATCTAATCAGAAACCGTTATGGATTCTGTAATCCCAGAACTGTCCCTGACACTTGAAGGGTATGTAATGCGTCTTAGAAAAAAAGTGTGAGATAATGATAAAAACTGTAAATTCAGTTTTCTTCCCTAGCTTTGTACCTTCCTACATCTGGACAAACAGATGAAATAGTGGGCATAATGACCCTGATCCACTCCCAGTGTTGCAGGTGCACAGACATCTCCATCTGCAACTGTGTGGTTCAGTGTCCAGCCGGTTCAGTGGCTCCTGATGAACACTGCAATATGGAAAGGGATGCATGCCCAGATTTGCATCTCCATTGTCTGCACAGACACACACATCCACAATCTCCTTTGTTGGTTATCCAGGGACCTGGTTTTTCATAACTGTAAGCTGAAAATGCCTGCCTCTAACATCTAGTAATGGAGTTGTGTTTGTTGGAATAAAAGTAATTCCAATATTATCACATCGTTGGCTGGTTTTGACTGGGGATTGACTGAAAAACCAAGTTAAGAACTCTGAGATTTGTCCCTGTCTATAAAATTGGTGTTTATTATTTTGGGGAGAAGCCTTCATTAGATTGGCCTTGTGCTAAAATACAAGGTAGCTGTAGTTTCTCGAAAGTATTGATTTTAAGCTTCCCTGTACATCCTCAAACAGCAAATTGGAACACCATTGAGGCTAAGGAAAGCAGTTTTAAATTGATTTCAA
Source organism: Podarcis erhardii (assembly GCF_964252035.2). Lineage (NCBI taxonomy): Eukaryota > Metazoa > Chordata > Lepidosauria > Squamata > Lacertidae > Podarcis > Podarcis erhardii. The sequence goes on along the minus strand of NC_138508.1, from coordinate 22,739,571 downwards.
TAGGAGAGTTCAGGGATGATCATACTGAACTCAGTGGCTTTTAAAGTACTTAACTTTGGCACGGCCATACCCTGTATTTCTCCCCAATTTTATTCCTTGTAGTCTAGCAGAAGTAAATGTTAATAGGCAGAGCTAATAGGAATTCTCTAGAATGTTGACCTTCAGAGTGAAAGAGAGAGATATTGTTGCCTCTGCCACATTTAGCATATTTAATCCATTGGAATTAAAGGTAATTTTTGGATGTACATTTAAAAAAGCACGCTTAAACTATTGCCCAATTAACTCATGCTCTGGTGAAACAAAAAATAGGGAGGGAGGGAGGTGTTTCTTTAATTCTGCATAGCTCTAGTCTTACAATCTTGCTAGATGGATAACTTCAATAACAACATGTTATTGACAGGTGGGAACTATACAAATGGGATCAATGGCTGTGGGGATATTAGGTTGAGGAGGATTAAATTTAGACCTCACCCTAAAGGGACCCCTGACAGTTAAGTCCAGTTGCGAACGACTCTGGGGTTGCGGCGCTAATCTCGCTTTACAGGCCGAGGGAGCAGGTGTTTGTCCGCTCCACAGACAGTTTTTCCTGGTCATGTGACCAGCATGACTAAGCCACTTCTGGCGCAATGGAACACCGACACCAGAGCAGCACACGGAAACGCCATTTACCTTCCCGCTGGAGTGGTACCTATTTATCTACTAGCACTTTGACATGCTTTCGAACTGCTAGGTTGGCAGGAGCAGGGACCGAGCAACAGGAGTTCACCCCGTCACGGAGATTCGAACCGCCGACCTTTTGATCAGCAAGCCCAAGGCTCAGTGGTTTAGACCACAGCACCACCCACGTCCTTAGTGGCATCATTTCACTTTTCCCTGCCCAGCAACGGCCCCCAACAGAGGTCTGCCCACATTTCTTTGGTGGTCTTCTGGCTCTTTATTTAATTTTTAAAGTAGCTGCTGTCTACCTTTAAAAGTAGCAGCAGCATCAAATGCATAGGCACCTGTTTTTAACTCTTCTCTGCTACCTGTAGCAGCGGCACAGCAAAACATATCAATATACTGCAGGCGCCGTGTTGTTTTCCTGAACCGCCCCAGGTACCAAGTTGGAACTGGGGTGGGGTGGGGGCACTCTACGAAAACGAGTGAACTAGTGGCGAATCTGCCAGCCACTCCTGGAAATTTGTGGAGGGGTCTCTGAAGAATAGGCAAAAGAAAGGAATGTTTCATTAATGGGTTCTGCATAATGTAGCATCATTACACAACTTACCTGTATGTGACATTCGCGGGACATTCTGCAGCTTGGGGATTTCGTTTTTTTAACTCTCTTTGTAAAGTTTTTTTTGTCATTGTCTTAATATTCTTGCTGCATACAGTGCTATGAAAAATTCAAAAAACGAGGACTTGTTGTGATAGTTATTTTATTAAATACGCTATTTGCGAGTCGCCTCCTCAGTTTGCTGGGAGACACTGAGCATTTGACGTATGAAGCTTATGCTTGAGGTTTCTAGTCATGCTGGCTACGTCAGTGAGATTCTTGACTAAAGAGAGTTTTTCCTTTAAGTCTCAATAATTATTTGCAAATTTTTTTAGTGAGTTAAGGTGGCACTAATGGGTCTGAGGAGCGAGGCGAGAAACTAAGCAGGCGCAGAGGAAAAGCAAACGTCAATTTGCATGTGCTTCTAAAATTAACTCTGCAATTATGCAGATTTGTTGTGTGCAGTCTTCCTTGTTGAAGGCTTGCAGGGCATGGAGTGGGTGAAAGAGAACCCAAACCTCCTTTAAAATGTGCTTCTTAATGTGGGAGAAGTTCACACTGAATAGTATGGGGACCTGCGATCAGAATGAACAGGGAAATGTATATGAAGATTCTGTATGAATCGTCAAACTATTAGTCCTTCTTCTTCTTTTACTTTTAAAAGTACTTTTACCTTGCACCAAAGAAATCTACCAAATAAAATAAAATGATAGCCATGTTCAAATATATAAAAGGATGTCACATAGAGGAGGGAGAAAGGTTGTTTTCTGCTGCTCCAGAGAAGCGGACACGGAGCAATGGTTCCAAACTACAAGAAAGAAGATTCCACCTAAACATTAGGAAGAACTTCCTGACAGTAAGAGCTGTTCGACAGTGGAATTTGCTGCCAAGGAGTGTGGTGGAGTCTCCTTCTTTGGAGGTTTTTAAGCAGAGGCTTGACAACCATATGTCAGGAGTGCTCTGATGGTGTTTCCTGCTTGGCAGGGGGTTGGACTCGATGGCCCTTGTGGACTCTTCCAACTCTATGATTCTATGATTCTATGAAAAGAAGTTAAATATTTAAAACACTGGTCTAAAACTGGAAATAATTGCAGTATAGAATGTATTGGATCCAAACTTAAGGACTAACTTGCATCCGATTAACTTCAGCAGGTCTACTCTGAGACTGTCATTAATCCCAGATACCTGTAGACCTGCTGACTTTACAAGGCACAACACAGAGTTTTCCATTCAGCAATTAGTTCTTCTGTGCTGTAGAAAACTGGTGTTGTGTTGGCATAGAGTGATGTTGAGTTGCACCATCATCCTGCAGATACACTGTGGATGTCTGGAGCACTCAGTAAAGGGCTCTTGAAAATGTACGGGGCCCTTATCAAATGGACTGGGGAAAATATGGTCCTATATCCAGCAAGGCTGAAAAAGGCTTTGCTCATCCCAGTCCTGAGAGCTAGTGTGATGCCCAAGCCAAAAAAAAAAGGTTCCCTACCTGTGGATTATAGCATGTTTCGGTATGCACACTCAGGTCTCATAGGAATACAGGTTTGTTGTGCAGCAGTAGTGTTCCATATGAATTAAGGAAGTGACCTCAAACATACCTTCCAGTTCTCTGTAAATGCACAGTGCAGGGAAATGGTAGATACAGGGAAGCTGGTTCGCTATTACTGATCTGGGCTTTCGTTGAGGAGCCCCTAAGGAACTCAGAGTTAATCAGAAAATAGTTTGAAAACCACCAACCTAGAACCCTCTGCCTTGTGGAATTAAATGTGCATAACTATACATACATATATACATACATGTAAAGGGTAAAGGGACCCCTGAACATTAGGTCCAGTCACGGACGACTCTGGGGTTGCAGCGCTCATCTCACTTTATTGGCTGAGGGAGCTGGTGTACAGCTTCTGGGTCATGTGGCCAGCATGACTAAGCCGCTTCTGGCAAATCAGAGCAGCGCACGGAAACGCCATTTACCTTCCCGCCAGAGTAGTACCTATTTATCTACCTGCACTTTGATGTGCTTTCGAACTGCTAGGTTGGCAGGAGCAGGGACCAAGCAATGAGAGCTCACCCCGTCGCGGGGATTCGAACCGCCGACCTTCTGATCGGCAAGTCCTAGGCTCTGTGGTTTAACCCACAGTGCCACCCGCGTCCCATATACATACATATATATATATATATATATATATATATATATATATATATATGCTTTCGTAGATTTTCACGGGTACAGGAATGCAGGTTTTGGTGTCCTCGGGTGTCTTCCCGTGTAAAAGTTGGGGTGTCTAGGCGACGTTTCGACGAGGTCTCACTCGTCATCTTCAGGCTGGTGCTTTCGGCTTCTTGTTACTGGAACAGAGCAGGATCTCAGTGTTTGAGTTCCTATAAATACTGTAGAGGGGGTGTGGTGTATAGCCTCCAATGTTCTGGGCAGAGAGGAAGTTCCCAGGCTAGTGTGCCTTTTCTTCTTTTGTTCCTTAATTACTTGAGAGATATCTTGAGTGATTTCTTGAGTGATATCCTGAGTACCACTTAGGTGGGTCATTAGGTGTGGATTAGTTGTTAAAGTCTTTGTGTCTTGACCTCTTGAACTTTGTGAAGAATTTTCCTGAGAAGATGGCTGTACTGTACTTAGTTGTGCTCTGGCTTGGCTTCGTGTATAGGGGCGAGCTGTGGTTTTGTGGCTTGTGTCAGCCAGATCTGTGTAGGGATTGCAGGGGGGTGCAGCATCCGGAGGTGCCACCATGGCACCTTACATGCACAATCACACCACCACCCTGCACAAATAAACTCCGTAGCCAAGACTCTCATCTCCAGAACCAAACGCCTGGCTGACAAAGACCACTTGACAACTGAGTTACAGAATCTCTCAAACGTGTTAATTGCCAATGGATACCAGCAAAACAGGATTACGAAGCTAATCCAAAAGGAAACACCCCCAAAAAACCAAGACACAGAAGAAAACAATGGCATGGCCCTCCTTCCTTATATCAAGGGCACTACAGATAAAATTAGCAAAATCCTCCATAAACACAATATCAAAACAGCCTTTTGCACCAACCAAAAAATAGCCAATATCCTCAGAAACCCCAAGGATAAAATCCAGTTGGAAAACCAAGGGATCTATGAAATACCCTGCAAAGTCTGCCCAGCCACGTACATTGGACAAACAAACAGACGAATAAATGCACGTATCGCAGAACACAAGAATGCCGTCAAAAAAGAAGAAAAAACTTCCTCTCTTTTCCAACACATGAAAGAAACAGGACACGAAATTAATTTTGCAGATTCCAAATTGCTCTTTAACACGGAACATCACCACAAGAGAATAATCATGGAAGCCATCGAGATAGAGAAACACCCTCACAACATGAACAAGCGTGACGACACATCCCGCTTGCCAGACATCTGGAAATTAGCCCTCCCCACAAAAACTGACACCAGATCCAGAGGCACACAGAACGCCAACACCAATCAACCACACCAGACCCAAACCCAGACCCTCTCCACAGATGAATTACAGACACCATCCAGTAGCCAATCCATGGTGGCACCTCCGGATGCTGCACCCCCCTGCAATCCCTACACAGATCTGGCTGACACAAGCCACAAAACCACAGCTCGCCCCTATACACGAAGCCAAGCCAGAGCACAACTAAGTACAGTACAGCCATCTTCTCAGGAAAACTCTTCACAAAGTTCAAGAGGTCAAGACACAAAGACTTTAACAACTAATCCACACCTAATGACCCACCTAAGTGGTACTCAGGATATCACTCAAGAAATCACTCAAGATATCTCTCAAGTAATTAAGGAACAAAAGAAGAAAAGGCACACTAGCCTGGGAACTTCCTCTCTGCCCAGAACATTGGAGGCTATACACCACACCCCCTCTACAGTATTTATAGGAACTCAAACACTGAGATCCTGCTCTGTTCCAGTAACAAGAAGCCGAAAGCACCAGCCTGAAGATGACGAGTGAGACCTCGTCGAAACGTCGCCTAGACACCCCAACTTTTACACGGGAAGACACCCGAGGACACCAAAACCTGCATATATATATATATATATATATATATATTCGGCTTTCCTGAAAAATTTTACCTCTGTCTTGTCTCAGCGAACCCTTCCAAATTTGCCTTGAATTTTACATTACTCAAATTTTGATGGCTCCTCTCTTTAATCTCGTGGAGCCATATTTCCAGATGGTTGATGGAACTTCTGGCTTAGATGCCTGCAGGTACATTTTAAGATATAAAAAGAAAAAGACACAGGTACATTTTTATGTCGGAGCAACATTCTTCATAATCTTGTACCTTTCTTTGAATGTTTATTTCCGCCTGCTAGGGTTGCAGGTGGTCGACTTGACATGAGGGTGCTTAAATCACTTGAGCTGTGTACAGTTATGCCAAACATTGCTCTCCTCCAGAAAAGCAGAGCCCTGCGTTTCTGCTGATAATTCCATCACTAGTATGTGGAAATCTTCCTTCCAGTATCCTAGCAACTTCTCTTTTTCTTTCTCCTTTCTTTTTTCTCCTTTCTAATGTGTAAATCATTCCCCAAAAGCTACAAAATAGCCTATTTCAGGGTGGCTCGCCTGAAATGAGAAATTATTTGTCATTTTGCGCCATAACATTACAGCAAAAGAGTACATTTGCATATGGAACAACTAATCATGTTTTTAATGCCTCAGCAATGTGGTTATATAACCAGATTCGCCCCCCCCCCCCCGCTCTGGAGCTTCCTTTCTTGGTGTTAGCGATCCAAGAGTTGGTGGTAACATTTTTCCTCTCCACAGAAACAAGCTCACAGAATTAGTTCTGTGTAACACCGTTCAAAGATGCAAGTTTTCCATTCACACATAACTCTTCTTCAGATAAAACTAGAGTATTGCTCTCTCCCCCCTATATAAAAAAAAACCCTGGCATAAATGCTTACATAACATAGTTCATAGTGGTTTTTTAAGTGTCTAACTTTCAGGAATCATTTGCCATGTGACTGCTGAGGGAATGGTGTGTGTTGCAAGGGATTCTGGGGCATGTTATACCAAACCAACAACAACAAACCACCCTGGAATCAACTGAACTCTAGAATGCTACAGACTGAATGCTGCTTCACTCCTGGATAGCTCAGTCAGTAGAGCATGGGACTCTTACTCTCAGGGTTGTGGGTTTGAGCCCCACGTTGGGCAAAAGATTCCTGCATCGCAGGGGGTTGGAATAGATGACCCTTGAGATTCCAACTCTACAATCCTATGATTCTCGTGAACTGAGAGCAGGCACACTCCCCAGTAGCTTTGCAGTACAGGCTGGTTGTGATGAGCGCACTATTTTTCAAAAATACTGTCTCTGCTCTTCTTATTGATGGCGGGAAGCTTAAACTGGGGTCGCAAATACTCCTCTGCGTCTCATTTTGAGCCGTTCTGAGATCCTTTCAAACTAATTTTAGACTATGGAGTTAAGAAGGCCCCTATTTAGAAGGCAGTGTGTTTTACTTGACGGACTTCAAAATGTGGCAAGCCAGCCCTAGAAACAGGGAGAGAGATTTGATTCCGTCCACATTTAAAGGCAAACTTGCCAAGTTCAGATTTCCCAAAACAGTACGAGAACCGAAACACAGCCATCTTTCAGAATTCTCGCTTCTGCATGCAAAGCACATAGAATCATGTTATCGTAGAGTTGGAAGGGACGCTGAGGATCATCTAGTCCAGGCACCCCCAACCTTCATCCCTCCAGATGTTTTGGCCTACAACTCCCATGATCCCTAGCTAACAGGACCAGTGGTCAGGGATGATGGGAGTTGTAGTCCCAAAATATCTGGAGGGATGAAGTTTGGGGGTGCCTGATCTAGACCAACCCCTTGCAAGGCAGGAATATGCAGCTGTCCCATGTTCTACCCCTGAATCATGGTCCTTCCCAAAGGGCCCTGAAGTTGTAACTGTTCCAGGGGTGCACTGTTTGCAACTGTCTTTTGATTTGCTTTCTATTTTGAAAGAGCTTTGCAGAGTCCGCTCTCCAGCCGTGTTAGTATTCGAAGGAGGAGTTCCCTATTCATCTTTGGCATTTCATGAGTAAGAACCAGGGTGGGTGGGGAGAGAACATGGGGGGGGGAAACAAATAACAGTCCTGTCTGCATTCGGAAGCAAAGGCATTTATTTACTCAAGGCCAGAGATGCTATTAAATCATAGCACTGTGTGGGAGAAGGTGCTGAAATGTACAATCCCTATGGAAGCAGAAGATGATGTCTTGGCTTTAGGGCCAAGAGAGAGCACACCTACTTCATCCTTTTGCAGTTATACAGTGTGCGCATACTCCTGTAACTGATGCAGCTAGAGGGAGATGACCTTCACCTTTTGATCCAGCATTGCGGGAGTGGAATTCCCATGGGTTCACACCGCAGTGCTCTGGTGATGTTTCAAAGCATCTTCACACTTTGCCGAAATGCACAAATCAGAGTTCAGCCCCCATTAATGCCTACTTTTCGCAGCTTGTGGCACCTTCCTACGAAGCACTTTCGTGACGGGGAGCGAGCCAGCAGTAAATCACGTCGTCCAAGTTGGAGCTAATTCTTTATTAGCAAGAACACGCTCTGCACAGACCCAGTACGTCTCGCCCCATGGGTCAGTTGTCGAGGCTGAAAGTCCCTGCCTCTCCACAGCCATCTTAAGTTCTCTCATCTTTTCCCAAGCAGTCAGAGACTGCGCCTGCATGAAGCCAACCTCTCCCCTGCCCTTTTTATGCCTCTTCTGGTTCTGGGAGAGGGGACGGGAGCTTGTCACAGCAAGAAGGGGAGACACCCGTGGCTCTTCACCAGCCTGGCTCATCTCTGCCTCTTGGCCTCTTCCCACTCTCCTGCTTCTGTTTCTGCCTCAGATTCTGGCCACAGCCTCTCCCAGCTCACTAAGCCCTGATACCTCTTCAGCTTCCAACACCTCCTCCTCTTCCTAGTCTCTCTCTCCTCCCTCTGACCACGTATCGACATCCCACCACCAATCCCCGGGCTCTGAACCTTCTTCCCTCAGGTGTTGCCCAGCTGGTTCCTCCAACCTGTCCGTGACGTTTTGATTCGAAGGAGGCTAGTTAGAAATGATGAGATAAGAATACTTTTTAAAACTATGGGGCAGATCCTGCTCTCCACACACACCTTCTGCCCAGTGCGACAAGCAGTCAGGGCTGCCCACCTGACAATTACCTGGCATCACAATGACATCAGGTGGCCGCACAATGTGAAATCAAACTACAGTGGTACCTTGGGTTAAGAACCTAATTCGTTCTGGAGGTCCGTTCTTAACCTGAAACTGTTCTTAACCTGAGATACCACTTTAGCTAATGGGGCCTCCCGCTGATTTCTGTTCTCATCCTGAAGCAAAGTTCTCAACCCGAAGTCCGAGTCCTCTGACGTGATTAACGACCTGAGCCTCTGATAAGACTGCAGGCACATTCCCTCATTACGCAGAGTATGCAGCACAGGGAAGGACAAGAAGTTTATGAGCTACATTGCTAAAGAGTTTTATTTCTAGTTACACAGACAGAAAAGAAAATACATCCTCTCTCTGTGAAAGCAGAGAGCAACTGAAAAAGGAACAGAAAACCAGTAACATCACATCTGTCTCCCGTCTTCCGTGAGACTTCCAACAGTCTGGAATCTCTGGAATGTAAACAGAGTCTTGTGACTCCAAGAGCACTGCACAATGGCAACACACAGAAACCAACACTATTTCTGGGTTAGCGGAGTCTGTAACCTGAAGCATCTGTAACCTGAAGCGTCTGTAACCTGAGGTACCACTGTACATGGAGGAGGGGAAGTAAGTGTGGCACTTTTCTAGTGCAGTAAATCAGCTGACATTAGGTGTAGGGCAGGTAGGCATGGCTCAACCAAAAGGTTCAATCCTCAGCATCTCCAGGTACTTCAGGGAGTGACTCCTGTCTGAAATCCCGGAGAGCTTCTGCCAATCAGTGTAGCTGAGTGCTCAGCTAGATTGGCCAATTGTCTGACTTGGTATAAGGCAGCTTCCTACATTTCTAGGAGCTGGAGGTGCCACTCCTTTCTGGCTCTTGGCCAGGTTGATCCACACTTGTACATGCTTCCCCCTCCTCTCAAGTAGCCTTACATATAGGTATCTAGGAACTTCTCTGGTGCCTCAAAGCTTATAGCTTGCTTGTGATCTTCTCTGGTGTTGCGGCCCTAAAGGTGACAACAGCATGTTGGGTGTGTGTGGGTGTGGTGTGTGTCAAGCTGATAAGAGCCTAGGCAACTGTTGTTGAGGCTTCCATTCCTGGGGCAGGAATGTATGGATACAACAACTCCTCAGGGTTGCTGGTGGTGCAGATAACTTCTTGGCGGAAGGGAGTGCAGCCAGTTTCCAGGTCTGAGTAGCAATAAATCCTGATAATAATACCCTGTCAAGTGTATTAGATGTTCCAAACCAGGGTCCCCAGTGCACCAAAGGAAAGTTTGTCCGTTCTCATCTTTCTTGAGGTGCAGTTTGTTTTCACAGAAGGCTTTTAGGATCCTCTGCCTTCCAAGCTATCATCTCTCATGCTAGAAGGAATATGCTTTTCTAATACAGCGCCATAAATAAATTCGCCGCTTTAAGAACGCAGGTTGGCACAAGTTCTGAGAATTAGCTGGGAGTTCAGCGGGGGCTTGGGAGAGCAGAGGGTGCCACTCGGCCTTGGGTTTGAAGCTGACAAGATGAAAAACATCCATCTGTTTCAGAATGATTTAGTAACCTGAGGGTTGAATGCGTTCCCTGCTATAAATAAAGACGCAGGCAGAATATTGAAATGCCTCAGCTTCTCTTCCTGAGAGATTGGGGGTAGGGAGGAGAGAGATGATCTCAACCGCTGGGAGCACAGCTAGAGATATCGCAGTTCTCAAGCCTTTCCTCTTAATCAAAAAAGGAGTAAAGTTACATGCTTCAAGAAGTTCTAAGAGTGCAGTCCTACTCTCCTGCATGTTGATGGCTGAGGAGGGGGCGATAGGATTGTGCAGAGTGGCCTCTCAGTTAGCATTTGTTGGCAGATGGGAGAGTGCAGGGCGGGGGTTGGGGGGGTACTGCACTGTTAAGAAGGCCCCCAAACAGGACCGGAGGACAGTAGCTTTGGCTTGGCAGGATCCAAACCCCAGTAGATCCCCACGGGGCCCAGTACTCAGGCTCAGCAACCTGGAACTGATTTTGTGGATGATTATACAAGAGAGAGAGAGAGAGAGAGAGAGCGAGCGAGCGCAGTCAGGCTGGGCTTTGGACAGCATCTCCCCAGAATATGTGCCTAATGCCATCACTATCAACCTTTGGGTGCCAGGTGAAGATGTCCATATTCACCCAACCATTTTGTTCTTGATTGGTGTTGATATTTTAGTAGGGTAGGGTAGGGTGCTCTTTCAGGACGGGCACTTTCAGCTAATGTTTTCTTTAAACCTTTGGATATATTTAAATTTGTTATTGTATGTTTTTTTAAAAAACAAAACCGTACGTCGCTTTGAGACCCATTTTTCCTAGTGACAAATATAAATAATAATTCGAACACAGCAGTAGATAAGTTCCTCTGCTCTTCCATGTCCCCAAGTTAGGATTCGTCTGCCTGTTGCCATAATTTAAAGCTGTTTAGAAAACGAGAGGACTTGTAACGTTGGGGTAGAAACTTTTCCATCCTGCCGTTGAATCATTTTCTCTGCCGCTTCTGCGCTCACCTTCCTGAACAAAGTGGGCCTCTGTTGAATTGATACCTGTTGGATACCATTTTGGAGCCTCATTAAACGGCTGCTTTTAATTTCTAAAATATCAAGGAAAGGAGGAAGCAATCTGAAGTGGGTGAAGGGTAGGGAGAAGTACCGTATTTTTCACTCTATAAGACGCACCAGACCACATGGCGCACCTAGTTTTTGGAGGAGGAAAACAAGAAAAAAAATATTCTGAATCTCAAAAGCCAGAACAGCAAGAGGGATCGCTGCGCAGTGAAAGCATTAATCCCTCTTGCTGTTCTGGCTTCTGGGATAGCTGCGCAGCCTGCATTCGCTCCATAAGACGCACACACATTTCCCCTTACTTTTTAGGATGGAAAAAGTGAGTCTTATAGAGCAAAAAATACGGTACTTTAAAACCCTTCCCATGTCTGCCATTTCCATAGCACAGCTGGAGTTCTGAGGTTGTTTTGTTCTGCTCTGCTCACACAGAGCTAAGCAAGAGAACAAATCCTCTCCGCCAATAGGGGCAGTGTTTAAAGGCTCTAGAGCAGGGGATGCCAATACGAGGCCCTCTGGAAGTTGTTGGACTGCAACACCCATCGTCCATGCAAGCTATGGTAGTTCTGAATGGTTCACACCACCTGGAGGGTTTCATATTGGCTAACTATTCTCTAGAGATCAGGGGGCACACTGAAGTCTTCAGAAAAATAATAATGAAGCTGGAGTCCTCAAAGCTTGTTTAACTAGCTCAGATAAGCTTCTATACCCAGTCAGCCAGTAAGCTTGTTATTACTGACTTAGCTAGCTCTCCCCAGCATATGTTTTTATGACCTCTTTAGAAGCTTTAGAGCAAAAGAAAAAAATTACTTCCTTGCCTTGATACTCAATGCAAATTGCAGTACCGATAAGATTTTAATCCAATTTCATGTAGTGCAATGAATTGCAAAACTTTTTTTTTTTTGAGAGAGAGAGAGAGGTCTAAGAATAAAAGTATTCTTCTGCAGAGTTTTCCAGCAACACTTCTCAGATTTTGAATAAAAGTGAGTGGAGTTCACTCATCATTAGTCATAAATGTATCATCTGTTAAGAATGACATTTGCACACTTTTAGTTGAATTGTGAAAAGAAGTATCAGTTGAGCGTACGAGCTGTGTTCTGCTGAGCTCAATGGCAAAGCTCCCACTGGCTTTAATGGAGCTGAATCGCACTCTATCGCTGGACCTTTTAATCAGCAAATTAACACCTTTGTATCTGTTTGCCAGTTGTTAATATATTCATTCTTATGATGTATAACCAATTAAGATGCTTCCCATTGCTGGCCATGTATTGTAGCATACCTTTATCCGAACCCTTTTAGAATGCAGGCCTTGTTCTTATGGGAACTAACTCCAGTTAAAATGCCCCAACATTTATCCAATAAAAATAGGGGCATCCTATTCCATTATTTATTTATTTATTTATTATTACCCTGCCTATCTGACTGGGTTGCCGCAGCCACTGGGCAGATTCCAACATATATAAAAACATAATAAAACACTAAACATTGAAAACTTCCCTATAGAGGGCTGCCTTTAGATGGCTTCTAAAGGTTGTATAGTTACTTATCTCTTGGCTCGGAGGTCGCATAACTCCATAACCTTCCAACATATCTCTGAAGAAAATAGGGATGTCCGACTATACCTTCCAACTTTTCTTTAATGAAAACAGGGATGTCCTAAGGACAGAGCTATTCTGCCTGGCTTTCAATTTGAACTTAGCCTGATCTTTTATTCCCCTTCCTTCCATCCCCCTCCCCTTTTTATGAAGATTACGCACTCTGGGATCCCACAGCTAATTCTCCCCTGGTCTCTTCGCTGACCCAAATAGGACTAATTTAGCCAGCAAGCCCTGGTGATCATGTAATGTTTATTGGATGAATTTTCTCCCTAAATTCATTTTTGAATTCTGAATTTATTGTTATTCATGTTTTATACTGTTTTTTAAGCTGTTTTGTTGTTGTTGCATCAATTAAGTGTTTTAAATTTGTTGTTAGCCGCCCTGAGCCTGGTTTTCTGAACCGGGAAGGGCAGGGTATAAATAAAAAATTTTTATTATTATTTATTATATCAGAAACTGGGACAGCTTCTGCAAATCCAGGACTGTCCCTGGAAAATAGGGACACTTGGAGGGTCTGCAAATGCTGGACACATTGGTTATAGCCTCCATGCAAGCCTTTTAGGATGATCAGGCACACTGTATAACTTTGGTGCAAGCTTTGTGCAAACACATCTGCTTGGATGCTCCGTGCACAGCTGGTGTGGAAGCTCCCTGAGAAGCGTCCTACGCTGCTCATGGAAAGCGGGCCTGTTATTGCCTTGGCAAACCTCAATTTGTTCCTCCTAAAAATAAACGCGTATCTTGTTGAAACCAACCCAGAATAAGAAGGAAATGACTTCTAGGAGGAGAAATCGCCAGGCAGTGTTCCAAATAAAGCAAAGCCCAGATAAGAGCCCAGGCAGGCAATAAACGTTAATAATGATCATGGCAGTGCAGCACACTGGAGAGAGAGGCATCTGGGTCCTTTAAGCTACCAATTGTGCCCAATTAGTGGCATTAAAGGGTGGCTGCAGAGCAATAACAAACAAGGAAGTTAGAGACACGCCACACCATCATCTGTCAGTATATCCGCTGCCAAATCGGCGTTTTCATTCATCTTGCTGCTCCTACCCCCCATCCCCCCAGAGAGCATGCTGAGTTAACTTCAGTCTAATCTCTATATTTATTTTGTGCTTCTGGAGTACAGATGAACAAGGTAGCTGATCAAAGGCCTGGGAAATCAGGTCAAGGTAGTTTTGGGCGAAGCCCAAGTATATTAACTTTGTGTGTCTTCCCTTTGTGCCTTTTGGGAGGGGGAAGGGTTATTTGTGGGGCAAATTACATTTTTTAATATATGTGATTCCATGTAAGGAAACCCCAAAGGCGGTTAAAAAAAAAAAAGAATTTGGTGGCTAGAAATTAAAGCAAGAAAATAGTTTCTGGTGATGGTGCTTATCCCTTTCATAGCAGACCACTTTTCTGTTTAAATTTGCTATCCCCTTTTGCATGGTTCCAAAAAGTAAAATAAAAATAAAAATGTATATTTTGGGGGGGTATTCTGGATGTGGGAGAGGAACTTGGTACAAATTTTGAACAATTTTCTTTTTAAAAAGCTGGGTGGATAAAGCTCCTACTTCGTCCCCCCAGTCCAGCTCTCCTATTCAAAGGCTTAGGTTTCCTGATTATTGTTTTAATTTTTTAAGCAAGCAAGCAAACAAACAATCATTGTTCCCTTTTCTTTTTCAATAGTTATGCCCTCCTTTTCTGCTTCAAGAGCACTTATATCACATACCCTGCAACTGTCCTGGAAAAACAGAGACATCCCTTTTTTTATCGCAAGAGAGCTATGGCTATTTTTATTGCCATGATATCGCACAATTTCACAGCATGATTCCTCCCTGCAATAAGTGCTTTTTTGTGATGCTTGACCTCATGTGGTGCCCCAAAATGTTCATTTTTGGGCGCCATGGCCCCCCCTTCCTAGGCGCTTTTTTGAGGAGAAACTGTGGTGCAAAATTGCACAAGATGACAGCAACCAAAGTGTGTGCCATGCTCTTGTGGTAAAAAAACAGGAAGATGGTGTCCGGGAAGATGGCTCCCCAGATTTTGACTTCAAAGTGTAGGAGCATATGACATCAGCTCAAATGTGCAATACAAACTGAAACAAATTACAAAGATACACATTTCTAAAAACACATAGCTCACACCATCTTTTCAACTTTGTCCTAGTAAAGAGAGAAGGGATGACTTGCACTTATTTGACTCTGGCCCTGCTCACTGCTGGCATGCAAATTAAACTCTCCTCTCCCTGATGATGCAACCCTCAACATTAAAAAGAAGTACCTCATCTCAAAACCAAACACTGGAAGCAAATGTTTGAAGGGGTCAAAGTGGAAGTCTCTGTCCAGAAGCCCAAGTGTGGGGCAGCTTCCAGTGGCTTTCTGGGGCCGACTGTCTTGGCAGATTAGCATCTTGAGAAGGCCACAATCCTTGGCACGACCCACTTCAAATTTCAGCCGTCCAGCTTCAGGCTGAAATGGATATATGCTCAGTGCCTGAGCCAAAGTCCACCTACATCCGTAACTGATACAGTTGTGGGCAATTTTTATCCCAGATTGTTGTCTTGTCACATTTGTTCCCTTACACCATAGCTATTGCCTTCGTGCAGGGATTGGGGATGCCGTGGCCTGGCCCACAACTTCTTTCTGCTTATTTTAATTGTTTTATACAGCTTGACTTACATACCTTAACTATGAAGGATTCAACTTCAGCATAAAATAAAGTGTTTTAAAATTATTTACTTTTATGTTAATGGAAAGTTGAAAGCACTTCTGTTGATGGAAACGTGTCTTAAGTACCATCATGAAGATTGAAACAAGAATATTGAGAGGTCCCTTCAAGGGGTTCAGCTTCTTAAGGAAGACTGGACCTTTGGAGAAAGCATACCTTTTAAAGCTCAAACCGGTCGGGAAATGAACAGAGACCAGACCAGGATATATGAAAGCAAAGCGACTATAAGCCTGATTGTCAGGGCTCCCTCTAGGTCCCAGCTCACAGAGGACCAACGCCATATTTTGATATTATGTACAAAAGTCTTTATTGAAGTATAATCTCCATTTTAAAGCCAGAGCGTGCAACCCTACGTCTAGACTCTAGACAGGCGAAGTCCCCTCTGAGTCACTGCCCCTTCCGCACCAGTTTAAGATCCTAGCCCGGCTCCACCTCCTGCGCTATTCCTTCCTCCTCTGGGTCCTTCTGCCCCCTGGGGTTTCCTCCCTCCTGGACTCTTCTTACGCTGACCCCCCTGAGTCTTGCCCTTCCTTCCGGCGGGCTTTGGGACCTGGCTCCCTATCCGGGCTACCTGCTGTGCCGCTCGCCTGTACATTTGAACTTGGCGCGCGCGCCCAGCCGGTGACTTTCCTCTTGACCGTTTCCCCGCTCTCCGATGGAGGCGTGGCCAATCCTGACTCATCTCCTCCCTCTGGTGGTGGGAAGACTGGTCCCGATGCCTGGGACTCCTCCCCCCCACTACGCTCTGGTGGGGACGCTGGTCCTGATTTCCAACTGCTGCTCAGGGAGTCCCCGCTGGCCCCTTCCTTCTGGGGTTTCCCCCTTGGCACCCCCCTTGCCCTGGCCATCGGCGCTCCTCTCTGTGAATCTTCCGATTCGCTGGAGAGACTCGTGGACTCTCTCTGACCACTGTCACTGCCTACACCCCCCTCGTATTCCTCCTCCTCACTCTCCATTTGCTCCTTCTCCTGTGTCTCTGCTCCTGAACCCCTGACACTGATCTTTATTAAAGCTGTTGCAACAGGGTGCTCTCCCCACACACAGGAGAGAGGAGGAGGACCCAGGACAAAGGCGTGAAAGACCTTGAAATTTGCCCACCCTGTAGCCTAAGACCACCCCTCCGTACATCATACATCACAGAAGGGGTGGACTACAACAGAAATCTGAGTGTGTTTTTATCTGAGTGTTGTTTTTATCCTGTCTGCCAGGATAAAATTACCACCTTATTACCTGGCCATCCTGGCCACTCTTTTGTTATGATAGCTATTCAGTTCCTGAATCCAGGTCACAGGTCACAGGTCACAGGCTCACCCTATTCATATCTTAAATGTGCCCTTAAGACAGGATTTGTGAGCAAAGAGACAATGGGGAGGCTCCCCATTTCCTTCGACCTTGTAGAGAAACATTTGAGGTCATTTGAGAGAGACAAATGATTTCAGGGCTTTTTCTGTGGGTCTCAGACATGTGGTCTATACATTTATGTATATGCTTGCTTGGTACATTTATGAACATTTACTTTATATATATATAAAAGACCTTAAAATTCATATAACAAGATAATACGAATTTCCCGACAGGGGCTCATATTTCTTTCCTCTGTCATCTGGAACGAAACCAGCTTAGGTGTGAATTGCAACCAACCCTGGTGTGAGCTTCCTATTTTCACTTGATACAGGGCTCACTGAAGCCGGTGGGAGTCTTTCAGTTTATTAAAGTTGTTAGATTGTGCCTGGAGTGAGGATGGATCTTAGAATGGTTCCTCAGGCCCAATTTTTCTGTACCCTCTTAGGAAACCAGTTGGAAAAGACTGGATTGTTTGTACACAGTCGGACAGAGCGTAAAGTACCCTTCGGCTCCCGGAAAGGCCGTTTTGTGTGACGTAGTAGTGCTGTGCGTGAGAAAAATGAAACTAAATCCAAAGATGTTACGAGAACTTCTGTAGAATGTACCTATAATAGGACTGCAGGGGACCCTTCTGCCAACCGCACCTGTCTTTGTTTGGCTCACAGTGTTTCCTTGATTTCAACCCAGTTACTTTTGTGGAGTGGCTATATAACCACAGAAGTATCCAAGCAAGCATTTACTTATTTAATTAATTTAAACTATTCATGCTTTGCATAAGGCATTGTCATTAGCAACTCCCCTCTTGTGGTTCTTCATGGACCACACACTTGCAAGATCATCTTCAAACCAGGACTCGCTTCCAGTTGGCTCCTCATGCCCCTGCCTCGCTCCCAATGCTGATCTTTGCTCCCAGCTTCTTCCCCATACTGGTTTTCACTTGGGGAATATTGGAAATGGGGGGAGGTGGAGGTGAAAAATCAGCTTTGGAATATGGCTGGGTTTCCCCAGTCACTCTGAGCAACTCCCAACAAATTATTAATAATAATTTTTAAAAAGCGATGAAACATCAACCATTAAAAACTTCCCAAAGCAAGGCTGCCTTCAGATGTCTTCTAAAAATCAGATAGTTTTTTATTTCCTTGACAGGGGACGCAAGTAGCGCTGTGGTCTAAACCACCGAGCCTGCCTATCAGAAGGTCGGCGGTTCGAATCCCAGCAACAGGGTGAGCTCCCGTTGCTCTGTCCCAGCTCCTGCCAACCTATCAGTTCAAAAGCATGCCAGTGCAAGTAGATAAATAGGTATCACTGTGGCGGGAAGGTAAATGGCATTTCCGTGTGCTCTGGTTTCCGTCACGGTGTTCCGTTGTGCCAGTAGCGGTTTAGTCATGCTGGCCACATGACCCTGAAAGCTGTCTGTGGACAAATGCCAGCTCCCTCGGTCTGAAAGCGAGATGAGTGCCACAACCCCATTGTCACCTTTGACTGGACTTAACCGTCCAGGGGTCCCTTTACCTTAACTTATTTCCTTGACATCTGATGGGAGGGCGTTCCACAGGGCAGGCACCACTACCAAGAAGACCCTCCGCCTGGTTCCCTGTAGCTTCACTTCTTGCAGTGAGGGAACCAGCAGAAGACCCTCGGAGCTGGACCTCAGTGTCCAGGCTGAACAATGGGGGGTGGAGACGCTCCTTCAGGTATACTGGGCTGAGGCCGTTTAGGGCTTTAAAGGTCAGCGCCAACACTTTGAATTGTGCTCAGAAACATACTGGCAGTCAATGTAGGTCTTTCAGGGCCGGTGTTATATGATCGAGGCAGCCACTCCCAGGCACCAGTCTAGCTGCCCATGGGGGGTGGGGGAGGAGTGGGTATCAGCATCAGAAATAAAGGGGGAAAGTGAAGATACGCAGCCCTGTTTAGGGAAGCTTTTAATGTTTAATAGGTTATTGTATTTAAATATTCTGTTGGAAGCCGCCCAGAGTGGCTGTGGAAACCCAGCCAGATGGGAGGGGTATAAATAAATTATTATTATTATTATTATTTATTCCAGCTCCCTTGAGTAGAAGAGAGGGGCGTGGGTTGGTTCACAGCAGCCGCGTTTCTCTCAGGGAGGAGGGAGATGCAGCAAAGAGAGAGAGGGACTGGTTTGAGTGCTTTTCCCATCAGCCACCTCTCTCACTGCTGCATCTCCCACTTCCCAGAGGGGAGTGGCAGGCAGCAATGAGCAGTGGGTGGCTGTGGGCACAGATCTGCCGCCCCTCCCAACTCCCCTGAGCTTGCTCCCCTCACCTTGCTTCATGGGTGGGCAGGCCCTACTTCTGGGCTTTTTGTTCTACGTAGATCACTGTGTGCCGACTGGCTGGCCGAACCCATGAAAGACTTATGAATGGAGCTTTTACTAGTTACTTTGTCATTCATCAACAAAGCATATAAGGAGGACCATAGACATAGCTAGGTATTTCTCTCAAGTTTGTTTTCAAGATGCTAAACAGAGCACCGCTGAAGCTGGGGCGTTTCCCCCAGTTCAAATGCTAGTTGGAATATGAATAGACACTTCCATTCTCCAGCATTTTCCTTCCTAGTTTTCACTGTTATCGTAGGAACCATGCATGAGTTGCCTATTTACCACACTTCTAACACTTGGTTCAGGCCACAATGGTTTATTTAATTATTTGAAATATTTTAGCTTGCTTTTCTGGGTTCATATCCCTCCAAAGTAGCTTACAATCAGAACGAAAAGGAAAGAAAGCAATAATGCAAAACTTTAAGCATAAACCTACTGTGCTGCAATACTCCACACAGTTTGAGAAATCAGAATTGCAGAAATTATCATATCTGTTTTATTTCCCTCTTCCTTTTATATTTTTGTATAGGCAGGATCTCCCCTCCCCCACTTTACAGAGAGTGGCTTGTTTGCATCAGGAGACTCCCCCCTCCCCAGCAGGGGTCTGAAACACAAGTTTTCATGAGCTTTGAATTTTCAGCAATTAACTGGATGGTATCTGGCATGAAAACAAATTGATTAGCAAGCTAGCTGTTAGGGAATCCATTCGTAATGGTGGAATTTAAGTTATTGCAACCCCAGCTGCTTTAATTTAGTATGCAGGTGCTTGAATGAAATATTTGTGACTTTAAAAAATAGTACAGGTGAAGATTTTATAAAGGAATGTTCATAAGATGGTGTGTTTTCTCCCGAAGTGGGTGCAACATTCTTCACTTGAACACAGACGTCTGGTTATTGTTGGCCCACCCATGAGGCAAGGTGAGGCGACTGCCTCAGGGGGCAGGATCCACAGGACAGCAGATCCAGCCTCCAAGGAATGCATGGGCTGTGCTCCTGCTGCTGCTGTGGTGGCAGAAATGGCTTGGGCATACTTCTCAGCAGCCCCACCATTGCTCCCTCTACAGTGCCCTCTTGGTGATTAGGAGGTGCTACTGGTCAGGACTGGGTTTTCAGTTATCTGGTTTTCAGCATCGCGATACATCACAATATACTGATATATCACAAGGTCTGAAATAAGGATAGAGCCATGTAGAGGCATTGGCTGGTTTCACAGTTTTCCCCACAGTGTGATTTTTGCATAGCACGCACACACACATCCTGATTCGTGATATATTGCCAGGCCAAAAATTCTAAAACTGATATCACGATATGGACTTCAAGCGGGTTTGGGACGATATATCGCCCAGCCGTAACACACATCATGATTTGCAATAAATGGCCAGGTCAAAAATTATGAAACCGATATCATGATATGGATTTCAAGCCAGTTTTGGACAATATATTGATATATCGTCCTGCCCTACTGCTGGTCTCCTTCCACTCCTTGGGAGAAAATGGTGGGGGCTACTCTCTGGGGTCTCCTGGACTCTGTACCCACCCAGTGTGATTCAGAGCAGACCTTTGATTCCACCTGAGGGGGGGATCATCATCATAATTTTATTATTTATACCTGACCCATCTGGGTGGCTTAAAGGTAAAGGTAAAGGTACCCCTGCCCATACGGACTAGTCGTGTCCGACTCTGGGGTTGCGTGCTCATCTCGCTCTAGAGGCCGTGAGCTGGCGCCGTCCGAAGACACTTCCGGGTCATGTGGCCAGCATGACCAAGCTGCAGCTGGCGAGCCAGCACCAGCGCAGCACACAGAAACGCCATTTACCTTCCCGCTATAAAGCGGTCCCTATTTATCTACTTGCACTTAGGGGTGCTTTCGAACTGCTAGGTGGGCAGCAGCTGGAACCGAACGACGGGAGCTCACCCCGCCGTGGGGATTTGAACCGCCGACCATACGATCGGCAAGTCCTAGGCACTGAGGTTTTACCCACAGCGCCACCCGTGTCCCATCATCTTGGTGGCTTATAACACATACAAAAATGTAAAACATTAGACATAAAAAATTTCCCAATACAAAGTTGCCTTCAGATGTCTTTTAAAAGTAAGATAGTTGTTTATTTCCTTGACATCTGATGGGAGGGCGTTCCACAGGGCGGGCACCACTACCAATAAGTCCCTCTGCCTGGTTCCCTTCAACCTCACTTCTCGCAGTGAGGGAACCACCAGAAGGCCCTTGGAGCTGGACCTCAGTGTCCAGGCTAAACGATGGGGGTGGAGACGCTCCTTCAGGTGGGAGCTGGTGGTCCTTGATGGAAGGCAAGCTGTTTCTACCTCCACAGTAGAAGGCAGTGTGCCCCTGAATGCCAGTTACTGGATGTTGCAGTAAAGGAGAGGTCTGTTTCACTCAGCTTCTGCTTGCAAGATTCCCACTGTGAGAACAGGATGCTGGACTAGAGGGGCCATTGGCCTGATCCAGCTCATCTCTGGTTTTTATTCTTAACTGTCTGCTGTTTATGCCTTATTTTTTTCATATTTTAACATTTTGATTCCCCCCTGCTCTTTTATGTGTATACATTTTAACCATTATTTTTATTGTATTTTTCCTATCCTGTTAACCACTTTGAATACCATTGACAGCAAGATAAAGCATAAATTGAAGCCTAGTCCATCCTGGTATTACTTTAGAATCTAGTAAAAGTTTGGAAATCTTACGAATCAAGCTGGAAAATAAATCCTATATTAGATCAACTGCTTTCTTGAAAGTACTAACAATTCTTTTCATGAACAAAGCTATGACTAGTAGCAGTAAAGAAAAAAGGGTGTAATGATCTATGTTTTAATCTTTTCCCATTGCATTTTCCTTTCAATAAGTGGACATAATCTTTATTTTGACAAAAGACACACGAAGAAGGAGGGGGGGGGGAGAGAACAACACACAGGAAATGTTAATAGACTGCAAAGGACATAACACACATTTCTGATTTAATAAAATAATTCTCTTAGACCCGGAGAGGAAATCCTTCATATATTTATTTATTTTTGAAGCATTGAGTAAGCGATGAATAAAACATTATCTGACATTTAAATATGCATAATGTAAGTAAGGAAATGATTAAAAATATTCAAATTTGAAATGAAGAGATGCCAGCACTAATTGGTCATGCTTGGGCTATGAAAGTGCATGCACTCAGTATTTGCAAGTATTGACAATTTCTTTCATAACTGCTTAAGAGAGAGAGAGACTGTGCAGCTCTTTCTCATCCAAAGCTTAGCTGTGTCCTCTTATTAACTGAAATGCAAAACCCCCTACAGGCCATGAAGGCCGTAACATTCTTCCACTTGTCTTCCTCAACAGCTGGTATTCAGGGACACACTCTCTCTGCTAGTGAAGTCAGAACATAGCCATCACGGCTAGAAGCCTTGCAATACATAAACTTGTCTAATCCTCTTTTGCACCTATGCCAGCACTGCCAGAGATCCAGTGTGGTGTAGTGGTTAAGAGCGGTAGATTCGTAGTCTGGGGAACCGGGTTTGCGTCTCCGCTCCTCCACATGCAACTGCTGGGTGACCTTGGGCCAGTCACACTTCTCTGAAGTCTCTCAGCCCCACTCACCTCACAGAGTGTTTGTTGTGGGGGAGGAAGGGAAAGGAGAATGTTAGCCTCTTTGAGACTCCTTCGGGTAGTGATCAAGCGGGATATCAAATCCAAACACTTCTTCTTCTTCTTCTATGCAAACTAGTAGCCATCATTACATAGTCTGGTAGAGAATTTTACTGCTGAACCATATTTGGGCTGTGTGAAGAAGCACTTTATTTAACTATCCCGAATCTTCCATCATTCATCTTCATTGGATGGCTTTCAGTTCTACCTCTCATCTTGTTATATTCCCTTTAGCTGAGGAAAAGGTTGTGGAGACAATATGATAGATGGAACATTCAAGTAGTCTATGATATTGCAGGTTTTCGTTTGATTGTTGAAGGTATAGCCCACTTTTCCATATGTGAAGCTCAATAAAATACATTGCCAACAAGGGTCTTGTGACACCTCAAAGACAAACAGATTAGTCCATGAAAGCTTGTGCTATATATGTTTGTTGACCTTCAAGATGATACACTGGTTGTTGTTGTTGTTTGCTGCTATATCCTACCTGGCTCACTGAAGCTAACAGTAGACCTATGCTTGGCCCAGCAAGCCCTAGGCTTCTTCGTCGTTTGTAAGCCATGTGACTTAAGTTTCTTTTTACTAAGCCTGGAAAAGTAAAATATTATACATTTCCCCAGTCTTTAATACAGTGGTACCTCGGGTTAAGTACTTAATTCGTTCCGGAGGTCCATACTTAACATGAAACTGTTCTTAACCTGAAGCACCACTTTAGCTAATGGGGCCTCCTGCTGCTGCCACGCCGCCGGAGCACGATTTCTGTTCTCAACCTGAAGCAAAGTTCTTAACCTGAAGCACTATTTCTGGGTTAGCGGAGTATGTAACCTGAAGCGTATGTAACCTGAGGTACCACTGTATGGATAAATTCTGGCGTATTGTACAGCGCTATGGTAACAATTACAGAGAAATGTGAAGTTCCGTGAGCACTTCAGAAAGAACTGTAAAAAGACTGGGTATCTTGTTGTGGCATACCCTCCAACATGATGCAGGCCAAATCTGGGACACCATCTGTTGGGTCTGAAATCCTGCGCGAGATCACAGACCTTGAAAAAGCACTTTGGGGGGGGGGGAGATCTCAGCTTGAAATCACATGAGAGCAAGGTCCCAAAATGGCTGCCGTACTCTCATGGGATGTCCCAATTTGTCCAGGGCTGTTGACGTGTATGTCATGGGTGTGCTGAGATATATGAGCTGAATTGTGCAACTTAATTCCATAGACTCTATGAAGCAGGCCTGTTTTGCCTGAACATATGGAAGAATCTTGACTCAACACATGATGAAATCCTCTGAAAGCGAATGGCTTTGGATTTTATTTTCACACAGCAGTTTAAAAAATTTCTTTCTGAAAACACTGGAATGAAATGGATGGTTTTATTTTGAAGGTTGCTGAGAATAAACCAGCTTTCACAGAACAACTCACCCATGAGAAACTCTCCGTTAGAGGAGTTGTCTGTGTGTCCAAATTTCTCTCTGTGCAGTGACACCATAAGACCTGCAGCAAAGTCCCCCAATGCTTGAAGATATGTCACAAACCCACAGAGGCCCAGTTCCCTGGGATATTTTCTCCTCTTTGAAAGACCTATGAATAATCATGCAAAAATTTATATATTTCTTCTATATACTATGTACTTGTTTTTCACCCTCCTTTCTCCTTACAGAGAGCTTCTTATTTTTTGCTGTTTCTATAATATTGATTCAATTCTCTGTCCCCAAAGACCTCATAATACTAGAGAAAAGGATATTTCAGAGAGCTGGAAAACATTCATGTAAAAGATAGTGAAGTAATATTCTCATATTTTCTCTCACACATCCTGTCTTTTATAAATAGGCTTTGGCTTTCTTCCCTTCATGCTTGGCTAACAATCTGAAGTACATTTTGTTAACTCTCTTTTGAAAAATAGCACTGTCCATTACAGACTTCCCTTCATTTACAGTTATGCGGAGCCCAAGACAATGCGCAAGGATTTAAACCTGAAATGTATTAGTAACCAAATTGTAAAGCAAGGACTCTTCGCAGGGAACATGTCTAGAATGGATCGTGTATATGCCAAGGAAGGAGAAGAAATAGCGGAAAACAGGAGTCAACCAACCGTGATCTTTAAAAAAAAACTATGAGGAAAGAAAGAAACCTTTTCATTCCACTTAGAGTAGCAAACTAATAATAAAAATTTATTGCCGAGCACTGCCTTCAGGCTGGACACTGAGCAGACCTTTTGCAGAGAGCTGATTTGATTTGGCGACCAAATTTAACCTGACTGATTTAGATACTTATTTGGTTTAAGCCATGTGGTCTCCTTCAGCCGAGCGTGTATCCTACTCATGTTAATTAGCTAAGAAATGTCTTGCTGAAGGAAACCAGGTTCAAGATGCACTAAACATTACTGTATTCCTTAATGGAGGCAAAGTTTAAATAGTGTTGCAGAAGGAACACTAGTGGCCTGAAGGAGGGCAAGTGGGGATGCAGCTGTTGTACCACCATCCAGTTCTGGCCAAAGAACAGAACTGCCTGGCCCCATACCAGCCGAGGATGCCTCCATGCCGCAAATATCCCAGAGACCATATTCCTTGACCCCTGTAATAACTTCCAGGTCAAGCATGGTGGCTGCTCTGACCTACTAGGAGATTTGGTCATAGGACTGCTTTTGACCCTCTGTCCTATCTCACCCCATAAAACCACAACTAAAAAGGGAATTTCTCAGATATAGGGCAGCTTCCTTCTATGCACCACAGTTGAGCATTTCGGTAGTGATGGGCAAGATTTCCATGTTTCTATTTGTTTCCATGACTAAACACCTGATTTGTTTCGTTATTCATTTGGTAATTCATATTAGTTGCATTCTTTATTTGTTCAGTTCTCGTTCATCTAATTACATTTGTTTTCATCTGCATTGTTGTTTTTTTCTTTGTTCCTTTAATGCCAGTAGCAAAAGCAGAGCTGATTTCCATAGGCAGCTGCTGGCAGCCTTCACTTGGTTTCCCCAGAATGCCCCAAGTAATGCATTGTCCCCCTTCTTTTGCTCAAACCTCCCACAAAAATATCAGTGGAAAGTTTTGAAAATGAAAATACAGGGCTGTTGTGAAGAGAACTGAAACCGTGTTTGAATGTGATGATGATGATGATGATGTCCATCTGACTGGGTTGCCCCAGCCACTCTGGGCAGCTTCCAGAAAATTAAAACATCAGACATAGTAAAACATCAAACATGAAAAGCTTCCCTATACAGGGCTGCCTTCAGATATCTTCCAAAAGCCAGATAGTTATTTCCTTGATATCTGATGGGAGGGCGTTCCACAGGGTTGGCGCCACTACCAAGAAGGCCCTCTACCTGGTTCCCTGTACCCTCACTTCTCACAGTGAAGAAACCACCAGAAGGCCCTCAGAGCTTGAGTTCAGTGTCTGGGCTGAACAATGGGGGTAGAGAAGCTCCTCCAGGTATACAGGGCTTTGAACAATGGGAATGCTAAGTGCTGCAGTTTAAATACCAGGTGTTGCGATTTAATGTTCAAAGACCTGAAAGGCCTGGTTCCCTGCCCCAAAGCAGGATGCTGTGCAATCCAAACCACTGAGCTAGAGCATATTCTCCAGGGAGTTGACAAAGCAGATCGTTCCAAATGACACGAGTGGACGAACCAAACCAAGAAGGCAAACATAGATGGCTGCTCTTCCAGTAAGGAATCTATTTCCCAAACCTGAACACTCTTTCCTGGGCAAACGAAGCAAAACTAAAGTATAATTCCTCTTTATAAGCATTTGTGCCAAAAAAAAAAGAGGAAAAAAAAAGACTTCTGGTGGCGTTCCAGTTTTCCCAGTTCAGTGTAATATGCTTTCATGCCTGACAGTTTTGAGAATATATGCAGACTGAAGGGTTGCCAAACTTTTGTTTCAACTCAGGTCGGAAGAATAGCAGGGAGATGAATGGTTTCTCTTTTAAACAGGAGTGACATGGAAAGCAACAAGCTGGTTCTGCAGCCTTGTTCCTGAGCCTGATCACAGCGCAGATGAGATGAAGGCTCATCTCATTGTGAATCCAGGAAGCCACAAGTGCTATGGAATATTTCCAAAAAGGACCCGACCCGATGTGTGTGGGGGGGGGGGGGAAATCTCTAGAGCAGGCATAGCCATCATTCAGGCTCTCCCATCTCTGATTTAATTGATTAGATGCAAGGAGGCATGGGTTATATAATTTTTCTTACCCTTTCAGCCATACTTAATTTGCACTCCCACATTAAACAGACTAGGGAAGATGCAGCCATTAAAACCAGCAGGCCATTGGGCTGAAACTCCTGATAAAAAATCTCATCACATCTCATCAAGGTCACACTGTTTTGTAGTCACTCCAGCTCTGACTGTGGTGAGCTTTTGTGAAAATATCCATAGTTTGATAGTTAATTGCTTGGTTGGCTTGAATCTGTTGGCAGGTGATTTCCAAAGGTATATCTTAGTGGATTTTTTTTATACATGGTGCTTTTCCCCATTAATTCACACAACTGGTTGAGGAGACTGTGGACCAAGAGTGGGGAATTTTGTGCTCTTCCAGATGTTACTGGACTACGGCTCTCATAATCCTTGACAGTTGGTCCTGCAGCCTGAGGCTGATGGGAGTTGGAGTCCAATACCATTTAGAGGGCCACAGGCTCCCCATTGCTGCGGTAGACAAAAACCTCATTGATGTAGTCAATATGTACATAACTATCTCATACTACTGATTTTGAAAATGGCATGGTAAAGGGAAAGGGACCCCTGACCATTAGGTCCAGTCGTGGCCGACTCTGGGGTTACGGTGCTCATCTCGCTTTATTGGCCGAGGGAGCTGGCATACAGCTTCCAGGTCATGTGGCCAGCATGACTAAGCCGCTTCTGGCGAACCAGAGCAGCGCACAGAAACACTGTTTACCTTCCTGCCACAGCAGTACCTATTTATCTACTTGCACTTGCGTGCTTTCGAACTACTAGGTTGGCAGGAGCAGGGACCGAGCAACGGGAGCTCACTCAGTCACAGGGATTCGAACCACTGACTTTTTGATTGGCAAGTCCTAGGCTCTGTGGTTTAACCCACAGTGCCACCCGCGTCCCAAAAATGGCATGAGCGTGTATTAATTGGCCATGTTTTCGTATACTCTGTCAGTGGCCACAAAGTTGCATACCATTGCATCTGTTGGTGTGGTTTTTTATGATTATGAAAGTTAGCAACATGAAATATTCTGGGGTTAACCCAAATGAAATGAGATGCGTTTTACTACAGCGAAACATGTGGGCTCATGCGGACGCACACAACACTCTTTCACATTTTTATCTGACTTCTTCAGAAATGCAAACCAGAGTATTCCTGACCATCTGGATCTGTGGCTATTGATACCAATTTAAATTAACATCGTGCTGGATTCTGAGCATCCATTCATTCGCTAAGGGAAATAACAGAAGATTCGACATAAGAGGTTTCATTTTTTATTGTTTTTCCCCTTTCCCTTAACAGATGAGGATAGGGATTCACTCAGGATCTGTTCTGGCTGGAGTTGTTGGTGTGAGAATGCCAAGATACTGTCTCTTTGGCAATAATGTCACCCTAGCAAGCAAATTTGAGTCGGGAAGTCATCCTCGTCGCATCAACGTCAGCCCGACAACATACCAGTAAGTACTCAACAGCCTTTCTTTGCGTACTCTGCTCTAACTATGCATCCCATGATCTTCTTTGAACCTTCATGTTTTTATTCCTAAATGTATTATTATGAGAGAAATACATGAACGTCTGGAAATAAAACAATATGTCCCAAAATAGCAAAAAAAGAGAGAAAATATTGCATATTTCTGAAGGATAGAAGGTTAGCTGAAGGATAAATTAAGAAGATGTTAAATTAACCAACAGAGGATTTGTAGGTGGATGGTACGGACAGGGAGTTGGCAGGCAATCCGTAACTTCCAGGTGTTTCTGTTTAGATTTTTATTGATTTAATTATAAAGATTTCTACCTTTGAGTGTGAGGAACCTGAGGCCTTCCAGATGTTGTTGAACTACAGCTCCCATCAGCCCCAGCCAACATGCCTGATGGCCAGGAATGCTGGGAAACGTTGTTCAGCAACATCTAGAGCACCAACAGTTCTGCTTTATGCACTTGCTTTCAGGTGAGGACATTGGCATTTTCTTCTCTATTTTTTAAAAAAACTGACAGCAATTTGGAGGCATGCGGCTTTCTCAGCCTTCAGCATTGTTCGGCTGCTCGTATGATTTCTCTTTTTAAGAAGCACCAGGGCTTACGCTGTATTTATACTTCCCCGTTAGTCTCTACGTAAAGGAAATTTTATGTAATTGTCTGCACTCAGGGCGCGAGGCATTCGCTACGCTAGAATACAAAGCAGCTAGAGACTGGTGTTTTTAAAAACTCATTAAAAATAGGCGAAAGAAATGAAGCAAGCTCACTTCAGATAAAAATCATGCAACTGGGGAGGAAGCGCGGTTGCTTGTACAAAAGGCAGGCATGTTGAGCAGACTTTTGACGGCAAAATAGGCAGGGACGGATTGTGATGGATGAAGAGCGGCAGAGCAGAGACTTGGGAATACAAAGTAGTTCTGGACATGGTCAGGAGAAAGCGAAGCCCATCTCTGCAAATGCTGTTGTCAGAATCCACTGCAGTACTGACTTGACAATATATCTGAAGGAGAATAATCGGGGTCTAATTTCCCTAATGCAATTCTTGTACAGGCTGCTTTTGTTCTGCTTTTGCTTTGGTTTTTTAATTGTTGCTTTGATACTCAAAACTCCCTGTGTAAATTGGTATTCGACATCTGGTCCCTAGAAATCAGAATGTGATTTAGGATATTGGAATGTGGCTTACAATGTGAAAACAATTATTTAAACTGTAGCTTGTTACCCGGTTAAAGAAACTGTCAGTTAATCAGAAGCCACCTGAGATCCTTTGACTGGAGGTGCCAGGATTGCATGTTCTCCTCCTGAGCTATGACCCTTCCTTCACCCGTCCCCACTGTCCCCCGATAGGGCAAGAACATTCTTGCCAGCATGCAAGATCATTAGCCAACCGAGACCCAACAACCCAGCCAGGACGCCTTCGTTATTTCTGTACAGTACCCATGACCCACATGGCACGAGCCATCTGGCGGATTCTGGCACTCTTTCACCGTCTGTTGGCGTTAACAATCCACTGGCAAAACCTGAAACACAGATTTTGACTTTTGACACATTGTGCGGCAGCTTTAATCCCTTAAACGGTGAGACTCTGAACCTGACCTTGGTGGAAATTGAGCAGTATAGAAATAGTTTAAACGAAGAAATGTTAGTCAGCTGGAAAGGAGGAAAGAGCCATTTGGACCACCTCATCCAACAGACAAACACCATCATGGTGACGATGGCAGAAGATGTGGTCCCATGAAGCAGGGTCAGCACTGACAGACTCCAAGGTCTGTACAACAGTTTTGTTTTTAATCACGGTACTATTTAGCATTCCTGAGCCCGTGGTTTATGTGCAGAGGGCCCCAGGTTAAACCCCTGGCATCTCCAGGGGTTTTTTGTGGTTTTTTTTTTAAGGATTTGGTAGTAGCTGATGGGGAATTATCACTCCCTACAATCCCAGTTCAAAATTGGGAAAGGAGTACGACAAGGCTGTATATTGTCTCCCTGCTTATTTAACTTATATGCAGAATTCATCATGCGAAAGGCTGGGCTGGATGAATCCCTAGCCGGAATTAAGATTGCGAGAAGAAATACCAACAACCTCAGATATGCAGATGACACAACCTTGATGGCAGAAAGTGAGGAGGAATTAAAGAACCTTTTAATGAGGGCGAAAGAGGAGAGCGCAAAATATGGTCTGAAGCTCAACAACAAAAAAACGAAGATCATGGCCACTGGTCCCATCACCTCCTGGCAAATAGAAGGGGGAGAAATGGAGGCAGTGAGAGATTTTACTTTCTTGGGCTCCATGATCACTGCAGATGGTGACAGCAGTCACAAAATTAAAAGACGCCTGCTTCTTGGGAGGAAAGCAATGACAAACCTAGACGGCATCTTAAAAAGCAGAGACATCACCTTGCCGACAAAGGTCCGTATAGTTAAAGCTATGGTTTTCCCAGTAGTGATGTATGGAAGTGAGAGCTGGACCATAAAGAAGGCTGATCGCTGAAGAATTGATGCTTTTGAATTATGGTGCTGGAGGAGACTTTTGAGAGTCCCATGGACTGCAAGAAGATCAAACCTCTCCATTCTTAAGGAAATCAGCCCTGAGTGCTCACTAGAAGGACAGATCCTGAAGCATAGGCTGCAATACTTTGGCCACCTCATGAGAAGAGAAGACTCCCTGGAAAAGACCCTGATGTTGGGAAAGATGGAGGGCACAAGGAGAAGGGGACGACAGAGGACGAGATGGTTGGACAGTGTTCTTGAAGCTACCAGCATGAGTTTGACCAAACTGCGGGAGGCAGTGGAAGACAGGAGTACCTGGCGTGCTCTGGTCCATGGGGTCACGAAGAGTCGGACACGACTAAACGACTAAACAAACAAAAAAACACAATCTCGGAGGCTCACCAACAATCTACTTCAGGGTTTCCCAAACTTGGGTCTCCAGCTGTTTTTGGACTACAAATGGGATCCTCCTAACAGAGGGCCCTGGTTGCGCGTGGGCCCCAGGGCTCTCCCCCTACAGGGCTAATTGATGGGGGAGTAGCCAGAAGTCCCGGCCATTTCCCTGGGATCATGTGAGGCTGTTTTAACCAATTGCTGGAGGGTGGCGTGATCCCAGGGGCTTTAAAACCGGCAACATGATGCAAGTAGGGGCACTTGCTTCGTGCTCCTGAACACCCGCCCACCCTCCCTAGATTTAGGCCGAGTCGCTTGGCCTTGCTTTGGTTTGGGTCGCCTGTTTGGAACAGGGGCTGGGTAGGATTTTTTTCTATTTGGCAGATTGGCTTTAGCCACTTGGTTTTTGCCTACCCCTTAGCAATCGTCGGGACGTGGGTGGCGCTGTGGGTTAAACCACAGAGCCTAGGGCTTGCCGATCGGAAGGTCGGTGGTTCAAATCCCCATGACAGGGTGAGCTCCCATTGCTCGGTCCCTGCTCCTGCCAACCTAGCCGTTCGAAAGCACGTCAAAGTGCAAGTAGATAAATAGTGGCTTAGTCATGCTGGCCACATGACCCGGAAGCTGTATGCCGGCTCTCTCGGCCAATAAAGCAAGATGAGTGCCGCAACCCCAGAGTCAGCCACAACTGGACCTAATGGTCAGGGGTCCCTTTACCTTTACCTAGCAATCGTCACAACTTGTAAGGTGGTGGTTAGGCATTGGCTCAGTTGGATTGTGGGGAGGAGAGGTGTGGCCATCACCTGCCCCTCCAGGAACTGGGTATTCCGTTAAAGGAATCTTGGGGTCCTGGATCTTGACCGAAGGCCTCTTGAGGGGCTAGGGCCATGCCAGGACCACAGGAACCCCAGGGTGAACTTCGGTTGGTCCTCATTGACCTTGCTCCCTCATTTGGTTAACCCCATTGGACTATCACCCAGAGAGGTGGAGTCAGCTATAGTCGGGAGTCAATGCCTAAGCCAGTACCGCTCACATGATTGTATTTCAATAAAGTTGTGACCAAAATTTGCCCAAAAACTTAAACTAAAATAAGTGTCCGTGTGAAGTTATTTTCGGGGGTGGGTCCTGGGGCCTTGGAGCGCAACCCTGACCACTGGTCCTGCTAGCTAGGGAGGATGGGAGTTGTAGTCCAAAAACAGCTGGAGACCCAAATTTGAGAAACACTGTGCTAGATTATTCTGGGCTAGCTAATTAAATAGTGTAGCCTGCGTAAGTCAGGATCCTATGATCTTAAGAGGTGCAATCTGATGCTACCATTCAGCACAAAGGACTTGCTTCTGTGCCTGGGTTGTTGCAACTGTTTCAAGTGTTTGTTTCACAGAAAACAATGCATTTTGCTGTAAAGCAAAGGGAGCAGAGCTCATTAAAGTGGATACACGGGAAGACTTGATGTTGAAATGCCTCCTCTTCACTAATATGTGTACAATATCTGTGCAATACTCTGGCTACCTTTGTAAACAACCCATTCCTGTGCACATTAAAAAGGGAAAAAAGGGAAGACATGATGCAAGGAACAGCTTTACTAAATGCCCAGCCAGCGAGCTGTGAAACTGAAGTAATTGCTTATTTTAGAGATAATTTCTCTGGTTTTTGAAAACTGCATGAATAATGAATTTGTCCAATGCAAAGTAAAGACTTTTCTCCTTATAATGTGGTTGGGGGAGGCGGTGGAGAGAACAAGCAGATGCAATCCATGATTACTGTGACATTTACAAAATCTAAATAACCAACTTTTGGGGGGAGGGGAGAGCAAATGGTTAGTTAGATTAATTAGTTAGGATTTGTTTTGTATTCTGCTCAGAAGGACATTTGAACATGTGAAGCTGGTTAGACAGAGATTGTTAAATGGTTCCCACTTCCAAGGCTGGGGATGCTTTGGCCGTCCACATGTTGCTGAACTACAACTCCCATCAGCCCCAGCAAGCATTGCCTATGACCATGGATGATGGGAGTTGTAGTTCAGCCCACCCTTTCCCCATGTAAGAACTCTCTGCCACCAGATAAAGGGAATTTGATTTCAACAAGGCTGCCCTTTATCAGTCAGCCTAAAAGCTTCCCTTGGGTCACCCTGAAGCTTCTCCAAGTAGCATAGTTTATGACCAATACAGGAGAGACATGTTTTGTTGCAGCTGGGGCAGATGACCTATGACCCCCCAACAAGCAGACATAAAAGATTAGCATTCCCATATAATACACAAGTCTATAAAAGCAGAGTTCATGCAAACGGCCCATATCAACCGTCCATATACACCAGTAAAATTACAGTAAAAACATAATAGGGGGGGTGGGAATCAATTTAAAATACAGGTTAAAATGCAATTTAAAATGCAGCCTCATTTTCAAAGTAGCCCATAGATCAAAACCATAAGGGGAGGGAAACATAAGGGTCAGGCTGAGTCCAAACCAAAGGCCAGATGGAACAGCTCTGTCTTGCAGGCCCTGCGGAAAGATGTCTAGTCCCGCAGGGCCCTAGTCTCTTGTGACAGAGCGTTCCACCAAGTTGGGGCCAGTACTGAAAAGGCCCTGGCCCTAGTTGAGACCAATCTAACCAGCTTGCGACTTGGGACCTTCAAAATGTTGTCATTTGTGGACCTTAAGGTCCTCCACAGGGCATACTAGGAGAGGCGGTCCCAAATCCATGGGTAAGTCTATCCGTAGCTGTTAGTCATGGCTTCTGGTTGCAGCTTCCAGATACCAGCTACTGGCAAGCAACAATGGGAGAGAGCTCTTGCCTTCATATCCCATTTGTTGGCCTTCCCAGAGGCACCTAGTTGGCCACTGTAGGAAGCAAGATGCTGGTTTCAATGTACTTTTGGTCTGGTGCAGGAGGGATCTTATTATCTTCTTGCAATTTATGCCTGTGTGGAGGGCTGGAAAAATCACAATCGTATTTCTGGATGATCTGTTATTTTTCCAGGCCCACCTATGACTCAAGCAGGCTGATGCTATAAAAGCATGGATGTTTATTTCTAACCATAACCACCATTCGGATTATAAATGTTACATTATACAAAGCCAGAGATACTATTTTTTTCCAGACTAGAAGCTGCCTTACAAATGTGCATTGTGAGCCGTCATCACATCAGCTTTCACATGGTAATCGCATTTCGGAATGATCTTTGTGAGCTTTCGGCACTCATAGCCTGCCTGTGATAGAAGTAAGAGTTTACAAATCTAAATATAAGATTTGCTGTCACCTAGCAACAGCGCTGAACTTTGGGTCGGCCTGCTCCAAGCTACACCTGTCTGGAAAGAAAGTCAAGATGTAAAGATAGGAGGATTTGCATTAGTTGTGTTTTTTTGTAATCTTTTCAGAATAAAAAAAGTCCTATTTATTCTGGAAACATCTGTGTGTCTCACACCTGTTTTCTTGTTTGCACAATCTTTGTGTCCAGCTCAGCACACACATGCACAACGCTGGCCCTCTTCAGGTTTTATGGAAATTTAAACAAATGGGTGTGGGGGATGGACAGTATGTAGAACATGTGGGAAGCTGCCGCAGATACAAAACACACTTAACTTTAGACACCTTCCAACTTGTGGAAGACGACAAGGCAATGAACAGGGCGGGGCTCATGCACTCACCCATACTGTCTCTGCACCACCACCAATTTACTAGACTAGCACTAGTTTAAAAGAGATTTAAAATATTCACCCACCTGCACTTAAGTTGATTCAGAAAATGGACACCAGGATCCTTCCTTCTGGAGTGGCGGAACCATGTGTGATAAGAAACATGTGTTGCATTCCTCCTCCCTCTCTGAATCATGTAATGCACTTTACCTCGTGTCGTTACTACTACTACTATTTGCATCTGTCTGTCTTGAGACCATGGAGGAGTGCATCTTCGTTTAATTAAATTTGTATACCGTCCTTCGTCTATAAATCTCAGGGCGGTTCGCAACATAAAATTACAATATAAAAAACATGCATAGAAAAAATGAGAACAAAAACAGACCAATAGCCCCCTCTCCTACAACACATTTTAAAAGGGTATCGGATGTCAATCGGCCAAAGGCCTGGTTGAAGAGGAACATTTCCACCTGGCACTTAAAGGTGTATAATGGAGGCACCAGCCAAAGCTCCTTGAGGAGAAGAAGAAGAGTTTGGATTTGATATCCCGCTTTATCACTAACCTAAGGAGTCTCAAAGCGGCTAACAATCTCCTTTCCCTTCCTCCCCCACAACAAACACTCTGTGAGGTGAGTGGGGCTGAGAGACTTCAGAGAAGTGTGACTGGCCCAAGGTCACCCAGCAGCTGCATGTGGAGGAGCGGGGAATCGAACCCGGTTCACCAGATTACGAGACTACCGCTCTTAACCACTACACCACAAATGGGGAACCACAGCAAAAAAGGCCTGTTCTCGAATTGCCACCCTCCGGACTTCTCCTGGAGGAGGCACACAAAGAAGGACTTCAGGTGCTGTTGCGCTGATCATTTCTTGCCTCACAACATCAGGACTCGGGGTACTTTGCACTGCACATTACAGAGGAAGGGAAGGGAATTTGATATGGATTGACTGTGGTTTTGTGTAGCAGTCCTTGTTTCTTATAGCAAGTAACGCATTGCACCATCTTTTTTCATGCTGACTTTAACACCTCAGCAAGATCTTCCTTGCTTTAAATAGAGGACAACTCAACACACAAAAAGTAAGAGGAGCCACACTGACCCTTAAGAAAACGATCTGTATTCGGTCAACAAAATGCAACAAAAAAGTGACCAACATCTCATTGTTAGGAGTCACCAACGTAATGCACTGGATGGTGTTGGACTATAACTTTCATCCTGCTTGATGAAGGGCCCTGGTGGCTAGGGCTGATGGGAGCTGGAGTCCATTGTCTTTTGGAAGGGACCATGTCAGCTACCCTTGGGCTAGATGGGAAATAGAGCAAGCAGGTGGAGGAAGAAAATGTTGGCTGATGGTGAAGTCATGGAGTCTGCATCTGATCACAGTCGTAAAGATGGAACGTGGGAGGAGGTAGCAGACATTCAAATGAGGCTCCCTTGGGTGCTTTGCATGTTTCAGAATGCACTTTACTTCTTGACAGATAATGCTCCTTCTTGGCTCTTTTGTACATTGTGCAGAAAAAACAACCAGGCTGAGTGAGCAGTATGAAGTAGGTAGAAAAATGGGTATTGACCTCCATTTTCTTTATCTCTGCTGAGGTTAAATTCCAAGAAAGAACAAAGGGTGTGGGGTGTGGAGTTATAGGCCAATGCCAGCAATTCTTCTAAATATTTACCAGATTTTTGTTAATTGTACAAAGTACAAACGTATTGTGTTTACTTACCTAGGAGTACTGCAGGCATATCCACAAGATACCTACGTTTCTCTTTTTATCTTGTGGAATTATAGAGCTTTGTACAGGAAAAAAACATTTTTTATGTGAGCTTCTGGTAAAAAAGAAAAACCTAGGAGAACACACAAAGTATAATTTTTGCAGACTGCCAAGGTTAAAAAAGAGCTTGATTTCCTACGAGCTAATTCATACCACTACCACTTTGGGGCCATGATTGTGGCTCCTTGAGGGATTAAAAGTTCATGCAGTTGTGTGCGTTGGCTGCAATCAATGCTGCCTTTGCCATGGATTTTCCCCACACAGCACATTGTTATTTATATAGCACCCTCAGTGTACATTGCACTTCACAGCAGCTTTCCTCGGTCCCTCAAGCAAGAGAAGAGGGTGCTCTTGTCCTTGCAAGTTTCCCACAGGCAGCTGGTTGGCCACTGGGAGAACAGGATGTTGAACTAGATGGGTTCTCCATATCTTATGCCCCCCCCCAGAAGTTGCTGGACCACAACTCCCATCATCCTTTGGCCATTAGCTATGGTGGCTGGTTCTGATGGCAGATGGGAGCCCATCTGTAGGGTTGGGGAAGGCTGCTTTACAGCAGCAACATTAAAAAAGATACATCTCTGTCCATAGAATGGTGGCTAACAGGTTGAGGTTGAATCCTGACAAGACAGAAGTACTGTTTTGGGGGGACAGGGCATGGGCAGGTGTGGATGACTCCCTGGCCCTGAATGGGGTAACTGTGTCCATGGAGGCACAGGTCAATTCTGTGTACAGGGCAGCTGTCTTCCAGCTCCATCTGGTATGCAGGCCCTACCTGCCCACAGACTGTCTCACCAGAGTGGTATATGCTCTAGTTATCTCCTGCTTGGACTACTGCAATGTACTCTACGTGGGGCTACCTTTGAAGGTGACTCGGAAACTACAACTAAACCAGAATGCAGCAGCTAGACTGGTGTCTGGGGGCGGCCACCAAGACCATATAACACTGGTCCTAAAAGACCTACATTGGCTCCCAGTACGTTTCCGAGCACAATTCAAAGTGTTGGTGCTGACCTTTAAAGCCCTAAACGGCCTCAGCCCAGTATACCTGAAGGAGCATCTCTGCTCTCATTGTTTTGCCCAGACACTGAGGTCCAGCTCAGAGGGCCTTCTGGCGGTTCCCTCACTGTGAGAAGCAAAGTTACAGGGAGCCAGGCAGAGGGCCTTCTCAGCAGTGGCACCCGCCCTGTGGAACGCCCTCCCATCAGATGTCAAGGAAATAAACAACTATCTGACTTTTAGAAGACATCTGAAGGCAGCCCTGTTTAGGGAAGTTTTTAATTTTTGACATTTTATTATGTTTTTAGTATTCTGTTGGGAGCCGCCCAGAGTGTCTGGGGAAACCCAGCCAGATGGGTGGAGTGTAAATATTATTATTATTATTATTATTATTATTATTATTATTATTATTATTGAAACCTGCAGTATAGAGGCAGAAACGGGAGATGCACGTCCTAGCACTTGCTTTTCATTTTGGCAGGAGTCTGTCTGCCTCTCTCATAGACGGTGCCTGATTGGGCTGCCTCTCACATGCTATTTTGTCTTTAATGTCTCCCACTGGTAAAACTTCACATCTTAGTCATTGCACATTGCAAGTTATCTTTTGTGTTCAGTATTGGTTCTGTTTTATTTGTTAAGATATATTGGAAAAAATAGTAAAACATTATATGTATATTTTTTAAAAAACCCTGTGAGACTTCATTCATCTTAGACCTCATTAAGATGGTTCATATGGTTGCCTCCACACATTTAGTTTACATGCAGAGTGGGGAGCTTGGTCCATGCCTGCTGGCTCCATCCCCAATGTTGTCACCCCAGTGTTCATGTATTTGTTTGAGACAAACAAAGAAGAACTTCTGCGTACCAAGATCTACGCACATCATCATTATTAGATTGTAGTCAACTAAGTTCTACTCAGTCTAGACCCCTTGGGGGAAATCGTGCATTTGAGTGAAACCCAATGTGAACAACTCAAAATCAGAATGCACTTTGTGATGGTGATGACGATGACGACTATAATTTATTAGATTTGTGTACCACCCTATACCATAGGCATACACTGAGGTTACGTTCTGATTCCCCCCGCCCCACAAGTTATAACACAAAATATATCTAATGTATAAAAAGGAGAAAGAAAAACAGTGTCAGAATGATTTTTACCTATTATTTATTTATTTATTTATTATATAAGCCATAAATATGCATCTGTCTTGAGTGTATATAGACAGCTGCATCTATATAAACATTATTATATTTTTATCTATATATATATCCAGTGTTTTTTTCTAAAAAAAATGTTTAGGGGCACTCTCATTTTCCCAATATTGAAATACTGCCTCTCAATGAGGCCAAACTTAGATTCACAAAATGTTTAGGGGTATGTGTACCCCTGCGTACCCCCAGAAAAAAACACTGTATACATCTATATACATACTTGCACACTTGCATGGATAAACAGATAGATAAAATGCAAAAACAAAAGCTCCAGGAATTTACTGCAGAAAAAAATCTTGCAGAGAAATCAAGACAGCTTCCCCTGCCCCTTGTCCTGGCAATTAGTGGCTAGCTATGATATCTGTATTGTATAACCGACCAGCCAGTAATTACTCTATCGTATTGCATTTTATAATCCACATTTATGTATTATTCAGGGGCAATAGTGCATGAATTGTTCAGTTGCGTGAGAAATCTAATGAGATATAAAACATTTTAAAAATACATGAGCAATCATAATGGGTACTTTATTATCATACAAATAACTTTGGCTGGCTTAGCTTGCTTTTACTTGCAATTTGGGAACTAAATTTTGATCTCAAATCATCAGCATAACAATAATGAGTATAGCAACCTTTGCTTGTAACAAAATGCAATGTTTTGGCCAATTAATAATACAGAGAGATATGCAGTGTGTGCATGATTTTCTCGGTGGATTACAATTTTCTTCCCATTCTAAATGTTGCACAAGGCAAAATCAAGGCGGGACAGTGCTCATGTCTGGCAACTGAATGGACTTCCCCCTCCCCAATTCCATTTGCTTGGGGTATATACTGAAGATCTCTTAATTACCTTTGTTAGCCATATGCAACAAAAATGATTAAGCATGATAGAAAGCTAGAAGTTCTCTCACCGTTGGGCTTCTGAAAACTGTTCTGTGGCTTAGTGTGGCATGTAGGCAATGGGGAAATCGACGTAAAATCTAAAGAGCAAATGTGATTTTTCAGTTTGAGCATATGGAGCTGTGCTCCCCTTGCAAAAAAACCCACAAGGGTCTTTTTAATGTGTGGAATCATCTTCTCTCTGATATAAGTCAGGTTTTGACACTGGTGTTATGTTATCACGCTTTGACCTGGATCCAAAGCTTTTTGGTGGCTCCATTCTCAAGGACCAGGGGGCTGATTCACCTCATCCAATAGTCCTAGGAGTTCCTCATCAGGGGATCCTCACAATGGACTCATGGGTCCATGTGCTCCTCAAGGACTTTGTCTTTTGGGGTGTCCAGTATGGCCTTTAAGGACTCATTGCCGGGCACCAAGCCAGGGCTTGGCATGACTAGAGCTCCAGGAGGACCTCTCCAAACTAAATGAATGGGCATTTAAATTGCATATGCAATTCAATATTTAAAAAGGGTAAAGTGATGCATGTCAGGGCCCAAGAACCTTGATTTCACATATATGGTCATGGGATTTGAATGGGCAGTAAGTGGCTGGGAATGAAAACTTGGGGTCATAATGAATGACCGCTTGATGAAGATGTTGGCCCAGAGTGCAGCAGCTGTGAAAAAGACAAATTCCATGCCGAGGACCATTAGAAAAGGAATTGAAAATAAAATTGTGCTGATATCCTTAAGTGGGAGGTCACTAGTGGATGAACAGTTTAGCTTGTCCTGCAAGTTTCTCCTGCTGAATAACTAAAATACAGGATCCCAGCCCTCTTTTGCAGCTTGCCACCTGTGAAAGAGTTGTGAATGGGATATGCAGAGTAATTCTTTGTTCGTCTACTTTGAAGTCGGTCCTGTTGGGCTCAATGTACAGAGTGGTTTGTTTATTTACCTTCCATGTCTCAAATGCTAGCTTTCCATATCACAGTGCTCTGGAAACTAAGGAGAGTATCGAAAGGACAAAATACCACTACAAAATCCCACAAACCCCCTAGACGCAATCAAAAAACAATGGGAGGATGACATAGGCTATGAGATTAACCCCACTCAATGGACCAAAATGTGGTCTAACCCCCCCCTTTAAATCCATATCAACAAAAAGAAAAGAACTCTCTCTAAAACTCACCTACAGGTGGTACCTAACACCAAGAAAACTAGCGCTAATACGCCCAGGAACCTCACCAAAATGCTGGAGAGGGTGCACCTCCACAGGCACATACCTCCACATGTGGTGGGAGTGCCCCAAAATCCAACTATTCTGGACAACAACCATACAAGAAATAAATAAAATAACCAAGCAAGTATTAGAAATCACCCCAGAATTGACCTTACTAAATATCTTCCAAGACAATAATGCCCACTTACACCACAAAGAACGCATAACCCACCTACTTTCAGCAGCCAGAAGCATCAGAGCCGGACACTGGAGAGACCTGTCAGGAGTAAGCATGGACCAATGGTACCAAATAGTATGGGAAACAGCCTTCTTAGAAAAATTAACCAATAAACTGAAACTGACACGGGGACAAACAGAAGAAGACACCTTCACCCCGGTATGGCTCCCCTTTATCACATACACAGCCCAACAAGACAACGACAAAAACCCACCAACAGCATACAAATCAATATGGCTAACCTGATCCAAAACACCCGCCCACCCCACTCACACATAAAAACAAAGACCACCACAGCCATCCACAAATGAACAACCACACCCTAGGCCAACACCAACCTCTCTCACCACCAAAGGAACACAAGCAAACAACAAACGCTGACACCAAACCCTACATATAGTAAGTAAAATAGTAACACCGTCGCCCGACCCCACCCATCTTCCCCCCCTCCACCTCTTTCCCCCTTTTCTTTCCGATGTCTCAACAAATGAAACTGATTTGTAAAAATGTTACATGGGAACAAAATAATATGAGAGAGACATTGCAAACACTTTTGTAAAACAAGAAAATATTTAATAAAAAAGGAAGGAAGGAAGGAAGGAAGGAAGGAAGGAAGGAAGGAAGGAAGGAAGGAAAGGACATAGTGGTATGCTGCTCAAGGGGGAGAAAAACCAACTGACTGTGCTAATCCCTTGGGAGGACTTAAAAGAAGCACTTGGGACACCATCCCCTTTCTATACAAAGGGCATCCAGAGTTTCTTACCAGTAATAGGCTTAGGGAAGGACTTTTACAAGTGGAAAATTCACTTTAAACTACTTAAGTTGTTGAAAGGGTCATGGGTAACACAGTTGTGGCTGTGGAAGCCCATCAAATGAAGAAATAAAAACTTCATATCAGAATTTATAGCCTGCGCTAGCAAGACTG
Organism: Podarcis erhardii; assembly: GCF_964252035.2. Lineage (NCBI taxonomy): Eukaryota > Metazoa > Chordata > Lepidosauria > Squamata > Lacertidae > Podarcis > Podarcis erhardii. Next base: position 22,697,535 of record NC_138508.1, on the reverse strand, counting down.
AAAAAAGGAGCCTTGGTGGAAGAGAACTGGTTAATGAGGACTATTAAATAACTTCTTGGTCAACGGTCCTATCATATATTGAGTCAGACCAGTGTTATCTGGTAGTAGCCAAGGCCTGAAGCAGAAATAAATTGGCTACTTGGCCTGAAAATAAAGCAAAACTACAGATGCCGGGTTTAATTCAATATATCTAACAGTAGCGTATACAGCAGAGCATATATTTTTCTGTAGAAAGCTTTAAGGGGGCATATTTAGTCCGTATTGCTAGCACTAAAATTAAAGTGGTTTCTATTGTTCATGATAAACAGGACTTGGGAATTCAAGGAGGTTGCATTAACCAAAGGCATATTTGGTAGTCTCTCCAGTGTGGTTGATTTGTGGTTCGAGGACCCGACCACCGCGACGTGAAAAGAAGACACAGGGACACGTGATATAAGGTTAATGGGCTAGAAAAGGCCACAACTTACAGCAATGAAAAGGTATTGGCTTAGGCATTGGATCGCGAAACAAGTGGGTTTATTCACCAGGGGTTCATCACCTGTTGATGCTAATCCAACTATAGGCTCACCCCTGCTGTCACCGAGGGTCGTGCCATGGCCTCCCGCCAAGCAGGCATCGGACAGAATACACGACCGCCAGATTCCTTTAACGGAATACCCCTAAACATTGAAGGCATAGGCGATGGCCACACCTAGCACTTCGACACACCACAGCACATTATTCCAATGCCTAACCTACCCACCAATACCACAAAAGTTGTGACGATTGCTACGAGGTAGGCGAAAAAACCAAAAAGCCTAATGCCAAATGGAAAAACTCCTACCAGGCCCCCCGTGCAACCGGGGCGACCAACCTAAGGTCCATAGCAAGGTCAATGACCTAAGCCCTAACTCAATGGGAGTGGAGGGTGGGTGACTCGCACAGGACGACGAAGAGAAATGAGGCCGGGGAGAGGCTGACGCTGCAGCATCAAGGCTGCTGGACACGCCCCCCCCACGGCACCTGGTTGGACGGCCACCGGGGGGGGCGTACGCGCCAGCCAGGTGAGCTGGAGGCAGGGGGCGTCGCCCCCTGCTAGGGGCGGTGTTCAGGCTCCCGCCCACAACCACTCCCCTCTCTTTCAGGGAGGAGAGTCTTTATCCAGCTTTATAAACAGTAAACCATCTGCCCCAAAAATGTACACCAGAGCTTTCCAAACTGTGTGTCGCGACACATTAGTGAGTTGGCTGCAGTGTGTAGGTGTGTCGTGCAAACGCTCCCTGCGCTCCTGCGGTTTGCTAGTAAAGCCAAATTGGTGTGTTGCGAAGTGATGCATGTCTCCTTATCAGCAGAAGACAAAGTGAGCAGCTGGGGTTTTGAACCCTGGTCTCTCAGGTCAACCAATCAGTTCATGCTTTTTAAATATAGTAATAGCAATATTCCTATTTTTGCTTCAACCCACAACCTCATGGCAACCATCTTTGCAGCAGCCATTTTGTGGCTGGTGCTCACAACATCCTCTCAAAATTCTAAATGGGCCCCTGAGCCCAGAAATGTTGGTGACCACTGATCTATTCTATTCTTGATGGACTTGAGTAATGTAATAGTTGTATTAGGCCACTAACAATGGTAGAGTCATGAATAAAAGAGTGTTGGACTAGCAGGTAAATTAATTGTTCAAAACAGGCTGAATGCAAACACGTCTACTGTCAAATGTATTTCTGTATTTACTGATGTTCACCTGTTATGGTAGATATCTCATAAGCTTGATACCCCAATATCTGAATCTAAGGCTAAATTGTATATTAACTGAATTTTCTTTCCCATAGAAACATGTTCTACTTGCTATAAACTTTCCGTTAGAATATATCACCTATATATATGAATGCTAACAGCTTTTAGGTCCATTTTGTATAAACAGTTATTACGTCCATTTTTTTCTGAAAATGGGAGAAAGCAGCAAGAAATGGATTTGGCTAGCATCTGAATATTTTGTGAATGCAGTTCTTGTTTGCTGAGGGTATATATCATCAGCTGAAGCCATATGACTCCTACAGAAAACATTCGGGGATTATACTGGCTTTTTGCAGAAATGTAAGCTTCCATATAATTTTTACAGCTGAAAGAATGGATTTTGCTATCAAGCTCAAGGGACCTGCTTGGGCTCAGTATAATGGTCTGAGACTTGCAAGGTCCCTGGCAGGGACGGCTGTTTCCAAAACACTTAATCCCCAAGCAGATACTTATTCATCCCACACAGCTCCTCTTGAGATAGTGTGTGTGTGCATTTCTACTTTTGGCACAGTCTTTGCATTGCCTCTCATACCCTTACAGGATCTGTCTCGCCTCTGTATGGATAACATATTGACTGTGCTTTACGGTAGCACAGAATCCCCTACCAGCAGTGGAAACTGTGCCGTAAGGTCCTTTATTTCTTGCCATAGGAATAAAACCTGCTCAAAACCTTTGAACAAAAAGAATGCTTTTCCAGTATTGTATTGGCAAATACAGACAAGTTGTGAGTCAGAATGATTGGGGAGGTGTGTCTCTTCAGTTCAATTAGCCATATCGGTCATCTCTCGCCAAAACAGAGTTGGGCCATTGGCTCAGGCATGGCTCCTAAATTTCTATTTCTAAAGCACAGGTGGCAAATGGAACTATTCTGAATCCAAAGCACACATAGCACAGTTCCACGGAGTTTAATGTGTTAGCTTTTAGGCAATATTTCCTAATTTAGTTCCACACTTTGCCAGGGAAAGGGGAGGTGCTGGATGCTGAGATTTCCAGATTTAGCTATGTTCTCTTATAATTAAGGGTATAATGGTGCAGCTACTTGCACTCTTGGGTGAGACTGATTATCTAGACCCATTTAAGTCTGGGTCCCCCAAACTGGTTGGAGGATCAAATTGGCCCTGGTGGATGACCTTTATTAGGAGAGAAACAGAGTGTGCGACATCATTGTTTCTCCTTGATCTCACAGAGGATTTGCATACCATTGGCCAGGCCATGGTATACTCTTGGATCACCTCCATGTTAGGAGTTGGAGGCACTGTGGTTCTGCTCCTACCTTCATGGTCAATTTCAGTGAATAACATTGCCTTTGGGTCCCCTTCTAACTGAGCTGTGGGGTTCCGCAAGGCAGTATTCTGCCCCCAGTGCTACTTGACATCTATATGAAGCCATTGGAGACAGTCATTAGGAGATTTGAAGAGCAGTATTGAATGAATAAATATATGAACATGGATTGCTCAATCTGCTGTTGCCAATTGTTGTTACCAAGTGGCCAACCGACACTATATTTTGTGCAGAAATTATGAAAAAGTTTACTTGTCCTTAATCTTCTGAGCCTTGTAAAGTTGGTCTGCATTGTAGTTTGAGAACTGCAATTCAACACTGATTTTTTGTTTAATCTCTCCTCCCTCCCTCCCCATCCATCCCCAGGCTTCTGAAAAAGGAAGAAAATTTTATCTTCATTCCTCGATCCCGTGAAGAGCTTCCAGACAACTTTCCAAAGGAAATCCCTGGGATTTGTTATTTCCTGGAGGTCAGAACTGGTCAGAAGCAGCCAAAGTCCTCTGTCACATCTGCCAGAGTGAGAAAGATTTCCTACAACATTGGCACCATGTTCCTCCGGGAAACGAGCCTATGAGGCCTGCTGCAGATCAAAGACTCATCAAAAAAGCACAAACCCAGAACTGGGTCATGACAGGAAAGAGGAGATTCTTTCTGTTTCACTGCATTGTTCCAAGCAAGCAGTAAAAGCTCCGTGAAATGTCAGGCAATAATTCTTTTTAAAGGTGGGTGACTGCAGTCCATAAACAAACTGGGAAGGGTCAAGGGAGGGAGCAGGGGTTTTTATTTTTTAATCAAATTAAAACAAAATACCTTTCTGTTGCCAGAGCTACTGTTGGCCATAAATATCAATGTGGTAAAAAGAAGAAGAATCCAGATTGAGTTGCTATTAGTGGGGGAGGCATTCCACAAAGCATTGGGACTCTTCTGCAAGGCCCATTGAAATAAATGGAGCATTTGGTATATTGCTTTGTTCTGTTCTGAAACAGGTGGGCATTTCTTTTTATCTGAAGATGTAGTACCCCTGCTACTTCTTTAAACATCCAGCATTCACGCCAACAGAATCGGGGTAGGCCCCCTTCACATGCATCTGTGAAATGCATGTAAGAGTCACGGTAGCGGTACTTGGTGAATTGCTCTCAGAAGTTGCACCAGCTAAACTGATTATGATGCATTCCTGCGTTGAAAGGAAAGTTACCTAAATATGCTTCTCGGTATTTATTTTTTTATTTTTAAAAAAACAACACTTCATACAAATACTGTAGAGATCATTTATAATCATCTCAGCAGGAAGAATTATAATTCTGCATATAATATCATAGGGATTTTGTCTACTTTTTATACATTTCATTATCTGGACTATATTTCACATGCTGTATCAGATGTGAGGCTAGGCTACTCCTGTATATTTTCTGCCATCTATCTGTCAAAGCTGCTTCTTAGAATAGAATCATAGAATCATAGAGTTGGAAGAGACCACAAGGGCCATCGAGTCCAACCCCCTGCCAAGCAGGAAACACCATCAGAGCACTCCTGACATATGGTTGTCAAGCCTCTGCTTAAAGACCTCCAAAGAAGGAGACTCCACCACACTCCTTGGCAGCAAATTCCACTGTCGAACAGCTCTTACTGTCAGGAAGTTCTTCCTAATGTTTAGGTGGAATCTTCTTTCTTGTAGTTTGGAGCCATTGCTCCATGTCCGCTTCTCTGGAGCAGCAGTAAACAACCTTTCTCCCTCCTCTATGTGACATCCTTTTATATATTTGAACATGGCTATCATATCACCCCTTAACCTCCTCTTCTCCAGGCTAAACATGCCCAGCTCCCTTAGCCGTTCCTCATAAGGCATCGTTTCCAGGCCTTTGACCATTTTGGTTGCCCTCCTCTGGACACATTCCAGTTTGTCAGTGTCCTTCTTGAACTGTGGTGCCCAGAACTGGACACAGGACTCCAGGTGAGGTCTTCTTCTTCTTCAAATTATAAGAAATGCCATTTTGCTGGGGGTTTGCAAGAGCTACACTTCGATCATGTTCATTTTCTGTTTAGTAGATGTTTATGTCTTGCATATTTAAACTGATGTTCAATATTTGTCCCGCTAGTAGTGTTATGTCCTGGCATCAGAACAATGCAAGCAAAGTAGTTATTTTCATACTCATTAATTGGTATATTATTGGAAATCCTAAAGCCCCAGAGTAAAGTAATTGTCCTTTGTAATGAAACATGCCTAAAAGTAGGTGGTCCAACATCATTGTCCTCTGAACTTCTCCCAAGTGTCCAGTTATCATTGGGGGGCATAAGATACCTGTTGTCACTGGCTTTGCATTTCCAGTTACTAACATGGGTAGAATATCCAATTATTAATGTTGGCGCGTTCAGTTTCTCAAGATTTGATATATTTTTAGAAATATCCCCTCAAAATACCTTTCATATTCTGGAGCTTCAAAAGTCCTGGTGCCATCAATATCCTTGAAACTACTCTAGAGTAAGCAGTTTGAGGACTGTAGTCTAGCTACTGCTTTGATCAGCAGTAAAATTTCACTTGTATATGTAGATAATTTCATGTTCATTTTTCATGCGGACCAATTCAGTAAGAGATTTTCATTTACAAAATTTATAGTGTTCCTTTGCATCAGCAGTGCGTCATTCCAAGCCAAACTTTAATATACTCTGAAGAACATAAAACCATGCATGGGGCTTTACTTGTGAAATCACAACTCGGTGAACTCAGAACTGGTAAAGGGACGGATTCTTGAAAAATTGTCCATTTAGCCTGTTGCAGCAAAAACAAAGATCTTTTGCCATCTTAAAAACTTAGGCTGTAATCCTATACACACTTAACTTGGGAGTAAGTCCCATTGAATTCAGTGGGATTTACCTTTGGGAAGACATGTACAGAATTGTGCATTAGAAGATTTATTGTGGCATAAGCAGGGTTGGCCCAATTACAAAGAGGAATGAGACAGTTGTCTCAAGTGGTCAGCACAAGGGGCAGTGAATTTGCAATTGAACCCCCTGCTCACTTTGTTATTAGCTGGGTTGGCTGCCCATCAGCCCCTCTCACTCCACCCAACAAGGCAAGAGTCTTGGAGCCCTACTCCTCCCCCCTGCCTCATCCTGCTCTCAGTGTCCCACAGGGCAAGGCCTTTTGGGTGAGGTAGGCAGGAGACTGCCTAAGGCAAATCACAGTGGCTAAAGAGACTGTTATAAATGTGGAATGCCACAGAGGGCCCCCTTGGGTAAGGTGAGGAAGGAAGGGTGGAGAGGGAACAGTGGGGAAGACATCAGCACCAACACTTACTTGGGAGCAAAGAGAAAGGACGAGAAGTAAGGAAGGATGGCAGGAGGGAAGACGAGGACGCCATCAGCAAAACCTCAATGAAGAGGGAAAGTGGTGATGGCAGAGCCACTGCCTGCCTCAGGTGGCGCAATCCCTTGCGCTAGGCCTGAGCATAAGCTTTCGTAGACTAGGGTCCACTTCATTGGATGCAGAGAGTATTATCTTTTTTGGCACATCTGTTGCTCTCACATAGTGATGCGTGGAGAGCTGGGCTAATAGGAAGAAAATCCCCAGGCCTTTGGGGATACCCAACTTCAAGCCAAGGCCAGCTTCTGGGGGTCAACAGATATCTGTTGCCACTGTTTTGCAATAAAATAAAATAAATTGCTCCATGGAGAAGCAGCTCCCATCATCGTAAAAAGGAGGCCAAGTATGGGTTGGGAACATAAAGGCCAGATGGAGGACCTTTGTTGAATTAATTCTTGGATTTGATCGATTGTGTTTGAGATTGTTTTGACATGCATTTGGATTTGACTTGTTTTACATTCTGATATATGCTGTGTTTTGTTCTAATGACATTCCTTCAGATATTTTGTGTTAATAGAGCTGGGGTGGTAGTACTGTTTTGCTGTTGGTGGCTTTGGGCTTTTTTTTTTAACCAAAGCTGAGTGGGGGTGGTTGAACTGTGTACAATGCCCTGAGCTCTTTGGGGGAAAACGTGGGGTAAAAATGTAAATAAATAGCCAACCATGCAAGAGGGAGCATTCTGCTTCTGAGATTGCTGTGCAGGGCAAAAGTGTATGCACGATAAAAACTGGCGCTTTCTGGAACATGTGGGCTCTGCATCCCCCTGGGATTTGAAACCGAACACTTCCATTTTCCCTCTATATTTGTGGATGGATAGGCAGAGATATACATGCACAAGATAATGTTTCATGCATCCAACAAAGTGCTCTCTAGTCTACAAAAGCTGATGCCACGATACATCTTGTTAGTCTTTAATGTGCCACAAAACTCTTGGCTATCTTGCACAGAAGCAATTCAACACAATTCCAGTGGAACCTTGATGATTTATGCCCTGTGTGATCCTTGATACCCAAAGGTGAAGCATAGAACATACTGTATTTCTCTGGTATTGCGTCCCTGGAGCTTTCTTGACAGTTAAAGAGGTGGCTGGCATATTACTTCTGCAATGGTACCTTGAGCAGAATGCTAATTTGAAGCTGAATGTTGCCCGTGTCTTACAGATGAACACTCAAGTGCAGGTTTGTACAGCAGTTCTGAAGTTTAAAAGCAAAACTGGAATTTAAGCTGAAGTCAAAGGTTTAGGAGGATGCTGTGCTCTTCGCTGCAAAGAGTGTGTTGCTTCTGAGAACAAGGCTGTTTCTCTAGATTAATTCATTTACAGCAAATGTTCTTAAGCAGTGAGTTGTGGGCACAGCCATCTCCCAGACCCCCTTCCCCTGTTGATGGGTCCGGGTCACCATATGCATTGTTTGGTCCAGCAGGCAGTTTTCCTAATCCATCCTCATGACTGGACCACCCACTCAGGATATCAGTGAGGGTACCATATCCATTTCAAGCTTGATATCCCTTTCCCAGGCCTGGGGCTTTCCAGACATTTCAGCCAACATGGCCAATGGTCAGGGAGGATAGGAATTTTAGTTTGAAACATCCAGATAGTGTCATGATGGGATGTTCTGCCTTAAAATAGATTGTGATTAATAGCAGTTGAGAGTGGAAATTGAACCCCTGATGATAGGAATAATAAAATAAGTAATAACTAGGAATAAGATAATAAGATAATAAAAAGTCATTTACACAAGTCCCATGGTACCCAGTTCAACTTACTTTTGAGTAGACATGCATAGGATTGCATTGTTAGAAGTCTCTTTTTGTAAACTGGCCACAGATGATGCTCTATCAATATCGGTCATTTTTCTCAGAACAAGCCCATTGATCTAAGGACATTATTAAAAATTAGAGGTTCTTCATTGCTGTCCCACCCTCTAACAGAGCAAAATTAGCCATATTACCTTTGGTTCAAAATCTGTTTTCATAAGGTGCAAGGCAGGGCTTGAAGTATTCCTGTGTCAAAGGTTGTACATTTTCCCATACATTGTAGCCATTCATAGCAGAGTCTCAAGTCAATATCACATTTTTGTTTTTTCACTTTTAGCACAGCAGATTACCTCTGAGAAAGCTGTTGGTTGCTGCTTTATCCAGCAATATGCAAGCTATTAGCAGATAGACTGGGGGGTGGGTTGCATCTTATACTACATTTGAATCTCTAAACTGGAGTCATCATGGAACCAATTTTGCAGTGAAATAGCTTCATTTAGATATGAACTTTAAAAATTTGCTTCTGAGTACTGAGCTTCCAACACACACATGGTCCCAACAATGAAAATCATTATGATTATGGAAATCATAGGGACAGTGGGAACGAAATCTACCAAGCATTATGGCTATGTAATCTCCTCCATTCATTGCATTAGGATTTGCAGGGGCCTTCTGTTCAACCTCAGTTATAATTAAGGGACGTTGCATGGCAACATTGCTTGGTGAATTGTTCCCATTGTTTCTAGACAGGTAGAGAGACTAGGAATACTAATTCCTTTGAACAATAGTGTCCAGGAGGTAGGAGTGATGGTCCTGAATGGGGAAAAAAGCAGAACCACTATAATCACAGAGATCAGTGCAAAACCTAAACAATTGGGTATCATCATCTCCATGGAGATAATGGCTGTGTTTGCAAATAAATCAACTCTCTCAAAAGAAAGAATAGCTTCCCACAAAGAGCCTGCAGACAGTGCTTTTTATATATAAGCATCTTCAAATGCGACACCTCCCAGACACCCATTTTCAGTGCATTGTACCAAGTGATGTGCTTCCGTATTATGACAACTAAAGTTCCTTTGGGGGCACGTTTCTCTAGCTCATTGTGTGAGGGAAGCTTGAGCGTATTGCCAGTCTTGCCTTTTTATATTGCTGCAATGGCCAGATTATTTAATATCTTGAAGAGAAAAGCATGGACATTTTTCATTAAATCAAGAATGACCTTCCCGCCCCCCAGCTTTAACTAAACAGATGCTGTGGACCATATGGTTCAGTTGCCCCTCATTGAGAGAGACATTTCGGATTCAGCAAAGCTCTGCGGCTGGAAGGCTGTTCAAATTGCAAGGTGTGAGCAGGCAGTGTTTTGCAAAACTTATCAAAAGGAACTAAGGCAACATTTTAGAATGTAAATGAATGCAGTGCTATCCAAATGAGAGATATGCTAAGGCATTATCTCCGTTTGGTAGGACAATTTACTACATCAGTACCTTTCAGTGGCACACCATCCAAGTTCTGAATTATAGGCTTGTTGGTCTTGCCTTTGGGACCTATGAGTGGAGTAGATGTTAGATCACTAACTCCATGCATCTAGGAGCTTTAAAAAGAAGGCAGTCTAATCAAGACCTACGCTTGAGAAAACAAAAGCTCAGAACTTGTTGCAACATAATCACATTTCAGTCATACATGACAATAATGCTATCTGATTTTCATGTTTCCAATACAGTGGCAAGGAGTCCATTTCTAAAGCATGTGCTCCAAAAGGATGTCTTTGTGCATACCCATGAAATGTACCCCTTAGGTTGAAATAGATATTATGGTTTATTGTTGATTATTTCTACAGGACTCACAGTGTACAGAATGCTGTACCATTGTCATCTCAGCAACTTTGTAGGGCCGGTGTATCCAACACGGTGGCCTATAGATGCTGTTGGACTACAATGCCCATCATTCCTGACCATTAGCCATGCTGAATGGGGCTGATGGGAGATGCAGTCCAACATCTGCAGAGCACCACATTGGCTACCCACGCTGGACCCTGTGCTGTAGGGGCACTCAGATCAAATCAAGCAAGGATTTGAACTTTGATCTTCCACAGATCAAAACCACTAGTAGTGTTGCCTCTCAGAATATTCCAAACTGGAGGATTTAATATCTTCCTAACCAAATCATCTCATTCAGAATGCTTTAAAACTAAATTGAACTGCAGGGTTACAAAGTAAGATTTGCCGGTGCCCTCAAGCTTTTCACATGTTTGTAACTTACACATAGCTCTTGCCAGGGTGCACTCAAGCAGAAGTCAATATACAGACTTACATGGGAGAAAGCCTCATTGCATATGGGCATCCATAGAATTTTGGTTAGTCCCTCTGCATTGCTCTTAGTCGGATTTAGCCATGCCTAACTGGCAGGGTTGCATCTTTTAATGTCTGATAGTGCCTCTCATCTTCTGAACTATCTGAACATCTACATCTTACACTGTGCATGGCATGTATGTCACTTGCAGTTCTACATAAAATTTAATTTACCTAAGACATCCCTATGACGTTCTTATAAATCCTAGAGATCAACACACAGATGATGCCCTTCAAACAAGCCAGTATGTCTCCAGGCAGAGACTATGTGGGGAGGGACATTTATACAATTCCCAGGCACTACACTCTAGATTGCCATGGATTTTAGGCTATCTGTTAAATTATCGTTTTAAATTGGTAGCAAACTGAAGGATTTAATATCTCCACACACACATTACTCACATGCATCAAGTAACTGTGCTGGAAATAATTGGGGAAATCTGTTTATAGATTGCAGGATTGGCTTCCATGGAGATTTTTTGAAAAATGTTGAACAGGTGTTATTTTAGAATGCTTACTAAATACAGTATTTTGTCTTGAAACATGGGTCTAAACTAGACCCACTGAGTATTTGCAAACTCTACTGAATCTCCTCTGCTGTCCCATACCTCTTAATGTATAGGAACATAGGAAGCTGCCTTGTATTAGTGGCAGACCACTGGTCCATCTAGCCCAGTTTTGTCTACACTGAATGCCAGCAGCTCTCCAGGGTTTCAGGCAAGAGGCTCTCCCAGCCCAAACTGGAGGTGCCAGGGATTGAAACTGGGATCATTTACATGCAAGACAGATACTCTACTACTGAGCTATGGCCCTTCCCAATATATCCTATCTTATTTCACAATGGCCAGTAGGTGTCAGAGCCTTCTCCAGTCCTATTTGTGCTAGAAAATAAATCATATCAAGAATGGATCATTGGCAGATGGCACTAGGATTGCCATACAACATTTACCACTGGTAAGTGGTATGTTACACCTGCCAGAATTGAGAAGAAGGAAATTTAAGCAGTGCATCCATGTGCCACCTGTCCATTTTAGGTCAGTGCCATTATTTTGATCACTTCCAGGTATGTTATAATCACTTACATATTTATGAGTCACTCTCTAGCCATTCTAGTAATTCTTTGGAATAGATCAAGTACTCAACATTCAGCAAATCTGCCAAACATCACTAAGGGACTCAACCATCATTTACAAAGCAAAGCAAATGCAGTTGAATAAATGTTGCGAGATGAGTAGAAGTATCCCATTGAAAACAAATACGTGCTTTTTAGTAGGGCTTGACATATCCATTCCTTGTCATTTTTGTATGTGTTCTCCTATCTGTCCGTTCTGCCATGTTTCCACATCATTCTGCAAGTTAAAATAATATTTGCACAAAAATAATACATTTGAATATGTGCTTTTAAAATTTATTTTGTTCTGGTTTTTTTTTTAAAAAAAAAAACACCTGAGAACTTCATCAGAATATTTGGGAAGTGGGAATGCTGGTGGATAACTTACGTTCAGATCAACACATTAGTCTAGGAAGCTGGGGATCAGGTCAGTTCATATCAGAATTTGCAAAGGATGAACTCCTCAAAAATCCCACCTTCTAAGGATCTAAGTCATTCTTGGTATCAGAAATAACACTGTTTGGCCAGCACAGTCATTTAAGTGCTCTGATCCCACAGTTCTTGAATTCACTAATTTAAGCATCACTTTATGCTTGTATGTTTATTATTTTATAACATAACACTCAACCTGTAGAACGGAGTTGGATACAGTCCAACTAATACCCCAAAGGTATGATGCCCATGTTCTCAGCTCTAGCCCAGTTCAGCTTTTAGGCAGCTTTTCTAAATCCTTCCCAGATGTGATATTATTAATCAACAAGTAGGCAAAGAAAACAAAGGAAATTAACAAGCTGTGTAAATGCAGAGAATGCAGAGAGATCTTTTGCTAGGACCAAGCTGCAAATAAAATCTTCAGACAAATCTGTACTGAAAATTCATATTGTACTTGCATAGCGGCCCATTATGAATTGTGCATGTGCGCTTGGGAGAATTAGCTCCTAGCAATAACTTACAAGTATGAAGCAATAAAAGAAAAAGCCATGATCACATTGGTGTAGGTACATACTGTGTACCAAATTATTTGTGCTTGTGGCAGTTAAACTGTATATAAGCAATAAACCAGTAAGTCATACATTGAAAATTAGCCTCCCTGGCATACAAAGCAATAAGTGACTTCTGAGTTGGAGCAATGGCTGTAGAAAACATGGCAACATTTAATGTCTCTCAGCATCCATCTTGTGCGACCAAGCCATTATCTTTCTTTCCGAATGCATTTTACTTCAAGGTCCAGTTTTCTCACATGCATTGCCTGCAAGGTTGCGGGTGAGAATATTTAACAACGGGAGATAGGAGACAGGACAAGAGCTAGTGCTTAAAAACCTATGAAAAATGTAAAAAGAGATCTGCTGGTTGGCAGGTTGAGGTAGCTGCTGATTTTGCAGAGCTTTAAGGTTGGCTTAAGTCCTATCTGCAACTTGCTGGTATAAAATTCAAGGAAATTATATTTGTTCCTTGCAAAACTTATAGATAAGGTAAGAACAAAACTGGCCCACAATAAAAGCATGGAAACACTGTTATGCCACCTCAAAGCTTCTGCTGGCCTTTATCCAGGCAGCTTTTATTGATTAGTGGCATTTCTACGTAGGATAGCATCATGTATCTTTCTGTCACAGGCTACTAGATGGTTAATGAAGCAAGAAAGCGCTCTTTGCTTTGTACAAGGAGCTTTCCAACTCTTGTTCCATTTTATCTTCACATTGGAAGTGTGAGATAAGTGAAGGTTGGAAGAGAAGTATTTGCCCATGGCCACCAAATCATGGGTTTGAATCTGGGACTTCTGCAGAGTCTATCTGGGACTTCTCCAAAGTCTATCTTTTGCAAGGTTCACATTTCAGTCATTGCTTTCCTAGTATTGCCTAGACTGTTTTTTCAGAATTCACAGCTGATGTTTCCCTTCAGCACATACTCAACTGTGCATAGCAGCCAATGCTGTTCTCATCTGGCATACAGTGGCACACTACTGTGCATTCGTTAAAATAATCCTCAAGAATAGCAGTATTGACTTTTTTTACATGAGAGTTCGTTGAAGCAGTGCTATTTACGCCTGGAACTGGTTGGTCAGTGGCAGGATGGGAGACCATCTGGAAACCAATCATATACTGCCTTCAGTTGTTGTTAAGAAAGTTGGGCCATAAATGAAATAAGTAAAACTAAAGCTGGAAGTCTCCCAGCTGATGCCCTGACCAGAGGTGCGTCAGAAGCTGTACAATGTACATCTCTGTAACTTAGCAGGTCTGGGCTGGGTTGTTGCCTGAAATAGGAATCCATCTGAGAACACTCCCTGCCCTCATTCTCAGTTCCTTGGAGGAAATATAGTATCCAAGGTAATAAACAGTGCAAAATTGCTTCAGTGTGGCTTAATTAGCTGTGTTGCTGCATGGAGGTTTCATCAAGCCCCTCCATTAAGGTCACAGAGAAAATGAGTCTGTTCATTAATGGAAGTGTAGAACAGAAAAGGTTTGGCCACCTCTCTGGCACATATAGACCACTGCCTTAAATCCACCTGTACTTTATTTTCCACATTTTCAGTTTAAAATTAAGGATTATCCAACAAACTGTTGCCCAAGTCAGGTCGCTTCACTAAATTTCAGCACCCTCCTAACATCCAACTTCTTTTATTAATTAATCAAGAATAACCCCATATTATTCATTCTCATCAATAAACAACATTAGAGAGGAGGTAGAGAGATACCACATTATGTTTATAATAAAGGTAAAGGTACCCCTGCCCGTACGGGCCAGTCTTGCCAGACTCTAGGGTTGTGCACTCATCTCACTCTATAGGCCGAGAGCCAGAGCTGTCCGCAGACACTTCCGGGTCACGTGGCCAGTGTGACAAGCTGCATCTGGCGAGCCAGCGCAGCACACGGAACGCCATTTACCTTCCCGCTGGTAAGCGGTCCCTATTTATCTACTTGCACCCGGGGGTGCTTTCGAACTGCTAGGTTGGCAGGCGCGGGGACCGAACGACAGGAGCGCACCCCGCCGCGGGGATTTGAACTGCCGACCATGCGATCGGCAAATCCTAGGTGCTGAGGTTTTACCCACAGCGCCACCCACGTCCTTATGTTTATAATAAGCTGCCTTAAATTGTTTATAAGGATAAATAGGTAGTCAAAAACTATGAAGGAGTTTATGTTGTGACCTTGAGTGTGCATTTGTATTTTTAGCTACCAATAAGGTTGCAGGAGACAATATACACTTACTCTGCTGTCATGTAGTCACACAAGAATCAGCAAGACTGTCACAGGCTTAGTTCTATCATTGCTTCGGTTAATGGTGAGATTGGAGCCTGTGTCACTAACACATCATGCCCCGTTCATGCAAAGCCATCCCCTGGTTGTCTGTTGCTAATAATGCAGGTTAGTACTCACTGTGGAAGAACACCATTCTTTAACCCCTGAT